>NC_067478.1:15412700-16055825 GCF_947179515.1 Apodemus sylvaticus
TCCATTTTTTTTTTTAAATTACTGGTAAGAGCTGAAAAATAAAATGATAAAGTAAACATAGATGCCAAAGCTTAGGGTAGAAGGACTGACAGAACTTTTTGAGTGGCTATAACTATGTTTAGCCACTCTTTTGGGAAGATTTTTAAAGTTGTTTTTTTCTGTATATGCATTCATGCTTGACTGTAAGTATATGCCTCACATGTATGCAAACACCTGCAGAGGCCAGAAGAGGACATCGGTGTCCTGACACTAGAGTTATAGGCAGTTGTATTCTTTTTTTTGTTTGTTTGTTTTTTGGTTTTTGGTTTTTTGGTTGATTTGGTTTTTTCGAGACAGGGTTTCTCTGTATAGCCCTGGCTGTCCTGGAACTCACTCTGTAGACCAGGCTGGCCTCGAACTCAGAAATCTGCCTGCCTCTGCCTTCTAGAGTGCTTGGATTACAGGCATACGCCAGCCCAAAGATTAATTTCTAGGGGAGAATAGTTAACATCAGATAAAGTGCTTCATAGCTCATATCAGAAGGGTACCAGCTGGGCTGTAATGTGGTCCCATGGTCCTGGCCTTTGTGAGAGAAACCAAGAATAGCTCTTGTTAGTATTCTGTCTAAGCTCCACCCCACAATTACCTGGCAACAGCCAGGTATGCCCCGCCGCATAGATCTGGCCCACTATAAAAGGGGCTACTTGCCCCTCCTCCCTCTCTCTCTCATAGCTCTTGCCTCTTGGCACTCTCACCTCTCTGCCCCTCTTGGGCTCTCCTCACCTCCCCCTCTCTCCATGTGGTCATGGCCTCCTCTCCTCCTCTCTCCTTTCTTCCCCTCCCCTCCCCTCCCCTTCCCTCCCCTCCTCCTCTTCCTCCTCTTCCTCCTCCTCCTCTCCTCCTCCCCTCCCCTCCCCTCCCCTCCCCTCTCCTCCCCTCCTCTCCTCTCCTCTCCTCTCCTCTCCTCTCCTCTTCTCTTCTCTCTGTGTGTCTGTCTCTCTCTTTCTCTCTCCCTCTCTCTGTCTCCACTTCCCATTAACTCCCATCCTCTGCCCTGAATAAACTCTATTCTATACATGTCTCTCTGTGTGTGGTCCCGCGGGGGAAGGGATGCCTGGGCATGGGCCCGCTGGGGCACCCCCTTCCCTACATCACCGTGTACCACAACCCCTTTCTCTCTTTTATAAGCCCAATCACTCTGACATTGATGTATTGACATGGAATGAGTGATTTTCCCTTGCAGCTGTGGCTCTGTTTTACTTGGCCTGGTTTATTACTTCTGATGTCTGACCCTCTGGCCTCAAGCTATACCTGTGTTCTCTCTCTATGTAGCTCTGCCTCATGACTGCCATGCTTACCATTTGCAGAAAGCCACAGGATAGAAAACAAAGGGTTATGACCACGTCAGTTGGGAGTGCTTTAGAGTGTTTTCTGTGACTCCTTGCAGCCAACCTTCTAGGTAATCTTGCAGGTTGGCCTAGCTTAGCTAAGGTTGACTTGATTAAGGAGAGAGAGAGCTGAAGGTTAAGGGCCAGTACAAGGTCTGAGGGAAGGTTGTAGGGACTTTACTTGAGCAGGTGGTATAGGCTTTATTAGGGACCAGGGAAAGAAGGCACTGAGCATATCTGTAAGTGAACACAGGAAGGGACCAGGTCTTGAGTACAGAGGTACTTGTTGGAAGATGCTGCCAGAGAGATGCAGAGGACTCAGCGGAAGGTGTGCGTGTGATATGAGGGAATAGGCTTTGCAGGCCTCTGTCGGCAGGCAAGTGCTTGTTCATGGAGTCGGCTTTCCTCTACTTCCTGCATGGCAGGATCTTGTAGGCCCTGAATGACAGCACTTACAGTTTGGGGTTCAGAAGCTCATTAAAATTAATTCAGTAGTAGCAAGAATCAGACTCTTCAGTTTTGTCCTTTTGGCTCTATTTGACTGGATTGTTGAGACTGTGAATGAAACCTTTTTTATGAAGACTAAGTAATGGAAACTCCTACTCAATTGCTCTTTCTCCATGCCCCAAAGGGTACTGGTTTAGAGTAGGAGCCTTTGGTTGTAGTTCCTGGCATGTAATTCCTATGGATGCTTCTCTGCTACAACCCCTGACAATCTGGCTGCAGACGCTCCATCTTCTGAGTAAGAAGGCATAAGTAAAGAACATGAAGGCAGTGTCTGGCTCAGCGGTTAAGAGCACTGACTGCTGTTCCAAAGGTCCTGAGTTCAAATCTCAGCAACCACATGGTGGCTCCCAACCATCTGAAATGAGATCTGATGCCCTCTTTTGGTGTGTCTGTAGACAGCTACAGTGTACTTACATTTTACAATAAATACATCTATAAACAAACAAACAAACAAACAAACGGGCCGGCGGTGGTGGCGCACGCCTTTAATTTCACCCAGCACTTGGGAAGCAGAGGCAGGCGGATTTTTTTTGAGTTTGAGGCCAGCCTGGTCTACAGAGTGAGTTCCAGGACAGCCAGTACTACATAGAGAAACCCTGTCTTGAAAAACAAAACTAACTAAACAAACAAACAAAAACTGAGCTCCTAGTCACTAGTCACCTCACGGTGTAGTCACCTCACGGTGTAGACTAAAGGGGATTGGGGGGTTGGTTGGTTGTTGTTTTTAAGACAGAGTTTCTCTGTGTATCCCTAGCTATCTTTGAAATTCATTTTGTAGACCAAGCTGGCCTTGAACTCAACAGAGAGCCGCCTGTTTCAAGTGCCGGCATTAAAGGCATGCACCACCACACCTGGCAGGGGAATCAGATTTTAAATCTGTCAGTTAAAATCTCTAGTAGAAGGTGTCTTGGGTACAAATCTGAGGTTTGAACTGGAGTCTGCTCTAAACACTCAGGTTTTTGGCCTTTGGTAAGAAGGAGACCTGGGCAGCCAGCACTAGGGTGCCCAGAGGCATGGCATGGATGCCTTTGCCATAGGACCTGGGTTAAGATGTGGCCTTAGGTTAAAAATAACCCCTGAGCTAGTGTTGAAGATGTGTCTCCTGCTGTCCATTGTGTCTCTGGACTTAGGGCAGGAGCACAGCTGAAAGCACTTTCAGTCAGAGTAGAGAAGGTGTGACCTTCCTTGAATCGGGGACAGGAGTTTGTGTTTCACAGAGGTGGCAGGAGCTGAACGTGGGACCTGGGCTAGAAGCAAGTATTAATTTCTCTCTTGTCAGCTGATAGAAATTCCTTTGGGTATCTCAGTATTTTATTTTATGTCACTGTAGGAAAGGACTTGCACACTGGAAGAAATCTGAACGATTCTTTTGGGGATAATAAAGAACTGAGCTCCTTAGGACGCTTCTATGTCAAGGGCAGAAGCGGGCTGTGTATGTTTCTGTCTCGTGACCTCTCCTTCAGAGATTGGAGATGACTTTTTCCTTTTCTTTTTCTTTTTTGAGACTTGGTTTAATGTATCTCACCGCCAAACTCACCGTGTATTTACCATACCCACTTTATTTAGTTCTGGAGATTGAGCCCAGGGGTTGGTGCAGTCTAGACAAGCACTCTGTCAACTGAGCTCATTCCTGAGATGCCTGTGGTCAACATTGTTCTAGAATAGTGTTAGTTGCCCTACTCTGGGTACCATAGTTCTTGGGGTTTGAGAAGTGGGATCCATTTAAACAGATATTGCAACTATTTTATAAGAAATGTGTGCCCTGGTCAGGCGGTGGTGGCGCACACCTTTAATCCTAGCACTTGGGAGGCAGAGGCAGGCTTCTGAGTTCGAGGCCAGCCTGGTCTACAAAGTGAGTTCCAGGACAGCCAGGGCTACACAGAGAAACCCTGTCTCTGAAGAAAAAAGAAAAGAAATGTGTGTCCTATCTTTATTCATTAAGTGATGATTATAAAACAAGTCATTCTGGGGTATGGGCCTTCCTTATCCCCAGACTTATGTGCACTTGCATTTGTGTGCAGGCAAGGTACTCTAAGCTGGGCATATGACCCGAGCAGTATGTGTCTGTGAAGCGGAATAGAGGGGATTGGAAATGGTGTTTCAGGCTGGAGTAAAGTGTTCTAACTATACAGGTAGGAACAGGCAAGTAGGGTGTGTCACTTGTATAAAAGTCCACAAAAGTCTTTGTTTTTATTTACATGTTTTCATTTTTTTAGGATTTATTTTCTTATTTATATATCAGTGTGTTTGCCTGCATGAGTTTATATGCACATATGTGCAGTTGCTAGAGGAGGCCAGAGGGGGCTAGGATCTCCAGAAGCTGCAGTTACAGCTGCCCAGTGTGTGTGCTAGGGACAGAATCCCAGTCCTCTGATGGGCCCTCTGCCCTCTTAACTGCTGAGCCATCTCTCTAGCTTTAGTTGTTTGTTTTTAAAGACAGGGTCTCAAACTGGACCCCAGACTGGCCTTTAACTCATACCTCCTTCGATCTGCCTCCTGAGTTCTGGGATTACCCCTGAGAAATATAATGCCCACTCAAAGTCCATGCATCCTATTGTGTGTTAGTGTGTCTCAGTCGTGTGTGTCATGTGACAGCGCATTCCTGCTGTCCTCAGGAGGTAATGAGTTGGATTTCCCAGCAGGAATTCTAAATTATTCTTCCAGCTTATCACATACATATCTATCAGGTTAGACCTGTGGTTTATGATCATTTTAGGCTAGGCAATGATAATGACATTTATAACTCATACTTACGTTTCTTTTAGGTGTCTGCTGCAGGGAAGGAGGCCTTGCCGTCCTGGCTACACTGGGATCCACACAGCCATATTTTGGAAGGCCTTCCTCTTGACACTGATAAAGGTGTCCATTACATCTCCGTGAGTGCTGCTCGCCTGGGCGCCAACGGAAGCCACACCCCCCAGACTTCCAGTGTGTTCTCTATCGAGGTCTACCCTGAAGACCACAACGAGCCACAGTCTGTACGGGCAGCCTCGTCAGACCCTGGTGAAGTTGTGCCGTCTGCCTGTGCTGCTGATGAGCCAGTGACCGTCCTTACGGTGATTCTGGATGCTGACCTCACAAAGATGACCCCAAAGCAAAGGATTGATCTGTTGAACAGAATGCAGACCTTCTCAGAAGTAGAACTTCACAACATGAAGTTGGTGCCTGTAGTGAATAATAGACTATTTGACATGTCGGCCTTCATGGCTGGCCCAGGAAATGCAAAGAAAGTGGTAGAAAATGGGGCTCTGCTGTCCTGGAAATTAGGCTGCTCCTTGAACCAGAATAGCGTTCCTGACATCCGTGGTGTAGAAACCCCTGCTAGGGAGGGTGCTATGTCTGCCCAACTTGGTTATCCTGTGGTGGGTTGGCACATTGCCAATAAGAAGCCCGCTCTCCCTAAACGAATCCGGAGGCAGATCCATGCCACGCCTACACCTGTCACTGCCATTGGACCCCCGACCACGGCCATTCAGGAGCCTCCGTCTAGGATAGTGCCTACTCCCACATCTCCAGCCATTGCACCTCCAACAGAGACCATGGCTCCTCCTGTCAGGGATCCTGTTCCAGGGAAGCCCACGGTCACCATTCGGACTCGAGGTGCCATTATTCAGACCCCAACTCTGGGCCCTATCCAGCCTACTCGGGTGTCAGAAGCTGGTACCACAGTTCCTGGCCAGATTCGCCCGACACTGACAATTCCTGGCTATGTTGAGCCTACAGCAGTTGTCACTCCTCCAGCAACTACCACAAAGAAGCCACGAGTATCCACGCCCAAACCAGCAACGCCTTCAACTGATTCGTCAGCTACCACAACTCGCAGGCCAACCAAAAAACCACGGACACCCCGACCAGTGCCCCGGGTCACCACCAAAGCGCCTATTACCAGATTGGAGACAGCTTCCCCACCCACTCGAATCCGCACGACCACCAGTGGCGTGCCCCGTGGGGGAGAGCCTAACCAGCGGCCAGAACTCAAGAACCACATTGACAGGGTGGATGCCTGGGTGGGAACCTACTTTGAGGTAAAGATCCCATCAGACACCTTCTATGACAACGAGGACACCACGACCGACAAGCTCAAACTGACCCTGAAGCTGCGAGAGCAGCAGTTAGTGGGGGAGAAGTCCTGGGTTCAGTTTAACAGCAACAGCCAGCTCATGTACGGGCTGCCCGACAGCAGCCATGTGGGCAAACATGAGTATTTCATGCATGCCACAGACAAAGGGGGTCTTTCTGCTGTGGATGCCTTCGAGATCCATGTTCACAAGCGCCCACAAGGGGACAAGGCTCCTGCACGGTTCAAGGCCAAGCTTGCTGGAGATCCTGCACCCGTGGTGAATGACATCCACAAGAAAATTGCTTTGGTAAAGAAACTAGCTTTTGCCTTTGGGGATCGAAACTGCAGCTCCATCACCCTTCAGAACATCACCCGGGGCTCGATTGTGGTTGAATGGACCAACAACACGCTGCCCCTGGAGCCCTGCCCCAAGGAGCAGATCATAGGGCTGAGCCGCAGGATTGCTGATGAGAATGGGAAACCTCGTCCTGCCTTCTCCAATGCTCTGGAGCCTGACTTTAAGGCTATGAGTATTGCTGTGACGGGCTCTGGCAGTTGTCGGCACCTCCAGTTTATCCCTGTGGCACCACCCTCTCCTGGGACCTCAGCAGCACCAGCCACAGAGGTTCCAGACAGGGACCCTGAGAAGAGCAGTGAGGATGACGTTTACCTGCACACAGTTATCCCAGCTGTTGTGGTTGCAGCCATCCTGCTCATTGCTGGGATCATCGCCATGATCTGCTATCGCAAGAAGAGGAAGGGCAAGCTGACTCTTGAGGACCAGGCCACCTTTATCAAGAAGGGGGTGCCTATCATCTTTGCAGATGAGCTGGATGACTCCAAACCCCCGCCCTCTTCCAGCATGCCTCTCATCTTGCAGGAAGAGAAGGCTCCCCTCCCACCTCCTGAGTACCCCAACCAGAGTGTGCCCGAGACTACTCCTCTGAACCAGGACACTGTGGGAGAGTACACGCCCCTGCGGGATGAGGATCCTAATGCGCCTCCCTACCAGCCACCACCACCCTTCACAGCTCCCATGGAGGGCAAGGGCTCCCGTCCCAAGAACATGACCCCATACCGATCACCCCCTCCGTATGTCCCCCCTTAACCCACAAGCGCCTGGGTGGAGGCAGGGGTAGGGCAGGGGCCTGGAGACAACTTGGTGTTGTCTGTAGAGACCGGTGGCCCACAGACCATTGCCCACCGGTACCCAACACCTGACCTAGCACACACTGACACACAGGGCCTGGACAAGCCCGCCCTCTCTGGTCCTCCCAAACCCCAAAGCTGCTGGAGAGACTTTGGGGGACTTTTTTATTTTTATTTTTATTTTTTTTGCCTAACAGCTTTTTGTTTGTTCATAGAAAAGTCTTCGCTGCGTTTTGATGGCTCTGAAGCACTGTTTGAGTAGAGGTAGGAGGCGGGAGCGAGGAACCGTGAATGAACTCGCAGGCAGTGCTGGGCGGCCCCAGCTCTCTGCGTTTTGCCTTTAACACTAACTGTACTGTTTTTTCTATTCACGTGTGTCTAGCTGCAGGATGTAACATGGAAACAGTAGCTAAAGATTACATTCAAAGGACTTTCAGAAATTAAGGTTAAGTTTTTACATTTAATCTGCTGTTTACCTAAACTTGTACGTATAATTTTTGGGTGGGTATGGGGAATTGCTTTGCTAAAAATAAGCTCCCAGGGTGTTTCAAACTTAGAGAAGACCAAGGGACAGTATTTTTTATCAAAGGAATCCTATTTTTTCACACTATGTCAACTTGGTTGCTCTGATATCCCAGAGCCTGACTGAGGGCCTCCTGGTCCTGGCTCGGGTGCCAGGGCCCTGGTGCTGGGTTTGCTCTCCCGCTGTGGCCAGGGGCTGGAAGCTGGGAGGGCCTCATGGGCCATGGACATCCTGACCTCTTCCCCATGCACGCTAGTGGCCTACCACCAAGGGGTCTTCATTTCTGTGGGAAAGGGACTCCAAAAGGCATCGGTGGCTGTGGCCTCCAGCCTAGGCGCTCCAAGGTGGGCCAGCTGCTCGCAGGGGCACCTGGGAAGGTGAAGGACTCCACCTCATCAACCTTTCTTCCCCTTCTCTGTGGGTTTTGTTTTGTTTTGTTCTTTTCCTTCCCTCTTAAAAGGAGTATCATGGTCTTTGAAACACTCAGTGGGGGACATTTTGGTGAAGATGCAATATTTTTATGTCATGTGATACTCTTTCCTCACGTGACCTTGGCCACTTTGTCCCAACAGTCCACAGCCCTACCCCACACACCCTGTCCCCTCTTCTCTGGCGCTCCAGTCCTGGGCCTTGGGCCTGAACAACTGGAAAAGCTCTAGTGGCTGGGGAGGAGTGCCAGCAATAGTTCATAGTAAAAATCTGTGGGCTCTCAAAGCTAATTTTTTACTAAAGTTTTTATACAGCCTCAAATTGTTTTATTAAAAAAAAGATTAAAAAATGGTGATGCTTAACAGCAGTTTGTACAAGCTCCTAGTGTTGATTCCATGGAACTGATGGCTTCGCTCATTTGACCCTCCCCCTTCTTTTCCTAATGGGTTAAATTCTGGATTACATAGAGGCTTCCTTTGCCTTTTTTAGCAGAACATCGTCCATCTGTCTGCATCTCCGTCCCATGACTCAGGGGCACCCACTCTGCTTTGATTCTCCTCCTTTGGAAGAAACCATTTTGAGCATGCCTTTTCTTGACGTCTGAGTTACTTCAGTACCTTTTTGGGAGGAATGCCTTTTGCAATAATGTATCCCTTCCCTCACGAGGGTGGGTGGGTGGACCCAGGCTCCCTTCCACACGGAGCAGTAACCTCTAAGCCATATCAGACTGTTTAGCGAGGGTGTGCTGTCTCAGGAAGGAAAGGCCAGTAGGACAGAAGCATTGCTTCCAAATGGTGGTTCCTTCTGCATTCTCCACAAGGCCCACCCTTCCTGCTCAGCCCCCAGGAGGGTTCTTTAGGGTGAGCAGTGCCCAATGGGGAGGAGTCTGCCTGTGAGTGCCTCGTGGATGGCTGGTGACTGGACCTTGTGCTTCCAAGCTCTGGTCCAAGCTGGAGTTTCCCTGATGTCCCAGAGTCAAGAGCAGGGATCTGACCTGATGAAATTATTTCTGGTGACCTCATCAAAAATAAATAAATAAGTAAATAAATAAATAAATAAATCCCAATATTCCAGGTGAGAGCTTTGGAAAGCCCTCCAGATAACTCTGTTGTTGCTCTTAGCAACCCCACCATTGGGCATTGCCATGTAGAGAGGAGGCTGGCCCAGAGTGGCCTGTTGTCATAGCAACTGGAGGCAGTGGGGCAGTGAACAGAATAACAACAGCAACAATGCCTTTGCAGGCAACCCCCTCCCTGAGCCCTGAGCTGGTGATGGCCATCAGACTCTGAGACAGAGAGCCAATCTCACATTCAAGTGTTCACCAACCACTGACGTGTTTTTATTTCCTTCTGTATGATTTTAAGATGTGTTTTCTGCATTCTGTATAGAAACATATCAAACTAAATAAAAGCAGTGTCTTTATTACAACGCCATCGCCTCTGACTGTCTATTTACCTTGGCTCTTACGGTTCCTGGGTATGAGTGATGGGAGGGGACAGTCCTGTTAGAGAGGGTAGCTCCGGGACCCTCTGCAGAGGCTTTCATTCCTTACCTCCGGGAAGGCCAGGTCTGTATTCCAGGAACCTTGCCAGTGTGCAAGCTTCTGGTAGCACCCCTTCTGCCTTTGAGTCAGTCAAGAATAATTTTGGTTCTCTGTTTTCTCATTCACAAAGGTAGGGTTTGACTGGGAATCTAATGGGTGAGGTGGGGGGTGATGGGAAATCTGCCATCACAGAATCCCTGCCTCAGAAGGGGCAGCAGCCTCTGGGCAGGTCTTCTGGCTAATCCTCCTGAAGACTGGGATAGAGGTATGCTGACAGCTCCACTGGGGCTTTTTACCCAAAAAATACTGTGGGCTTGGGATTGGCTGGTCGGCCGCCCTAGTGAACAGCTTCTACCCAGGGCACTTTGTTCTCGACCGTCCAGATTCTGGGTGGCCAACCCCAAGTGCCTATCAGGATACAGACAGGCCTGGTGAATGAGCGTACTGCAGACCTAGGGAAGGGCTGGTGTTTTCCTGGGACAATACTTACATGTGGGGAGTAGAGATGCAGCAGTCATTGCCAGAGAGACGCTGGTTACATAAAAATGGTGCCTCTTCCGGCTTATCTACCAGCTCACCATGAGACTTTGCACCTCCACTTTTCCTGGTGGTTCAAAAATGTTTGCAGTTAGGATATAAACACCTTGAAAATGCCAAGGCAAAGCCAGCCTAGGCACAGAGGCCCTGCCTTAAGGCAGCCATGGTGGTGCAGACTGGTAACCCAAGTTCTTGGGAGATGGAGCATCAGGAGTTCGAGAACAGAGTCAGCTGCTTAGTTTCACCTGGGATTCATGGGACCTTGTGTAAGGACACCATGTCAGCAAAGGCTGCTGACAAGTGTTCAAAGACACATGCCTCACTCAGCCTTCTAGGCCTTGCAGTGGGAACCTGGGAAATGGCCCCGCAATTGCTCTCAGTTAAGTTGACCCTCAGAAAGCTCAGCTTAAGCTCTGACTCAGGATGATCGGAGGAACAGGGAGAAGAGAAGCTGCAGGCTGCAGAAGGAGCTACCTGCTGCTCCCCGCCGTCTTCGCAGGAGTCTGCCATTGAGCTTGGTAGACATTTGCTCCCAGCACTCAAGCCAGGTTCCTATGATCTTTTCTTTTCTTTTCTTTTCTCTTTCTTTTCTTTTCTTTTTTCTTTTCTTTAAAAGATTTATTTATTACTATATGTAAGTACACTGTAGCTGTCTTCAGACACACCAGAAGAGGGCGTCAGATCTCATTATGGATGGTTGTGAGCCACCATGTGGTTGCTGGGATTTGAACTTGGGACCTTTGGGAGAGCAACACATGCTTTTAATCACTGAGCCATCTCACCAGCCCCCTATGATCTTTTCTTGATGGAAGTGAGTCTGTGTATGTCCTTTGAGCTAAAGAGAAGGTGATAGAAGGGGGTTGGGGGCAGGCAGAAGGGTGCTAACAGGAACCTGCTTTTCTACTTGATTTGACTCAGGGCTACTCCTGGGATCTCTCCAGCATGGCTCTCCAGGCTGTTATTGAGGTTAGGATAGTGCTGTCTCCAAGGGACTCAGTGAACTGGGGAATGGAGTGGAGATAATGGATTATAGTCAGAGCCTGTAAAAGGGGTAGAGAGAAAAGCAGAGGGTCTGAATTCTTACCAATCTCATGTAGACACTTCCTTGAGAGCCAAGATCTCCCGGCCAGTCACTCGAGAGACAAGGCTGCTGGCTAGAGGACCTTGTTTGTGTGTTTATGAATTGTGGCTCACGCGGCTTCTAGACGTTCCAGACTATTGCTAAAACGTAGCTTCTAGCTTGTTTCTCCGTGTTCCAATCGAATGAGCAGCTAGGAGAGGCTCTACCCTGGTTTCTTTAAAATACACAAGGTATATCTCAAGGTCTTTCAAGGTTAAGTTTTAGTATTGCTGTCTTAAAAATCCAAATCAGTCTAGCACAGTAGTATATGCCTGTAATCTTGGCATGTGTGAAGCAGAGGCATTAGGAGCAGGAGTTCAAGGACAGCCTTGTCTACACAGAAAAATTTGAGATCACTCTCGGCTACATGAGACTGGCTTAAAGCAAAAAGCCTGATGTGGCACACGCGTGGCACACGCATGCAGTTCAGCACCCAGGAGCCAGAGGCATGTGGATCTCGAGTTTGAAGCCAGCTTTGTCTACATAGTGAGTTCCACTCCAGCCAAGACCACTTAGCAAGATCTTGTTTCAAAAAAGGGGAGGTAGGGAGCAGGAGAGATGAAATGGCTCTCTGGTTCAGAGCGCTTGCTATTTATTAGTCCCAAGAACCCGCCTTCAGTGGCTAACACCCACATCTGGTGGCTCACAGGTTCTGGTCTTTATAGGCACCTGCACCCATGACATACATTTAACATAGACACACATACACATAAATAAAAACAAATCCCTAAAAATGAAAGGGAAAAGATATCAGGAGTGGTAGCACATGCTGTTAGCCCCAGCTTTTTGGGAGGAAGGTGGATCTCTGAGTTCCAGGCCAGCCAGGATTACACAGTGAGGTCCTATCTTGAAAATAAGAAAAAAGAAAAGTGACTTATTTTACTTACTTTCTATAAAGTACTGTCTTTGATGCACGATGGCTAAGTCCCAGAGAAGGCAGAGAAGTTGGCCCACATTTTTTCAAACTACTGTAAAGCAGGTTCCATTCCTCGGTGTGACCCAAACACTATTATTTTGATTGTATTGTCGAAGAGCAAGGTTTTAAATAAACTCCCCAATGAGGGATGTATTTACCACTTCTTTATGAGGACTCTAGAAGATGCAGAGAAGACAGTAGATGGGAGGGGTGCGAATTCCGGTGGTAGGAGCTACGACTGACACCTAAGCATGGGGACTTGCCCCAAGTTGGCTACCCTCCATTGCCTCCTACTTTGCTGAAGGTGACTCGAATTTCATCTGAGACCACGTCTCTTGGGGCTTCTGTGAAACCCAGGCTTCTAGGCAGGTTCAGGACCAGGGCAAGGATGAGGTCTCAATCTGGTAGTGGCTCCTCAAGCACGCCAAGGAAGCCCCAGGAAGGAATGGGTCAGCTCCGATGTAGCCCCAAAGTAGAAAAATGACGCCCGATTTCCAGGAGATGGCGCTATAGGACTAAGAGGCCAGCGGTGGGTGGGGCTTGAAGAGGTGGGTTGTGGGTGGGAACACGAGTGTGGTAGGCGTCGGTGGGTCGGAGGGTCGGGCTGTGAGCGGGTATGATTTAGGGAGGGAAGGGCTGAATTGTGCCAGCATAGCTGGGAGGGGAGGGGCGGCCCGGATGTGGGCAGGCCTGAAGCAGAGAGGCGGGCGGAGCGGTCCTCTAGTTGCGCTCAGGATTCACTACCCTACGGGATTCTAAGAGTGTGTCTGGTAATTCGAGGCTGTCATTCTCACACTCCATTCTCCCTCCTAAAGGGAAGCCTGAAGGAGAATGGGTGACGCTGAGGCCCTGGCTTTCCGCTGGCTTCCGCTCTGGGGTTTGAATTCTATCTGCAAAGTTTGAATTCTGGTGTATTATATAGTCTTGGGATTCTAACTACCTGTTGCAAGATGGTTTAGTGTAAGGGCACTTGCCTGAATTTGATCCCGTGATCCATAAGTTGGAAAGAGAACCGACTCCTGCAAGTTGGTTTCTGATCCAAATTATCAAATAAATAAATGTGGGGTGGGGTGGGGAGACCCCCATCCTTTGCCAACGCCCCTGTCCTAGCTCTCTCTTACTTTAAGACCTGTGATCCATGGGGGTCTAACTTCCACAATTTGGGTTTGTTGGTTTCTTAGTCTCTCCTTCGAGCCTGAGGGCATCCGAGGCAGGGGATAGCCTGATAGGGTTCTGTGGTATCCGGGAGAGTCTAGGCTAGCACTTAGGTAATTCTGGTTGTACTATTAGAGTCATTTTAGTCTGTACTCCTGGGCAAAGGACCCGAGAAAGAAATGGGGGCGGGGAACCGGCTCATTCTCTTGAGTGGACCTGGAGCCTGAGCGCCCTGAAACACCAGAGAATGCCTTTCCTCAAACCGTCCAGCTCCTGGCACATACTGGGAAAGCAGGTGATCTCTGGCTGGCTGAGAAAGCTGTTATTATTCTGTCCACAGGGTAGCTCAGTCTCAGGAGATAGAGACAGGTAAGTTTGGAACCTAACACAATGGGCACAAGTTGAGGACAGGTCAGCCTTCCCTTACAGTGACTTGAACGTACTACTCCAAGATCACTTCCCACTTCCCTTAGATACTAAGGGAATCCAAGGTTGGAAGTCTAAGATTGAGAACTCACGTGGTGAGTTGACCCTTTGGGGTCAAATGACCTTTTCAGAGAGGTCACCTAAGACATTAGAAATCACAGATATTTACATTACAATTTACAATGGTATCAAAATTACAGTTATGAAGTAGCAGTGAAAATAATTTTATGGTTGGGGGTCACCACAACATGAGGAACTGTATCAAAGGGTCTCAGCTATGGGGAGGTTGAGAACCACCACAAGTCTTAGAGCCTCTGTTAAAAAAGGTCTTGGGAAAGAGAGGTGAAGCAAAGAGCTGGTCGTGTCAGCAGGAGGTGGGTGGACCTCTGAGGAATGTCTCTGAGAAGAAACCAGCTTTGTTTTGGATGAACTCATCCTTAGGGAGCCTGGGTTGAGATGGACAGGAACTGGCCCTGTAGTGTGTGTGTGTGTGTGTGTGTGTGTGTGAATGTGAGAGTGTATGTGTGTATGTAAATTTGTGTGAATGTGTGTGTGAGTGTGTATGTGTATGTGAATGTGTGTGCATGTGTGTGAATGTGTGTGTATGTATGTGTGTGCATGTGTGTGAATGTGTGTATGTATGTGTGTGTATATGAGTCTGTATGTGTGTGAGTGTGCGTGTCTTAGGGTTCTACTGCTATAAAAAGACACCATAACCAAGGCAACTCTTATAAAGATAACATGTAATTGAGGCTGGCTTACAGGCTCAGAGGTTCAGTCCATTATCATCAAGGCAGGAACATGGCAGTGTCCAGGTAGGCCTGGTACAGGTGGAGCTGGGATTTCTGCATCTTGTTCTGAAGGCAGCTAAGAGAAGACTGGCTCCCATGTGATTAGGAGGAGGGTGTTTCTCATTGCCCATCCCCACGGTGACACACTTCCTCCAACAAGGTCATGCCTCCTAATAGTGCCACTCCTTGGGCCAAGCATATTCAAACCACCACAGTGTGTTTGTATGAGTGTGTATATATTTGTGTGTGTGTGTGTGTGTGTGTGTGTATGAGTGTGTATGTGAGTGTGTGTGTGTGTGTGTGATGTTGGGATGAGATGAGACTACTTTGTTTTCCTGTGTCTAGTGTATGCTTAGAGTGAGGACAGAGGTACAGCTCAGTTTGTAGTGTCTGCCCAACATGCAGAAAGCCCTGGGTCCCCTCCGTAGCACCACATAAACCAGCTGTGCTGGGGAAGACTGGTCATCTGAGCACTTGAAAGGTGGACACAGGAAAAGTTCAAGGTTGCTGTGCTGCCCAGTGGCACAGATCTTTAATCTCAGAATTTAGGAGGCAAAGGAAGATGGAGCTCTGTGACTCTGAGGCCAGCCTGGTCTACATAGCAAGTTCCAGGACAGCCAGGGATACATACTGAGACCTTTCAAAACAAACAACTGAGATGAAAAGAAATGTCATGCTAAATGAGAGTTTGACGAAGTGCTGAGGGTGATTCCCTGAGCCCTGCCTCTGTAATAATTATTCCCCACAACCCTGCTGTAGGTCCTGAGGCAGCCTGGAACCCCAGCCTCCTCAGAGAGATTCAGGAGGGCTAGGAGTGTTGGAGCAGCGTTGGGAATGGGAAGGGGTGTGTCTGTGTGGAATTAGCATTAATAAAGATGGGGCATATTCAGTTGCACACTTGGCCTTTCTGCTTACAGCAGATGGAGTCTGTCCTTTGTCCAGAGTTACTTGGAATTCTTAGCCTGCACTGTCAGCTCTTTGTCAGAAAGATTGCCTTCCCGGAAAGCTGATGTTCACACCAGGCCTCCCAGCTGGAGGGGATAGCAATACAGAAATAGTAACGGTAACCCAAATGTTACTGCCCGGCTGATACCTGTTCCCACCCAGGCCAGATCCTGGGGCAGTCAGGCCAGTGTCTCCTCAGACAACCTCGACGTGAATGTAGTGTCAGCCCTCACTGTCTGCTAATACACTATGCTTAACCTCACTGCTGCCGGTCAGACTGTGGCCCGACACTGAAGGCAGGGTGGGAAGCAAGTGCTTTGAGTTCAGGGCCTGGTTTGAGCAGCAGACTGGCAAAGGTCAGACTGAGAGACATGGTGGTTTCCACAGTCTTGATTTTCTGTTTTATCGCTAGAGCCTAACTCAAAACATCAGTCAAGTTTTACTGACTGAAGCCATCCATCTTGGCAGAGACTAGGGCCTCTTTACCACGAAGGTCTTAGAATCTTTTGTCTCGCCCCCAGGGTTTGATTTTGCTCTCAGTGGCTTCAGTCCTTTGCCTCATTCTGTTCTTCTGTCCTGGAAGGAGGAGAGCTTTTCCCACAGTTCCTGGGAGTTTCCTAAATACTCAGTAAAGATGACAGGCGGCCTGATCACCCTGAGTAGGACACAGAGGAAACTCAGTGAAAGGAATGACTTCATCCTTGGCTTTATCTTACAGTCCGAGGTCCTGTGTAGCAAGGTGTTAGTCGTAGGGAGTTGAGCAGACAGGGACCCTCTCGATGAACGTCCCTAAATACAGGCAGAACAGTATGATAGAGAGACCACCAAGTAAGCTGTCTCCTTCCCTTACAATGAGACATATCTGAACCTCTGTTGTCCTTTTTTTCCCCCCCAGAGACAGGGTTTCTCTGTGTAGCCCTGGCTATTCTGGAACTCACTCTGTAGACCAGGCTGTCCTTGAACTCAGAAATCCACCTGCCTCTGCCTCCCAAGTGCTGGGATTAAAGGCATGCGCCGCCACCACCCGGCAGCCTCTGTTGTCTTATTGATGCTCAGGGGATGCTGTGAATACAGGACTTTTCACTGGGGCCTGCTCCCCGAATCCAGGGAATGAAGGTGGGTGAAAGGCACTACATAGAGATTCTGGGGGAGAGAACTCAAACTAGAGATTCAAGCTGGGTGCTTCCTGTAGTTTATTAGTAACAATTTGTATGTCTTTCTCCTACAAACACAGCTTCTCAAGGACTGGTCCCTTGGGCCTCTCTGGCCTGACTGTGAGGAGTAGAGCAGGCATCAGAAGAGAGTGAGACCGGCGGATCCGGCCCAGAGACCCGCGGGAGGAGTGTAGAGGGACAAGCGGCGCAGCATGTTTTGACTCGGCCACTTAGAACTTGTAGAAACCACGGCTTCATTATTTTGTCTTGTCACAACAAGCCTCCAAACGTGTACAACTCTGATAGCAGTGGGGCTTAATTAGCTTTCTTGGGAGCAATATGCAGGGGCGGTGGGGTTATGCTAGTGACAAACATTTCTGATGATTTTTTTTTAAACTGCCTCTTTATAATGCAAGTAAAGATTTGCACAGTGCAGCAGGAAAGGTTCTACACGGGCAAGACAGTCAGTGAATTCTATACTTTCTGGGTTTATTCTTTTTCCTCGTCTTCTAGGATCCATGGTCAGCTGAAGACTATAGTGTGAAATTGAGTTTGTGTAGGCCAGCGGGGGTGGGGGGTGGGGGGTGGGGCTGTGGACTTGGGCAGGACAGGATAAGGTCTCCTTGTAGAACCCTGCCTACTCAGGGAGCGTCTGATTCCCTGTCTATGGGTGGTGCCAGTGAACTTCAGCCTGGAGGGCAATCTTCACTAGACTTCCCTCTCTCCTTTTCAGTCATGTTTCCATTTCTCTCACCCAGGGGGGTAGTGGGGGGGCTGGAGTTGCATCTCTCTGGGTGGCATGACAAACAGTGGGGTTAGAATTCTGGACACAGGCCTGAGTTCTCCCTGTCTCTCGGAGACAGCCTGAAGTGTCTGTGGCATCCCAACACCCGTTCTTTTTGTATGTATGTTTCTTCTTTTTCCATTTTAAATTATTTTTTATATATTTCTTACATATATGAGTGTTTGCTTGACTATGTCTAGACATCACATTCATGCAGTGCCTGAGATGGCCAGAAGAGGGCGTCAGATCCCCTAGGACTGGAGTTAGTTTTTTTTTTTTCCTAGAAAAAGTTGTAGGTAGTCCTGGGGGTCCTGAAACTGGAAGAGATCCCTCTGACTCTGTCTTCTGAATGCTGAGTTTAAAGGCTTATTTTTGGTTTTGGTTTTAGTTTTTGGTTTTGGGTTTTGGAGACAGGGTTTCTCCATGTAGTCCTGGAACTCTATGTAGACCCCATATAGAGAAAGTATCTGCCTGCCTCTGCCTCTGAAGTGCTGGGATTAAAGGATGTGCCAGCGCCACCCAGCTAAAGGCTCATTTTAAGGTCATTTTTCAATTAGAAATTTGATTTGTATAAGTATTATTTATCTGTATGGGTGTGTGTTTGTTCAGGGGCCTGTGTCCAGGCATACAGGCCTGAGGAGGCCAGAGGTGCTGGACCCCCTGGAGCAGGGACAAAGGTGCTTTTGAGCCAATTGACAAGGGTGAGGGACCCAAACTTGGGTCCTCTGGAAGAGCAGAATATGCTCTTAACAGCTGAGCATCTCGCCAGGCCCTCTTTTTCCGTTGTGTGTTGTGTGTACACGTGGGTGTGCATGTCCTGTGTGTGCTCCTGTGGAGGCCTGAGGTCGATGCTAACAATTGTCTTCAGTCCCCCTCCCATCCCATTCACAGAGGCGGGGTCTGTCAGTCAGACCCGGAGCTTGACAATGTGGGTAGTAGTCTGGGGATCCCCCGTCTCTATCTTTCCAGGCTGCAGTTGCAGGCAGGCTATCGCTCCCACCTGGCATTGATGCGGGCTGCCAGGGCTCTGAACTGAGGTCCTCCGTGACTGTAACAAGCGTTTCCACCTCGGAGCCATCTCCCAGCCAAGCCCCCCTTTCTCATCCTCACCCTCCTCTTATCTGTGGCTGCTCCTTTCTTTCTTTGGCTGTAGTATGAGGGGGACTTCACATGCGCTGCTTCCTGTGTGCACGTATGCATGTGTGTGCACGTGGAAGGGTTAGGAAGGGGATTTCACATGCACTGATTCCTGTGTGCATGTGTTCATGTGTGTGCATGTGGAAGGGTTAGGAAGGGGATTTCACATGCACTGCTTCCTGTGTGCACGTATGCATGTGTGTGCACGTGGAAGGGTTAGGAAGGGGATTTCACATGCACTGCTTCCTGTGTGCACGTATGCATGTGTGTGCACGTGGAAGGGTTAGGAAGGGGATTTCACATGCACTGATTCCTGTGTGCATGTGTTCATGTGTGTGCACGTGGAAGGGTTAGGAAGGGGATTTCACATGCACTGATTCCTGTGTGCATGTGTTCATGTGTGTGCATGTGGAAGGGTTAGGAAGGGGATTTCACATGCACTGCTTCCTGTGTGCATGTATGTATGTGTGTGCACGTGGAAGGGTTAGGAAGGGGATTTCACATGCACTGCTTCCTGTGTGCACGTATGCATGTGTGTGCACGTGGAAGGGTTAGGAAGGGGATTTCACATGCACTGATTCCTGTGTGCATGTGTTCATGTGTGTGCACGTGGAAGGGTTAGGAAGGGGATTTCACATGCACTGCTTCCTTTGTGCATGTATGCATGTGTGTGCACGTGGAAGGGTTTGGGAGGGGCTGCACATGCTCTGATTCCTGTGTGCATGTGTTCATGTGTGTGCATGTGTTCATGTGTGTGCATGTGGAAGGGTAGGGGGGCACTGCATATACACTAATTCCTGTGTGCATGTGGAAGGCTGAGGCTGACATTAGGTGGTGTTCTCAATTACTCTCTATGTTTTTTGTTTTTTGTTTTTGTTTTTGTTTTGTTTCGTTTTGTTTTGAGATAGGATCTCTTACTGTAGCTTGGCTATTTGGCTATAGAATCCCACTGATTCTTATTTATGGGACTACAAGTATACCACATGCCGAGGTTTTTACATGCTGGAGATCCATACTCGGATTCTCATTTCTGTGTGGCAAGCTTTTTACTGACCAAGCCACCTCCCCAGCCATGTCTCCCTTTCTTGTCTGCAAAGTTTCTACTTTAACCTGGTATACTTTTTTTTTTTTTTAATGTGCTGGGTGCTCTGCAGGCCTGTGCACCTGATCACGTGTGCCTGACACCTGCGGGGGCCAGAAGACAGTATCAGATCTCCTGGAAATGAAATCATGGGTAGATTTGAACTATCATGTGGGTGCTGGAAGTTGAACCTGGAGCACTCTGGAACAGTGGTTCTCAAACTTTCTAAGACTGAGACCCTTTAACACCGTTCCTCATGTCCTGGTGACTACCCGACCCCAACCATAAAATCATTTTGCTGCTACTTTTTTTTGTTTTGGTTTGGGTTTTTTTGAGATTGCTGCTACTTTATAACTGTAATTTTGCTACTGTTACAAATCATAATGTAAATATTTTTGGAGAGGAAGGTGTCCCAGAGGGGTGCCGACCCCCAGGTTGAGAAACACCCCGGAAGAACAGCCAGTGCTCATGACTGCTGAACCATCTCTTCAGCAAGCTGGTGTATAGCTCAGGCAGGATTTTAATTTTTCCTTTCCCCACCCCACCCCCACCGGTAAGATCTAGGAGCACAGGCATGCGCCATGACTCCTGCCTTCCCTCCACTCCTTAGCAAATGCCTCAGTGTACAGGCTGAAGGGGCAACACGCATGTCCACCCATGAGTTCCCTTTGGGTGTGGCTAGGGAAGCTTAGGGGCCTGGAACACTCCTGTAGAGTCTTCAAGTCCATGCTGTCCCTGTTGAGACAGCAGCTCAACCTCCAGGGAAATGCTACCAGAGACACCACACAGTTGTTTTACAGTCAAAGTGAATTCTCTTGAGTGAAGACAGTTCACCAGCACCCACTTCATGAGGAGACCCTGAATGTAGTCTGTATTCTCTCTGGTTCTTATCAGGTCAGCAGCCTAACAACAGGTAATTTGTAAGTGAAGGTCAAAGGTCTTCCTGAAGGGTTTTGTAGAACTTCTAGAAAGTGCAGGTACGAAACTGCTAAGAGCAGCATGGAGAACCAAGGCCAGGGATCAGTCCCTGAGAGCAAACAAGTCAGGTAAGAGTGTTCCATCAGGGGTTGGAGAGATGGCTCAGAGGCTAAGAGCACTGGCTGTTCTTCCGAAGGTCTTAAGTTCAATTCCCAGCAACCACATGGTGGCTCACAACCATCTGTAATGAGATCTGATGTCCTCTTCTGAGGTGCTGAAGACAGCTACAGTGTACTTACATATAATAAATAAATCTTAAAAAAAAAAAAGTTGGGCAATGGTGGCACATGCTTTTAAACCCAGCACTTGGGAGGCAGAGGCAGGCAGATTTCTGAGTTCGAGGCCGGCCTGGTCTACAAAGTGAGTTCCAGGACAGCCAGGGCTAGAAACCCTGTCTCAAAAAACAAAAACAAAAACAAAAACAAAAACAAAAAAGATTGTTCCATTAAGAAGTCCAGCTAAGCCGGGCATGGTGGCGCACACCTGTAATCCCAGCACTTGGGAGGCAGAGGCAGGTGGATTTCTGAGTTGGAGGCCAGCCTGGTCTACAGAGTGAGTTCCAGGACAGCCAGGGCTACACAGAGAAACCCTGTCTTGAAAAAACCAAATCCAAAATACAACACAAACAAACAAAAAGAAGTCTAGCTGAGTCAAGATCCCGAGACCACCAGGGGTTAGTACTGCCCCATGATCAGTAGCCGCCCTTGGGATGAAAGACAGGGGTGGAAGTGGACAGGAAAGATGTGTTCCAGGGAATGGTCCTCAGAGGGAACGGAACTGTTTGACTTTGAGAGAGGAAGGGCATCACTAACCTACACTTCCAGGTCCTCTTGGGTCCACTGTACATGCCCTTTGTCACCAAGGTAGCAAAGACCCTAGAGGTCTATTTGTAGCCAAGAATCTACCCTGAGGAGAACAGCTCCCCAAACCTACTGGCTGGGCAGGGCTAATTACTCCCATAGGAACTAGGGACATGTTGACTTGAATCTGTGGAAAGCCACAATTTCTATGATTTCTACAGAAACAAAAATAAACATGCTTTTCCCCTTCCACCTGACCCAACCCACGTGTTGTAGAAGACTATCTATCCTCTGAACATAGCAGCCATCACCGTCATCAACAGAGTCCCTCAGGATTGTACCTGTTGACATTCCTTCAGAGTAGCAAGGGCCAGGACCCTCACCTGAGAGCTCAGGCATCTCCTTGTCTGCTGTTTGCAATTCTGTTCTAATGGCATGTGGCTTGTGGTCTTGGGAGGTGAATAAATATATGAAGGATGGAAGGTTATCTGAAGGTGAGGACGGGGGAGACTTCATCTGTGCATCTGTGGGAAAGTTGTCATTTATGTTGGGTGTGACACTTTCTAGTGATATGGGTGCTTTGGGATCATACCTGCTCTGTAGCTGAGTTCAATAATCTCATTGGTTTGCCAACTTGGATCTTGGTGGAATTACTACTTTGTCTGGTGTTGGTGCCCTAACGGGAGTGAGTAAATGTTTTATCTCCCCAGGTAGCGGTCCCATGATGTCCCACTAGCTGGCATTTGTGAAGCTAAAGGAGTCTGGTATGGGACAGTCTGGCCAGCCGTATGGCATGTGTATCACCCATTCCCTAGACAGCAAATGGCAGCATTAACTTTGTGTGCTGGACTCGTTCTTGTGTAGGTGACTCCAGGTGACTCCCTGCTCAGAGCCTTCCTGTTACAGGACCTGTTGCTCACTGGGAACCAGGGACTTGATGAGTCCAAGATCCCACTGGGCGTAGCCAGTCTGAGATACTAACCCACATGGTACCTGTTCACATGTAGTCCCCAGAAATGAAACAACGACACTCTTCAGCACAGTGAGGACAGCACAGGGCAGGCTCTCCTCCCTCAGTTCCAGACAGGCTAGGGAGTTTAACCAGGACAGCAGACAAGTCAGAAAACAATAAGAAGTGTGTGTCTAGCTGGACAATAAGAAGTGTGTGTCTAGCCGGGCGGTGGTGGCACACGCCTTTATTCCCAGCACTTGGGAGGCAGAGACAAGCAGATTTCTGAGTTAGAGGCCAGCCCGGTCTACAGAGTGAGTTCCAGGACAGCCAAGGCTACACAGAGAAACCCTGTCTCTAAAAACCTAAAAAACAAAAACAAAAAGAAAAAGAAGTGTGTGTCTAGGTGTATGTGGCGTGAGACTGAATTCCTTCTCCTTCTTACCTGCCCCATTACAAAGTCTGGGGCGGGGGAAGCAGTTTTGGACACTGTACTGACTGGTTTTGTGTGTCAACTTGACACAGGCTAGAGTTATAGAGAAAGGAACTTCAGTTGGGGAAGTGCCTCCATGGGATCCAGATGTGGGGCATTTTTTTAAAAATTAGTGATCAAGGGGGGAGGGTCCCTTGTCAGTGGTATCATCCCTGAGCTGGTAGTCCTAGGTTCTACAAGAGCAAGCCAGGGGAAGCAAGCCAGTAAGAAACATCCCTCCATGGCCTCTGCATCAGCTCCTGTATCCTGACCTGCTTGAGTTCCAGTCCTGACTTCCTTTGGTGATGAACAACAATTTGGAAGTGTAAGCTGAATAAACCCTTTTCTTCCCAACTTGCTTCTTGGTCATGATGTTCGTGCAGGGATAGAAATCCTGACTAAGGCAGATGATTGGCGGAAGGCCCTGACACCTTTTCCTGTACAGACAGCACTGGGCTGTCCATGGATGTTCACCTGGATTATTCCAAGTCAGGTTAGAACTTCTGATATTTAATACATTCTTCAGGCTTAAGAGATTGAAATGGATTTCTAAAATGCAGTCAGGTTACTTAAGCCCGCCTTTACAGCCATGATTTATAAAGCCACAAATGGTTTAGAATATAGTATGGGTTTTACAGACGTCCTTTCTCAGGAAAACATCCGAGGCCTGTGTAAGAAGCCAGGGGACTTTCATGCCTGTCCTTACCAGGCCAGCCTCCACCTAGGCTACTCAAAGGAAGGTCCTTCCTGCCAGTTCCCTTGGACAGAAAGTGACACTGGCCCCACGTTGTACCAGACACCACTACGTTGCTCTGGTTGCTTTGCCTTTTCTGTCCTTTCCCTTCAAATGAGGAAGAGGAGATTCAGGAAGCTCTCAGGCTAAGGACGGAAATTCACAAACCTCCGGAAGGTCCCTGCGGTCCACAGCAGAAGGCCACCAGTAACTTCTCTTCCCCGGTCCCAGATTCACCGTCTGGAGTCTGTACACTCTCTCTCCCTTGGGTGCTTCCTGAGACTCTGAGTCTGTGGGACTCTGCCTCAGTATGAATCCCAGATGATTTCCACTGCTAGCTGGTTTTTCCACAGCAATATCCAACTGCTGATGGTCTAGCCCCAACATTGTCTGTCTCCTTCTATGATTTTACACCTCTGGACAGACTCCTGTTCATCTGCATCCTACAAGCCACACTCTGGGAGCCTCTCACCACGGCCTGGTCTGTGCGTTACCCACCAGGCCAGCCTCCTGCTACATCCTACACTAGCTTGCTCTGGAACTTGCTAAATAGACAATCCTGAATTCTCTCATAGAGCCTCCTGCCTCTGCTCTCAAGCACTGGGAAGAAAGGTGTGCACCACAATGTCTGGTCCTTGTGGGTAGAGAGTGTCAGATTTCAGGCCTTGGACGGCCATGCCACCTTGTTGCGTTTTTCCCCTCTTTCCTTTTCATCTATTTCTGGTTTTCCTTTCCCTCCCTCCCTTCTTTCATCCCTTCCCCTCTCTAAAAACAGGCTATTTATGTATTCATTTATGTGTTTACTTATTTGAGGCAGGGTTTCTCTGTGTACCCTTGGCTATCCTGGAACTCCTCCTGTAGACCAGGCTGGCACTGAACCAGATCTGTCTGCTGCTGCCTCCCAGATGTTAATAAAAGGTGTGTGCCACTATGCCTGGCTACTATTTTTATTCATTCATATATGTGTGGCTCTGTGCATGTGAGTGCTGGGGTTTTTAAGGCTAGATGTATAGGATTCCTCTGGAGTTCAAATTACAGCTCATTACAAGCCCAACTTGGGTAGTAGGGACCGTAGTCAGGTCCTTTGCAAGAACAGCATACATATTTTCTTTCCTTCCTTCCTTCCTTCCTTCCTTCCTTCCTTCCTTCCTTCCTTCCTCCCTCCCTCCCTCCCTCCCTCCCTCCCTCCCTCCCTCCCTTCCTTCCTTCCTTCCTTCCTTCCTTCCTTCCTTCCTTCCTTCCTTCCTTCCTTTTCCGGCCTTTTGGCTTTTTGAAAGAGGATTTCTCTGTGTAGTTTGGCTGTCCTGGAACTCGCTCCGTAGAACAGGCTAACCTCAAACTCAGAGATCTGCCTGCTTCTGCCTCCTAAATCCTGGGATTAAAGGCATGTGCCACCAAGTCCGGCTGCAATATATGTTCTTAACTGCTAAATCATCTCTCTAGACCATCTTTTTTTTTTTTTTTTTTTTTTTTTTTTGGTTTTTTTGTATTTGGTTTTTTCGAGACAGGGTTTCTCTGTATAGCCCTGGCTGTCCTGGAACTCACTCTGTAGACCACCAGTGTAGACCAGTTCGAGGCTGGCCTCGAACTCAGAAATCCGCCTGCCTCTGCCTCCCAGAGTGCTGGGATTACAGGCGTGCGCCACCACTGCCTGGCTAGACCATCTTTTAACGGAAGACATTTTTATTCGTATATGTGTATAGCTGACGGTATGGGAAGGTGTGGAGAGCAGACGACAAAGCGTGGAAGTTGGTTCTCTCCTCTCACCATGTGGGTTCCTAACTCACGCGTCAAATTTGGAGCAAGCATCTTTACCTATTGATCCCTCTTTCCAGCCCTGTTTCTTTTTCTTTTAAAATGGTTTGGTGTAGGCTGGCCTCGAACTTACTATATACGTGAGGATGACCTTGATTTTCCTGCCTCAGTCTCCTATGGACTGGCATTACATACGTAGGCCACCACTCTCGGCTCTTAGGTCACTTCTAAGGTCTGGTGAACCTCCAAAGTGGTCCATCAGAACGCGGCCACCCGCTGCAGCCAGCCTTCATTCAACACCCGCTGGCCGCGTTGGCCGCGGAGGGCGCATGCGCGGGTTCCGGGCGGCCTTTTCCCGGCGACCCCGAGGCTGGTGCGTGGACACGAGTCTTCGCGGGCTGGCGTGAGCGCGCGCGGGGAGGGGGGGCGTGTGCAGGGCAGGGGCGCGCGCGACGCGCATGCGCAGCAGCAGGCGGCTGTGCGAGCCGAGCTGGGAGATGGCGGCAGCTGCGGTGGAGCGGAGAGTGTGAGCGCCGCCCGGGAGCTGCCGGCCCGGGCGCAGTGCGACCCCGACCCCGCCCGCCCGCCTGCCCACCATGGGCAACGAGGCCAGCCTGGAGGGCGGCGCGGGTGAAGGGCCGCTGCCGCCCGGAGGCTCTGGTCTGGGTCCGGGGCCCGGAGCAGGGAAGCCTCCTTCAGCACTAGCTGGCGGCGGACAGCTCCCCGTGGCTGGGGCTGCGCGAGCAGCGGGACCCCCGACCCCTGGTCTCGGTCAGGTTCCCGGTCCTGGCCCTGGCCCCGGCCCGGGCAGGTAAGAGCGCGCGTCTGGGCGCCTGGGGGGCAGGGAGATGTGGTCCGAATCTGGGGCCGGGGCCTGGAATCCCATGATCTAGTAGAGAGCAGGTTCGGATCTGCCTGCACTGCGTTTCCTTCCAGAATGGCGTGAGCTGGGTGGTCAAGGTGGGCGACCCTAGGTTTCCAGCCGCCCCGCCTTGACAGGACTGGATGGTGAGTACAGGGTTAGTCAGGGCCTGCAGACCGTGACTTCGTGACTTCGTCACAATCCCCCAATTCTCTTCCCCATAGCGCAGGGGCCCAAGAGCTCAGGAGGGGCTTATGTAACCTTAGCCTGGTCCCTCTGCACAGGGGAGCAATGGGATGGAAGACATCCTCCCTGTCTGCCAGCGTCTGCATATGTCCATTGTGTTGGGTCGAGAAAGCGCACAATGGGAGTGGCTGTCAGGGAAGATAAGTGTTACTGCTAGGAATAGGGGAAGATGGGAATAGTTGAGCCATGAACTTGATCTTTTGCTTTCCTCAAGCATTTTGTGGCTGTCACTGTCTTTGAGGAAAGGAAAAATTGCCCACCGGATACTATCAGGCCCGCTAATACTCACAGTCATGTGCTTTCATCAAGGGTTCACGAGCACTTTCAGGCGAAGCAAAAACGCTATTGAATTACCTCCCACCAGATATGAACTCATGGCTTAATGATTTAGCACAACACCTCCAGCCAGTGGGAAAGCCAAAATCCACACAGAATGGTTTAAACTGAATAGAGCCGGCCAAATATTTTGAGCCCAGCTTGTTTCAGGTGTTTGCCAAACCCAGATTCTGCAAAAACAAGTTGCACCGAGAGCAGAGGATGTGAATGTCGATTTGTGTCAGCCGACTCAAGACTACCAAGAGATGACAGGGTAAAACGGAAGACGTTATTTTTACACCAGTTGGGCTTGGGGAGTAGCAGCCCCCTCGAGGGAGGTGCTTCTCTCTCCATCCGAAGCTGCCAATATCTATGTTGCTTTGCCTTTTCTGGTACCCCAAAACTCCAAGGAAGAAGAAGAATGTTTGCTTTTTCAGATGCCCAACTATGCCTCCTGTGTTTATTCCTTCAGAAATCTTTTCTTAGATAACCCACAGCGATGAAGTCAGTGGCCTGAAACCATCTCAAACAAGCCAGCCCATGAGTGTACCTTTTAGAGGTGGAATTTGCCTGTTTTACATTTGCTGTTTACAGTAATGCAGTTGAGTAGCACACAGCTTTTAGCCCTGGAAACACTGTCCATCTAGCTGTGTGTTGAGTTGCTTGTTTGGGTTTTAGCTTGAGAAAGAGGCTCACCAGGCTTCAGACCTCTCCCTCCAAGGAAAAGCCACAGCTGAATGGAAAAACACCTTGTTGTTGTATGGGGAATTTACCATTTCCCATTAACCAAACCAGCTGCTTTATGAGCTGTTTATCAGACATTGCAGAGGCAACATATGGAATTTTGGAAAGACCTGGCAGCTTAGAGGGATGGGAAAGAGGCTGTTGTATATTGTTCAGATGCCTCAGTGTTCCATTTCTGTTCTACCTATAAATCCCACCACAGGGCAGACCTAGTTCACTGCCATCCGTGCAGAAACCATGGGCTATTCCTGGATTTAGTGGCCACAACACATTTTGCCAGCTGTGGGTAGGGCTCACACACACAGGCCTGTGTGTGAGGTCCTTCAGTTTTGAGGCTCAGGAGGTGAGCTGGTGGTTTGTCAGTAACACTGAAGACTGAGGACCCTTGAGGGTGTAGGATTCACTCTTCTAGCTCCTAGTCAGTTTATCACAGCATCTCAGCTAAGAAGATAGCCGCTTCTGTCTGTCTGTCTCTCCCTCAGAGTCGGAATGGCTTCTAGTTTCTCTCACCAGTGTATCTCAGGTACCTGATACCAAATTTAGCATGTTCTGTTCTGAGATGCCGATGAACAGATTGGCCCCTTGATGGAGAAAAAGCCCTGTGGCATGCGGCTTCAGGCATTCAGCAGACAGCATTGCACAGGGATATATTTGTTTCCAACAAGATCTTGAATTTTATAGCAGCCAAAAACCTTATAGTATTGGGGAAGGGGTCAAAATAAGGTGTGATTAATTTTCTAACCCCATAGGGGGACAGAAGTGAGGTCCCTAGGAGGTGGCACCATGGCTCCCTCTGATTGCCACCCCACCTCCTGTCACCTCAAGCCGAGTTCGTTCTTTTCATCCTCCTGCTGAGCTGACTTGGACTCTGTGAGGGGGCGGCTTCGGCATTCAAGGCTGAAGAGCCTGACTTGAATTCAGTAAGCATAGGTGCTGCCACACCCATAGTGACATCTCTTGGCCTCCAGGGATGATGACAGTGACAGGCGCTGTAGAGCTCCACAGGGAAGGATCTTCTGTTTCTGGTCTCAGGTTCACCTCTTGTAGTTCTGTCAGCTCTGCTGTTCCTAAGAAGACAGATCAGAAGGAAGCTGATCTCTGTCCCAGACTCTGCTTTCTAAGCTAAGCGACTTGGTAGGGGCTGCATCCTGTTAGAGGAAGGAAGAAGCTTCACTCGCTCACTCACTCACTCGCTCGCTCGCTCACTCACTCACTCATTTATAGAGATGTATCAGCCAGGGCACAAGATGATGCACACGTACCCATGACACACCACCAGGCGAAGGCCAGACCTTGTAAGTACCTGAGAAAGTGAGGAGCTGGGAGGCAGTACAGCGGCAGAGTGCTTAGTCAGCACCTATAAGGCCCTGGGTTCAAGTCCCAGTGCCACCACAAAACAGAACCAAAACCTCCTTATTGAGTACTGGAGAGATGGCCCAACAGTTAAGAGTACTGACTACTCTTTTAGAGGACCTGGATTCAGGTGGTTCCTGACATCCACATGTTGGGTAACAGCCACCTGTAACTTCAGTTCCAGGGGATCTGACACTCCCTTCTGACCCCTATGGACACTAGGCATACACAATGCACAGACATACATGCAAGCAAAACACCCATACACATACAAATAAAACTTAAAAAAACTTACACCAAGCAGAGAGGGAGAGAAGGTTCCGCGGTTAAGAGAGCTTGCTACACAATCATGAGGACCTGAGTTCAGATCCCAGCATCATATAACTGAGCATCTCATGAAAACCTGCAACCTCAGTGCTGAGAGGTTGGGGCAAGACTAGAGGATCACTGAGATCTGCCAGCTTCCAGCTTCTTTGAGAAGAGAGCTCCAGATTCAAAGGGGCAAGTGGGGAATGTTGACTAGGACCCTCGGGACCTTCCTTTGGCATCCCCCTGTGTGGACACAGGTGAACACACCCCTCCCCCAACTGTGCACATAGATTTAGGCACATTTACACACAAGTAAATAAATCCAAAAAAACTACTTTAAAATTGCACAAAGGGTCCACATAAATCAGTGGTGGTGGCCTATCTCGCCCATGTCAGCTGAAAGAATGTGTAAATGTTTTGTCATGCAAATTAATCTTCAGTAAATTAGCTGAGGTATCTTGGCTATGGAGAACAAGCACTGGATTTGCCTACATGGATGGTATGGAAGAAAAAAACCCAGTACGTCCCTACCCACTAGCACTCTGGTTGATTAGGTCCTGCTTGAAGAGCCAAATCATCGAGGCTAATCTGTAGGAAAGACTGTGCATCCTAGTGTCTGCGTATGGAAGGGTTTTCAAGTAGGAAGATTAGGAAGACACAGTTAGGCTTCAAGGGAGGGAGACACAAAGCATTATGGAAAAATTACTGGAATTCGGGGGTAGGGCTGGGAAGAGGAACTTTGTCTACCTTGGCAGAGACAGTGAGTGAAGAGACTGGGAGAGAGACAGGGACAAGCCAGCTGAGACAGCTCTCTGCAAATGCCCGTCAAAATCCACAGTTCCCTTTTAGTTCGTATGACTTAGAGACGTCTTGAGGCAAACACGACAAACCTTGTCATTTGCTGGATAGGTGAGAGTGCCGTGGAACCATGCCACATCTCAAAACTAGCGTTTTGTTCTTATCTCAAAACGGGTGCATCAGGCACAGTGTCTGAATCCAGGGCCACTGCATTAGCTGACAGTCATGGGCTAGCAAAGTCTACGGTGAACCTGTGAAGGTAGAAGGCAAGGCGGAATTGCCGGGTTTGGAAATTACCGTCACTTGTCATTTAGAAGCCTTGTCTGGTCCCAGTGGCTGAGTTTTCTGGGAGTACAGGTATGAAATAAAGTGACCTTCCTTTAGAATAGCGACGTTGTCAGATCTTATGTAGAGAGGGCAATCTTTTTTTTGTTTTTGTTTGTTTGTTTTTTACATTTCATGCCAGGGGAAAAGAGGCAGCTTTGGTGATATTGTCACCAGCACTTGTGAAGCTATTGAGATGCTGTTGGTGGTTTGCTTTTTTATTTATTTATTTGTTTGTTTGTTTGTTTGAGACAGAGTCTTATTTTGTAGCCTGAGCTAGTCTGGAACTCACCACATAACCCAGGGTGTCCTTGGACTAAGGCTGTTCCGCCTGCCTCAGATTTACAAGGTCTGGGGCTACAGGTCTGAGTGGCCATGCCTAACTCTGAATTAATTTTTTTTTCTAGTGGGGAAATTAGGAGAAGACAAGCTATTTAAACAAGCAAGCAAGCATGCAAGCAGACAAACAAAACAAGATTCCCATGGAACATTTCAGCATATGTAATAACTGCGAGAGGACCGTCCACTAAAGCCTCGTGTTCCAATTACTCAGCCGCAGGCAGGCTCAACTCAGCCAGTCAGGTGCCAGTCACCTCCCTTCCTTCTTCTTCTTCTTCTTCTTCTTTTTTTTTTTTTTTTTTTTTTTTGGTTTGGTTTTTTGGATTTGGCTTTTTTGAGACAGGGCTTCTCTGTATAGCCCTGGCTGTCCTGGGGCTCATTCTGTAGACCAGGCTGGCCTTGAACTCAGAAATCCACCTGCCTCTGCCTCCCCGAGTGCTGGGATTACAGGTGTGTGCCGCCACCACCCGGCACCTCTCTTCCCTCTCACTGAAACAGGTTCCAGACAGTCCAACCTCCCACCATCAGCTTCTCACTGTATCCTTCCAAGAAATGAGCTCTGTATAAACGTAACCATAACACCACCATGATATCTGAGGTAGGTAGTTCTTTCTTCCCAGGCAAGGTATGCTAGGAATCAAACCCAGGCCCTCAGAAATTCCGGACAGGCACTCTGTCTTCTAAACATGTAGCCCAACAACCTGTTCTTTTAAAAAAGATTTATTTTTAATCATGTTTCTCTGTGTGTCTCTGTGTATGACTATGCATCTGAGTACCCGTGACCGAGGAGGCCAGAAAGACTGGCTCTCTCGAGCTGGGTATAGGGAGTATGAGCCACTCGATATGGGTGCTGGAAACTGAACCTGGGTCCTCTGCAAGAACAGTATGTGACGTGACATGACGTGACGTGAACTGCTGAACTGTCTCTCCAGCCCTCCAGCAATCTGTTCTTAATCTCAGGGATTATTTGGACGTGGTTCTGTCTTCTGATTGTGTTATAGATTTTGACAGTTGGTTTGTGCAAATTGTGATATATAAGGCAAATCTTGTCTCTTTAAACTGATAGACTATCTCATAAGTTGTTCGTTTTGTAATTTATGTATTACATCTCTGAGTCATTTGTTCTGTGATCCTTTTTATTCTGGACTGAGCTAATTGCATTCTTATTATGTCATGTAACATGTATCTGAGCTAGTGTTTTCCTGAAAAATTGGATATTATGTTTAGAATTTATTCCAATCCACATTTATTATTATTATTATTATTATTTATTCATAGTGTTGGTTTTCAAACCCAGGGGCTTCATACATGCTAGACCAATGCCATATCACTGAATTGTATGTCACAAACCCACACTTCATTCATTTTGTTGTCATTTTTGAGACCATGACTTGCTATGTTGATCTTAAACGTATTTTGCATAGCCCAGGGTGGCCTCAAACTCTCCACCCTCCTGCCTTAGCTTCCTAAGTGCTAAGATGAGAGGCTTGTGCTACCGCCTGGCTGAAATTCTACCTTTAGAAGAAGGGATTTGTTGAAGGATTCAAATACAAGAGAGGAGGAAGTCGCTAAAAATAGAGCCAGGCTTTGGACTAATTTGGGAGCCAAAGAACAGTGTACTGGGTCACTTTTTCCTTCTTTCTCTGAAAATTTCCTGAATTGGTTTGGTTTTGAGTTTAAGAAACCAAAGCTTTCACAGTCATGCCCTTTGACCCCAGCTCACATGAGCCCTCTGTGGGTTTGAAGTAGGAAGCAGCTAGGAAATAGGTTTGAGGGGTTCAGTAAACCCTCAGCTCACCTGTCTGCTCCTGGAGCTCATGCCTGTCCCTTTGAGTTGGGGCTGACAGCACGTCACATTCAGTCTAACTGTAGTGCCTGGGTGGCTGCTTCAGCACCGACCTGCCATGCTGTGCAAACCCTGCAGGCCCCTGCCTGTGCCGGCATCTTGTCCTTCCTGCCTGGGAACTGTTTGAAAACAGTGCAATGGTGGCTGAGGCCTGCACGCTTGCAGCAGGGGCTGAGGGCCACTTTAGGATATGAGTGAGGCTTGGTGAACAGTCTAGCTGTGGGGCTTCCTCCCTCAGTCTTCCCTCAGTCCTCCCTTAGTCCTCTTGTTGCCAGAGGCATGCTGGAGGCTGGTAGCAGCACCACATTCATGAACTTGCTCAAGCTTCTCTCCTAAGGGACCGTCTGCCATCCCCACTTAGAAGCACCATGGGGAGGTTAGCTATAGTTGGGACCTTGGCCTGCGGCCTCTCTGTGGTAGGGAGGCTGGAATTCTGCCCTCAGTCGTTCCCTCCTGTAAGGCCTCTAGTGGGTGGGTGTCTGCTGCTCTTTCTCTGACTTTTTGGTTTTTTGTGGTTCTGAAAATTAAACCCACGACCTTGTGCATGGCAGGCTAGGCAAGCACTACTTGGCCACTGTCCTCAGCCCAGACCCGCGCATTATCCTTCCTATCTAGATTACACTCAGGACTGAGCTGCTGGGCCTGGTGGGTGTGCTCCTTCACTCATCTGCATTGCATTCTGGGCCCCAGCAGGCGGCAGGATGTTTCCTTCCCAGTCTTATGCACTCAAGGTTCTACTGAGAGAGCTTTGATCAAGAAGAGAGTCTTCATCTGCTCCCCCCCCCCCCCCGACTTCTTTCCTTTCTTTTTTCTTTTTGGTTTTTCGAGACAGGGTTTCTCTGTGTAGTCCTGGTTGTCCTGGAACTCACTCTGAAGACCAGGCCTTGAACTCAGAAATCCACCTGCCTCTGCCTCCTAAGTGCTGGGATTAAAGGTGTGCGCCACCACTACCTGGCCCCTACTTTTTTTCTAACAAGAAAATCACTTGGAGGCACCCTAGGACCTTCTAAGTCCAGAGTGCCTGCAGAGGCCTGGCCTAGAACAGGTGGTTCTGCTGTCAGAGCCAAAGGCGAAGAAGCCAAGAGGAAGTGGGAGTGGTTTCTGAGACCTAGTCTCCCATACAGAGGGGATCGAAGAGCAGCTTGTCTAGGAGCTCCTGGGAGCCCCAAGTCTGTCCTACCCGAGAGATTGGCTGTGTGTGTGTGTGTGTGTGTGTGTATGTGTGTGTGTGTGTGAGAGAGAGAGAGGGGGGGGGCAGGCAGGCAGGGACAGATAGGTAGAGACAGAAAGAAAACAGACAGGAAAGAGAGAGCATTCCGTGGTGCATATTTAGAAAAGAGGAGAAGCACAGGTGTCAGACTGTACCTTCCACTTTGAGGCAGGGTCTCTCCCTCTCTTTACATTTTTAAAAATTATTTGATCTTATGCATATGGGTGTCTGCTTGTATGTGAGTCTATGCAACACTAGGGCCATAAAGGACATCCGGTCCCTTGGGACTAGAGTTATAGATGGTTGTGAGCCACCTTGTGGGTTTGGGGAATTGCACCCTGGTCCTCTGGAAGAGCAGCCAGTGCTCTTAACCACTGAACAATCACTGTAGTCCCCATGCCCTCTTTTCCTATCTATTTGGGACAGGGTCTCTGTACAGCCCTGGGAGTCTTAGAAACTTTCTGTGTAGACCAGGTTGGCCTTGAACTCAGATCTGCCTTCTGAGTGCTGGGAATAAAGGTTTGTGCCATTGTACACAGCTCTCTTCAGCCTTTTAAGATATTTTGGTTTTGATCATGTGTATGCGTGTGTCTGTATGAGGGTTTGTGAAGGTCACTGCCGTGCCCATGGAGGCATGGACACCTCCAGAACTGCAGTTACAGAAGTTGTAAGCCGCCTAACATGGGTGCTGAAAATCAAATTCTGCTCCTCTGGAAAAGCAGGACGTGGCCTTGACCATTGAGCCATCTCACCAGCCCCGGGCTGTTCCCGGTCATCTAAGTCAGGCCCCATCTCACTGTAGGACCACTGCACCACCACCATACCTGACATTTTGTTTGTTCCCAGGGTTCAAACAGAGGTCAAGCTTCTGTGGGAAGGAAAGCACTTGTTCACTGAGCCTAGAGATGTTCGGAGGGTGGGGTGGCAGGGGTCTCCCATGGCCCGAGCTGGCCTTGACTTTGTGATAGCCTCTTTGTCTCCTCCTCCAAGTGCTGGGCTTATGGGCATGTGCCATTATACCAGGCTTTTAAATTAACAGTATTTATTATATGCCACATGGTGCTTTAAAACATGGAAAAATAATTAGTATATTTAGTCCCTCAGGTACTTATTTTCTTGTGGTGAAAAATAGTTGAAATCTGCTCAGTGCTTTTTCGAGAATATAATGTTGTTATTAACTTATTCTTCCTATCTAACTTAGAGTTGTTATCTCTTGACCAAAGTCTCTGCACTCTCTTTTTCTGTATATTTTACATGTGGGAACCCTTGGGGCTTTTTTTTCAGTGAAATAGAAGTGTTTTATTAACTTAAAATGTATTACTTATAGATTTTGATGCTGGTAATTGAACCCAGGGCCTCATATGTCCTAGGCAAATGCTCTATTGCTGGAGCTAAATCCTCAGTCCACACATAATTTTTTTTTTCTGTTTGAGACAGGATCTCACTGTAGCTCAGGGTGGCCTCAAACTTCCCTCATAGCTGAGGATAATTTTGGAGTTGTGATCTTCTGTCTCTACTTCCAGAGTGCTAGGACTACAAGCATGTGCCGCCATGCCCAGTCTGTGCAGTGCTGGGAATTGAACCCACAGCTTCATGCATACTAGGTGGGTGCTCTGCGTCTGGGCTACACACCCAGCTCAGTGTTGTTTCATTTGTCAGTGTCTCACTGTGTAGCCCAGACTTGTTTTGAGTCTTCTTGCCTAAGCCTTCTGAGTGGTGGGATCACAGGCACCACGCCTAGTGTAGAGGGTTTTAAAGGAACCATTAGTCAAGCCTATACTTGGGGAGCCATGAGAATAGAGGAAGTAGCATAGAACGAGTGGGCTCTGCCGTCAATGGACTTGTGGTCTGAGGAAGGACAGACAGACATGTTCAGATCTCTACCCCCTCTTTCCTCTTTCTTCTTGCCCTTCTTGCCTCTGCTTCTCTTTGTCTTACAGAGGTAGGATAATCAAAAGCACAATTTGAAGGGATTGTATTATTCCATATCCTAAAATAGTAGAACATATATTTGTATAGTGCTTTACAGCTTACAAAACACATTCAAAACATTAGCTTATTCTGTTGGGAGCTCCAAAGACCTAAGACAGCGTTTCAGAACAGCTAGTGAGCCGACGTTAGCAAACCAGAATGCCTTACACTGAGCACAGCTGGAGAGCCGTGTCATTTCCCTGCCTCCTGCTCAGAGAAGATGGAAAATTTAGCAAGAGGATGGGGAGGGCTGTGGGGAGGCAAAGGGATCAGGAAGTAGGACATTTGGACAGAGGACAGTGTGGGGTGTGGAAGAGTGGGCCTCCCAAATGCTGGTCAGAAATCCGGGTTTGATCATTTGATGCTGCCCGAGACGCCACACTGAGCACACACACCGAGGAGAGCTTTAGGATATTCTTGGTTTATTTTTGAGCTTCTGAGGATCATGCTTCATAAGGGCTCCACCACTGATCCACTCCCAGGCCCCTAAGTTTTCAGTTTCATCATCCCTAAAACGAAGGGTTTAACCAGATTATTTCCAAAGCCCCATTCATCCTTGACATTTGACTTCTATGAGATGACTAGAAAGGGAGATGGTGCTTTTCACTGTTCTTCACCCCACTGAGAATAGACATCAAGGTCACAAAGTGGCCATGGAGGCTTACACCTGTAATCCCAGCATTCAGGAGGCTGAGGTCGGAGGGTCGCTCTGTGTTCCGGGCCAGCATGTATTAAACAGTGTATCAGCCTGAGATACAGAATGAGAGAGACCCTGTCTCAAACAAAACAAGGTTATAAATGAAAAAACACAATGTATATCCTTTAGGGGAATTAAAAGCAGCTGTAAATAGAGGGTGGCTCGTTTAGTATGTTCTAGAAATTTCCTAGAATGGACAAGGGAAGCCAAGCCTGGAGCCAGGTGAAGGCTCTCCTGGCACTTTTCCTACAGGTGGCTGCTTGGAAAGTCATTGGCCTCCATGTACTGGGGTAGCCAGCCAGTAACAAAGATGCAAGTGAAACTGAGGCCAGCAGAGCCTGCTGCGGGCTCGCTGTTCCCTGCTCTGCGCCCCTCATCTCCTGAGTATCTCTCCCTACTGTGGATGCTCTGGAATGGAATGTCTATGATTGCCAGGGGGATCTGGAGATGGGAAAAATTCTGAGGGGGGAGTTGGCACAAGGGAAGGCTAGCCCAGGGGAGGCTAGCCCAGGGGAGGCTAGCCCAGGGGAGGCTAGCCCAGGGGAGGCTAGTTTGCTCTACTCCACTCAGGCAGCTGGACAGTGGGGTTGACATCTTCATTTTATCGGGAGGAGCTGCCCCAGGCCTCTTGTGGGCTGAGGCCAGACTTCCTCAGTGTCTAGTATGTGAGGGTGATCCTTTAGGAATATGGTTTGGCTTCAGCAGATAACGTGTGTTCTCTGCCTCTAACCCAGGCCCTAACAGATGGCCCTAGAATGGCTGCTGTCGTCTCCCGAGTAGAGCTCAGCCCTCATATGAACGCTGACATGGTCAGCAGTCTTTGGTCTTTCTCAGCAGACTCCTCCTTGGGAAAACTCCCGTTTCTGGTTATTTGAAGTGGATTTTCTTCTATCTCTGGTTGGCTGGTCCTCCCCTCAGAGGTTTTACAGGTCTCTGTCATGAGCCTCCCTGCCTGCCGTGTTCTCAGGCTTCCTCGGTCTGGTCTTCTCTGGCCTGACAACCCCATGTGCTGTGGCTGTCGTGGGGACAGTTGCCAACTAGGCTTCCCTGCCCAAGGCTCTCAGTACCCTGAGGACAGGAAAACTCAGAGAACAGGGTTCAGGCTTAGCAAGTCACGTGGATTATGAATGACAGAGTCTGAGGAACCAGAGCCTTCGCTCATGCAAGCACCAGTACCTTCCTCTGCCTTTCTGAGATCTTTATGAACGCCATCCCCATGGCTGTCTGGCCTCATGCTGGCCATCTTCCACATGAAGGCTGAGTGACCCCCATCTTGGATAGATGGAACCCAGGTGTACAACTGCAGGGGCCTGCATAGGTTCTGCCATGGCTGCACTGTGTATGCCTGGAGATTCCTTGTAACCTAGTGAGGTTTTCGGATCTCAGCTCTGTTCCACTGGAGAGTGAGGGTAATAACTAAGGTAGTGTGTTTGTTTCAGAAGTCATCCTTGGAGGGTACCTCCCTCTCCCAAGTCCTTGCGAGCCCATGCTCTCAAGCGCTACATCTGACCTTGAATGGGCAGTGTTAGAGTTTCACAGCCAAGGCCTTGCTGGTTGATGTTTGGAGAATTGCCAGCTGAGGAGAGAGGAAGGGTCAAGGTTGAATTTGAGAGACCGCACCCCTTTACCCTGGCCACAGCCCCATGTGCACTGTAGAAGGATCACTGTGCAGGCCGGCTCTTTCCCTGCTGGCCTTCCTGTGAGTACTGTACTTACTTCCTGTAAGTAGCCAGTCTTTGGGTCTATAGGTCCTGTGCTTCCAGGAGCAGCAGGTGCTCTGCAGACAAAAATTCTAAATATACACAGAAGGAGACATGTGGAATGGTGAGGGGCTGAGGAGGTGGCTCAATGGAAACTAAAACAACAAAAACTCACTTCTTATGGTCTTGAGACATTGTCATTATTATGTATTGGCTTTATTCTAACATATATATGTATATTCATATATACTGTGAATATATACATATACATATATACATACTATGAATATATACATACATTTATATGTATGTATGAATATAGGCAGAACATAGAATATATATACATGTGTTTATTTATTTTAAAGTAATAATGTAGCTATTTTTTCCTAGCAATAATTCTAGTGAATATAATTTAAGACCCCTGTGATATATTTGGCCTTTAGGTTACATCTTTCCAGAGACATATAGATTCATGTCTTAGAGCTATTAGAAGTTATTATTTCCTGTGTGGTTATGCTATTAATAAGATATAAAAGTAAGCTCCTTTATTCTAGTTTGTTTTTAATTTGTGAGAATTGGTTTTGATTACTTATCTGATTTCACCATATTATTGTGCAATAAATCAGCCAAAATTCAGTGGCTTCAAATAACAGTTCTTTAAAAAAAACTCTCGTTTAGACATTTGCAGGCTGGATAGAACTCACGATGCAGGCTGAACTCCAGGCTCCACTCAGCGAGCTTCATCTTTCCTGGGCAGCAGGCTAGTTGATGGTTCTTAACAATGTCAGACACATGGGCGTGGTTTGAACTGCACAAGCACATTTCAAGCCTCTGACTTTGTGGTGGTCTGAGTGAGAATGGCCCTCATAGGCTCAGATATTGGAACGCTTGGTCACCAATGAGTAGCTCTCTTTGAAAGGATTAGAAGGATTAGGAGGTGTGGCCTTTTTGGATGAAGTGTGCTATTAGGGGTTGGTTTTGAGGTTTTAAAAGCCCATGCCAAGCCTGGGTATCTCTCTCTGCAGAACAGGATATAGCTCTCAGCTACTGCCACAGAGCCATATGTTCTGCCGTGTCCTCCACTGTGATGGTAACGGACGAAGCCTCTGAAACTTCAAGCAAGCCCCCAATCAGATGCTTTCTTTTATAAGAGATTGTTGGTTATGGTGTCTGCCCATAGCCATAGAACGGTGACTGACACATGTGCTGTTCACTTTTCTTTAGATAACACAGTTTGTGGTATTGTAGTCACAGCCTCAGAGCTTGGTGATGGAAAGCGAGCATTTTGGTCATGGTCTATACTGCAGAGATCCAGGAAGGGCGCACTGAGAGTGGCTTCTTCCCTTCCTTCTGTGGTAAGAAACAGTTTTATCAGCACCCCCCTCTCCAACTCCACTTCCCTTTTCTGAGACAGAAAAAAAGCATCCCTTGAACTCACTGTGTAGAACTAGAGATCCTCCTGCCTCTGCTTCCCGAGTGTAAAGGTTAAAGTCCTGGGATTAGAGCCCCAGGCTACTGCAGCGACTTATAGAATGGATCTCCGTCATCACTTTGTAGCTGATTCAGAACTCCTACCTCCTCTTTACATCGGCACCCTGGTCCCCTCGTGGACATAACATGATTTATCCATGGACATTGGGCTGCAGCATCACAGTGAGGGACATGTTATTTTGGCCCAACATCGAACTCCTAAACTTAGGCCCCGTCCCTTCCATCCATGGAGTGATGGCGCACATGCTCTTTTGTGTTTTCATCAGTGTGGGATTTCCTCAAGTGGATTGCTCGAAACAAAATGGCAAATGCATAAGTCAGTGTTCCCTTTGTGGCCCACCGGGCCTAAGGACGAAGGGAGAGCCAGGGAGCTGGCTAGTTAGTATTCGGAGATGGTCCGTATGGCCGGGAGGGAGGTGACGCACGGAGCTGGAAGAGATGTGTGCTCACAGTAATTAATCATCTTCTCAATGTGCTCTGTGGGTGCAGCAGGTACTTGTCCAGGTTTGGCTGCAGAGAGGAGAGGAGAGAAGAGGAGAGGAGAGATGTGTGTGTGTGTGTGAGAGAGAGAGAGAGGAGAGAGAGAGAGAGAGAGAGAGAGAGAGAGAGAGAGAGAGAGAGAGAGAGAAATCGGGAGGACCCTTGAAGTCTGGCATAAGGACAGGGCCTATGTTAGGAGTTCCATGTTGGGCCTTTGTGCTTGGCTTTCCCCTGGTGCTGGAGACCAAATCCAGAGAAGTGCTCTGGGATCCACGGCCCCGTCCAGGGTACGACTGGCAGGCATTGGAGGAGGTGACAGCCATGTTGGGTAGTCAGATCCAGGCTACAGCATTAAGCAGCACTTCACCTGCAAGCACTTTACTGTCATGCCACCCGGGTCTCGGAGAGACATAAACGAGGAGGAGAGTGAGGCAGGGCTGGCGTTCCGGGAGAGCCAGTCGAGTATGTTCAATTGAACAAACATTAGTCTTATCAAATGATTTGTTGGAATTGAAAGCACTCAGCACAAGGCCTGGCATGACATGACTATTAATTGAAGCCAGGTTTCATGGACAGGCCCAAGAACAAAAGGTGAACGACGGGATAGACTCGTGCTCCTGACTTCCTATTTTAGCGCATGTTTGAATTAAACTTGATTAATGGTCTGTTCCCTGGCCTCTGGGGGCTCTTAGGCAGCAGGTGGGGCCTGACGGGCTCAGAAGGCCATGGGCCATCCTTCTCATGCCCACGCACAGCTGCTAAGGCACCATTTAGGGCTCAGGCTAGACAATGAACTTAAAAGACCTGTCTAGTCCTGAAGACTCTCAGAATATACAGCTAGCTACTCAGAGCTTCAGCCCGGCCCACCAGAGCCACAGAGGAAAGCAGCCCACCAGAGGGGGCGCCTTGGCTCCTTAGCCCTCTTCCCCATGACACTCCGTGAAACCGACTAAGGGTTTGGCTTTCAGCTTGAGTGAGAGTGGAGTGAGACAGGCTCTCCTTGGCAGATGTGGGGGTTGGAAAGGAGGCTGCTGCTCTTCTGACATTGTGCCCTGCTGATGGCCAACATGGGTACAGACACTACCACTCACCCAGGCTAGGAATTCCTCAGAGTCCAACAATTGGGCTGCGAGGCTCTTGGGGCTGGCTAAAAAGCCCAATGGCCAGCTGTCCATCCTTGCTTTCCTCCTGTGCTGCTAATAGAACATGCTTAGTGCTGATGGCCTGCTGTCTGAGATACATCACCCACAGAGCAGTCACGGGCGGCTCCTCCCAGGACACTTTGGGGAGTTGTGGTGCAGGCTGAACTGATGGGAGAGAGGCAGGAAAGAACAGACAGACCCTGCCAGCTTGCTCTCAATGTTCCCAAGAGACCAGGCCTCCCGCATTGCCTACCGTCAGGGTGCACACTGGAGACCACAGTCCCTGCTTGCATTGCTGCTTTGCATTTACCTGGCCATTTTGCTGTATTCTTTGCTTGCCTGAGCTGTAGAAATATACAGACTGAAGGGCAGAGGCAGAAGTGTCCCCAGGACTCCAGGGAGAGACGTCACAGATATACATTCCTAAGTGGTAAAAACGGAAAACCTCTGTACCCCTGAGCATTGAATAAGGAAAACAAAAATGCTCTTGAGATCAGAGATCTTCCTGCAGACCTTCAGGGTAATACCTTCTCTTTGGTATAAAGACCCAAAGAGTGATAGGGGCTAAAGCTGGCCGCAAGGTTTGGCAGGGAACACAGGTCTCAGACATGCTCCCTCAGCTTCCCTTTCTGTAGTACACTGGTGTCTCAGGAAAGCACAAAAACCTAGGTAAAAACATGCATTGGTGTGTGTGTGTGTGTGTGTGTGTGTGTTCGAGCATGCACGAGTGAGTGTGAGCACACAAGTGTGTGTGTGTTTGTGTACAGTTGGGCAGGTGTACATGGAGGCCAGAAGTCAACCTTGGGCATTGTTTCTCAGACTGTGTCTCACTGGGAACTGTCCCTGATTAGACTGGCAGGCCACTGAACCACAGGGATCCTTTGTCTCTCTCTCCCTGTACAGCAAGCTTGTACAGAATACGTGCCTCACCAGGCCCAATAGCACTGCTGTTGGGAACAGTAGTGCTACTAGGTAGGAACCAAGGGACGTGTTTATATGCTGTGTGTCTCTGGCTGACAGAAGGTCAGGTTCACTGTGGGGTGATTCCAGAGTGATACTGGGCAAACCAGAAATGGGGTGGGGAAGAAGGGCCTCTGTTCAGTGAGTGACTTATGCCACTGTGAGATGAAGAAGCTTTTATGGTCTGGAAGGGACTGAGAGCCTAGTGCACCACAAACACTCTTCTTGCCCATGCGTGGTCTCTGAAGCAGAAACCATCTTCTTGGTAGTCTTGCTTTATAAGACTCCAGCAGAGGAAAAAGACCAAGCCCTACTGGGTGGGGTTTGGAGGCTTGGCCTTTGCTGTCATGTGACTACTCAGGCCTGTGCACTTAATCTGGGCCATGCTCCAGAGGCCTCAGGGCCTGGTTGGGAAGAGGACAGAATTCATGCCATCCCTTCTTTCTCTACCTCTGCTCCTCAGGCAAATGTCAACATGCTCTGAACAGTCACAGAGTGCATGGCTTTCAGGAATGAGGGCCATCACCTGATGAAGGAGTCCAAGGTGTGTACCACATGTCCACCCCACCCCTCGCTACACATGTGACTCCTGAGATTCACACACATCCTGCTCTAATATGTATGCATGCAAATACATATGCACGTGCACACTCAGACACACATGCATTTGTGACCCTGCTACCTCCTGGAATTCTGGGGGCAGTCTACTGGTAGGATAAGTGTATATTGTTCCTGTTTCCAGCAGCCGTAGACCTCCCTCTGGGCTCAGATCCTGTTGATTTGCCTTCTGCAAAGTCGCTCTGGATTTCGTGCACCTCCTTGGCTACCTTCTGTCTCCTCTGGCATTGTTTGCTCTGCCTGCATGTATTCCCAGGTCTCTGTCCTAAGCTGTGACTCCCTCCCGCTTTCTAGGCCTCTGCAAGAGCATCCACACTAAAAAAAAAAAAAAAAAAAAAAAATGCTACGTGCTGATGTTTCCCTAAATTCTGTAGCTTAGGTCCCCACAGGCATGGACCACGCAGAGTACCCTCACTGTCACGCTGTCCCTCCCGCTTTTGTGGAAACAGCATTACCACATAACTTTGCTGCACAGGGTCTCTTCTCTTGGGAAAACTTGAGTCTATTGTGCAGTACAATGAACTGACATGAAGACTTTGTCATGGTGGTGGTGGTTGTTTTTGAAACTGAGTCTCAATATATAGCTCAGGCTGGCCTTGAACTGGTGATCCTCTTACTGTAGGAAGGGAAGTCTTTCTGAGGCTAGGAACATCACCGATTTTGTTTGATGTCTATAGGAGATCTTTAGCAAGTCTTTTGTTTGGCATAGAGCCTTTTCCTAGTCCTGGGCTCCCAGGGGCCCAAGGATAGTGTGAGTAGCTGATTCGGGTGTGGTTGATGAATCAGAGGACAGTTCTAGTGGGAAATGTCACAAACAACAGGACAGAAAGAGCAGAGCAGTGTCTTTTAGAACTCGGTGTTTTGCAGCCTGGGACTGGGAACCAAGTAATGCTCTCCAGCTATTTGATGGCCCATTCATTCACCTCTAGTTTGACATTCAAGGGTCAAGAAACTTCTAGTTTGTCCACTGAATTCAGCTGTTGTGGATTAGAACTGACTCTGTGAACTGGGCTGGGGGTGGTACATGCCTTAAATTCCAGTGCTTGGGAGGCAGAGACAGGAGAATCTTTGTGAGTTTGAGGCCAGCCTGGTCTACACAAAACTGACTCTGTAGGGTTTATCATAGCCTCTGCTTTTATTTTCTTTGTTGAAACAGAGTGCCATGTAGCCCAGGCTAGCCTTGAACTTGCTAAAGACAAACTGACTACCTTCACCTCCCAAATACTTGTATTACAAGTACGAGCCACAATGCCTAGATAAGCCTAGCTTGTGTGTCAATGTGTAGATCATGCTGGTCTTGAACTTACAGAGATTCTCCTTGCCTCTGAGAGCCAGGATTTGTGCACCACCACTCGCAGCCCTGGGCTGCTTTTGCTAGGCCCTTTCCCATTACCAGGGTCAACTTTCTTTTTTGTGGTTTCATATCTCTCAAATGCATACAGAAGAAAGAGAGAAGGCCAGCAGACAGGAGGCTTCTGCCAGGTGCCTCCCTTGGCAACCACTGTCACCTACTCAGATTTGAGAAGTACCCATGACCAAGGCTCATGGAATCTTGCCCATCCTCTTCTACCTAGCCACTGGGCCAACACCTGGGATATAATGATAAGAAAAGTCAGTGCAGCCAGTTCTCAAAGAGCTCCAGGCTCAGTGGGAGAGAATGATTTTAATCATCCAGAAACAAACGTGCTAATGAAAGGGCAGGACCAGAAATCATGAGAACTCTTGCCCCAGGAAGTGACGCCGATATGGACATCTGAGTAAGTGCCAAGTCTGAGGGTAGAGTAGCTAAATGGAGGTGCAACGGGGCTGGGCCTTTTAGGTAGGAAGCTCGCACACACAAGTCCCCCCAAGCTCTCATTAAAAGAAGCAGGAGGCTCCTTTTCAGTGGGAGATGGATCAGAAGTGTGTGTGGGAACAAAAGAGGAAATAATATACATAGCCTATTTCTGGTCAGGACATCTTGCTGTGATTGCTGGGGCTGGTTGTACAGATGGTCTGTTTCTTGTGCCCACCCCCCAGCCTTTCTCTCTGGACTCCAGCATTAGCCCTCTCCACTCCTGACTTGGGGGTTGTTTAACTCGCTGCCCCTGCTACTGTGAAGGCTGCAGGAACTGGGAATGGCTAAGACGTGTTTTCAGGCAAGAAGTCTTGTTTCTGATGCTTTCCTGGGGACCAGGAGGAGTCGAGGCCTTGTCTGACATGATTGCTAATGTAGAGTCATTCCACTGCATTCCCCCATTAAGCAGAAAGTTCACTGTTCACTCTCAGATCTACTGCAAGATCCCAGTGCTGGCCAGCGTATGATAACAACTCCTTACGGCCTCTCTCACTTTGGAGGCTGGGGATTGATCTCCAGCACCAAGAGAGGATGTGGGCCTCCAATCCCAATACTAGGGAGGTGGAGGCAGGAGATCATCCTTGACTAAACAGGAAGCTGGAGGCCAACCTGAGCTACACTGAGACCCTGTCTCAAAGCAAGAACATCAAAACCCAAAGAAGTAAAAGCACCAAGGAAAACATCCACAAAAATCTAAAAATATCTTCCACTTGAAGAACTTTTCTTAGTGTTTGATTTTGAGCTTTTAGGGCTAAAGGCCAGGGTCCTCATGCTTGGCTCCCAATCTCCACTATGCTGCTGCCCCCTCCTTTGGTAGCCTTTCTCTTTTACACTTGGGGCCCCTGGCGTCCAGAGTCATAGAGAGGCCCAGCTGCAGGCTGGCAGTGAAGGTGCTTGCCACAGTGGACAGGGTGAGGTAACACATGAAGTTATCCCTTGGTATCCACGCGTGTGCACTGTGGCGTGCATGCTCCAACATGCACACATCTCCCTCACATACATTAATAGTTAATAAATAAACTTTAAAAGAAAAGGGGGAGCCCAGCTGGGCCAGGCTGGTTGCCAAAGCCTGTGCTCCCAAGTGTGGAAGAAGGCACCTGAACCTGACTTTTGATTACTCAGTAAGTAAACGTGCTCCAGTCACCATAGGTTTTGACGGTAGCCCGTTGTTCTGCTCCAGGCCTCCACAGCCAGGCCCCAGCTTCTGCTCCCATTCTTCCTTCTGCAAACACTCACTCACCTTGGCACATCACTTCTGCCCCAGTCCATGCTTCCCACTGTTCCTGTTGCTATAGAAAAAGCTTAGTAACCTAAAGAATAGAAACTCATTCCTTATAGTCCTGGAGGCTAGAGACCTAAGAGGAAGACTTTCCTGTGCAGGGACACCTGATGCTCATTTCTAAGTTGACACCTTGTGCTAGGAACAAGGCTGCCCTCTTTCCCAGGCTGGATGGACAGAGGGCATAGAAGAATCCTCTACCCCTTGGTTAGACAGCATTCCTGGCTGGTCTGGAACTCAGAGACCTGGCTGCCTCTACTGAGTGCTGAGATTAAAGGCTTGACCTACCATAACCTACTTCGAGATAATTCTTTAAAAAAAATCATTGTATACTATAATACACATTTTATGAAGTTCCAATATTAAAGTGCGTCTTGTGTGTGTGTGTCGCGTTCTCATGTCCTAGCTCCCCGTGTCCCCTCTCCCCTCAAGTGCGTCTGTCTATAGAATGGCAGTTCTACATATGCTGCATACATGGGGCCATGCACTGTGTGTTTTGGGGGCCTGCTCTTTCGCGTCACCGCCTCATTCCCTCTTCTTACCCAACAGCATTCCAGTGTGTGGCTGCGCTGTCTTTTATCTATCCATTCACTGATAAATGTGTTAGATTTGAGGGGCTCTTTTTGTTGTTGGCTTTTTTGAGACAGAGTCGCCCTGCGTAGCCCTGGCAGTCCTGGAACTCCCTCTGGAGCCCAGGCTGACCTTGAACTCATAGAGATCCACCTGCCTCTGCCTTCTGAGTGCAGTGTTGGGATTAAAGCCCTGTACCACCACCACCTGACTCGTAGCCTATGGCAGTCTTATCCACATGATCCTCCTGCCTCAGTCTTTCCCGAGCTGAGATGACAAGCCTGTGCCATTGAATCCAGCTCCTTAGGCCTCTGACGAGGAAAATCATGTGGCTGGCAGACAGAGATCAGTTTTCTTCCAATTTGGATGCTTGTTTTTCTTGCCTAATTGCTTTGGCTCAGATCTCTAGCACTGTGTGGAACTGAATGCTGAGACCTCCTTGGCTTCCTAGTGTTCCCAATCTTACAGAGAAAGCCTCTGGCCTTTCACACCATGAAAACCTACATCTAAGTATGACATTAGTTGTGAGTGTTCACAAGTGCCCTGGATCATGTGAAGAAGTTTCTTTGTATTTCTGAGGGTTTACAAAAACCAACCCATTAAGTTGGTTTTTGTAAAAAGAGATTCCTTTTTATTTTACATGTATGAGTTCTAGATGAATATGCATCTGCGTGTGTATATGCACACCACGAGTGTGCTGGTGCTCATGGAGTCCAGAAAAGGGCATGGATCCCACAGAACTGAAGTTACAGCTAGCTGTTTGCCATTATATGGGTTCTGGGAACCAAGCCTGGGTCCTCTGCAAGAGCTAAGGCATCTGTCCAGTTCCTAATGAGTTTTTTAAAAAAAAAAAATCATGAAATGCTTTAAAGACAAAATTTGCTAAATTTTGTCAAGCACTTTTCCCCCATCAATTGAAATTACTCGTTCCCCCTTCATTTTATTTATCTTTATTTATCCAAGCACTCGGGGCAGAGGCAGAGATCTCTGTAAGTTCCAAGCTACCTTTGTCTACAGTGTGAGTTCCAGGACAACCATGGGTACACAGAGAAACCCTGTCCTGAAAAACCAAAAACAAGAAGAAGGAGGAAGAGGAGGAGGAAGAAGGTCAAGAAAGAGAAGGAGGAAGAAGAGGAAGAGAAAGAAGAGGAGGCAAGAAGGAGGAAAAGAGAAGAAGAAGAGAAGGAAGAGGAAGAGGAGGAGGAGGAGGAGGAGGAAGAAGAAGAAGAAGAAACTGTTTTCCCCCTCCATTAGCGACCATTAGCAACCTATAGATCATAGACTCTCAAGGATGGTGGGACCTCATGAGCCTCTCCCCCATTTCTTTTTCTCTAAAAATTTTATTCAGGAGTTGGAGACATTGCTTAGAGGTTGAGAGCACTGGATGCTCTTCCTGCTTGATGTAGGTTCAATTCCCAGCACCCACATGGCAGATAACAGCTGTCTAATTTAACCTTTAAGGCCTCTGACACCCTCTTACAGACAGACATACATGCAGGCAAAGCACCAATGCACACAGAAATTAACAAATAAACTTTTAAAAATTGTGTTCATTTCTTATTTTGTTTGTATGCTTTTGTGTCTACACATACTACATGTATGCAGAGCCTATGGAGTCAGAAGAGAGCAGTACATGTCCTGAAGCTGGAATTACAGATGGTTGTGAGCCACCATGTGGATGCTGGGGACAGAACCCAGGTCCTCTTCAGAATCACGAGTCCTCGAAACTGCTAAGCTACCTTCCTAGCCTCTTACCCTCCTTCTGTTAGCAGAGCTGGAGTTCATTAAGAAGAAAGGTTTTCTTTCTTTCTAGTTTCCTACTAATGTTTTTGGCAGAACCTCAATAGGTAGGCCAAGGTCACCTCAGACTTTCACTTTTTCTGTTCACTTCCGAGTTGCTGGGATGACAGGTGTGTGCCGCCGCAGCTGGCTCGAGAGGAAAAGGTTATTTATATACATTAAAGAGGGGAGAGGCAGATAAGACAGGAGCAGCAGGATATACTCCAGGGTGGGTGAGCATGCAGCAGACTTCATTTTCTCACTGAGCTTACATTTTGTAGCTTGATCTTATTTTCCTGGAAATGCAGAAGGAAGTTCAGGTTATTGATAATTGATCAATATCAATATTTTATTTTTCCGGTATGGGTGCTGACATGCTTGACTGCACCTGTGTGTTTAGTACAGAATATTTCATTTTCACTCATCTCAAAAGTATTTTGAGCATGGGGTGGTGGCGCACGCCTTTAGTCCCAGTGCTTGGGAGGCAGAGGCGGGCAGATCTCTGAGTTCAAGGCCAGCCTGGTCTACAAAGCAAGTTCCAGGACAGTCAGGGCTGTTACACTGGGAAACCTGTCTTGAGACCCTGTCTCGAACCCCCCCCCCCCAAAAAAAAATCCCTTAAGGATAATTTTTCTCAGATTCATTGCTTATTTAGGACTGCGGTTCAATTTACACTTAGTTGTGAATTTTACAAACTTGTTCTGTTGCCAAATATGTTGCTAATTTAATTATAGTGTGTTCAAAGAACATCCTTATTATAACTTCAATACTTTAAAATTGATGGGGGGGTTTATCTTGTGTCTGGGCCTACGGTCTGGGAAAACTGATCCACACACACTTGAGTGAGCGTGCTGATATTGGGTGGAGAGTTTCCCAGATGGATATTAGTTCTAGTTATAGTGATTTTTAAGTCTTTAGTTTAATCTTCTACTGTGTTGTTCTATTTGTTCATGTAAGGAATTGAAGTCCTCAACTATTAGAGTTGAGCTGCCTGGCCACTACGTTTATTTTGGAGCCTGGTTGTTAGGCATTTATACACTTATAATAGCTGTATCTTTCTACTTTGATGGCCCTTTTGTTGGCCTTTATCTTCAGTCAGCTCCTCCCTTCCCTTTCAGTGCGGTTCAGGCTCCCCCAGGCTTAGCCAGGGAGCTGCTGGGACTGCGAGCCTTCCCTTCCCAGCGTGCCTCTGATGTCTGACATGACACATCACATCATGTCAGCCATCTCACATCAGCACAGCTGCCCCCCCTGCCCCTCCCCCCTCTCAGACAGGTGGTCACATGACTGTTTTTTCCCATTAAAAAATAATTCTGCTTGGGAGGCTGAGGCAGGGAGATCACTAACAAGGAGGATCTGGCCTAGCTGTGAGTTCTAGGCCAGCCAGAGCTAAAGAACAAGGCCCAGTCTCAAAAGAGCAAAAAAAGCTTCAACCTGGTGTTTTGTTTGTTTTTGCATCTAAAAATGTCTCTCGTGGATAAGAAATAGTTGTATCTCATAGCCGGGCGGTGGTGGCACAGGCCTGTAATCCCAGCACTCTGGGAGGCAGAGACAGGCAAATTTCTGAGTTTGAGGCCAGCCTGGTCTACAGAGTGAGTTCCAGGACAACCAGGGGCTACACAGAGAAACCCTGTCTCAAAAAAACCAAAAAAAAAAAAAAGGTATATCTCCTCTTCTTCTCACTCTAGTTTGGTAATCTCTGCCTTTGGATTAGATTACGTACTCTAGTTACCGATGGATGTGGTTGCATCTGCAGGTGCTTTCTGCTTTCTGCTTTGTAAATGTCTCAAGCTTTCTTATCTGTTCCTTCCACCTTTATTGCCTTAATTCGTATTAAGTGGACACTTTCCAGTATAACATTGTAATTGCATGTTTTTTAAATTATTTAGGGTTTGCAACCTATACCTTATTATTTTAGAATCTATTTCAGGCCAGGCATGGTGGTGCATGCCTTTAGTTCCAGCCCTTGGGAGGCAGAGGCAGGTGGGTTTCTGTGAGTCTGAGGCTAGCCTGGTCTACAGAGTAAGTTCCAGGACAGCCAGGGCTACATGATGAGACCCTGTCTGGAATAAATAAACAAACAAAAAATCTGTTTCAGACTTATTTGTTTTTGAGATAAGAGTCTCACTATATAGCTTTGGCTAGCTTAGAACTGCTATATAGACCAGACTGGCCTTGAATTTATAGAGATCCACTGCCTCTGACTCCCAATTGCTGGGATTAAAGGTATAAGCCACCTAGCCAGACCCAGAATCTACTTCAGATTTATGCTAATTTAATTTTTGTGATGTGGACTAAGGATATGGCTCAGTGGTAGGCTTTTTTTTTGTTTTTGTTTTTTTTTGGTTTTTTGGATTTGGTTTTCTTGAGACAGGGTTTCTCTGTGTAGCCCTGGCTGTCCTGGAACTTACTCTGTAGAGCAGGCTGGCCTCGAACTCAGAAATCCGCCTGCCACTGCCTCCCAGAGTGCTGGGATTACAGGCGTGCGCCACCACTGCCTGGCTCAGTGGTAGTTCTTGTCTACTGTGTATAAGGCCATGGGTTTGATTCCACACTGAGAGAAACATTGAGAGTGGACACTCGCTCCATATGCAGCTGCGTTCTTTTCTCCTGTGTTATGCAATTATTGCTCTATATACGTTACAAATGGAAAAACACCATGATTATATAGTTATAACTGTCACTTACATAGTGCTATAGATAACCTTATATGTGCTACTTTACAAGTCAAGGAACAAAGGGCAGCAGGCAGGCACACATGCGAGAGCTTGTATACTGGCCTTTTCATTGGCTATCTCTAATCTCCACCATTTCCCGTGGACTTGAGTTGAGTTGCCGTCTGATGTGCCTTTTGTATTTCAGTATGGATATGTTTCTGTCTAGGTTTGATTATCCTGACATGTATAAATATTTTACTTTGTGTGATTGTTTCCCAAATCAGGAAAGTGAAAGGAATTCGTAGTCACACGTTCTCTCGTTCTTCTGCACACTACGGGCTGTGGCCTTGACTGGCTCCTTCTGGGTTTTGTGTGTGGATTAGGAAGACTGCTGGGTTGCTGGCTTTCGGCCTCGCCCTTTGTTCTTTCTTGTAAGGCGATCTGCAGTTATGTTCTTCCTGCTTCATCTTAGGTTTTGTTTTCTTGCTAATCTTGTTAATCAGTTAGTAGTTTCATTTTGGCTTCATTAACAATTATCCTTTCTCCTACAAATTTTTAAGCTTACATGATATATTTATTTTTAAATATTTTATTCTCAATCCTGTGTAGGTGTGTGTGTGTGTGTGTTTCTGTGTGAAGACAGGAGCCTTCAAAGGCCATAGGTATCTGATCCTTTGGAGCTGAAGTTATAGCAGTTGTGAGCTGAGCTACCCAATGTGGGTCCCAGAAACTGAACTTGAGTCCCTGCAAGAATAGTATGTTCTTTTAGCTGCTGGAACATCTCTCCAGTCCTATTATTTTTGAATCAGGGTCTTATGTAGCCCTGACTGGCCTGGAACTTGCTATGTAATCCAAGGCTGACTCTGAACTCCCAGAAATCTGCCTGCCTGTGCCTCCTGAGCACTGGGATTAAAGTATGTGCCACCATGCTCAGCTGTCTCTGTGTTTGTTGAGAGATCATTACCCTAGCCAGCCCTGATGGCTCAGGACTGTAGTCCCAAATACTTGGGAGGCTGAAAGCAGGACATCTCAAGTTCAGGGCTTGCCTGGGCCATAGACTTGGTTTAAGGGCAGCTTGGGCAACTTAGGATCTTTTTTGAAAATTAAAAAGGAAGGCCTAGAATGTATCTTAGTTGATGGAACACCTGCTGAGTGTATTAGCTACTTTCTGTTGCTGTGATAAACACCATGACCCAAAGCAACAGAGAAAAGGGTTTATTTCCGCTCACATTTCCAGTTGTCACTGAGAGAAGTCAGAAACTGAAGTAGAATCGTGGAGTAGAATGCTGCTTACTGGCTCCCTCTCTGGTATCTGATCAACTAGTTTTCTCTGTATTGTTTTTGAGAATGTGTGTGCTTGTGTGTCTGTGTGAGTGTGAATGCAGACCACTATGGGTTCCAGAATAGAACACTGTGTCCTCTGAAGCTGGAGTTGACAGGTGGGTGTGAGCTGTGATATGCACCTCTTACACGACCCTGTAAGAGTAGAATGTGTCCGTAACCTCCCTCTCTCCAGCCCCTTACCTAGTGTTTGTACACAGACTAGGACCACCTGCCTAGGGGTGGTACTGCTCATAGTGGGCTGGGCCCTTGTCATAGTCAGGGTTTCTATTCCCGCACAAACATCACGACCAAGAAGCAAGTTGGGAAGAAAAGGGTTTATTCAGCTTACACTTCCACATTGCTGTTCATTACCACAGGAAGTCAGGAATGGAACTCAAGCAGGTCAGGAGGCAGGAGCTGATGCAGAGGCCATAGAGGGACGTTACTTACTGGCTTGCTTCCCCTGGCTTGCTCAGTTTGCTTTCTTATAGAACCCAGGACTACCAGCCCAAGGATGGCACCACCCACAAGGGGCCCTCCCCGCTTCATCACAAATTGAGAAAATGCCTTACAGCTGTATCTCATGGAGGCACTTCCTCAAGGGAGGCTCCTTTCTCTGTGATAACTCCAGCTTGTGTCAAATTGACACACAAAACCAGTCAGTATGTCCTCCTACATCAGTTAACAAGCAAGAAAATGCCCCACAGATATGCCCACAGGCCACTCTGGTGTAGGCAATTCCTCACTGAAGTTTTCTCTTCCCAGTGACTCTAGCTTGTGTCATACTGATAATAAATGTCAATTAGAGCACCTTAAAAGCACAAAACCTTAGGAGTGATCCTATGACCATATCGTATATGTGTGTATAATATATATGTATATATATACACATACATGTATACACATACATATATAGCTATATAACTCTTGAAGTTGCCTTTTTTTCTTTTCGTGTGGTGTTATGGATCAAACCCAAGGCCTCGTGGCCTAGGCAAACACTCTGCCGTCGGGCTACATCCCTAGACTAGATCTTTATTAAATACATCCTAGGTCTCTAGAGAGCCATCCACGCTGAGGCATCTATCAGTGGGTCACTCACTTTTATTGCTGATTAGTGTTTTATGGCACACCTGTGTCAGTGTGTTTGCACATTTGCTGTTTAAGGGCATCTGGGTTGATTTAAGTTGTGGTCTACTGCAAATAAGCCTTTTTGAACATTCCTACAAAGATAGTTGGCTTTATTTCCTCCCTTCTTTCATCCCTTCATTCCTTTTCTTTCTTGACAGTATCCTGCTGTGAGTTCTGCCTGGTCTGGAATTTTCTGTGTAGTCCAGGCTAACCTAAAAATCATGATGCTCCTGCCCATGTGTTGGGGCCAACAGTGTTGCAACCTTAATTTTTTAAAAATTGCAAATTGAGGAAGCTGGAGAGATGTCACCATAGTTAAGAGCATGCACAGTCCTTGCGGAGGCCCAGGGCTGGAGCCTTAGTGCCTGCATGAGCCGGGTAGCTTTGAACCGCGGGGGTCTCACTCCTCTGGACTCCTGCAGCACCTGCGCATAACCCACACAACAGACAACACACAAAGTCATAGGAAGCCATTGCTTCAGGCAGGGCTTGGTGGCACTCACATTTAACCTTAGCATTTAGGAGGCAGAAACAGGCTCTGCAGAGAGACCCTGTCTTTTTAAAGATAAATAAGGCTACAAATGTGCAACCGACTGGTATACACATTCCTTCCTTCCTTCCTTCCTTCCTTCCTTCCTTCCTTCCTTCCTTCCTTCCTTCCTTCCCTCCCTCCCTCCCTCCCTCCCTCCCTCCCTCCCTCCCTCCCTCCCTCCCTCCCTCCCTTCTTTCTTTCTTTCTTTCTTTCTTTCTTTCTTTCTTTCTTTCTTTCTTTCTTTCTTTCTTTCTTTCTTTCCTTCTTTCTTTCTTTCCTTCTTTCTTTCCTCTATGCAGCCCTGGCTGTCCTGGAACTTGCTCTGTAGTCTTGTAGTCTAGGCTGGACTTGAACTCAGAGATCCACCTGCCTCTGTCTCCCAAATCCTGGGATTAAAGGTGTGCGCCACCTCAGCCCAGCTACATTTCTTTTTAAAATATGTACATCTAGTCATAACATTTTAAAACTATGTTTCCATGTATTTGCAGTAAGTATATATATATATATATATATATATATATATATATACACATATATATTGCACACACATATATATGACATTGTGTATACATATATACAATATATATACAACATTGTGTATCTGTCTCTATTGCCTTCTGTTCTCCCCTTCCTTCCCTCTGAGCCATTCTTCCCAGCTAGTCTCCCAGAGGCTTCATCATTGAAGAAAGTGTCACTCCCTCTTTCAGAAAGGGATGGGGCCTCATGGGAACCCCTCTACTCATGATAGAATGTTGATGAGTCCAGTCTTGTGCTCATGACTGCATCAGGTGTCTGAAAGGCAGTTTCAAGGCACTCGCAGTTACCCTCCCCCACCCCTCTCCACACTACTTTCTGCACCTTGGAGAGAGCACAATCATGTCTGCCTGCATTGCCTGAGCAATCCAGTTTCCCTACATCCTGGTCAGCTGATGCCATCCTCATTTTGTTGTTGTTGTTGTTAGTGGTGGTGGTGGTGGTAGTGTGTGTGTGTGTGTTCAAAACAGGATCTCTCTGTGTAGCTTTGGCTGTCCTGAAACTCAGTATATAGACCAGGCTGGCCACAATGTCAAACTGTCCTCATTTTAAAAACATATCTAACTTATTATCCATGGTTATTGTGCATGTGTGTATGCATGTGCATGCGTGCAGCCACAGGCCTGCCATGCTGCCCATGGGGAGATCAGAAGACAGCTTCATGGAGTTGTTTTGTTCCTTCTACCTTTCTAGTCTGTCTGGAGCTCTGTTGCTGGGTCTTCGTAGAGAGCATCATTACTGCCGAGGCGTGGCACTGGCTCGTGCTCTCAGTTCTTATTGTGGTGATTATTGTCGGTTTGTAGAGAATCTTATGAATTTTGTTTCAGTTTTTTGTTGTTGTTGTTGTTTTGGTGGTGGTAGCAAGATGGTACTGAAGGTCATGCCTGTAGCATGTTACGCCAATGTGCAAGCACCCAGGGTATCTCCTCAGCCCTGAGTTTGTGTTCCTCTTCTTGGCTAATCAATCGCATTGCACATCTTTCAGTTTGCTTATTCCTCATGAGTAAATCTCCTCAGCGGGTCTGCACATGTCTACTTGTTTTCAGCATTTCCCCCTCTGTTGAGCTTTGAGAATTCTTTACACTTGTGTGTTCACATCCTCTATTGGGCATGTACTTTCACATTTCTTTCACATTTCTCCTAGTCTATAGATTGTATAAATCATCATGGCAGAAAGCAGGGCAGTGTGCAGGCACACATGGCGCTGGAGGAGCTGAGAGTTCGACATTTTTATCCAAAGGCAGCAAGGAGAGACTGTGTCACAGGGCCAGGCTTGAGCATATATGAGACCTCACAGCTCTCCTCCACAGAGACACACTTCCCCAACAAGGCCACACCTCCTAATATTGCCACTCCCTATGGGCCTAAGGGGCCAATTCCATTGAAACTACCACACCTATCTAACAAGCAATACTTCAAATGGTCTTCTGTTTCAGTCAACTGAGTAGCTGGTTTGTGCCCAGTAAAGCAATATTGTGTTTGAGATCCAAATTATCTTCTCCTTCTTCTCCACTTCCTCCTCTTCCTTCTCCTCCTCTTCCTCCTTCTCCTCCCCTTCTTTCTCCTCTTCCTCTTCCTCCACCATCATCGTCATCATCATCTTACTTGTTTGCATGTAGCCCAAGCTGCCTTTAGACACATGGTACTCCTGCCTCTACCTCCCAGTTGCTGTGTTTACAGACATGTCCTTCTATGTCTTACTTCAGTTTTTAAATTTGTATTTTATTATGAGTAGGAGTGTTTTGCCCACAAGCATGTTTGTGCACCATGTGTGAGCCTGATGCCCAGAGAGGCCAGAAGAGAGCATTGGATCCTCTGGAACTGGATCTACAGACAGTTGTGAGCCACCATGTGGGTGCTGGGAATTGAACCTGGGTCCTTTGGAAGAAGAACCCCTGAGCCAACTTTCCAGACTTTCTATGTCATTTACATACACACACACACACACACACACACACATATATATATATATACACATACATACATTTACATATATATATGTGTGTGTGTGTGTATATATATATATATATATATATATATATATATATATATATAGAGAGAGAGAGAGAGAGAGAGAGAGAGAGAGAGGGTATGTAGCTAAGGCTGACCTGGACCTGACAAGGTAGCTCAGGCTGGCCTTAAACTCATAATGCTCCTACTTCAGATTCCTGAGTGCTAGAATATAGGCTTGTGGGCTTCTTTTAAACCTTTGTAAAATTTAGTCATTGCAGTTTTAATTCAAAGGCATTCTTTGTGTTTGTATCTATCTTATTGAGACAGGGTCTCGAGTATCCCAGCCTGGCCTTCAGCTGCTGGTGCAGGAGAGGTTAACCATGGATTTTTGATCCACCTGCCTTCTCTCAAGTGCTGAGATGATTATAGGCAGGGGAGGCCGTCTCTGGAAGTAGCTCTATCTGACTACCACACTGAAGACCTTCCCCAGAGGTTGGGTGGAGCCACCGCAGCTCTGCAGCTGTTATCAGCAGTCGTGAGCTCTGCTCTGCTCTCCGTGTCTCCGCCCTGTTTTCCTTTCCAAAAGCTTCTAGAGACTGCTGCCTAGGAGTAAGTCTGTGGTGAGTGTGCTCTCTGAAGGTGGTTTTCTGAGCCAAACCTCTCCTTCAGTGGTACCTGGCATCTCTGTCTTGGCAAACAGGTTGAGGGTGAAGTCAAGGCACGCAGCTGGAGCCCAGGACTCTGAAAGCTGCAGGGGCAGGTCCCTCTCAAGCTCTTTTTCCACAAAAGTTGCTCCAGGTTCAATCTTTCATGAAGGCTGATTCTGAGCTAGCCTAGTTTCTACCCCCCAACCCCCTCCTCCCAAAACAAAAAAAAAAAAAAAAACAACAAGCAGTCCCCAGCTTTCTGTATGTGTCACTAGGGTGGTTTGCTCCTGAAGAATTTATCTTCTATATTTTTCAATAAGAGGTAGGTATTAGATTTCTGAAAACGGTTGGATTTGTTTAAATGAGTCACAGCATTTGGCTAAAATAGAGAAGACTCCATCTGGTGCCTTTGCGTGGTCCCAGTTCTGTTCTCTGCAAGCTAGAAGGGAAACAGAACTTGGCATTCTGGAAGCTCACCATGACAGGGCTGTATTACCTTTCAGGTTCAGGGATCTTCTGAGCCCTCCTGAGTGGGGCCTCTCCACCCAAGGCTTCTGCACCAGGCCCACCATGTTTGGAAGAACAAGGTGTCTGGGCCAGGGGACAGGAGCGAGGGCTTCTTGTCCACTCCGCTCTGCCACCTAATTCCCTGGGGGTGTCCTTGAGTTTGCCTCTGGGAGGTTACAAAGACAAGCATCTACAGCACAGCTAATTCCTCAGGACCTCAGCCCGCTCCACCCACATAATCTCCCCCAAGTCCCTCAAGAAGCAGGGTGACCCAACTGACCAGGCTCCCTGAGGTCAGGTGGCAGTACCCCAAATCAGGAAGGGTCATGAGAGCAGGGAGCCACAGGAAGGGGACGGGTCTGCAGGGAGAGACCTAGTTCTGATCCTAACTTTGCCTTGATGTGTCGATTCCTCTCTTCAAACTTTTTTGTCATCTGGACTGCCATCACTCACAGTGCTGAGATTGGCCACCGAGGTGGGTGTGAAGGCTCTGGCTAAAAGTGGCTGGTTTCCTTACTCAGCCCTGGTCTGGCCTACTCCCTCCTGTCCTCTCTGCCCTGTCCTTGGTGACACATCGCTCTCTTTGGGGTGAAAGGAAGTGTGTGGTGAGCTGGGCCACAGTGCAGAGGATCCCGACATCCCACACAGCTCCCGGAGAGTTGCTCCTGGCGTCTTGTGCTCACTCACTAGGCTGGCCTGACCCGCTTGGCCCTGTCTGCCTCTCTGCACACGTGGGGCAAGGCTGTGCCCCTCTGTTGCTGTGGGTCCTGCAGGGCAGCTCTCCTGGAACCCCTGAGGTGCTCAGAGCCTTCTCTGCTGCTCTCCTGCCTGCTTCTGGACACCAGTCTCTGACCTGTCAGACACAGTGACTGCGTCCCTCTCCCTCACTCATCTTAGCCTGCTGCTGTCTGGCCAGTGTGTGACCCTTCTTCCAATGGGGCCATCTGAAGTGGCGATGGGATCCTGTGAGCAAATCCACTGGCTTTACTGATAGTTTTCCAGTAATGCAGCTCTGGCAAGAAGCGCTTGCCTGCGTTGCCATTTTTGGATATTTTCGCAGTTACTGAATTCACAAATGACTGGATCTTTGTCTGAAGGGCTGTGTAAGAGAAGGGCCGAGCTGACCCACTGGGTTAGGAGGCCCACGGGTGCTGGCAGATTTGTTCCTGGCTCACAGGGAGCCTGCCTCACTTACAGGAACAAGGTGAGTGGAAGAGGCCTTTGTAGCTCACGCAAGGCATCTTCCGATTTTGCACAAGGATTCATTTTGTCTCTTCCGTCATTTGTAAAAGTGACATAGTATTAAATGAACATACTATTTAAAGTGGCTCCCCGCTCTAGTACATCCACAGTGCTGCATGGGGTGATTTCTGTGTGGTTCTCTTTTTTATCAGTTCAAATGAAGACTAGTGCTAGTTCAGATGGCTCCAAGGGCAAAGGTCCTCCCTGAACTAGCCTGACGACTGAGGTTCGATTCCTGGTACCTACAGTGAAAGGAGAGAGCTAAACCTAAGCTTCTCTCTCTCTCTCTCTCTCTCTCTCTCTCCCTCCCTCTCTCTCTCTCTCTCTCTTTCTGCATAAATTAACTAAATAAGGTTTTAAAATCTGTTAAAAAAATAAAAATAGCTGATGCTATTAATCCCAACACTTGGGAGGCTGATGCAGATAGATCTCCTTGAGTTCAAAGCCAGCCTAAATAGCAAATTCTAAGACAGCCAGGGCTGCGTGGAAAGACTCTGTCTCAATAAAACAAAATCAATAATTAAAAATAAACTTAAAAATCCAAGTAAGGCTACGTGGTGGTGGTGCACACCTTTAACCCTGGCACACAAGAGGCGGAGGCAGGGGGATGTCTGAGTAAAAGCGTTGGAGGGCTGGCTCCACATGGCTCGGAGCACTTGTTGCTTTTCTAGAGTAGGGGAGCCAGGGTTGGTTCCCAGCACCCACTTGGCAGCTCATACCATTTGTAACTCCAGTTCCAGGGGATCCAACACCCTCTTTTGACCTCCGTGGGCACAAGGCATGTACATAGAACACAGATGTCCATGTAGGCAAACCGCATAAAATAAAACACATTAAATAAAAATAAATAAGCCTTGAAAGAATAATAAACATGCAGAAATTACTAATGTTTAAAAGAGAACCCCCTTTCCTCTAATTACTTACTGCCCCCCTCCTTCCCTGGCCCCAGCCCCTGGCCCTGATGGTTCCACTGCTGACATCCACACATTTCCCTTTTCTATATGTTTCATGAACATGGAATGATAAAATTTGTCTATTTGTGCTTCACCCTTCCACAGAGCAGGTGTTTTAGTTTTATTTACATTGTAGTCGAATCCCAAACTTCATTTCTGTTGCCTTTTCTACTCTGCTAAGATATGCATCATATAACATGTATCATTTCACGTTTTTGTTTCTTACCTTTTATTATTATTACTGTATGGTGTCGGGCGGGGCTGGTTTCATGTCATAGTGCACATATATAGAGGTCCCAGGACAACGCTGTATTTTCTTAACTTTCTACCTTTACTTGGGTTCTGGGAATCAGACTCAGATGGTACTGTTTATGCAGCAAGTACTTTACTCACTCTTGGTGGCCCAGATGTTTTATCAGTCTGTAGTCTAGGCTGGCTTGAAAATCATGGAGTCCTTGCCTCAGCCTCTGAGCACAGGGATTACAAGCGCGAGCCACCGTGCCCAGCTTGAACCACGGAAGCGTACAGTTCTGTGGTGTTGGGTTTGTTCAATCGTGAAACCACAACTGCTGTTCTTCCCCAGCCCTCTTTCATGGTCTCAGACTGAAACTCTAAACCTGCAGAACAGGGATACTCTTTCCCCTATCTCTGTGACTTCAACTTGTGGACAGTCCTAAGGTACCTCCTGTGACACCTGCTGTTCTGAGACCGCGTATTTCATTAGCATGATATCTGTAGGGTTCGTCTCGATTTTTGGCATGTTTCCTCATTTCCTTACTCCTTAAGGCTAGGTATCATTCTGCCATCTGTATGTATAAAACATGTATGTAGGCATCTGTCAATGGACACATGGTTTGCTAATACAGTTGAGATGTTGTGACCATTGCAGAGATCCTTGAATATTTGCAACAGCCTAGTGGACATCTGAGTGACCTTGATGGTTTGGAAAGGGTCCTATGTCCAGGCCTCCCAGATCCCCCCCCCCCCACATCCCCATGGTGTGGCCCGGCATCACTGGCCTGCTTGTTGGTCTCTACCTGCAGTGCATGCTTCCAGCTCATAGTCTCGGCTCTGCCATTGCTCCCTCAGATGCCCTCCCCTGGGCCACGTGTGGTGTAGCTTACAGGGCCTTCTCATGTGCCTCCTTCAGAAGCCCTGCACTTCCTCCCCCAGGTCTTCCCAAACACCTCTCATGCCCTGAATTTGTCCTGTTGACTTTTTCCTGCATCCTGATCATAAGGCAAGTTCCACAGATGAGCAGCTGTGCCTGCCTAGCTCAGGGCCAGGCCATCAAGGCTGCAGAGCAGCCTGGTGCCAGGCACCGGCTCCCTAGAGAGCCTGGTTCATGGTGGAGCAGCATCCTGTAAAAGCCGACCCCGTTCCTCCCCCCCCCCCTCGCCCCCCGAGCTTCCGGCCAGTGTCCGAGTCTTTGCCGCATCCTCAATTTCTGACTCTGTTTCCAGGAATCCTGATGTGCCCAGGTCCTCAGCCCCTTCCTCAGCCCGTGGGCTGAGCATGCAGTGTTGCCCTTATCTTTTTCTGCAAGGTTGTGTGCCCTGAACACACCCACCCGACCCTGTGCAGCGGGGTTGGCTAGGCCCCTGGCCTGTTTCATAACCAGGCTCTCAGCCCTTAGGCTCTCCCCCTCTCAGACACAGAGCATGCAGTTCTTCCGTTTGTTTTGTTTTCCCTCTCTCAGAGTTGCTGGCTGTCTTCTCGTTCCTTCCCACTTCCCTGAGATGTTGGCATCAGAATCGCAGGCTTCCTGCCCACTCCACTTGTTACCAAGCCAGGGGAGGAAGGGAGGAAGGCAAAGCTAATGTTTTCCTCTGTGCCCACTGTGCACCTGGCATCTATGCTCCTTATGCTGGCATGGCCCTGGGTTCTGTGTTGGCCCAGGGTGGCCCTGGCATGGCGATTCTGGCCTGGGCTGTTGTTCAGAGCATTTGTCCTTCCCTTTGGGAGCATACCTCCTTCATAACTCAGTGGCTATCCCTGAGCCATGGAAAATGTAATTGCATATGTACTCATGTGCTTATGCATGTATACACACTTAGGAGCACTGTTGTCATACACAGGTACACACATGTAAATACAGTGTCCCACCAAGTGTCCCCTCCCGTCTTGGTACTGCTTCCAGATCCACAGACTGGCATATAAGACCAGTCTCTCTCTCTCTCTCTCTCTCTCTCTCTCTCTCTCTCTCTCTCTCTCTCTCTCCACCTTTCCCTCTAAAACAGGGTTCCACTAAGCAGCCCAGGCTAGCCTAGAACTCACTGTGTAGCATAGGCTAGCTTCAAAAGGATATTCCTGCCTCAACCAATCTCCTAAATTCTGGGATTATAAGCGTTTGCCACCACAGGTGAAGCTAGAACATTGGTTCTCAACCTGTGCATCACACATGACCTCTTGGGGGTATTGTCAAACGGCCTTCTCACAGGGGTCACCTAGAGCCATCAGAAAGCATAGATATTTACATTATGATTCATAACAGTAACAGAGCTATGACATAGCTAACATAGTAACAGTAATTACAGCTATGAAATAGCAATGAAAAATGTATGGTTGGCATCGGGTTGGGAGTCACCACGAAACAAGGATGTATTAAAGGGTCATAGCATTAGGAAGCACTAAACTAGAACATTAGTGTTTAGATTTATTTAGGCATGTAAGAATTTTGTCTGCATATGTGTATGTACACCACATATGTGTCTGATGACTGCAGAATTCAGAAGAGAGCGTTGAAGCCTATGAAATGTGAGTTATGGGTGTTTGTGAACTACCCTGTGGGCGCTGGGAACTGAACCCAGGTCCTCAGCAAGAGCAAAAGTGTTTTGGACCCTGGGCCATCTTTCTTTATTTCTTTTCTTTGAACATTTATTTTTATGGAGTTCAATGTTCTCGCCATGTCAGATAGAGACAGAATTGTCCCTGAGCCTTGGCCTAAACGAGCAGCCTCAGGAAGGACAGAGCTCTGAGTGGCCAGCTGTGGAGAGGGTTTCTCTCAGTGAGGGGTGACCAGCACTTGAAAGTTATTAATGTTAAGTTAAATTAAATTAAAACCTTAAGTGAGAGTTTTGACCTAATCTGGGCCTGTGGAGCTTTAGTTACCCTGCAGCGGTGGAGGAAAGGGGTATGCAACCCCACCTCTACAGCAAGAGGTGGGGTATGGGGAGGCATCTTTTACCAGAAGTCAGTCACTGTTCTAATGGGTAACTGACCACAGGAAGGGCCTAGAAACGAAGCCCTGGCCCTTCTTACACTCCCAGGTTTGAGGTAGAGGAAAAGCCAGAGCCTAAAGCCATAGCTGGATGTCACAGGCCTGTAAAGGCAGGTGTGGGATGTAGCTGTTAGCAGAGCACTTGCCTAGCTTGCCCGAGGCTCTGGGTTCACTCTCCAGCTCCACACAACCAGGCGTGCTGGTGCACAGCTATAGTCCACACAACCAGGCGTGCTGGTGCACAGCTATAGTCCACACAACCAGGCGTGCTGGTGCACAGCTATAGTCCACACAACCAGGCGTGCTGGTGCACAGCTATAGTCCACACAACCAAGCGTGCTGGTGCACAGCTATAATCCACACAACCAGGCATGCTGGTGCACAGCTATAGTCCACACAACCAGGCGTGCTGGTGCACAGCTATAGTCCACACAACTAGACGTGCTGGTGCACAGCTATAATCCACACAACCAGACGTGCTGGTGCACAGCTATAATCCACACAACCAGGCGTGCTGGTGCACAGCTATAGTCCACACAACCAGGCATGCTGGTGCACAGCTATAATCCACACAACCAGGCGTGCTGGTGCACAGCTATAGTCCACACAACCAGGCATGCTGGTGCACAGCTATAATCCACACAACCAGCCGTGCTGGTGCACAGCTATAGTCCACACAACCAGGCGTGCTGGTGCACAGCTATAGTCCACACAACCAGGCGTGCTGGTGCACAGCTATAGTCCACACAACCAAGCGTGCTGGTGCACAGCTATAATCCACACAACCAGGCATGCTGGTGCACAGCTATAGTCCACACAACCAGGCGTGCTGGTGCACAGCTATAGTCCACACAACCAGGCGTGCTGGTGCACAGCTATAGTCCACACAACCAGGCGTGCTGGTGCACAGCTATAGTCCACACAACCAGACGTGCTGGTGCACAGCTATAATTCACACAACCAGGCGTGCTGGTGCACAGCTATAATCCACACAACCAGGCGTGCTGGTGCACAGCTATAGTCCACACAACCAGGCATGCTGGTGCACAGCTATAATCCACACAACCAGCCGTGCTGGTGCACAGCTATAGTCCACACAACCAGGCGTGCTGGTGCACAGCTATAGTCCACACAACCAGACATGCTGGTGCACAGCTATAGTCCACACAACCAGATGTGCTGGTGCACAGCTATAGTCCACACAACCAGGCGTGCTGGTGCACAGCTATAGTCCACACAACCAGACGTGCTGGTGCACAGCTATAGTCCCAGAACTTGGATAGTAGAGGCAAGAGGATCAGATGTTCAAAGTCATCCTTGACTACTTAGAGAATTTGAGGCCAACCTGACTACCTGAGACCTTTGAAAAGCAATGCAACCCCCAGAGGAAGAGCCCGGAGTGATGGCTCAGTGGTTCCAAGCACTCACAGCTCTTGCAAGCACCTGGCTCTGGCTCCCAGCACCCGCCTGGAGCTGGGAAACCATCTGAAGTACCTGGCACCTTCTTCTCACCTCCGTTGGAAACAGGCATGCACATGGTGTACAGAATAGGTGTATGGATGGGCAAAACACTCGTACACATAAAAATAAATACATTTTCTAAAACAGAAAATCACGAAGGTAAAACAGTACAGTTTGAAAAATGGGAAATGAGTCACCACCCGTGTGCATTCTTCTGCACGGAGGCTGACAGCGTGTGGAGCAATGGACGCGCGATGTCAGAGATGGAAGGCGGTGGCTGTGCGTGTGTCCTTGATGATGCAGTGGGTGTCAGTTACAAGAGGGGATGCTGTTCTGGCTGAATTCCACCTCTTGTACTGCCCTAGTTAGGGTGCAAGGACCACCATGACCAAAAGCTAGCTGGGAAGGAAAGGATGAGTTTGGCTTACACTTCCATGTCATCGTCGATCATTAAAGGAAGTCAGGTCAGGGATTCAACCCAGGAGCCAATGCAGAGGCTCTGGAAGCAGGCTGCTTATTTGCTTGCTCCCCATGGCTTGCTCAGCCTGCTTTCTTTTAGAACTGAGGACCACCAGCCCAGGGGTTGCACTACCCACAACGGGCTGGGCCCTCCCCATCCATCACTGCTTAAGAAATTGTCTTACAGCCTGATTTTTTTTTTTTTCAAGACAGGGTTTCTCTGTATAGCCATGGTTATCCTGGAACTCACTCTGTAGACCAGGCTGGCCTCGAACTCAGAAGCCTGCCTCTGCTTCCCAAGTGCTGGGATTAAAGGCGTGCACCACCACCACCCAGCCCTACTGATCTTATGGAGACATTTTTCTCAATTGAGGCTTCCTTTTCTCTGAGGATTCCAGCTTGTGTCAAGTTGACATAAAAACTAGACAGCACATTTACCATTTGAGATGACATTAAAAACATACACACACACTATGCCAGGCAGTCTTGTCTAGATGACATTAAAACACACACACACACACACACACACACACACACACACACACACACATATGCAGGGCAGTAGAGGTGCATGCCTTAAATTCCAGCACTCTGGAGGCAGAGGCAGGTTGATCTCTGATTTCCAGGCCAGTCTGGTCTACACTGAGTTCCAGAGAGCCAGGGCTACATAGAAAAACCCTGTTTTGGAAGACAAAACAAAACAATTCATGAGTGTATACATATATATTTTCTTATTGTCTTGAGAGAGTTGAATTGCATCCTGTTGTCAACAGTTTCTTAGCACCAGCAGCTCTGTGTGGGCATATGGGCTCACACTGTGTGCAGGTGAGGTCAGAAAGGACCAAACTCTCCTGAAGATCCCTCCCTTCAGGAGTCTATCGGAGTCTACAGAATATACAGCAGATGTCAGGCCGGGGGAAAGCTGGCAAACTCCCATAGGGCTTGAGCCAGTGTTTAATGTGGTGGTGGTGATGGTGGTGGTGGTGGTGGTGGTGTGTGTGTGTGTGTGTGTGTGTGGGTGGACATGTACACACATGCTTGCACTATGTGGGTATACGTGTGTATACTTGTCTGACTGTGCGCATTTGTTCTCACTCGTGTGGAGGTCCAATGTTTATGTAGGGGATGTGGGGTGCCTTTCTTGATTGCTCTTCACTTTATTTATTGAGACTCAGTCCCTCATTAACCCTGGGGCTCACCATTTGTTGGGCTCTCACTAGCCGCCTTGCCTGAGGGCCCTGAGTGCTGGAGTACAGAGCTTTACGTGGCTCCTTGGATGTGCACTGTGCTCACATTTGCACAGCAGGTGCTTTGTCCACAGAAAGAGAAGGGAGAGTGAGCTGGGGTGGGGCGGGGGCGGCATCAGGCACCCCTTGTCTGCAGGCAGAAACGGCTTAGACTGGGGAATCCCACTGGAGTGTGCCTTGGAGGAAGTGGGGTAGTTAATCTAGAGGTGCTTTTGAAGTGACCACTCAGCAGTGTCCTCTTCCAGGCTTCCTTCCCGTGTGTGGTAGTTGCTACGGGAAGCACAGGTCTTTTCAAGTAGACTTTCTGAATAAGATTTCTGAGCAGATGTTGTCATGATGTCTGTCCCCAGCCTTAGAGTCCTTCCTCATTCCTGTATGTCATTGGCCAGGGATGCCTGGTAGGCTTCAGGTATTACAGTGGGTCCTCTGTGTTCCATGTCCATGGTATTGCCCTTACCACAGAGAGCCTCTGGCTCCCCAGGAAAATGAGCCCTACTCTGGATGGGCCCTGCAGCAGGCTCTGAGGACTGCCTGTCTGTGGAAAACATTAGTGCTTCTCTCTCTCTCTCTCTCTCTCTCTCTCTCTCTCTCTCTCTCTCTCTCTCTCCCTTCTCCTCTCTCCCGCCCCCATGCACATTCAAGTTCCCAGTATGTCATGTGTGACAAGTGGAGTTTTGTGTATAAAAATACTTTTTTAAAAAATTCTTTTGACTGTAGTAAGTTTGAGCATGCAAGGCAAAGATTTTATTTCTCTTTGATACCTATCTTCTTAAAAAATACTAAAAAAATACTATTACTGTGTATTATATGATGGGGTGGGTAGGCACATGCCACACACAGTACATGTGTGAAGGTCAGAGGGCAACTTCCATGTGTTGCCCTTCTCCTGCCTTCATGGGCTCTGGAGATGGAGCGCAGGTGTCAGGCCCTCCAGGTAAGTGCTTTCATTTGCTGCTTTCAGTCTTGCTACAGACCAGTGCTAGGGCTCTTTGTCATGATAGGACTCTACTCTCCAATCTCTGGAGCAAGCCTGCTTAGCGGCCCGCACAGAGTCCCGGCTGCAGGAGCGAGTGGCCGAAGTACAGTCTCACAGGGTGACTGGGTGTGAGCGGAAATAGGAAATCCTGACCCCTTCTATAATGTTTGTACATTTGGTACCATTCTGCTTATTGTGCGTGGTGTGTGTGTGTGTGTGTGTGTGTGTGTGTGTGTGCGCGTGCGCGCACATTCATATGTGCCTGTATGCGTGAGTACATGCCTGACTTGGCATGTGTGTGGAAGTTAAGAGAACAACTTTCCCAGACTTGGCTTTTGCCTTCCATCTTGTGTGTCCCTGATGTTGAACTCAGGTCTTTATGCTTGGTGGCAGGTGCCTTTACCTACTAAGCCGCTTCACAGTCCCCCCTTCTGTTTTCTTTCAGAACTAAAACTAAGAAGAACCAATAAATAAAAAAATAAAGTCAATAGACCATCCCCTGACTTTTTTTTTTTTTTTTTACCATTTTGAGGCACAATTTTTTCTTATTCTTATATAGAAAAAAAAAACAGGAATATTGCTAGTAAGTTTTCCATTTACTATTAAAAAAAAAAAAAGAAGCCCTGATTTCTGGAGAAATCTCTTTTTGCATTTTATTAGCTTAGGTATTATTATTGTTTTAATATAAGGTATAAAATAATGGGTTTATTATAACTTTAGTTTTCTCCTTTCCTTATTTCTTTCTAGGTAAGGTCTCCTTGGTTGGCTAGAAACTCCCTGTATAGCCAAGGCTCACACCACTACACAGATGTGGGCTGCCTCGCCCAGCTCATGAGGTTTCATAACTATATATCTCACTTTGCTCATATGTATGCCCCTCCCATTATTACAAAGGACAACTTTTTAACATGGAGTAGGCAAACATTACTTTGGTGTTTCTCTGCATGAATGGGACAGTAAATGCAGTTGTTAAATTCCATTGACTCCTCGGGAGACAAAGCCAGGAAGTTTCAGGCCAGGCAGGCTTTCCCTGGAAATCTCAAACAGCTTTGTAACATATTTTATACCAGGATGTATCTGGGTCTAAGCCATATCCCAAAGCATCACAGATGTTCAGCCTATTCAAGTATTAGTGACATAAACCCCGAGTTATCCACCAACTGTGCTGTTGGCCATGTCTTCCTTCCTATGTGTGAAGCAGGACCCCGGCCTTCTCTGTGGGCTGAGGAGGCATTCTGGAAGCCCTTGGAAGCAGGCTGGGTACTGAGTCTCTCAGTACAGACTCTGAAGGTTAGGCAGAATCTTGAGTTTCTAGTTCACAGTCCTGGGTTTTTCATTTCCAGTAGGCTGGGGACTGGGCTGGCTTTCCCCATAGTCTCAAAGGCTTGCAGATTTCATGGGCTTATCTTGACTTCCCAGTTGCATCAGGATTTGGAAGAGACTCATTCACTGTCCCGTTGGTAAAAAGGGATGTAGTGGACTTTGCATTCGCCAGGACCTGGGAACAGCTGGCTCAGCTTTATGCAGTGACTTAGGACTCCTAATTGGTCTCCTAGCTTCAGGAGTTTTTCCCTTCAGTTGGAAAACTAGGACAGTACAGAGCTCAAAATTGCCTCTGTGAAATCCCGATACAGATATGCAAACGCTGGGTGAGTAGCAAGAACCCCGGCGACCTGGCCACACTGGAAGCCATGGCTCGCAGGAGGCTATGGAGACAGGGCCAGCTAAGCTGATCCGGGTGGAGAAGTCCAAGGGACTTGAGCCACCCACAACAGAACAGAAGGTCCAGGACGGTCCTTACTTCTCAAATGGAGTGTATGGCTATACCTCTGGGCCCCAGGAAGCACTGTGATGTGTCCAGACAGAAGCATTACTTCAGGTTCAGTATTAGAGTTCCTAATGACCGGGCCTTCATTTCATCTGGTGGTCTATACCAGGGCCATCCCAGGAGGTAATAGGGAGAACGCTTCAAGGAGCTATTGGCCTGGGCCTCAGTTTGGGGTAGTGACCCTGGCCTGGATGCCTGCCTGTCCACTCTTACTCCTTCTCTGGTCCTTTGGCTCTCAGCAGGAATGCCCACCTGTCCTGTCTCTGGTGGGATTCAGTCACAGCTGACGAATGCTGAGCAGTTATGCAGGTGTGTGGGGGACGTAGGGGGTCAGGGAAAGAGGCCTCACGGGCGATTGCAAAGCTACAGCTAAAGACTCCAGCTCTTCCCTACATTGTTGTAAATCCCATTCTTTACCTTGCCTCCTCTGGGAATTTAGGAGTAATTAACCGGTTGAACCAGAACTTTGCAATGGATGAATGGTATAAACATGTCTGTCTAATTCACCTAAAAGGAGCCCTAGCAGGGTCATTTCTGCAAACCTTGCCTAATTACAATTTTTTTCCACCAGTTAATTAAAACACGCTGTGAAACTTGCTCCCTTTAGCTTGCACTGCAAAGGTTCAGGGAACCCAAGTCCTCTTGGGAGCTCTCATCCTGACCAGGAAGACAGACAACAAGCCAATGATATCCTGCGGGGAAGCGACTCGGGCACCTAACACCTATGGAAGGTGACCTTGGGAAGGCGGCCTAGGGTGGCTTCTCACCATAGGTCAGGTTTACATGGTGCTGTGGGAACATTTAGCTAGCCTTCTGGAGAACTCATGGACATAGGTTTGGTAACACACCCCGTGGTCTGCGTTCCCAGGCTTTACCCAGGGTTTGCATGCCGAGGGATGCTTGTGAATAGAGAGACCAGGACATCTGGGAACGTCCTGAAATTAAAGCAAAAAACCAAACTTCCTGATTGACTCGTCTCTCTGCTGAAGGAAACTGTCTAACAAAGAGAAGAGGTCTGGCTTTAGGAAACTCAGAACTTGCACAGACAGGCTCAAGAGAAAAATGACTTTGTTTTGGTTTGTAAATGTGTTCTGGCTAGACATACTAAGTAAAAACACCTCTTTGCTTAGTTCCTTGACTGATCTAACCCAAAGCTTTAAGAAAAATAATGAAAACTCTGCCCTCTATCACCCACGGACTGAAACACAATGAACAAAGAATACTTTCCAAGTACAGGATCATTCCTGGGGACGAGGGGGACAAGGGGGACAAGGGGGACAAGGGGGATGACAGGGGAGGAGGGGAACGAGGGGGGACGCTAGGAAGGGAGACACACTGCTAGGGCGAGGACAAGGAGCTCAGTGGGCTGACATCTTTGGCCACTAGCTCTGTGAAGCCAGGCAATGTTAGAGAGGTGACTGGTGCTTACTAAAGGGATTGAGCAGGGGGTGGCAGGTGGCAGGAAACCACCAGGTGCCAGCAGCCAGGGACATGGACCGACAAAGGAAATTGAAAATAGATACAATTAGTGTCTGTGAAAAAGGGAACAAAACCAATGGAATGTAGAAACATTCAAAGATAGGATTAAAGAAAAATCCTTCCAGTGAACACATTAAGAATGCATGCCCTCTTGGTGTGTGTGTGTGTGTGTGTGTATGTGTGTGTGTGTCCTGAGTCACTAAGATTACAAGCCTGTGCCACCAGGCCCAACTTATGTCTTAGTCTGAAAGGACATATGCAGTGTCGGGAAACGCTGACATGGATTATGAATGGAAAATAAACAGAATAAAGGGCATGGCTTCTCCTGGGTGTGGTGGAGGAGACTGTCCATTGTAGATATGTGAGAGAGCAGAGCCAGAGGCAGAGTCTGGAGTGAGCATGACCAGACTGACCTGGGCCGTGTAGGAGACAGGAGGTGCAGCAGTCAGGAGGCTGAGGTACAGTAGAGTGGGTGACCATAGTGTCTGGATTATATAAGGAAGACCCTCTTGGGGTCCCTGGGCTGGAGAGTTTAGCGTAGAGGGTGGGTCCCATACCCTGTAACAGGTAGGACTGAGGGATGCTGGGAGATCCTGGAGACCCAGTTCACTTTAATATGTTAAATAGGCACCTTAGCCATAAGTATCAGGTTTGAAACTTAACAGATTGTTCAGTCCCCAAATATATCTTGGTGAAGTCACCAAACATTAAAAAGAAAGAGCTCTTGTGTATCTAGAGCAGTGGTTCCCATCCTTTCTAAGCCGCAACCTTTAATACAGTTCATGCTGTGGTGATCCCAGCCATGAAGTTATTTTCACTGCTAGTTCATAACTGTAATTTTGCTACCGTTATGAATCATAATGTAATATCTGATGTAGGACAAGTTACGAACCACTGATTTAGAGGGAGAAAGTTAACATATAATGAAGACGGTCAGATTAAACCAGCATTCTTTTCTGTGGGGGAGCAGTCCATGATAGAACACAGTGTCTGCACCTGCAGAGCCCTGGGAAGGAAAGGGTGGGCTCAGGATGTCTGTCCCACTCAGGATGTCTGTCCGGCTAAACTGCTGTTCAAGTTTAAGGAGCACAAAGATGAAGCCAGACAGTCAAGAACTCAGAGATGTGATGCCTAGGAACTCTCTTTGTACAAACGGATGAATACATGTTTCTAGAGATATGGACTATGGTCTACAGACATCACTGATAAGCCTGTGGCCCAGCCGTCCTTAGGCTGAGCTGCTGCGTTCAGCACTCACTCGCCCACAGCAAGGCCGTTGTTCATTTCACACGGTGCCTGCCACAAGCGCCAGGGAGCAAGAGGCCCGCAGCCTTCAAAGCTGGCTGGAGCTTGTGGTGCTGGTGCTTTTCTGTAGTTCGCATGCAGACAGGGAAAGCGCCAAGAGATGGGGGAAGGGATGGGGAAAGAGAGTGGTAGGGGATGGGATTCAGGGAAGGTCAGAGGTAAACACTCCATGCACCAGGAATTTGGCCTGAGGTGTGGCTGAGTGTGTCACTCTAAATGCTAGGTATCATTGCAGACATGTCTATGACCTCTGCCTAGGTGAAGACAGCGGCCTTTGCCACTGCTAGTTCCTGCCTTAGTCAGTGTTCTATTGCTGTGAAGAGACATACAGTGACACACTTCCTCTGGCAAGGCCACGCCTCCTAAGCCTTCTCTCAGTGCCACTCCCTGATGACTAAACCTTCAAATATTTGAGCCTATGAGTGCCATTAGCCTCTGAAAGTACTGCATTCAACACACACACACACACACACTCACACGCACACACACACACTCACACGCACACCGCACACGCGTGCGTGCACACACGCACACGCACGTGCACACGCGCGCACACACCCCTACCTACCTAAAAATACAATCTTAAAAAAGACTAGAGACTAGGCGTTTGCGACTTCCCTCAGTGGTGGCTTCTACACTAAGGCACATGTTTGGTAGGAGGTAGGACAAAGTAGAAAAGATGAGCACTATTTATGTCCCCTCTTTTTCTGGCCCGGGCTAGTCTCAAGTTGTCCATGTAGCCAGGGGTGACCTTGATCTTCAGATCTTCCTGCCTGTCCCCCCAGAGTACTGAGATGACAGCCACCGGCTAAGCTGCATTCCCGGACCTCTTAATAGTAATTTTCTATCAGTCATCCTCTAAAACTCTCCTATGGTATAGGGGCAGATTTATCAATAATTGTAGATAAATATTTATGTGTTGGGAATGCAAAAACATACTATTGACAGGGTCCCATGATCAAAAGAAATGCAGGAAGCCTCTGGCCTGCAGACTGACTAAGGAGGTGTTTCCTATGTGGAAACTGGAACCCCCGCCTGGGTAAGAACCGCAGAATCCAGGAGCCACACCCTGGCGCCCACCACTGCACGGCCTCTGCTTCTTTGCCCGTGTGCCCAGAGGACGCTTAGATGGCCCCAAAGTCGGGGGTCCCCCCACAGTGTTTGCCCAGCTCTAATCGCCCATTACTGAAAGGTCAGCCGTGAATTTTTGAAGCCTTATTTGAAGCTGTGGGGTGCTTCCGGCTGCTCTGACTTATAGAGAAGGTCCTTAAGGTCCCTCCCCTCCTGACAGACAGACAGCTTATTAATCCGAGTCATTTCTCTTTCAGATGTTCACCTGGCGGAGGAGGTGGGGGGAAGCATGCTCTAGATGCGGCCATGTGGAGCCCACAACATGGATTCCCTGTGTCTGCACCCTGGCTCCACTCCTACCTGCATTTCTTTCCTGTAGACTCCAGTGCTAACAGGCGCTTGCTGACCACAGCACCCAGAGCAGCTCCTGGCTGCTTCCCACTATGCAGTGCAGCAGGCAGCCTCCTCTATCCCAGGTCACCCTGCTGTGACCTGGGATCTGTAGCATTTTTCAGCCATTCAGACAAATTAGCTGTTTGCCTCTCTGACCAATGCACCGTGGATTATGTCTCCTAATAGTGTGGATGGGAAAAAGAAAGCCACAGCGCTTCTTAGGGCTGGGGAGGGAAAACCAGGCTGTTTGGCTTTGCACCCTTTCTGAAAGGAGCCAAAGGTTCCTTCCTTCCTGCCTTGGCAAACAGGGCTAGGCTACCATTATTTGTGAGCAGGTTAATAGCCCTAAATGTTGGAAGGAAGGGAAGCCGATAGAAATTGAGCGTTTTCCATATCCTTGACCTTTCTTTGCCATCTTTAAAGTGTATTTATCTGTTGTAGCTGGAGGGGTGGCTCAGTGATTAAGAGCTCTTGCTACTCTTGCAGAAGACCCAGGTTTCCTTCCTAGTCCCCGCACATGGGCTTGCAACCTCCCTTTACTACAGTTCCAGGGGATCTCATGCCCCTTCTGGACTTCCAGGGCACCAGACATGCACATGGTACATATACATGCATGCAGGCTAAAAGCTCATCATACACATAAAATAAAAATCTAAAAAAAGAAAGAAAAAAGAAAAAAGCAGGCCCTTTAGTTGCCCCTGTTGGCTTCCAGCCGCCCCTTGTCTCCGCCCTCTCTGCAGCCTGAGCCTCTGTGCCTGTTTCTTTATGGAAGAGTCTGCCCCCCCCCCTCTCTCCCTTTCACTTTACCCTTATCCCAGCATTTCCCAAGAAGCAGGCTCCCTAAGGCTGCTGGGAGTGAAGCCTTGGGGCCTTCACTGGTGTCCTGTGCCCAAAGGTCAGGTCCGTCATGGGACAGGATGGTCTTGCATGTGGACATCTCCCTTTCTCTTTCCTTGCGTCCAGCAAGCACGTTTTGGTGAAGGAGTCTGTATGTGAAGGCAGGCCTCCTAGAAGCCTTACCTCCTCTGTCCTCAGGCTGATCCTTCCGCTTGAGTCCTCTTGGAACAGTCCTAACCCTTGAGCTCCCTCATGGAGGGGCCTCAGTTAAGCGGGAGGAAGAACTGTACTGGGTTTGGGGAGACCTTGGGCTTCCATGGTATGGTATATGGGTTTCATAGGGGTAGCCATTTTCTCCTGCAACTCAGCCTCCGGTGAATAGACTCAGCTTGGCCTGTTCCTGCCCTGCGTCCACTGTTGGCTGCTCTCCAGTATGGGAGCCCTGCTAACCTTATGTGGTCATTTCCTTCCTTCCTCCTTTCCCTTTTCTGACATAAGGTCTCACATTGTAGACCTGACTGTCCTGGAACTCACTCTGTAGATCAGGCTGGTCTCAAATTCACAGTGCTCCATCTGCCTCTGCCTCCAGAGTGCTGGGATGTGTGCCACTAAGGCCAGCTATATGGGGTCATTTCTTCTGTCTTTTTTCTGGGCTTTCCTCTGCGCCCATGAATGCTGTCGGGCCCTGTGTTTTTCTGGGCCACTGTTCTCCAGGTGACCTCTGTCCCTGACAATTGACTATGACCTGAACTCACTGTCTCACATAACAATATCTAGACCTAAAGTTTAAGATTTCTCCTGTCCCCCTCAATCTTCCACACAACCAAATGCAAGCGCCCAGCTTTGCTTTGCACTCCCCAGCTCTGACTGGCTTCCTGCTCTGTGCTCCCCACGGGAGGGGAAAGCAGTGTCAGCCTCTGTTGGATTTTTCCTCCCTCCAATCCTGTAGATCTCTCCTGGGATATTGCTTCCTCCTCACTGGATTCCTTGCCTCCATCATCCTCTCTCTGGCCTAGAGCCCACAAGCACCTCTGTTGGGAAACCTTAAAGGCCCCGTTGTTCTGGCCCTCCCAACTAATTCAGGTAATTCAAAGATGCTGTCAGGAGCGGTTCTAGGTTGTGGGAGAGATGATGATTTGCACATGATACTCTTGTGCCTGCCTCTGCCCGTACTGAGCATGCTCTGACAGCCTCTGCGCCTTCTTAAGTCTAGCTTGTTCTTCCAGCTCAGGGAGAGAAGTTTGTCCTCTAGTGTAGAGCTCTGCTCGTCTTCCTCGTGGCCGTGGCAGTGTCTGGAAGTGATTTGTTTGCACATCTGTCTCTAATCTAGACGGAGGATTGGATCCCTGTCTGATTTGCTTTTTGAAAAATTCATTTTAATTAAATATTGAGTAGGTATTCATAAAGAATATAAGAAGACTTATAAAATATGTATGTGTGTAAAGAGTAATCGAGTGCGCACCTGGAGACTTGACCCGCCTTGTAGGAACTTAAGAGCCGCAGGTGCGCCCCACCCTTTATCATTGCCATATCATGTTGCCATCAAAAAAATTCAGTCAGGAACCAGAGTCGAGTGCCCCCGCCCCCATTCACAAATGGGAATCTCATAATGTTTGGAATAAGCTTGTGCTTCTGTGTTGGGCTGAATTCATAACTCTCCCCAGCTGAAAACTATTGCATGCTGCCCATAATCTGAAGGTTAGGTATGCCCGTAGGATCAGAAACAGGTCAAAGGACCTAGAACAAAGGTCAGTGAAAACAGCTGAAAGAAAGACAGAAAGAAGGAAGCCTGTTGTTAAAGTCTATGTCTTCGTTGCTAATCTGTGAGTCTGTTGCTAAGCAAACTCCGTATGAAATGCCCCTAACTGGACAGCCTTGCTGACTGAATGGGCCTGCTTCCTGAGCTCACCCAACTAGCCAAGCATTTTTCTGCTCACTTTTGTGTGCAGCAGGGAGCAAACCAGCCACAGGCCTTCTTCTAGGTTTCTGCCAGTTTCTGCCAGGCCCTCAGTGGGCACGACACTCCTAAGGAACCACTAACTTGTGATACAATATTGAGTTCAAAGTCACTTTGAGCTGGTCACAGGTGCTGTAGTTCACACCTATAATCACAGTGGGAGGCAAAGCCATGAATTTGAGGCTAACGTGGGCTACAGACGTGAAACTCTTCTAGTGTCTCCGCAAACCTGGTCTGTCCTGTGGCTGTCAGCAACCACCCAAGGAATACAGGCCAAAGCCTGTCTAGAATGCTCTGGAAAGCAACAGGAAACTTGGTCTTTGGCTTTTGCGTTCCCCCTCTTTCACACTGAAAAAGACATAAATTAGCAGAAACAAACCTAAGATGGTCCAAAGAAGGAACTCAGGCAATTGGACTTTAGCCTGAATGTTTCTTTTACCTCAGGGTCTACCCAGCTCTGCAGACAGGTCATTCTGGGGTGGGCATGGTGCCAGGCACATTGGGCCTCCTGCAGAGCTTTCTCAAGCCCCACCCAGCCTTACTCCAATGAAAAAAAATAACCTTGCATCCCACCTTCCTAGATTCGGTTGGACACCAGGCTTGCTGCAGGGTCTCCAGGTGTCAGTAGGTCAGGCAGGACATCAGTATCATCCAGAGGCTTCTTCTTCTTTTTTTTTTTTTTTTTTTTTTGGATTTGGTTTTTTCGAGACGGGGTTTCTCTGTGTAGCCCTGGCTGTCCTGGAACTCACTCTGAAGACCAAGCTGGCCTTGCAGAAATCCACCTGCCTCTGCCTCCCAGAGTGCTGGGATTACAGGCGTGTGCCACCACGCCCGGCTCATCCAGAGGTTCTTAACAGGGCAATCCCCAGCTGGAGATGGCTCGCCTGACTCAGTCACTTCATTTTGCTGTGAAGGAACATCATGACCGTGAGAACTATGATAAAAGAAAGCATCCAGTGTCATGGCCGGGCACTTGGCAATTTGGAAGCAGGTGCTAGAGAAGGAGCTGAGAGCAACATCCTGACCTGCAGGCAGAGAGAGAGAGAGACAGAGAGACAGAGAGACAGAGAGACAGAGAGACAGAGACAGAGAGACAGAGAGAGACAGAGACAGAGAGAGAGAAAGAGAGAGAGACAGAGAGACAGAGAGAGACAGAGAGAGACAGAGACAGAGAGAGAGAGAGAGAAACAGAGAGAGAGAGACACAGAGAGAGACAGAGAGATAGAGAGACAGAGAGACAGACAGAGAGATAGACAGAGAGAGAGAGAGAGAAAGAGAGACTCTGGGCTTGGCACGGGCTTTTGAAACCTCAAAGCCCACCCTCAGTGACACACTTCTTACAACAAGGCCACACCTCTGAATCCTTCTAATCCTTTCAAATGGTGCTACTCCCTGGTGACTAAGTATTTAAATATATGAATCTATGTGGCCATTCTTATTCAAATACCACATCTGTTAAGAGCACTGGTACTTTTCCAGAGGACGTGGATTTGATTCCTAGTTCCCACATGGCTGCTCACAACCAGGAGATCCAGTGCCCTCTTTTGACCTCTATGTGCACTCCCTACAAGTAGTGCACATACATATACATACAAGCAAAGCACCAGTATGAATAAGTAAAAAGAAAGCTCAAGATTGCAGTCCTAGGGCTAGGAGTATAGCTCAGTTGGTAGAATACTTGTCTAAAATGCCCAGAGCCCTGGCACTTATAAATTGGGTATAGTGGTCCCTACCTGTAATCCCAGTTCTTTAGAAGTAGAGACAGGGAATCAGAAAGTCGGGGTCATTTTTAGCTACAGAGTGAATTTAAGGCCAGCCTGGGCTACATGAGAACCTCTGCTAAACAAAGAAGTCCACATGTATTAGATGCACTACTCACTGACTAGAATCTGCTCTCTCTCAGAGTGTGAAAGAGGACAGTCATGTCCATCTGCCATATGGCCTGATGCCAAGAAGCTTGTGCTCAAGCACAGGGTCCAGTAAATGGCGACTGTGATGATGTCACTGTGCAAGAGAAAGGACAGCGATGGGGCTTGGGGTCACTCTAGGCTGGAAGGGACCTATATAAGCTACCTCTGTAAAATGTGTTTCTAACAACCATTTTAAATGTCATTCCAGTGTTCCCCGGAGACTGGACCCCAAGGAGCCCCTGGGTATCCAGAGGGCAACTTCTCCAACCCCAAAGCAAGCTTCTGCTACTGCTCCTGGCCGAGAGAGCCCCCGAGAGACAAGGGCCCAAGGCCCATCAGGCCAGGAGGCCGAAGGTCCCCGCAGGACACTGCAGGTAGACAGCAGGACACAGAGATCAGGACGGTCCCCCTCAGTGTCGCCAGACAGAGGCAGCACTCCCACATCACCCTACTCCGTCCCCCAGATTGCCCCTCTTCCCAGCAGCACCCTGTGTCCAATATGCAAGACATCGGACCTCACGTCAACCTCCAGCCAGCCAAACTTCAACACCTGCACCCAGTGTCACAACAAGGTCTGCAACCAATGTGGGTTCAACCCCAACCCTCACCTCACCCAGGTAAGGACCTGTGTGCCACCTGTGTCTGACACTGTCTCAGCATCTTTCCTCTGCTTCCTTCCCTTCCTTCTACCAACCCCAGTCATGGCTCACAATCATCTGTAACTCTAGTCTCAGGGACTCCAATGCCCTCTCCACATAGGGTGCACAGAGGCATCCATCCATGCAGGAAAACACCCACACTCGTAAACACAAAATAAATACTTTCAACTTGGTGGTGGTGGCACATGCCTTTCTTTAATTCCAGCACTTGAAGGCAGAGGCAGGAAGATCTCTGAGTTCAAAGCCAGCCTGGTCTACTGAGTGAGTTCCAGGACAGCCAGAGCTATTCAGAGAAACCCTGTATCAAAAAAACAAAACAAACAAAACAAACAAGACCAATAAACCCACAAACTTAGAGTTTCAGAATAGAAATTTAAAAAAAAAAACTGGTTTAATTACACTTTGGAGAGGGCAAAAGAAAAGGACAACTTTTTCCAGTGGTTCCTTCATTAGAGGTGACCATACATACACGCCTCTGGGGAAGGCCAGCTTCCTGAGCTCTGGGTCTGCATTTCTCCTTGGCAGTCCTGCAGAGGGGTGTCCATAAGAGGACCAGATTTCTAGGAGGATGTGGGAACTGCCTTCCAACAGGAGTCAGGACAGCTCCTCTCTGGGTTTGGTTCCAGTTATCTGGGGCCTAAGGCGGTAGACCAAATTGTCGTCCCCGGGCATTCATAAGGTGTCCACACCCTCCTCTCAGAGGGCTCTGCTACAGGACTGTCTTCATGAATTTAGCCTCTTTTTGCCCCCAAAGAACTGTGGACACACATCTTCATCGTGCTTTGGTCAGGATGCTCTGTGCTGGAGGGGAATGCCTAACAGAGCTCTTGGGGGCTTCCTTTGGTGACCCAGAGGCTGGGTGCTCCCAGGTGTTAGCTAAGGTAGAGCCATAATTTTTAAATACAATGAGTCGGTTTTTTGGCATCCTTGTCTTCCTCCAGGGTGATCTATAGAAGTCTCAGCTTCTCCGCCCCCCAACCCCAAAGACTCTGCCTTGGATAGGACTTGGAGTAGCTACTGTCTGCAGCCTCTGGGATCCATCAGCAGCTGGAGTTGTTTGGACCGTGTGGGAGGGGATAAGTGGGAATAACTGTTAGCAGGTCAGGGTCTATATATGCCAGTGTGAGGTGCTGCGGGTGTGGGGCGAGGTGCTGTGGGTGTGGGACGTGTGGTTTGCGAGAGGTACGTGTGAGATTCCGAGGAAGGAGCTGTTGGTGTGGGGTGATGACTCAGAGCATTTGGAGCCGCTCCTGGAATGTGGAGGCTTCCTGAGGAGGCGTGCGCGCTCGTGATTACTGCATCTGTGATTAGAAGCAGACCCATCCCTGCACTGATCAGTTAAGTAAGTGTTAGCTGTTCCATATTGGGAACAGTGTGATCCAAAGAGGGTAAGCTCACCTGTTTGATCCTACCAACCGAGAAGCCACAGCTCCTGGCCTCCCAGGAGCAGGAAGACTTGCTAGATGGCCCACGTTTCTGTGGGATGGCCCCTTGTCGTGAACCCTCTGGAGTTCCGGCTCCATGAGCTGCTGTTCACTTGAGCTGCAGCTCTAGGTGGGGTGGCTGAGAAGAAAGAACTGCATGTGGTGGGGATCCCAGCACCCCTTACGCCACAGCCTTAGCCTCCTGCTTCCTTCAAGCTCAGAACCTTTAGAGAGATGGGAAGGGAGCCAGCCTTCGACTGTGCCTAGAAAAACAGCAGAGTAGGAGGACCTGGAGACACTCAGTCCATCCGCCTCGTTGTGCTGGGCGGGAGCTGGGGCTCAGGGCCAGGAGGAAAGAGGCCTCAGACTTACTGCAAATTGACAGTATTTGGTGGAGAGCAAACCTCTTGGCCAAATACTTCAAACCAACGCTGGGCTGGACAAATCAAGTGGCCCGTCAGCATGAGTTGTTGGCATCCCTGGGACATCCAGAGCTCTAAGTGAGGAAAGTGGGCAGCCTTTCCCAGGCTTGCTTCTACAGAGCATGGGTGGAGCTGCCGTTCCGCAGGTCCCCATTTGAAAGAGGTAGTCTTAGTCTGTTCCACAGGCCCATGCCCAGCGACGGTCTGTTCTGCTGGGGCCTCCAGACAGAATCTTCGATTTCCTGGAGCTGGCTTTCAGGGGTACTCCTGTTGAGGAGCCTTCGCACAATCTCCTGAGGAGAAGCCAAGCATAAAGGTCGTCAGTGCTGTTGCCCGTTGTCACGTGCTGAGAGCAGAGCCACCTCCTGGTCATACTTCAATGTGAAGAGGAAGCAATTCCACAGGTTTTGCTTGCCCATCTGTTTAAGCTGTCCTGGGAAACCACTTCTATTCTAGGCGAGTCATTCCTCTGGAAGAAGATCGTGTCTTTTTGGATTTTTTTTTTTCAGTTCAGGACAAGTAAAGAATTTCACCTGGCTGGTCACGCCTTTAATCCCAGCATTTAGGAGGCAGAGGCAGGTGGATTTCTGAGTCTGAGGCCAGCCTGGTCTACAGAGTGAATTCCAGGACAGCCAGGGCTATACAGAGAAACCCTGTTCCCGACGCCCCCTCCCCCCCAAAAAGAATTTCACCTGAGAAATGGCTTAACATGTAGGCTGGAGAGATGGCTTAACAGTTAAGAGCACTTTCTATTTGATACAAGAGAGCAGAGGACCTGAGTTCAGTTCCCAAGTACCTACAAGGCAGCCCACAACCATCTATAATTCCAGTTCCTAGGGAATCTAATGCCCTCTTCTGGCCTTCATGAGTATTGCATATACATGGTGCACTGAAGTGCATACAAGGAAAAAATGTGAAATACAAATAAATCTTTTTTAAAATTACAAAAAATTCACCTGATAAGAACTGTGGCAAGCCAGGCAGTGGTGGTGCATGCCTGTAATCCCAGGACTCTAAGAGGCAGAGGCAAACGGATTTCTGAGTTTGAGGCCAGCCTGGTCTACAGAGTGAGTTCCAGGACAGCCAGGACTATACAGAGAAACCCTGTCTTGAAATAAACCAAATCCAAAAACCAAAAAAAAAAAAAAAAAAAAAAAAAAAAAAAAAAAAAAAAACTGTGCCAAAAGACCATGTAGAGGGTTTAATTTTGGCATGAGTTCTGGGTTTTTTTTTGTTTGTTTGTTTTTGGTTTTTGTTTTTTTTCGAGACAGGGTTTCTCTGTGTAGCCCTGGCTGTCCTGGAACTCACTCTGTAGACCAGGCTGGCCTCAAACTCAGAAATGCATCTGCCTCTGCCTCCCAGGTGCTGGGATTAAAGGCGTGTGCCACCACTGCCAGGCATGAGTTCTGTTTTTGCCACACACAAGAAACACTTGCTCTGACATCACATTGGCAGCCAGGGGCCAGAGATGCTAACATTCAGTGCTGGGGATGGGTGGTAGGGAAGTGCTGCTTCTTGTCTCTGCCTAAAAGCAGGTGCCCGAGGACCAACCTCCATGGCTTTACCAATGCTGCAGGTCCAGTCAGGCCGGTCAGCAGCCTTTCCAATCATCTGCAACAGGAAGAAGGCCATATTGCCTTGTCTACTCTTAGCGTCTGAGGGAGAAGTCAAGGCGCGGCCAGGTAGCTGCCATAGAGGTGAGGTGGAGGAGCCCACGGCCTCTCGAGCTGTAGGAGAGCACAAACAGGGTCTTTGCCACTTATGTCTTAGAGCCTCTAGGCCCACGGAGAGCAGCCTCTGAAGCACATTCCGGCCCAGGCCTCCCAGAGGTAAGTGTGCCCTTGACCATGGAGCAATATCCCAGGAACACATAAGGTAGAGCACATGACAGGCCCAGACTTCAGTCAGGCCAAGGTCTTCTAAGACACTTCCTCTAGGTGGCTACAGCCTGGGCCTGCCGTGTTCTTCTCCTGTCAGGGGTGTGAGGGCTGCTATCCCCACCCAGACAGGGTTTCTCTGTTTTGCCCTGGCTGGCCCAGAGATAGATTCACTTCAAAGCTCCACTTGAGAAAATTAACCAGGATGATGAGATGGCTCAGCAGGTCAAGACAAGTCAAGCCTGACAACCTGAGTTCAACCCCCGGGGTCTGCATGGTGGAAGAACAGACTTGTTCTTTGATCTCCAAACATGCCATGACAATAAACACACACACACACACATACACGCATACACACATACATGCATATATGCATACAAACAAACACACACAGACACACACATAGACAGACACACTGACAGACATATACAGACACACACACAGAGACAGACACACAGACACCTATACACACACAGCCACACACAGACACACACAGACACACACACAGACAGACAGACACAGAGACACACACACAGACACACACACACACAGAGACAGACACACAACCACACACACATAGACACACAGATATACACACATAGACACACACGTACACACACACATACACATACATATAGACACACATGCACACACACATTATACACAGACACACACACATATGCACACATACATCCACACGGACACACACATACACACACAGAGTAAATAAAGAAAATTGTTTGAAAATTTAAATAGAATACTAAAGAAGGAGAGAGTATGGTCAGGACCTTCTCTGTTCCAGGTTTAGGCGTTGCTGAGGCCAAGGCATGTGTTTAACTCGTTGCCCCCCACCCTTACCCTGACAGCAAGCCTTGGGCTTAGATGCTTACCAAGGTGGGTTGTGCAAAGCAGGAAGGAAGCCAATGTAATGGTCTAAGCCTCTCCCTCTAATGCCTGCATCCCACTCCTTCCCGGCAAAGGCCAGGGCACCAGATGGCCCGGGGGTGGTGCTATGAGCAGCCCAGAACCCTCCGCCCTAGCCAGCAGCCTGCTGCCTTTCCTCTGCCCCCTCCTGGTCACACTGCTGCTTGGATTGGATTCAAATGAGGCAAATGTCATTAGGGCCTGAGATGAGTCCTCCTCCAGAGGAGATGGCAGCAGCCCTTCCCTCTAACCCTAAATAAAGTGGAAGTGGGCTTCCAGGCAGGCTGAGGTAGGAAGGGGACCTTAGCCATGAGCCTAGTCCTTAGGTGGTCTGCCTTATGGTAGCACCCTTGATTAAAAACAACAACAACAAAACTTTTCAATCAACAGGGGAAAGTTCTCCAAGCTCCTACAAGCTCTTAGGCAGCCGGCCTGTTTGTTGCTAGAACAAGGCTTCCGGCTGCCTATTTTTAGGAGACAGGACCTTAACTGGATCTGTGGGATGGAGAGCAGACCCACTGGAGACACGGGAGAGATGAGAGTGCTGTAGTGCAGGCTGTTTCATGGCTGAAGTCACCAGGCATGGAGCACTGGCCCTCGGCACAGAAGAGGGCTAGGCACTACCCAGACACGGGTGGGAAAGTAACCCAGAGCAAAAACTGCAGTTTATCCCTAAAACTTATATTTTTATTTGTAAAGTCAGAGGAAACAGGAAGAAGACAGTGGAGTAAAGATGGCCAAGAAAAGGGGTGATGAGATGGCTCAGCGGGTAAAGGTGCTTGTTGCCAAACCTCCTGAACTGAGTTCAACTCCCAGGACCGACATGGGAGAAGAAAACTCATTCTTATAAATTGTACTTTGACCCCCACACAAAAGTTGTGGTGCATGCCCACATAGGTACACACAAACCCTCGAATGATCAAAAACAACCTTGCCAAAAAACAAAACAACAACAACAAAAAAATCAAGTTGGAGGGGGCTGGAGAGATGGCTTTGTGGTGAAGAACACTTGCTGCTCTTCTAGAGGGCCAGAGTTAGTTCCTCGTACTCACATCAGGTGGCATAACTGCCTGTAACTCCAGCTCCTGGAGATTCGATGCCCTCTTCTGGCCCCCACAGGTACTGTGCATATGCACACACGTGAAAGTAAAATAAAAATATTTTAAACAAGAAAAAGTGAGACCCTGTCTCAAAAAAGCAAGCTAGGTACAATGATGCGTAGCTTTAATTCCACCATTCTCCAGGCAGAGGCAGGTGGATTTCTCAGCTCAAGACCAACCTGGTCTACAAAGTTAGTGCCAGGACAGCCAGGGCTACACAGAGAAACCCTGTGTAAAAAAAGCAAAAAGAAAAGAAAAGAAAGGAGCGGGGCGCTGCTGGCGCACGCCTTGGGAATCCCAGCACTTGGGAAGCAGAGGCAGGCAGATTTCTGAGTTTGAGGCCAGCCTGGTCTACAGAGTGAGTTCCAGGACAGCCAGGGGCTACACAGAGAAACCCTGTCTCAAAAAAAACCAAAAAGAAAAAAGGAAAAAAAAAAGAAAAGAAAAAAAGCACACAAAAAAACCCAAATCTCCCAAATTTCACATATATATTTACATGATGATGTGTATCTGTCTGTCTGTCTGTCTGTCTGTCTGTCTCTCTCTCTCTCTCTCTCTCTCTCTCTCTCTCTCTCTCTCTCTCTCTCTGTGTGTGTGTGTGTGTTTCTGGGATTCAACCCAGGACCTAGGCACAAGGTATTAAGTATTCTGCTATCAAGTTACACGGCCAGCTTAAGGTAAAATGATGTTGTCATGAGGTACAAGAACTTTGAATGGAGAAAGCCAAATGATGCTGGGAAACCTGGGTCTCCATAGGCAAAAGAATAAAACTGGACCCTTGTAGCCACCATACATAATCCTTAGCCCAGAGTGAAGGAGACACACATACAAGGTGATGCTGTGAGGCTCTCATGAGGAAACACTAGACAAACCCTTCCAACTTTAGACTCACATGGTTTCTTATCTCAGACACCAAAGGCACAGTCAACAGAGAGAAAAACAAATCAGACTGGATGAAAATTTAAGATGTTTGAGAGAAAATATTTGCCAAACATATACCTAGTAAGGAGTTGATATATCCAGAATATACAAGCAAACCCTACAGCCCAACTAAAAGACACCCGGAGAGCATGGGAGGAGCTCTGCTCTGTGACATAGAGTGTCTTCCTCAACACTGTATCAAGGGAAAATTTAAACCCACAGGAATAAGGAAAACTCCCAGATCCGTTACCTGAGTCTTTAATTAGCCTGTGACTCTCCTGGGTTTTTGTTTGGGGTGTTTTTGTGTTTTGTTTTTGTTGGTTTAGTTTGGTTTGGTGTGGTCTGGTTTGGTCTGGTTTGGCCTTTGGGTTGTTTGAGTCAGGATCTCACTACGTAGTCCTGACTGTCCTGGAACTACTCTGTAGACCAGGCTGGCGTTTGCCTGCCTGCCTCTCCTCTGCCTCCCAAGTTCTGGAACTAAAGACACGCACCACCATGCCTGAATTTCTCCTGACTTTATCATATCTCTGTCTGCCTGTCTGCCTGTCTGTCTGTCTGGTCATCTGTCCATTCACCTAATTCCTTTGTTGATTTTCAAAGTGTGTTGCAGATACAGTGCACTTCACACCGGCCATGTCAGCAGGCATGTCACTATTAAGTAGGATTCGTTATTTACTGTAGGTTATTTTAGGTAAAATATACATACAATGACATTTACAGAGTTTAAGTGTACCATTCGGTGAGCTTTGGAGAGCTGGGTCAGGCCCCTGGGGACTGTGGATCATCTGCATTGACGGTGAAAGTCAGCTCAGTGGTGTCTGGGGGCAAGAGTCAAGGACTTTTAATAAGGAAGAGACAAGATGAGGACAGATGTGAAGCCAGGGGATGAACTCCAATGGTCCCAGGGATTCAAAAAGAGAGGCTGAGGCAAGTTCAGGGGTGCAGCCTCCCTGGGGCTGAGAGGAGTGAGTGGAGAGAGGGGAGGGGCCTGAGATCAGCTTGGGAGGGAGGGAGACTTTCAGAACCTTCTCAGAGTGCTAGGCCAGTGAGGCCTCTTCTCCGCCATCACAGACCCTCTCCTTAGATTTGGGGCATACTCCCAGGGCCCTCCTCAGATCTCTGGGTTGACATAGGCCTCTTCTGCGGGTCATGTCTGACTGGGTCATATGTTCTTCCCCTTTGTGCTCTGAGGTGCCCCTCTGTAGAGGCTGAGATCACAGCAAATGCGCAAAGCTGTGTGGGTGGGTGGGCAGCAGAGGATAAGGCAGGTGGTCGCCATTGCTAATGAGTGTCTAGGCCAGCCCAGACACTGGCCTCTCCTTGATGGCTGGGGCTCACGGGGGTTATGGGAGTACTGTACCTCCTAATGAGACCTGACCAGTGACTCACAGCCCAGAAAGGCCTGGAGTCACACTGGCATGGGGTCACCCCAGGACCTCTGGCTTTGGTAGCAGCAGGGGAGTCTCATTTATAAGCCACCTCTATGATGTCTAAAATGGAAAGCATGAATTCAGTACCGGGCATGATGTCAGTGCTGAGTGATCCGGCACTGAATGCTACTCTCCAGTAAGGGATCAGAGGCAGGTGGCTCTCCGCAGGAAGGGAGCTAAGTGATGGAGATCTGAAGCCCTGTTCTCTGCTACAGAGCCTAGTGGAGAGAAGTAGTCAGAGAACCTGTTTCTCCTGGGGCCCTTAGAGCTTTCTGGCAGTCTTCTTCCCTGGGACCACCCTGTGAGGCCAGGCGTGTCAAATATGCCTGGACCCTACCTGAAACTGATATGCGCTGATAAGTCTCAGGTCACTGAGGTCTTTGTCAGGAGGGACCGTGTTAAAGCCTTTCTCAGGAGTGTGCCTCTACTCCATTGCTGCCCCAGGAACCAGTGGAGGCACAGCAGGGAGTGGCTGTTGCAAACAGATCACTCAGAACCTTCTTACTCAATCAGGGTCCACAGAACCTGATGCCTGGTCTCCTGGTCTTGGGGGGCTACTTAGCTACTCTGCACACTGAACAGTTTGAGTCAAGGAGCAGATGGTGGGAGATTCTTCTTCCAGACGAAGCTCTCTTGGAGCCAGGGAGCACATAGAACCACGCCTCTGCAGATCCCAGCATGCTCCTGGCGGGGCGAGCATGCTGTGGAAAGTCGCATGCCTGCAGCCTTTGCATCTGCTCTCCCAAAGTGCCTTGACCCTGTACATTGCTCTGAGCCTTCTCCTTTTTACGGTCTTTAGGCACTCACTGGATTTGGGTCTGGGGGATACGTGGAGGGTCCTGCCAACCTGCTGAGATGGTGCGGCAGGCTTTCTTGTTGGAAAGAAGTGTCAGATTGATGCAAGTTAGTATCATCTACCGAAGGACAGCCCAGGAAGGCTCCAGCTCTGCTTTTGGATCTGAGAGCATGAGGCATGCGATGTGCACATCACCTGGGCAAGTGCCTGGTCAGGACAGCAGGACCCTAAGGGGTTTCCTGTCATACGAGTAGAAGAATTAGTCCCTCTAACTCTAGTGGACAACTTAGAGAGTACCTAAGAGTCACAGGCATCTCCTGGGCTCAGCCTCCTGATGAGGATTCACGATATGCAGCTAAGGAAGGCTGCAATTGCAACTGGTCTTGAGGCCAGAGTGTCTCCCACAGCATTGTCCCTGCATACCCTGGTGGACAGGTGGACAGGGTGAACAGCTGTCCTTTTTGTCTCTAGTCTCATAGCATGTCATGGTAGGGACCTTGGAGAAGGGAGAAGAGGCTCAGATAGGTCTTTCCTGGCAAACCCCTGGGACCTTCCAGGAGGTAGAAAAGAAAGTCTTACCAGATTACAGAGACCCCCATCTGCAGGGTCCTCCTTGGGAGGCTCAGGAACGAGGTCTTATCTGCCTAAGCCTGAGGCTGGGAGAGACTGGGGGAGGACACGGTCAAGGCTCCTTGCCGCCGTCTGGAAAAGGCTGGATAGAAATAGCTGCGCCCATCTGGCAGATGAATCACTGAGGGGGGTTTCAACCATTTCTTGAGGAGGTTCTATTTTAGGTGAGATGCCTATGGCACAGCCTTGGTGATAGGGACTGGGGAAAGGAAGGTGCTGGTACTGAGGACAGGTTTGGGGGTTTCCTTTGTTTTGTTTTGTTTTTAACAATTGCCTTTGTTTAGCTCTGTACAGACCCAAGGAAGGGTCACCCTGAAATCCCAAATCAGGTAAGTTACCTCCTAAATTCCAGGAGGTCTTACCACAGGTGCACAACAGGACTGGAACATTGAGTGTGGCCTAGGCCTGGTGGCCACCACTCCAGGCCAGAACACAAATGCCCCCTGTAGAGTCTCCTCATCAGAGGAGCAGAAGCAACCTGCCCCTGAAATCTCACTTTGATGAGTCCCTCCCCACCTAAAATGAACTTTCTAGCAGGGCACCAGGGACTGACAGTTTCTCCTACGTGAACAAGGCTCCACTGGGAATTTCAGAAGCACGGGGTGGGTAAGAGTTCTGGGCTGGGGCTCTGCTGCCTTGGCCTCACTAGTCTTAGATTCCAGAGCCGAGTTTGGTCTTCTGGGGAGATGGATATTCTAGTGTCTGCAGGGATGGATTCTAGATTCTGAACTTGGCCTATACAATGTTGAGTGGCCATCCGAGAGGTGAAACTAGCAGTCTCTAGGCTCTAGGCTGCCCAGCCCGAGAATCAGGAGTTAAATGGGGCTGCCAGCGTTGCTCTTGTCAGGAGCTATAGTTTCTGGTCTGGTGAGCACAAGAGCACACTGCTAACTCATTTCAGACTTTGTTTCGTCTGCTGTGAGGACAAACACGTCTGAACACACCCTCCGGGGTGCTTGGCACAAGGTGGTGCTCACCACAATCCGATATTTTCCCTATCTTTGCATGCTGTTCCTGGGCTGCTGGGACAGGCTGTCTGAGCTCAGGCTCCTCACCTGGCAAGCCACCCCATAACAGCAGAGACCCCTTGCAGCCTTGGGGACCGACCTCAGGAGCTTTGAGGATCGCTCAGCATAGCAGGATCTGGTGATGTCGGGGATGGGACAATTAAGGGAAAGAAGCCAGGTAGAAAACAAGGCTGGGGTGGCTGGTGAAGTCATGGGGAATGGCTTCCTTAGGACGCCGGGAAGCCCTTAGAGGGGCATGAGTCTGTGGGTGTGTGCTCTGATTTATATGTGGTTTCATTTGGCAAGAAAAGGTAGTATCTACTTATGAGACTGGAAGTTCAAAAGGGAATTCTGTTCTGTTATTCTTTTAGTCCACAGGCGACATGGAAGACTCAGACCTGACCTGCAGCATGGTCACACGTCCATCTCTGTACAGGTTCATGCCAAAGGGGGCTACAAGTTTGTAACATGAACATCAATCAGTAGTATATTGATTGACCCATTAGTGTGCCAATTTCCTTGTCTTGTGGTTGGAGGTGTGGCGCTTGCCTAACATGCATGTGGCCCAGGGTTTGACCAAGGACACCATAAAACAATCAATAGCAGAACCCCCGAATTCAAAGAAAATCCAAAGTCTTAAATCAGTCATGTCTCATCTGTGCGTCTCACTGACTCTGCCCTGGAGAATTTTTCTTAGGTATCTGCCCCTTCCATGAGAATACAAGGGCTTCTTCTCTCTCTTATGCTTTCCAGAGAGGATCCACATATTGATCTTCACTTGTAATTATACATGGTGTTTGCATGTGTGCACTCAAGAGTGAGTGTGGGTCTCTCTGTCTGTCTATCTGTCTGTCTGCTGTGCAGATAACGACCTCAGGAACCAGCCATCCCTGCAGCAGCCTGAGCCCTGTGCACTCTGACCCTGACCATTCTGCTGACAGCTGTTTCCTCCCACAGGTGAAGGAGTGGCTCTGTTTGAACTGTCAGATGCAGAGGGCCCTGGGAATGGACATGACCACCGCGCCTCGGTCCAAGAGCCAGCAGCAGCTACACTCCCCAGCCCTGTCTCCTGCCCACTCCCCAGCCAAACAGCCTCTGGGGAAGCCAGAGCAAGAGAGATCCCCTCGGGGCCCAGGGGCCACACAGTCTGGTCCCCGCCAGGCTGAAGCAGCCAGGGCCACCTCAGTGCCTGGGCCTACCCAGGCGACTGCCCCTCCAGAGGTGGGGAGGGTGTCTCCTCAGCCCCCTCTCTCTACCAAGCCTTCCACAGCTGAGCCCAGGCCACCTGCAGGAGAGGTCCAGGGCAAAAGTGCCACCACAGTGCCCTCTGGGCTTGGTGCTGGTGAGCAGACCCAGGAGGGCCTCACCGGGAAGCTCTTCGGCCTTGGGGCATCACTGCTGACACAGGCGAGCACCCTTATGTCTGCGCAGCCAGAGGCTGACACCCAGGGCCAGCCTTCCCCCAGCAAGGGGCCACCCAAGATTGTCTTCAGTGATGCCAGCAAGGAGGCTGGTCCAAGACCCCCAGGCTCAGGGCCTGGGCCTGGGCCAACACCTGGAGCCAAAACCGAGCCTGGGGCTAGAACAGGTCCTGGGTCAGGGCCTGGAGCCCTGGCAAAAACTGGAGCAACCGCCAGTCCAAAGCACGGCAGAGCAGATCATCAGGCAGCATCCAAGGCCGCTGCCAAGCCAAAGACCATGCCGAAGGAAAGGGCGACCTGCCCGCTGTGCCAAGCTGAGCTCAACGTGGGTAGCAGGGGCCCAGCCAACTACAATACCTGCACTGCCTGCAAGCTCCAGGTGTGCAACCTGTGTGGCTTCAACCCGACACCCCACCTGGTGGAGGTAAGACAGCGGGACAAGCATATGTCTTTGAAATTTGTTGAGGAGGCAGGGAATATAGGGAGGGACAAGGGAACCAGGGCAGGCACTGAGAGCCGGGGTTGCGGCGGTCACAGCAAACGCTACAGATGGGTCATAATCCACTTCCTGCCTCATACTCAGAATTATTACAGTAGGTGGGGGTAATGGTCACTGTTGGTTCTCTGGTGGCCAGAGCTGCGTGGCCAAGGCTTGGGAGGCCCTAACTCCCAAGGCCATTTCCAGCTCCCGAGAGTGTGGCCTTGATGAACGATGCCGGCCTCATCCTGAGGTCCCACCCTTCTCTGGGTCCATGACGCTCACGTAAGTAGGGAGTGGAGGCCATGTGTCAGAAGGCCAGGTCTGATGCCCTGCCTGCCGGCTGAGGCCTTCCCACAGTGAGGTAGGCTCTGCCCTGGTGCCCAGGCTCCAAGGCCACCAGCTGGTGTCTGATCTCAGTCCTCTCTCTCAAGGTCATGAGTATACGTGTTCACTTGTCAAAGTCCTGGCCTTTCCTCATCATGTTTTCCCCTGTGAGCTCTCCCAGGGGATAGGATGCTCAGAAAGGCTTCACACACACACACACACACACACACACACATACACACACACCAGGAAAGTTTGAGGGAAAGCTAGGGTCGGAGAGAGAAGCTTGGTGTTAGGCTCTGGCTCTTGTCAAGCTGGGAGTTCCCAAAAGGCCTGAGTGACAGGAACCCAAGCAGAGCTGGCCCCTGCCTTGTGACTGTCCACTCATATCCCATTCCCGGTACTTCCTTCTCTGGCCCAGGACCAGTCATGTGACTTTTCCATGGCTACCTTTGGCATGTTTAAGCTTTGATCTGATTGGCTCATCATAGCCAGAGGATATGTGTCATGTCAGATTACTGGGCCGAGGACCAGCATGTGGGCAGCCACTGAGCCTTGTGTGATATTCAGTTGAGCCATGCATGGCTGATGAGACAGGGGACACAAGCCACCACTAGTCCTCTCCTCAAAGATCTCCTTAAGAATCAAGCCTAGTGTGGCTAAGAGAACTACTTGACCACCACAGGCCATATTTTCCAACATATGGGAGGAATAGCCCTGTGTAAGATGAATGCCTACCTCTTTATGTGAAACCCTTTTCACATACGGCCTTTCAGACCCTGCACTACTACCTGTCCAAGCCATGGAATCAGTGGTTCATTGGAGGGCATTTGGCCCAGCCAGTAGTGGGGGGAAGGGTCTATCAAAGACTCTCTAAAGCCTGATTTGCCAAGACACCTGTAGATAGATGTAAGCTCACTGCTGGTCACATAGGGTGCTCTGACACGGAAGGACCGTGAGCCCTGGTGGACTGGAGCTAACCTAGTTTGGAAGCTCTGATTCCCCAAGAGACATCTCAGGCCATTTTCCCCATTAAGCAGGATTCCATAGAGGGAAGAGACACTGTCTATCCAGGAGCATACGCGCTCTTGCCAGCTCCCTTGGGCAGCCTGTGGGGCAGGCTGCAGGAAATGCTGCGTCAGCGCAAACAAAAGTGATCCAATCATGAGGTGACCCAACTGATTCTAATCTCTGCTCCTCTCTACCCGCTGGGTTCTAGCCTCCCTAGACTCTGGGCCTTCTGCCTCTCGGCAGGCAGCATTACCCACTCCCATGCCTTCTGCCTCATGTTCGCCCCAGAGCTATCTTCTTGGCCAGTTCAGTCCTTGCCTTCTGAGTCCTTGGCCTTAGGTTCCATGGTTCTGAACACATGGCTGATGGAGTACTGGCCCTAGCTCTTCCCAAAGTCAGATCACCCACCTCTCTGCTTTTGACAGTAGTCAAGAAGGCGACACCCCACCCCCAGCCCCGGCCCCTTTCTTTCACTCGCTCCATTGAAGCTGCTGTCCTCAGAAGGTCTATGGCTGCTCTGAGGAAGATGTGGACCAGCAGTCGTGATGCCCCTTCCTATGGAGGTCTTGCTATTATCCATCACTGAGGTTCCAAGCCAGCAGCCCAGAGACATCCACAAGTCCTTTCGGCTCAGCATACACTCCTCAGACTAAGCACCCACAGCCCCACACCCTGCTGTCACAAGAACCTGGTCTCTCTGCTCTCCATCCAGTGGCAATAACTCTAGGCCCCACCCCCACCCTGCTTCCTTTTCCTTCCAGCCCCAAAATAACCACACACTTAATAAAACTCCTGCAGGTTCGCCTGCCTTGCATCTTATGCATGGCTGGCGGGGAGGAGCTGTTGCATAGCATGACCCCATTCCCCCACCCCCCCCAACCCACACACCCCAGCAGTGCTTCACCAAGGTCTCTAACTAGGCCACGGGCATCCTTTGATCTCACCCCAGGGAATAGCCACTTGTTGTTCTGAGCAACTTTGTGCTTCCCTGTGACCTATTTTTCACTTCTTGGTTAGAGTTGTGTCACGGGTGCTGAGATTGACCCTGCCTTAGAAGTGAGGTACAGAGGCTGCGTGCTGGTCCCTCTGCAGGTCAGAGGGGCTGGAGAGGGCCCAGGCCAGTTGGAGACTCAGCGTGACTAAGCCGTGTCTCTATACACAGTGTAAGGCAGACCTCCGTATCCGTGTACACAAGGAAGAGACTCAGCTCTCTATGTGTCTAGGAGACCTATTGGGCTTCACCGAGGCCAGAGCAACAGGCTGGCCATTTCCCTCAACACGCACAGCTAGAAGAAGCTTTTCCTTCCTTCTAGATAGAGTCCAGAGAATACCATATAAGAATTACTGTAGTTGGACAAACTTGAAACTTTTTTTTTACTTGAAACTTCCTCTGAAGAAAGTGCTGTTTAATGAGTCATTTTATAATTAAACAGGGCTGATTCCAACATTTTTAACCTATTCATCTTTTAGAAAGATAATAGTACCTTCTGGGCTACTTTCTAATTGAGTTGCAGTTCAACGGTGTGAAGAAATTAGTGGAACTGTTACAGTAACATCACCCATTTCTTATTATCATTGTCAAAATTTCAGCTGTACCCTTGAGATGAGAGGCTTCCCCCCCCCCTGAACAAATGACCTTGCCCCTGTGACACTGGGGCTGGATTGGGCTTGTGAACAGAGGCTGCAGGGCGGGCCCTGGGCACAAGGCTAACAGCTGCTACCTGCTTCACCCCAAGCTGTCTCTGGGGTAGCAAATCAGACCCCTGTCTCTTCCCATGTGGAATGGAGATAGTAATTCTCCTAGGTGTCCACGTGAGCTGCTGTACCTCAGGTATGTGTGTAAGTCCTTACAACAGCCAATCCTCCAGTCAGAACCCTGGGACCAAGGCATTCCATGAGGGGAGGAAGATACTCACAGTGAGCGTTGTGGCCAGTCCTGGCTCTGGGGTCCCCGAGGAGTACTGCATGTGGGATGAGCACACTTGGGGCTAGGGCATGAGAGGAGCACATCTCAGCTTCCAGGGAGCACACTGGACACACTGGGTAAGGCTCTCCTTAGAGGAGGCAGAAAGGAGGAGCTTGGGTCTATCCAGGGTCATGGATGGCAAGGACATTACACAATCATAAAACACCAGTTGCAGCGGGTGGGGGTGGTGCACCCCTTTAATCCCAGCACTTGGGAGGCAGAGGCAGGCGGATTTCTGAGTTAGAGGCCAGCCTGGTCTACAGGGTGAGTTTCAGGACAGCCAGGGCTACACAGAGAAACCTTGCCTTGAAAACAAAAACAAAAACAAAACAAACAAACAAAAAGACCAGCTGCACTAGGGCTGGCCATGCCTGTGACCCAGGGTCTGAGCCTTTACCTTTTGGGTTTCTTTTGTGGGTTGTTTTGTTTGTTTGTTTGTTTGCTTGCTTTTTGTTTTGTTTTGTTGTTTTGTTTATGAGGGAGGTATTTGGTTCTGTGAGACAGCATCTCACTTTTTAGCCAAGGCTGGTCTCAAACTCATGGCAACTTTCTTGTGTCAGCCTTCCAACAGTTTAGGCAGGAAACAGGAGTGAGCTCCCGCCGGAGTCCTTACTACCCTGTGGTCCAGCAATGTGTAAAGCTAGGTGACTGGCCATGAGCTGTAGATCAGGATGGGTCTCAAGAACTGACATACAGGCAGCTCCACAAACACAGAGAACAGGCCTGTGGCCTCGTTCAGACAGCGGCAGACAGTCTAGAGAGGAGGATACCCAGCACCCCACACAACCCCACACAACCCCACACAACCCCACACAGGTCTGCTAGTCCTCACTGGCCGGTGGCTCAGAGACCACAGATCTCACATGCTTTGGGGTTTCCCCATACTTTACCCCCTTAACTTCCATCCCCTTCTGTGTGGATTGGAAGCTCTAGTGATCATGTTTGTGTCCATGAGAACCGGGTGAGATGCTGTGCTTGGATGCTTGTGCAGAATTACCGCCTTGAACCACCGAGCTCCTCTATACACGCTTTACAGCTCCCAACTGGAGCTGACGATTGCTCTTGGGAGATCTGTATCTTCCTGTCCCCCAAAGGAGTAACAGAGACAAGGCAGAGGTGGTCAGCAGTCTCCCCATTGTCCATTCTCTAGCTGCTTACCAAAGAGCCAAGAAAAGGGACAGCCAGCCAGCCAGCCAGCCTCGATGCTGGGGCTGGGTGAGGCTTGGCAAGGGAGATATTCACATTCTGAGTGAGGGTGAATGAATGAAGTAAGGAGGTAAGACTGAAGTAAGAGAATGGGTGAGTCCACGATCCAGGAACAGAAGGATGGGGTGGAGGTGGGGCACATTGGGGTGGGGCTGAGATGAAGACAGATAAATGAAGGAGTTGGCACCTTCACAGCTGTGCTCAGACTCCCGAGGTGTGGGTGTTCGGCAGGGCCTGCCTGTTACCCCCGCCCAGGAGGAGGCTTTGCTTTGGGCAGTCCCCCGGCCCCACCCCTCGCGGCCTCAGAGCCTGCACACTTCTGCTCCCAGAGGGTTGGGAGGCGCCTCAGCGGCCAGGTCAAGTGCTTATTTTAGCTCTTCTGTTACACGCGGTCTTCTCCCCCTGCCTGCCCTTTCTCACTGCTTACAAAGCTTAGCAAGAGAGCCACCGGGAAGCCCTTCTGAAACCCGGCTGTCTCCACGAAGGAGCACAGCCCCACCAGCCTGTGGCCGCCTGCAGTGTGCCCACTAACGGCCTTACTGTGGGCACAGGTAAGCAGGCCTCTGCAGGGACTAACCCTGGACACCGGGTCTGCTTTTGTCCATGTTACCCTTCCAGAGCACCCTCACTGTCTTTTAGATTGCTGCTTCTGGCATGGGTTCAGCAGACCAGAGGTGGTTCAGAGGTTTGTCTGAGGCAGAAAAAGCAACAAGACACCATTTTTCCCTATGCCTTGGCTCTGTGACTGTGGTTCTTGCCATGGCCTGTTTCATGGCACGGCTACTGGGAAGAGCCCATGTCTAGGCACCCAGGACGAACAGCAGCACAAAGGACTAGGTGCTGAAGTTATGAACCCCAAAGGCAACAGTGCACTGAGCAGTCAGTAGGGTCCTGATCTGGGCTGTTACCCTCATTTCCCATCACCTCATGTAGCCAAGGCAGTCATACCCCTGTCTGCCTAGATCTGCTGCAGGTCTAGAACCCCCCACTCAGGGACCAGGGATGTCCAAGTCCCACCCCTGTGCAGGGGGCCATAGTTTCTGGGGTGGCACCAACTGTGGCAATGGAAACTTGAGGCATAGCTTATTCACATCTTACCAGATCAGGAAGCAGAGAATTGGAGCCAGAACCAGAAGTAGGTGTCACCTCAGAGTCCTCCCCCTAGCAACCCATTACTGCTCCTTAGGATTCATGTCTAAAGGTTCCACAACCTCCCAGGCAGCACTACCAGCTACGGACCAAGTATTCAAACATGCAAGCCTTTGTAGGAACAGTTTACATTCAAACTACAGCAGTGTTTCATCTTCATCGTGACCATGTCTTCAGCCTTCAGCCCTGGTCCTGAAGCTGTGGGTGATTTTTACGAGTGGTAGCTGATGACAAACAGAGATGCCACCCCAGGTCTGGAAGGAGCTGGGCTCTGGGTGCATAGTTCTCCATCAGGTGGTAAGTCCAGAGCCCTGGGCACAGGAAGAGTCCTTTCTGTAGTGTTCATTCCTAGCCCTAGACAAGAAGACTTGGCTGAACATGTAAGCAAAGAAGACTTCTCAGTGCTGACTCCAAACAGGGCCTTCTCCAGCTAGTCTTTCCTGGTCCCAGGAGTTTGCCCCAGGTAAGCATAGCCCTTACCTAGGGAAGGAAATGGCAGGATAGTATCAGACCCCAGAACCAGGAGCCAGGCCTCTAGGACATTTTACAACCCCACCCCTCTCTCTCTCAATGCATTCCTAGTCTTCAGGGCATCTTGGCTGCAGGACTCGTACAGCCCCTGAATTACAATTTAATCCTTGGGGTGGGGCCCTGGCTTCCCCCGTGTTTCATCCTAAACCTTTGTAAATTTTGTGGTTTCCTCTCCCTCTTAATTGTCTTCCTTTTCTAGCCCACTGAAATTTTCTCTATGGGTTAAGAAGAAAACTTTTGTCTTACCTTGCTATTTGCATTTTGATTTTGTATATGTCCCTGAAAAGTTTATTTGGGGGCAATATACCTGTCAGTCTTTTCTGTTCATGCCTTTGGTATCCTGTTCTGAGAGACTTTCTTAGGCCAGGGGAATGGCTCAGCTACATACAGTGTGTGTCTAAACGGTGCAGGGCTCGCTCTGGGTTCAGTCTACCAAGAGTGAGGTCTGTCTCCTCACTAAGGTTCTGGAGAATGATGGAAATACTCTGCTTACTCCTAGGTCTGTGATTTTCATGAACCTCCCTCCTGTTTCCTTACAGAAAACAGAGTGGCTCTGTCTGAACTGCCAAACCAAACGGCTGCTGGAGGGCAGCTTGGGGGGGCCGGCCCCCCTGCCTCTGCCCACCCCACAGCAGCCTCCTGCAGGGGTCCCTCACCGAGCAGCTGGAGCAGCCCCTCAGAAGCAGAAAGGGCCACAGGGGCTGGGCCAGCCCTCAGGCTCCCTGCCTGCCAAGGTCAGCCCTCAGGCCGCCAAGGCCAGCCCTCAGGCCGCCAAGGCCAGCCCTCAGGCCGCCAAGGCCAGCCCTCAGGCCAAGCCTCTCAGGGCTTCTGAACCCAGCAAGACCTCTAGCAGTGCCCAGGAAAAGAAGACAGCGATCCCTGCTAAAGCTGAGCCTGTGCCGAAGCCACCTCCAGAGACATCTGTGCCTCCTGGGACTCCTAAAGCAAAAAGTGGGGTGAAGAGGACTGAGCCTGCCACCCCAGTCGTCAAGCCTGTTCCAGAAGCTCCCAAGACTGGGGAAGCTGAGGTCAGTTCTATTTAATTTCCAAGGATCCTAGCTTTCAGGTGAGATTCTCTGAGGACAGGCTCAGGATATAAGCCTAAAACAGATCCATTGGGGTCACAGAGACACCCCAGTTGAAAGAAGGTCTAGATTAAATTTCAGTAGATCGCCGAGGTGATGGCACACTCCTTTAGTCCCAGCACTTTGGAGGCAGAGGCAGTCAGATCTTTGTTAATTCAAGGCTAGCCTGTGCTACATAGTGAGTTCTAGGATAGCCAGGGCTCTGTAGAGAGACCCTGTCTCAAAAAAAATAACAGCAAGGGGCTAGAAATGGCTCAGTGGTTAAGAGCACTGACTGCTCTTCCAAAGGTCATGAGTTCAATTCCCAGCAACCACATGGTGGCTCATAACCATCTGCAATGTGATCTGATGCCCTCTTCTGGTGTGTCTGAAGGCAACTACAGTGTACTCATATACATTAAAAAAAAAAAAGTAGATCTTAAAAAAATAACAACAACCAACCAGCTGGCCTGGAGTCTGTGAGATGGAGACACGCCCTGTGTCTGCCATTTTGCTGGTCTCCTACTCTTTGATCTAGTAAAGTTTCCCTTTGAAGATCTAGATCTCGCTGTGAAGTCTGTAAGTTATTGGGGCCCCAATATAAGTTATGACATGGACATGCCCTTGGGACATGGAGGGCCCCTTCCCTTGGTCCCTGGGATTGACAGAGAAGGTTAGGAGTAAACACCTGCTTTTTCCCCTCTGCAGGAATCTGTCCCCAAGCCTTACTCTCAGGATCTGTCTCGAAGCCCACAGAGCCTCAGTGACACAGGCTACTCCTCCGACGGTGTCTCCAGCTCCCAGAGCGAGATCACAGGTGTTGTACAGCAGGAAGTGGAGCAGCTGGACAGTGCGGGGGTGACGGGGCCACGCCCACCCAGCCCCTCCGAGCTCCACAAAGTGGAGAGTAGTCTGCGCCCTTCACTGGAGACGCAGCCTGTGGCTTCCGGTGCGGAGTGGAGCAGGCCAGCCCGCAGCAGTGCTGTTGAAGATCAGAAACGGCGTCCCCACTCCCTGTCCATCATGCCTGAGGCCTTCGACTCCGATGAGGCGCTGGGGGACACTCTAGAGGAGGATGACTCCTTGGCATGGGGGCGTCAGAGGGAACAGCAGGACACAGCTGAGTCTTCAGATGACTTTGGCAGCCAGCTGAGGCATGACTACGTGGAAGACAGCAGTGAAGGCGGCTTGTCTCCCCTTCCACCTCAGCCCCCAGCCCGGGCAGACATGACTGATGAAGAGTTCATGCGGCGGCAGATCCTAGAAATGAGTGCTGAGGAAGACAACTTGGAGGAAGACGACACGGCTATCTCGGGGCGAGGCCTGGTCAAACACAGTGCCCAGAAGGCAAGTGCCAGGCCCAGGCCGGAATCTAGCCAAGAATCAGTAGCACCGCCCAAGAGGCGCCTACCCCATAATGCCACCACAGGCTACGAGGAACTCCTGTCTGAGGCAGGTGCAGCGGAGCCCACCGATGGCAGCGGAGCTCTTCAGGGAGGTCTCAGACGCTTTAAAACCATTGAGCTCAACAGCACAGGTAGCTATGGTCATGAGCTAGACCTGGGGCAGGGTCCTGATCCCAACCTGGACCGGGAGCCTGAGCTGGAGATGGAGAGCCTTACAGGCTCACCTGAAGACCGCTCTCGGGGGGAGCACTCCTCGACGCTGCCCGCCTCCACGCCTAGCTATACGTCCGGCACCTCACCCACCTCCCTGTCCTCACTGGAGGAGGACAGTGACAGCAGCCCCAGCCGCCGGCAGCGGCTGGAAGAAGCAAAGCAGCAGCGCAAGGCCCGGCACCGGTCCCACGGGCCCCTGCTGCCCACCATCGAGGACTCTTCGGAGGAGGAGGAGCTGCGGGAAGAGGAGGAGCTGCTGCGTGAGCAGGAGAAGATGCGGGAGGTGGAGCAGCAGCGAATCCGAAGCACAGCCCGCAAGACCAGGCGGGACAAGGAAGAGCTTCGGGCTCAGCGGAGGCGCGAGCGCTCCAAGACACCACCCAGTAACCTGTCCCCCATTGAAGATGCGTCCCCTACAGAGGAGCTGAGGCAGGCGGCGGAGATGGAGGAGCTGCACCGCTCTTCCTGCTCTGAGTACTCCCCCTCCCCCTCCCTGGACTCAGAGGCGGAGACCCTAGATGGCGGCCCCACTCGGCTCTACAAATCCGGCAGCGAGTACAACCTGCCGGCCTTCATGTCTCTCTACTCACCAACTGAGACCCCTTCGGGCAGTTCCGCCACGCCCAGTTCTGGGCGGCCCCTTAAGAGTGCAGAGGAGGCCTACGAGGACATGATGAGAAAAGCCGAGCTGCTCCAGAGACAGCAGGGCCAGGTGGCAGGGGCCCGGGGACCCCACGGTGGCCCCTCTCAGCCCACAGGCCCCCGAAGCCAGGGCTCCTTTGAATATCAAGACACCCAAGAGCACGACTATGGCGACAGGGCTGCTCAGCCTGCGGGAGAAGGCACGCCCGCGGGCCTCGGAGCCGCAGTGTACGAGGAGATCCTTCAGACATCCCAGAGCATAGCCCGGATGCGGCAGGCCTCCTCGCGGGACCTGGCCTTCACCGAGGACAAAAAGAAGGAGAAGCAGTTTCTGAACGCCGAGAGCGCATACACGGACCCCATGAAGCAGAATGGCGGCCCACTTACCCCTGGGACCAGCCCCACCCAACTCGCTGCCCCTGTGTCCTTTTCCACTTCCACCTCCTCAGACAGCAGCGGGGGCCGAGTTATTCCCGATGTCCGGGTCACTCAGCATTTTGCAAGGGAGCCTCAGGATCCTCTCAAGCTACATAGCTCCCCTGTCTCCCCCAGTGTGGCCTCTAAGGAGGTAGGCGTGACCTTCTCCCAGGGTCCTGGGACTCCAGCCACCACAGCCAGCCTTCCACGAGGGTATATGACGCCAACCTCTCCAGCTGGCTCTGAGCGTAGCCCATCAATGTCTTCCACAATTCACAGCTATGGGCAGGCCCCAACTACTGCTAACTACGGGTCTCAGACGGAGGAGCTGCCTCACGTTCCCGGTGGCCCTCCTGGAAGTGGGCGGCCCCCCAGAGAGAAGCCTCTGAGTGGGGGTGATGGTGAGGTTGGTGCCTCCCAGCCTTCTCGGGGATACTCTTACGTTACAGGCTCTAGCCCACCTCTCTCTCCATCCACCCCTTCCGAGAGCCCCACGTTCTCACCAGGCAAGCTGGGCCCAAGGGCCACAGCAGAGTTCTCTACACAGACGCCAAGCCTAACCCCTGCCTCTGACATTCCCCGGAGCCCTGGCAGCCCCTCCCCCATGGTAGCCCAAGGCACGCAGACACCGCACCGACCTAGCACTCCTCGCTTGGTGTGGCAGCAGTCTTCCCAGGAGGCTCCCGTGATGGTCATCACCCTGGCATCAGATGCTTCTAGCCAGACCAGAATGGTACACGCCAGTGCCTCTACTTCCCCTCTGTGCTCCCCCACCGACTCTCAGCCCACCTCCCATAGCTACAGCCAGACAACACCTCCAAGCGCGTCTCAAATGCCCTCGGAACCAGCCGGGCCCCCTGGTTTCCCACGAGCACCCAGTGCTGGTGCAGATGGGCCCCTGGCACTGTACGGCTGGGGCGCCCTCCCCGCTGAGAACATCTCGTTATGCCGGATCTCCTCAGTCCCTGGAACATCTAGAGTTGAGCCAGGCCCCAGGCCCCCAGGCACGGCAGTGGTAGACCTTCGCACAGCCATCAAGCCCACCCCCATTATCCTTACTGACCAGGGTGTGGATCTGACCTCTCTTGCTGTGGAAGCAAGGAAGTATGGCCTTGCCCTGGATCCAGTTCCAGGACGTCAGTCAACAGCTGTGCAGCCGCTAGTCATTAACCTCAATGCCCAAGAGCAGACGCACACCTTCCTGGCCACTGCCACCACGGTGAGCATTACCATGGCCTCATCTGTGCACATGGCTCAGCAAAAGCAGCCAGTGGTGTATGGAGATCCTTTCCAGAGCCGCCTTGACTTTGGCCAGGGTTCGGGTAGCCCTGTGTGCCTGGCCCAGGTCAAACAAGTAGAGCAGGCTGTCCAGACAGCCCCCTACCGAGGTGGATCCCGGGGAAGACCCAGGGAGGCCAAGTTTGCCAGGTATAACCTTCCAAACCAAGTAACACCTCTGGCCAGAAGGGACATTTTGATCACTCAGATGGGTACTGCCCAGAGTGTGAGCCTGAAGCCAGGACCAGTGCCAGAGCCTGGTGCTGAACCCCACAGAGCTGCTCCCGCAGAGCTGCGGTCACATGCTCTGCCAGGTACCAGGAAGCCACACACAGTGATGGTGCAGATGGGAGAGGGCACCGCCGGCACGGTGACAACACTGCTCCCAGAAGAGCCAGCGAGTGCCCTGGACCTCACCGGGATGAGGCCTGAGAGCCAGCTGGCATGCTGTGACATGGTCTACAAGTTTCCCTTTGGCAGTAGCTGCACTGGCACCTTCCATCCTGCCCCTAGCGCACCTGACAAGAGTGTGACAGATGCTTCCCTGCCTGGCCAAAGCAGTGGCCCCTTCTACAGTCCCAGAGACCCTGAGCCCCCTGAGGCCCTCACCTTCCGGGGGGGAGTAGGACCTGGGCCCCATGAAGAGCAGAGGTCCTACCCACAGGGCCTGCCTGGAAGGCTGTACTCCTCCATGTCGGACACCAATTTGGCCGAAGCTGGCCTCAACTACCATGCCCAGAGGATTGGGCAGCTCTTCCAGGGTCCCGGGAGAGACTCAGCGGTGGATCTCAGCTCGCTGAAGCACTCGTACAGTCTAGGCTTTGCCGATGGCCGCTACTTAGGGCAGGGCCTACAGTATGGCTCGTTCACGGACCTGCGACACCCCACGGACTTTCTGTCTCACCCACTTCCCATGCGGCGCTATAGCTCAGTGTCAAACATCTATTCAGATCACCGGTACGGCCCACGGGGAGATGCGGTCGGCTTTCAGGAGGCCAGCCTCGCCCAGTACAGTGCCACCACAGCCCGAGAGATCAGCCGCATGTGTGCTGCCCTCAACTCCATGGACCAGTACGGCGGGCGGCGTGGCAGTGCAAGTGGTGGGCCTGACCTTGTGCAGTATCAGCCCCAGCACGGGCCTGGACTCAGTGCTCCACAAGGTCTGGCTCCTCTTAGATCTGGCCTCCTTGGCAACCCCACCTACCCAGAAGGGCAACCTAGTCCTGGGAACCTTGCTCAGTATGGGCCTGCAGCAAGCCAAGGAACAACAGTCAGACAGTTGCTCCCATCCACGGCAACAGTGCGGGCAGCTGATGGCATGATCTATTCGACCATCAACACCCCAATCGCTGCAACGCTGCCCATCACCACCCAGCCTGCCTCGGTACTGCGGCCCATGGTGCGTGGCGGCATGTACAGGCCTTATGTATCTGGTGGAGTCACAGCTGTGCCCCTTACCAGCCTGACCCGTGTGCCCATGATTGCTCCTCGCGTCCCTCTTGGACCAGCAGGGTTATACCGCTACCCTGCACCAAGATTCCCCATTGCTTCCAGCGTACCACCTGCTGAAGGACCCGTCTATTTGGGAAAGCCTGCTGCAGCCAAGGCCGCAGGGGCAGGAGGCCAGTCAAAGCCTGAGCTACCAGCAGGGCCTGCTCGTGAAGAACCTCTTTCCACAACTGCCCCTGCTGCCATCAAGGAAGCCCCAGCGGCCCCGGCCCAGGCCCCAGCCCCACCACCTGGCCAGAAGCCAGCAGGTGAGGTCGTTGCTGCTGGGAGTGGCAGTGGAGGCCTCAGCCGGCCCGCGGTGGAGAAGGAGGACGCATCTCAGGAGGAGCGGCAACGGAAGCAACAGGAGCAGCTGCTGCAGCTGGAGCGGGAACGCGTAGAGCTGGAAAAGCTGCGACAGTTGCGGCTGCAGGAGGAGCTGGAGCGGGAGAGGGTGGAGCTGCAGAGGCACCGCGAAGAGGAGCAGCTGCTGGTGCAGCGAGAGCTGCAGGAGCTGCAGACCATCAAGCAGCATGTGCTGCAGCAGCAGCAAGAAGAGCGCCAGGCTCAGTTTGCACTGCAGCGTGAGCAGCTGGCACAGCAGCGGCTGCAGCTAGAGCAGATCCAGCAGCTGCAACAGCAGCTGCAGCAGCAGCTAGAGGAGCAGAAGCAGAGGCAGAAGGCCCCCTTTCCTGCAACCTGTGAGGCACCTAGCCGAGTGCCTCCCCCAGCTGCTACCGAGCTGGCCCAGAATGGCCAGTATTGGCCACCGTTGACCCACACAGCCTTCATTGCCGTGGCAGGAACGGAAGGGCCCGGGCAACCTCGTGAGCCCGTGCTGCACAGGGGCCTCCCCAGCTCCGCCTCAGACATGTCACTGCAAACTGAGGAGCAGTGGGAGACAGGCCGTAGTGGCATCAAGAAACGTCACTCTATGCCACGCCTGAGGGATGCCTGTGAGGCAGAGTCGGGACCTGATCCCAGCGCGGTCAGGAGAATTGCAGACAGCAGTGTTCAGACAGATGATGAGGAGGGTGAGAGCCGCTACCTTCTGACCCGCAGGCGCAGGACACGGCGCAGTGCTGACTGTAGTGTGCAGACAGACGATGAGGACAACGCCGAATGGGAGCAACCCGTCCGCCGCCGCAGGTCTCGGCTTTCCCGGCACTCGGACTCGGGCTCTGACAGCAAGCACGACGCTGCTGCCTCCTCATCCTCTGCCGCTGCTACTGCGAGGGCCATGAGCAGTGTGGGCATCCAGACCATCAGCGACTGCTCTGTACAGACCGAGCCTGAGCAGCTGCCCAGGGTCTCTCCAGCCATCCACATCACAGCTGCCACCGACCCAAAGGTGGAGATCGTCAGATACATATCTGCACCGGAAAAGACTGGGCGCGGGGAGAGCCTGGCCTGCCAGACAGAACCGGATGGGCAGGCTCAGGGTATGACTGGCCCACAGCTCCTAGGACCAACTGCCATCAGCCCCTACCTACCTGGCATCCAGATAGTCACCCCAGGAGCCCTGGGCAGATTTGAAAAGAAGAAACCGGATCCTCTGGAGATCGGGTACCAGGCCCACCTGCCCCCGGAGTCCCTGTCGCAGCTTGTGAGCCGCCAGCCTCCTAAGTCTCCACAAGTGCTCTACTCTCCAGTGTCGCCCCTGTCCCCACACCGGCTCCTGGACACCTCGTTTGCTTCCAGTGAGAGGCTGAACAAGGCTCATGTGAGTCCCCAGAAGCAGTTCATAGCTGACAGCACTCTACGCCAGCAGACTCTGCCTCGCCCCATGAAGACCCTGCAACGGTCCCTGTCCGACCCTAAGCCCCTGAGCCCCACCGCCGAGGAGTCTGCCAAAGAGAGATTCTCCCTCTTCCAGCACCAGGGGGGACTAGGTAGCCAGGTATGGGCACAGGGGCTGGTCCAGGGTGGGATGGGGGTCTATTTCTAGCTTGAGGGGCCCCAAAGGGCGGGGTCTCTTCTGGGGTGGGAATGGAGCCACCTCTGGCTCCAAAGGCCCAGGGGGAAGGATTCGAGGAACAGAGCTCCTCAATGTACGTCTGACAGAGCTCATAGCCCAGCCTGGACAGATTCAGACACACACTGGCTCCAACGCCATCTGCCCAGACACTCTTACCAGAAACCTCAGCCTCTCCGTAGCCCCGCCTCTTCGTAACCCCGCCTCTCCATAGCCCCGCCCCTTCACTGTTTGTACCTGGTCTGTCTCTGTCACCTTTCAGGCCTCTTCAGTTCTCACCTCCAGTCTAGGTACCTTCCACTCCAAGCCTTATTTAGACCCCACTTCCCATCTCTAGATGGGCTTCACTGCCTATAGCAGGCCCAAGCCTTGTGGCCTAGCGCTCGAGACCCACCCAGAGGGCTTCATTGTGTCCCACCCACCTTCCTCAGTAAGTCTACTTCCAAATTTGTCTGTTACCCTAGTGCAGTGCAGGCTCCTTGTCTATGGCTTCCATTACCAGTCGTGCATTAGAACCGTGAGACACAGCCTGGCTGTGGCGGCATCTGTGGGAAGACTTAGAGATTGGGAAGGGTAAGCGCTAACCACTTCCAGTGCAAGGCTAAGGAAGGTTGGCTTTTCCTGAAGTCTCTGGAAGGTGAAATAGAACAAGACGGGTATTTCAGAGTTCCCAGAATACAGTGTGGGCTGATAGGTCAAAGGAGAGATTCCGGGGAGAGGGGTAGGAGTCAAAAGCTCTGGGGGGGGGGTATTTGCCCGTTTTCTGGGTGTGTATAGAGAAAAGTGGGACATTTGAGGTAGGTTTGTAGAGGTGATGGCTGTGAAGGTGGGTAGTGAACGGCCCTGGAGGTAAAGGAAACCCAGGATGAGCATCTGCACAGGCCACCTGGAACTGCAGACCCTCTGGAGCAAGATGGGCGAGCAGAGCAGGGGAACCGTGAGCAGGAAGCTGGGCTGAGAGAGAGAGAGAGAGAGGTGTAGCAAGAAAGGAGAGGTGATCTGATTGAGAGATTCAGGGGGAGGGGGGTGAGCAGGGCTTAGGTGTGGCAGAGGGTAGTGCGGTTAGAGGAGGAGGTGGGCAGGCAGCGCGCTGCTCTGGAGAGAACTGAAGGAGGAAGCTTAGATTCTGAGCCTGTAACCAGCCGACACAGTTAGCGTGCACCCCTTCCTGTGGCCCTATTCTTAAAGGAGCCTGGTGGGTCTCACATTAGGTTCTATTATGTTCCTGCTTTACCTGACTCCCCCTTGCCCTCAGCCCCTACAGGCTGCTAGGTCTCAAACTTAGAGCCAGATCCATCTTCCCTCACCTCAGTGGCAAGCCAAGCCCGCTGGAGAGGTGCAGGGCTTTCTAAAGCCACTGTGCACAGCACACAAACAGGCTGATCCTCAGCACCTTCCACTGCCCAGAGCTAAATGACCACAAGCCTTTCCCTTTGTGGCAAAGAAGCTAAGACTAGAGGGTGGGTAGGGCAAACCCCAAGGCTGCCTGGCAAAGCAGGGCATCAGCAGTGTGGAGCCCACCCCTGCCTTGAAGAACCTTCAGAACCCAGGTTCTTCTGCCCCATACCTCAGCAAAGCCACCCACACCTTGGGTCTCAGTGCTGCCCACCCTTCCCTCTGTCTCAGGTGTCGGTGCTGCCACCCAACGGCCTGGTCCGCAAGGTGAAGCGGACACTGCCCAGCCCCCCTCCAGAGGAAGCTCACCTTCCCCTGGCTGGCCAGGTGCCCTCACAGCTGTATGCAGCCAGTCTGCTGCAGCGAGGGTTGGCGGGGCCCACAGCCGTCCCTGCTACCAAGGCCAGCCTGCTCCGGGAGCTGGACCGGGACCTGCGGCTGGTGGAGCATGAGTCCACCAAGCTGCGCAAGAAGCAGGCGGAGTTGGACGAGGAGGAGAAGGAGATTGATGCCAAGCTCAAGTACCTGGAGCTGGGCATCACCCAGCGCAAAGAGTCGTTGGCCAAAGACCGGGGTGGCCGTGACTACCCACCTTTACGTGGCCTTGGCGAGCATCGTGACTACCTGTCCGACAGCGAGCTCAACCAGCTGCGGCTCCAGGGTTGCACCACACCCGCTGGCCAGTATGTGGACTACCCTGCCTCAGCTGCTGTGCCTGCCACCCCGTCTGCCCCCACTGCCTTCCAACAGCCCCGGTTCCCACCTGCGGCCCCACAGTATCCTGCAGGCAGTAGTGGACCAACTCAGAATGGATTTCCAGCCCACCAGGCACCTGCCTACACTGGCCCTAGCACGTACCCAGCACCTACCTACCCTCCCGGGACTAGTTATTCAGCCGAGCCTGGCCTGCCAAGCCAGCCGGCTTTCCACCCCACAGGCCATTACGCAGCCCCAACGCCCATGCCAACCACGCAGAGCGCCCCCTTTCCAGTCCAAGCTGACAGTCGTGCTGCCCACCAGAAACCACGCCAGACTTCACTGGCTGATCTGGAACAGAAGGTGCCCACCAATTACGAGGTGATTAGCAGCCCTGCTGTAACCATGTCTTCAGCGCCCCCTGAAACTGGCTACAGTGGTCCAGCTGTGAGCGGCAGCTATGAGCAGGGTAAAGCCCCCGAGCAGCCCCGGGGCAGTGACCGAAGCAGCGTGAGCCAGAGCCCAGCCCCGGCTTACCCCTCCGACTCCCACTATACCAGTCTGGAGCAGAACATTCCTCGAAACTATGTGACGATCGATGACATCAGCGAGCTGACGAAGGACACCCCCCCTGCCTCTGATAGCCAACGGATGGAGCCTTTGGGGCCAGGTGGAGTCAGTGGGCGCCCCGGAAAGGATCCTGGAGAACCAGCTGTCCTTGAGGGACCCACTCTGCCCTGCTGCTATGGCAGAGGTGAGGAAGAATCTGAGGAGGACTCGTATGACCCCCGTGGGAAATCTGGTCATCACCGGAGCATGGAGAGCAACGGCCGGCCGGCCAGCACCCACTATTACAGTGACAGTGACTATAGGCATGGGGCTCGAGTAGACAAGTATGGTCCAGGACCCATGGGGCCAAAGCATCCCTCTAAGAGCCTGGCCCCAGCTGCCATCTCCTCAAAGCGCAGCAAGCACCGGAAGCAAGGCATGGAGCAAAAGATCTCCAAGTTCTCACCTATCGAGGAGGCCAAGGACGTGGAATCCGACCTGGCTTCCTACCCCCCACCCAGCATCAGCAGCGGCCTGACCTCTCGGGGCAGGAAGTTCCAGGATGAAATCACCTACGGGCTCAAGAAGAATGTATATGAACAGCAGAGGTACTATGGGGTGTCCAGCCGGGACACAGAGGAGGACGACCGCATGTACGGGGGCGGCAGCCGCTCCCGAGGGGCAGCCGCTTACACTGGGGAGAAGCTGTCCAGCCATGATTTCAGCAGCCGAGGCAAAGGGTATGACCGGGACCGGGAGACTGCAGAGCGACCTCAGAAGGCGGGCCCCAAGCCCTCGTCCCTGAGCATGGCCCATGGCCGGGCACGGCCCCCCATGAGGAGCCAGGCCTCTGAAGAGGAGAGCCCTGTCAGCCCCTTAGGGCGGCCGCGTCCCGCAGGGGGCACTCTTCCTCCTGGGGATACGTGCCCTCAGTTCTGCTCCAGCCACTCCATGCCTGATGTCCAGGAGCATGTCAAGGATGGCCCGCGGGCCCACGCGTATAAGCGTGAGGAGGGCTACATCTTGGATGATTCCCACTGCGTGGTTTCTGACAGCGAAGGTAATGGCAGCTGGGGGTGATTGCCGCAAATGCTCAGCACCTGGGGGTCTGCCTGCCTGCCCTGGTCCCCAAGATGTCCCAGCAGGGTCTGTCTTGGCATCTCATCAGTGGGCTCTGCAGCAGGCGGCCCTTGCCTGATCTACCTGTGCCCTGGTTCCTGGTTGCTGGAGGGTGGGGACCTAGTGACCTGCTTGTGGCTGTGCTGTCCACTCTGGTTCCCTTGCATGGCTTCAGCTAGGTCTCCTCTATGGCTAGCCAGGGGTTGATGGTGTTCTGTTTTTGGTCTCTGAAGCGTATCACCTGGGCCAGGAGGAGACAGACTGGTTTGATAAGCCCCGAGATGCCCGCTCCGACCGAGACCGGTTCAGGCACCATGGGGGCCACACAGTCTCCTCCTCCCAGAAGCGAGGCCCTGCCAGGCACAGCTACCATGACTACGATGAGCCCCCTGAGGAGGGCCTATGGCCTCATGATGAGGGTGGTCCAGGCCGGCATACCTCAGCCAAGGAACACCGGCACCACGGTGATCACGGGAGGCACTCAGGCCGTCATGCTGGGGAAGAGCCAGGACGGCGTGCTGCCAAACCTCATGCTCGAGACATGGGTCGCCACGAGACCCGGCCTCACCCTCAGGCCAGCCCTGCCCCTGCCATGCAGAAGAAGGGTCAGCCTGGGTACCCCAGCTCTGCTGATTATTCTCAGTCATCCCGTGCTCCGTCAGCATACCACCATGCCTCTGACAGCAAAAAGGGCTCCCGGCAGGCCCACTCTGGGCCTTCTGCACCGCAGCCAAAGCCAGAAGCCCAGGCACAGCCACAGATGCAAGGTCGGCAGGCGGTTCCAGGACCGCAGCAATCGCAGCCACCATCGGCCAGGCAGATGCCCTCAGGCACAGCTTCACGCCAGCCCCAGACTCAGCAGCAGCAGCAGCAGCAGCAGCAGCAGCAGCAGCAGGGTCTTGGGCAACAAGCTCCCCAGCAGCCGCCATCACAGGCTAGGCTACAGCAACAGAGCCAGCCAACGCCACGGGGCACAACCCCTGCTGCCAGCCAGCCAGCAGGGAAACCTCAGCCTGGCCCCACCACAGCCCCAGGGCCCCAGCCAGCAGGACTGGTGAGTTGGCGGCTCCTGTGCTCGGGTCTCCCACTGCCCTAGGGCAGAGGCAACAGTTGAAGTGTGGATGTCCTGTGACTTCAGGGTGGGGGTGGGGATGAGCAGGTTCTCAGCTTCAGGTTCTGTGTTACAGCCACGGGCAGAACAGGCAAGCGGCCCTAAACCGGCAGCCAAAGCGCCCCAGCAGGGTCGGGCTCCCCAGGCCCAGCCAACCCCAGGACCCGGACCTGCAGGTGAGCTGTGCCCAGAATATTCAGAGCAATTTTTCCCTATACCACTGTACCCACCCCATCCCACCCCACCCCACCCCTGAGTGCATACTCTCACTAATCCCCCATAAACACCCAGTAGGCTGCAGACCTCCTTCCAGAAAATGAGCCTGGGCCAGGAGACTATCCTAGGTGAGCACTAGTGAGCAAGGACCAGAGCCTTTTCTGTTCTTTTCTGTTCTTTTCTGTTCTTTTCTTTTCTTTTCTTTTCTTTTCTTTTCTTTTCTTTTGAGACAGGGTCTTACTGTATAGCCTCAGCTGGCCTGGAACTCACTGTCTAGACCAGACCAGCCTTGAACTCACAGAGATCCACCTGCCTCTGACCATAGAATGCTGGGGTTAAAAGCACGACCCCGCCGGGTGGTGGTGACACATGCCTGTAATCCCAGCACTTTGGGAGGCAGAGGCAGGCGGATTTCTGAGTTCGAGGCCAGCCTGGTCTACAGAGTGAGTTCCAGGACAGCCGGGGCTACACAGAGAAACCCTGTCTCTGAAAAAAAAAAAAAAAAAAACTGAATCCAAAAAAAACAACAAAACAAAAAAGCAAAAAAACAAAAAAACAAAACAAAACAAAAAAAAATGGCCCCAATACCCAGCTGAGCCTCAGCCCCTTCCTTCCCTCCTTCCCTCCATCCTTCCTTCCCACCATCCTTCTTTCCCTCCATCCTTCCTTCCCTCCCTTCTTCCCTCCTTCCTTCCCTCCTTCCTTCCTTCCCTCCATCTTTCTCTCCATCCTTCCTTCCTTCCCTCCATCCTTCCTTCCCTCCTTCCTTCCTTCCCTCCATTTTTCCCTCCATCCTTCCTTCCTTCCCTCCATCCTTCCTTCCTTTCCTCCCTCCTTCCTTCCTTCCCTCCTTCCTTCTTTCCCTCCATCCTTCCTTCCTTCCCTCCTTCCTTCCCTCCCTTCTTCCTTCCTTCCCTCCTTCCTTCCCTCCCTTCTTCCTTCCTTCCCTCCTTCCTTCCCTCCCTTCTTCCTTCCTTCCTTCCTTCCCTCCTTCCTTCCTTCCATCCTTCCCTCCTTCCTTCCCTCCTTCCTTTCTTCCTTCCCTCCCTCCTTCCTTTCTTCCCTCCATCCCTCCCTCCTTCCTTCCTTCCCCTTCCTTCGCCCTGTCCCTTGTCTCTTCTCCTTTCTCTTCCCTTTAGCCTTCTATCTCCTGCTTCCTCCCAGCCTTTCTCCTCTTGGTCTGGGCTTGCTAAGTTCATTTCTCTCGCCCAGACCTTCCTCTGCCTCACAGGTTACCTGAGTTCAGGTACTCCCTCTTCCCATCACACCCCGAGCGACCAAAATGACCAAGTCTAGTGTTCATAATGCTGCTTTCTTTCCTATAGGGGTGAAACCTGGAGCCAGGCCTGGGGGGGCCCCAGGGGCTCCCACCGCTCAGCCAGGGGCAGAAGGAGAGAGTGTATTCTCTAAGATCCTCCCTGGTGGGGCAGCAGAGCAAGCTGGAAAGCTGACAGAAGGTATTACTGCCTGGGGTCGGGTACACTGGGCAGACACTTCTCTGGTGGAGGTTGGGGACATGGGGTGATTCCAGGTCCAGCCACCAGGACCAAACCACCTGCTTGTACCCAGTGTTTTCTAGGTATTCCTTATCCCTTGAGCCTTACCTTGACCAGTGACTCTGACTAGGAGGAGTCTGCCCCAACCTCTGACATCTCTCTCTGTTTTCCATATCACAGCTGTCTCTGCTTTTGGCAAAAAATTTTCCTCGTTCTGGTGATTGTGTCCAGAAGGGTGAGTACCTGTGCCTGCTGTGTTGGGAGAGGCCTGAGTTACTGTGGTTGGGGGAGTCCTCTGGGAAGAGTCCAGTCTTTAGTAGACAGCACAGTGAGAGCTACAAGCAGCGTACTTTCCTGGGTGTGTGAGGAAGAGCAGTGACACGCCACGGAGCCTAAGAAATGGGTCGGTTCAGGAGAGTGGTCACTGTGCAGACCGGGCCAGCCTTGAACTCACAGACACCCAGGCATGGGTCACATTGTTCCCAGCAAAGGAAAGCCAGGGCTGACGTCCCTCTTGCCTTTCTCTCCACCCCAGTCTTCTGCCATGCTCTCAAAGTTATGGCACATCTGGCTCACAGACAGGGGGCAATGCGGCAGCAACTCATCATCTCCTCTGTGATGTTCCACAGGCTCCTGAAGACCTGAAGAAAGACAATCTCATCGCTGTGGAAAAATCTCTGGAGTCAAGGGCCTGGGTGCAGCTCTGGACTCTGCGTATAACGGTGAGTGTCGTGTCCAGGGTAAGATAAACCAGAGAAGTGGGTGAAGGGGCCCACTCCTGGCAGTATGAGCTAAAAGGACCTGGTGTGCTTCTCTCGACTGGGATGGGCCTAGCAGCCCCCCTCAGAGGCAGTGTGCTGGCTGGCATGAGGCTAAATGAGCCAGCTGTCCTTGGGAGACGGCCCGTGAAGCCAGTTGCACCCCTACAACTTCAGGTCTGTATTCTGGACACTGAATTCAAAGTCGTCCTGGAGGACAGGACAGACCTTGACTCCTCCTGGCGACATTGATGTCTGCTGCCGGTGTATCCAAACCCAGCAGAATGTAGAGCTTTGGGCATGAAGTGAAGAGACTTTTGGATTCACAGGTTGTGCTTGTGGCTCACAAGGCAAAAGGGTGAACTAGGGAGAGAGGAACACAGAAAAGGGACACAGGAAAAGCAGTCCCTGGTCAGCTAGTCAGACCAGCTCCACGGCAGCCCATGTACTGGAAGGTGATGGTAGGAGCCCCCTCTACCCAGACTGCAGTGGCCAGGGAAGATAGGATGCTCCCTCTTGGGCCTTCCCTGGCACTGGCCTTGGCCCTTCCTCTGGAAAGAAGAGGACATCCCTCATCTAGACTTGGGGAGAGTGGCCTAGTTGTAGAAGTTGTTCTGTGCACAGCCAGGAAGGACCCATGAGGCCATCTCCCCGAGGCCTTTTGTCTCCTGCTCTTTTTCCTGCTCTCAGTTAAGCATGTGGAGGTGTGTGGGTAGCCATAAAGTCTCAGGTGCTGCTCAGGGGAGGCGGGAGGGACAGCCCATGATCTGGTCCAGGCCAGAAGTCAGAAAGCAGGTTACTTTAAGGGAGCCTTAGAGCAGCAGGGCCCTTACTGATCTAAGTAGAGAGGAAGGACTCACCTCGGTAGGCAGGAAGCTGTGCATGGGCACCAGGGACTGCAGTCTGCAGGAGCATGGAGGCACCGAAAAGGCTCCATCTCTCATCCATTTATTCAACAAATGCTGATCAAGTCCCTGATATGTGCCCAACCCTGATTTAGACATTGGGGACCCAATAGAAATCAAAACCGAGTTCCTGTCCTTTGGATTCAATGATCCATTAAGGGAGACAAGGAGTAAATAAGTTTCAAAATAAAAAATCTAGCCACGAATGGTAACATATATCTTTAATCCCAGCACTTGAAGGCAGAGGCAGGCGAATCTCTGTGAATTTAAGGCTAACCTGGTCTAGAAAGCAAGTTCCAGGACAGCCAGGGCTACACAGAGAGACCCTGTCTCATAAATAAATAAATATAAATAAATAAAGAAAATAATTAAAAACCAATTTGAAAGGATTTTCTGATGGCAAATGAGCAGCAGGGTTTCCGCAGCAGCCGCAGCTGCCCTAGAGAAAGACGCCAGCACTGGAGGATCGGGACGGCACAGTGCCAGCCGCGCTTCTGATGCTGAGTGGAACTGGTCAGCCTCAGAGACAGGCAGAGAGGAGCACAGCCAAGCCATGGCGGAGAAGCAGTGACCACAGCCATCTGGGGGGCACCGTAGGCCAAAAATGAAGACCTGGGCTTTCTTCTAGTGACAGCCACCTCAGTGCTGACAGTATGCTCCCTGCCTTTGTGGTAGGACAGTGGACACCCCGCCATCCTCCCTCTCAGCTGAACGTTTTCTTGCCGTTTGTTCCCTGGAGCATACGTAAAATCTGAAGTGGGACATGGGGAGGGACAGCCCACGCCAGGTCCAGGACAGCACCCAGCCTGAGTCTGAGGCCAGAGAACTACTAAGAAGGACAGGCAGCACACCTGCGCTTTGGTCCACACCTTGCCATACTGTGACCCACTGAGACCATGGTCTAAGTGGTCAAACCTGCCCCATATGTCCATCTCCTGGTGTCCTTCATGTCAGTTTCAGAGATGAGTGAGGAGACCCTTGTCTTTTGAAACAAAACCCCACCTCCCTCGCTCTCCCTGTTTGTTTTATTTGAGACTGGGTCTCATTTGTAGGACTGATTGATCTGTAACTCAATATATATATATAGATCAAGCTGTGAACTTGTAGTGACTCTCCTGCCTCCATTGCTTAGGGCTAGGATTATGGATGTCCACTGTCATACCTGGCTTCCTACACACTTACAAAATAAGTATCAAGGGCTAGCAAGATGGCTCAATGGGTGAAGATGTTTGCCGCCAAAGCCTGGCAGCCTGAGTTTAAATCCTAGAATACAAGTGGTGGGAGGAGAGAACCAACGCCTGCAGGTTGGTCCCTGACCTCCACATGCAGGTATATACACACAAACATAAAGAAAAGTTGCACATGGTAGTACACGCCTGCGCTGCAGGCTGAAGTAGAAGGGTCACTCTAGTGTCACTTTTGGTGATATAATGAGACCCTGTTGTCTCAAACGGGAGAGAAGAAGGGCTGTCTTTTCCTGGAGATCTGGTTCTTCCTTTTCCCAGCCCTTATTTCTGTGATCCCTAACTTGCACACATACTAATCTCTCTCTATGCCTTGATGGGATGGAATCCTCCGGGTGCCTAAGCACAATGCGAGGACGGTGGCAAACTAGGCCCAGGGTCCTTAACAACAACAGCAAAATCCTTCTTTCTTCTTCTCTCCCTCTTTCCTTCTCTTTTCAAAGCATCTACAAGCTGGCAAATCTTTGGCCTAAAGATTCACACCAGGTGGGCCCCAGCAGGCAGACCTCAGCCAAGCATGAAAATGAAATGTTTTCTAACAGCAGCAACATAGGTGAAGCATCTGCTGGACCAATGGGACCATTAGCTTGGGGGACCTTTCATGTCTTTCAAGAGACCCTGCCTTACTCAGGCCAGCCGTCCTTGGGAGCGAGGAGCCCTCCTCACCAGAACACTGCTGCTGCTGCTGTGGCTGTCCGCTGCTCTTCCTGCAGCCTCCTGTGGCCTGGCCAGCCAGGCTTCCAATGCGTTATACACAGAGTTTGGGTGCACACTGCCCTCCCTCTAAGATGCCAGAAGTTTTTTCCACAGCCTTGGAGAGGGGCTTTGACTGAGGGCTGGGGCCCTGGGCTCCTATTCCTTCACATTCCAGCTGGCCCGGATCCCTCTGTGGCCATAAGGCCTTGCCCCCTTCACCCTGCCCTGTGGGTGACACTGGAGCAGACCTCCACATGGCCAGCATGGGTTTGGGAGAACTTTACAAACATTAGGACCTAACACTGTCTCATCGCTGAAATGAGAGGCCACAGCACCGACAAGCAGCGTGGGCACCGGCTGAGGCTTCTCCCAGCCCGTGGATGGCAGCGCACTAGGCATGCCTGCCATTACCTTAAAGCCATCCCCCAGCCATCGTGAGCATCCCAGCAGCACCGCATCGTCTCAGCCAGCCGGCTCCTCGGCGCTCATCTGTACACCTCGGGATTTCTTTTGATTTCAAGAACAGCCTTAATCATTCCGGTTTGATTTACATGTATACCTCATGAACATTTTTTATTTTGGTTTTATTTTTCTTTCTCTCCCTTTCTTTTCTTTGCTTTTATCCCTCTGTCTCTTCCCCCTTACTCCCCAACCTCGTGACTGATGGTTTGGTTTCCTCTCTGCTCTGCCCCTGCTCAGCACAGGGAGAAATGTTGATTTAGAAGCAATAGCGGGCAGCAGGCCACCAAGAGCACAAACCCGGGCGAGGTCTAGGGAGGCTCCTCTGCCTGTTACTGTGCAATCCCAGTCTTCTTAAGCCATCCGCAGTGGGCGTGCTCAGAGCAGAGGAGCCAAGGGAAAGGCTCAGAGCCCTGCGAGGTCCATTCACCCGGTGGACTGGGCTCCCCGCCTCCCCAGGCCTTCCCTCGGAGGCCTCCCTCCCTTCATCTCGGGCCCAGCCACAAGTCTCATCTCTAATGTTCTATGCAATGAAATATAAACCCTCAAAGACAACTGTTAATATTTAATAAATTCCATGTTACATATAAGGAGTTAATTGCAAACACGCAGTTGAGAAACTGGATAGCTCTATCTGCTCACACCACCACCCCAACCCGATCCTTGTCCCCACATTCTGTGTATGTGTGTGAGAGAGAAAGCGAGAGCATGTATGTATGTGTGTGTGTGTGTGTGCGCGTATGTATGTGCGTGCGGGCGTGCGCGTGTAAATTCTAAGTCTGTGGCATGTTTGACCTGTGGCAGGACTCGCTGCTTGCCAGGTGGGCCCCCGCCTGTCTGGCAGTGGAGCATGCGCAGCTCGAAGCTTCTTTGCACGATTCCATTCATTTCAAATGCTCGACCTCTTGCTTGGAGTTCTTTTGGCCTCCAAACCTCTCCTTTAGGAGTTTGTCTCCCTGAGTTTGGGACACTCTAGTAAAGACCTGCCAGAACTGCCTGAATATGCCAGGCCAGGGGTCAGACTGTGGTGCCCCATTACACCTTGCAGTTTTTATCTGTGTACAATAGCAGATAAAAACAAACCTTAGACAGAGAGAGGAGCCCGCCCAGGATGCATGTGTAAGAACATTCCGTGGGGTTGCTGTAGGATTTCTACTTGTAGATCACCTTTCCCTCCTATTTCCAGGCCCGAGGCAAAAGAATCTGGTCACACCTTCCCAGTGGGGCACTGCTCAAGAACAGAGCTGGGGTACATCTGTGGAGAGGCAGAAGCCGAGGGATCTTGGCTATGCCCTATGATTCCAAGATCTTGACAGACTCCACTCTATGTCTCTCCTTTGTGATGAGGAGCCTCAAAGGACTATGATCCAAGAGATCTGGGATGGAGCCAGGGGTCATAGGGTGCCCAGGAAGAGCTGGCTATGGTTGAAAATATTATTCAGAAAAAAAACGTTCACATAAATAACAGCTTCAAGCTGAGCTCAGAAGGTTTCTCAAAAGCAAAGCTTACTGAAGGGTCGGCATAACCCTCTCCACATCTGCTCCAGGACTTGCTTCCTCTGAAGCATAAGTATTACAGTGTTGTCAGTATCTCCCTCACTGGCCCAGGAGTGGGACAGACAGTTCTTGCCTGACCCTGGAAGTCTGGCCTGCCTCCAGAGAGCTTTGGTTTATACCGTGCATTTCTCAGGGGTTCACGTTTCTCATGTTTTTTTTGTTTGTTTTTTTTTTTTTAACAAGGCTTATAAATCCTTTAGTGTGGGATCCTGTCCCACCATTGGCAGCTGTGGATGGGACATTTCAAGCTGTGTTGGACTTAAGTGCCCAAGTTCCCAGGATTTAGCTTTCTTTGTGCTATGGAATACCTTAGAGAGCCAACTTGGGCTATACGGGGCCACCTCTGTAAGGGCTGAAGAAGGCCCAGGTGTGAACAGGATGTGCCCGGTGTCCAGATACTTGGGATTGTGGTAGCTTCCCTTTCCACTCAGAGTCAATGGACTGGACTAGGAGATTCGAGCAGGCGGGGTTTCCACAGTCAGCTCCTGGCAGACTCCTAGGCTCTAAAGTGTTAACTTTACAGTGCATTTCTTTTCTAACATTTCTGATACCTGCTACTCGGTCCTTGGCTGTGTCCACAGGACAGATCTTTGCCCCTTTGTGAATATGACTGCTGTAGTCTTCTAGCTCATAGGAATCCCTGGCCCTTGTGTTGACCCCGGGGCTTGGGGACCAGAGTTTGCTGCTGTGGGACACCATAAGCAAAGGGTGCATCTCCAAATGGTTAAGAAGTCTCTGGGTAGAGTCCAGACCTTCTCCATTTTCCCCTCTCAGTCTCATAAGCAAGGGTACCCTCCTCTACCCACCCAAGGCCTCGACACACTCACTTCATAGCGGTGGTCCTCACGCCATCTTCTCCCTGTTCTTTGGGCAGGGTGAATGGTCTCAGAGCCCACATTGAGAGAACAGCCAGGGATCAATTCTGGCCTGTATTCTGGAGCCTCTGGGGAGTTTTGCAGGCAGGTCCTTTGCCACGAGAGTACAGTCCTGCCCAATCGCCCTTCTCCTCCCATGCTGTAAATAATTTGTCATCATGGACTCCAACAGGGTCGGAGGGACAGATATAATCAACTGAAACTCTCTGGAGATGCCATCTCTGTCTCCCTGGGTGCCAGCACACTGCTACCATGTGCACCAGGGGGCACTGGAGAGCCATAGAAGTCGTGACATACTGTATGTGTAAGCACATGTACATGAGTGTGTGTGTGTGTGTGTGGTGTGTGTGCGCGTGTGCACGATTCTCAGCCTCTGGGGTCAAATCAACTCCTCTCAAGTGTGGTACCCCGGAGAGTGGTGGCCATCTACATTTTTCCCCCTAGCTTCTATGTCTTGTTTTTGCCTTCCCTCCCCTCCTCCTTCCCCCTCTCATTCTTTCTGTGAGGGGGGAGAGTGCTGTACAAAGTCAGACAAACAAGTTTACATTGTAAGTGCAATGACCCGAGTCCTCCACATGACCTTGTGAATCGTGTGCCGTCCTCCTGTGCTCTGTGAGAACTCGTGGTACTTCAGTGTCCCTCCCCTGTACTGTGACAAGGTATTTCTGTGGTATCAGAATAAAAGGACTTGATATAAACAACCTCCAGACCGTCTTGGGGATGATTTCTGAAGTGGGATCGCTTAGCCAAACAAGTAGACACCAACGTTTGTGACAATGTTCTCCACGATTAAAGAAAAAATAAGAAAGAGCAAAATTTCAAAAATGTTGATATGACTGATGCTGAGCCAACACCAAGCCATTTAAAAATGACTCTCCAGGGAGGTGCGAAGGCCTGTCCCCAGCCAATGGGGTTTCCACCAGACAGTTTTTAGGAGTCTGGTTCCGAGGAGCTAGATGGGCAAGTGCTGCCCCCTGGTGCTCTCGAGCAAGCTTTACATCTGCCTGCCTTGTTCCAACCTCAGATTTTTTTTCACAGCTGAGACGTTCATCCTCACAGCCCCACACTTTTAGTCCCAGCTCCCGGGAGGCAGAGATGGGTGCGTCTCTGTGAGTTTGAGGCCAGGACTATGTAGAGAAACTAAACAAATATAAGTCAAGCACCACTAGAAAATAAGAAACAGTGGTGGTGCACGTCTTTAATCCCAGCATTTAGGAGGCAGAGGCAGGTGGATTTCTGAGTTCGAGGCCAGCCTGCTACAGAGTGAGTTCCAGGACAGCCAGGGCTACACAGAGAAACCCTGTCTCGAAAAAAAAAAAAAAAAAAAAAAAAAACAAGAAAGAAAGAAAGAAAAAGAAACAGAAATTAAACAGAGTATCAATTTTTCCTCAGGTAAGAAAGAAAAGGGACCCACAGCTGGCCTGAAAGACTAGCCAATCTCAAGCTATATGAAGGGGGGAGATACCTACTGTTGCCCAACTGCCCTTGCCCTCTGCTGTCACCTAAGTCAACCTAGTCCTGTGTCGTATGCAGGAGACTGTCTGCTGAGGCTCTTCTTTCCACAGCAAGCTCTCTGCTCTCCGGTGAAGTCTGACCCCACATCTGCCTTTGGAGTTGGCTGAGACCCAGTCTGCTTGCGATCCGCAGCAATGAGCTACTGAGAAGGGCGGGTTAAGGCTGTGGCAACAGATAGCTGTGGGGGGGGCAAGTCTGGAGATCGATAAGCCAGGGTAGCACCCAGAGAGTTCAGCACCGCCCTTTGCCCGGTGCCCGAGGGCTCCGCCCGGGAACCTGTGGTTCTCACTCCTAACCGCTTGGCTTGCAGTAGATGGGGAGAGAGCTGAAAGAGATCCCTGAGAGTGCCGCGCCCCGCGACGTTCCGGATTCAGGGACTCGCTAGTCTCAGTGTTCGGTTCCCACCCTTCCCCCCCACCCTCCATCCCCCCCATCCTTAAGCATCATTGGTGTTCCTCCGAAGCCCCGCCCTTCGAACGCTCTGGGCTTTCTCTCCGACCCCGCAGCTTTCTGCTCACAGTCGGCTGAGTCCGGTCCTACTTCCTTCACTCCTCCCAGACCTCCCCTATCTGCGAACACCAGCTCTGTATTCTGCTGCTATACATCCGCCCTCACTCCTCGGAGGCTTCCCCTCTCTAAAGATCCCAGGACCCGACTCCCTGATTCTCCCTCCCACTTGCCTACTGCTGGACTGAAATTTACTCGGTTCCCGCTCCTCCCCTCCGGGCGGCTCCTTCATAGGCCCCGCCTTTTTACCATCCAGGCCCCGCCCCCTGCCGACAGGCCGGAGCTTACACAAGGCCCTGCGGGTCCCAGGTCGCCACTGGATGTAGCGGAAACTGGGGACCGCCTTTGGCCCCGCCCCCGGAGCTTCACTTCCGGGACTTAGCTGCTACCGAAAGACCGATTATGGAGCGTCAGGTGAGGGCTCGGCCCGTGGCCCCCGTGGCCTCCGTAGCCCGGGCTGAGCCTGACCCTGGTGTGTCCCCTGCGCAGGTGCTGCTGAGTGAGCCCCAGGAGGCGGCAGCGCTATACCGGTGCCTTAGCCGCCAGCCTTCACTGAGTGCCGCCTGCCTGGGCCCGGAGGTCACCACGCAGTATGGGGGCCTCTATCGGACGGTGCACACTGGTGTGTAGACCGAGGGAACTGGGTGGCGACGGGCCGTGGCATCCAGGTGGAGAGGTGGGCTGGAGGGCACGCTGCTTGACACCGGTTTGGGGAGGAAACCCAACTGTAGTTCCTGCGCACAGGTGTTTTGGGGGGGCTGTGCTAGCCTTAGTGATAAATAATGCCCGTAAATGAGTTGAAGGTGTGGGAGTAAAATTCAGACCTGAGTGCAAGGTCTGGACTTCGCAGGACTCTCCAGCCCTTACATTCTCCAGCCCAACAACAGCTATGCTGCCCTTAAAATTGTGTGGTTGGTAGTGGGTTCTCTCTGACTGTCAGCTCAGGCTCTGGAAGTCCAGGCCTAGGTTATATGAAGTGAAGTGTTGTATAGACCTTGCTCAGGATGTCCGGAGACAGATTGGGAAAGGTCGGCCTTGATTGGCGGGCAGTGATCCAAACTGGCACAGACAAGTTGAGCAGCCCCCTGCCTCCCTTGCAGAGTGGACTCAGAGGGACTTGGAGCGCATGGAGAACATCCGATTCTGCCGCCAGTACCTAGTGTTCCATGATGGAGACTCGGTGGTGTTTGCCGGGCCTGCAGGCAACAGTGTGGAAACCCGGGGGGAGTAAGTGTGCCAGGAAAAGTTTGTAGACAAGACCCCAGCCACCTGCCGTGTCTTAGCCTTTTCTAAGCATCGCCATGTGTCTTTAGGCTGTGCCAGCCCCTTCAGGGACAACATTGGGTGGCTTCAGGGAAGCAAGGAATAAAGTGCCTGCTCCTTGAGAGCTTGTTTGGTCTCTGGAGACACGGCCGGATAAATACTAGAAGCTCCTTCTGAAATTGGTCCCTGGGAATCTGGAGCCAGTCAAGTCAGTAACGGAAGGAAGAGCGGGAAACCCAACTAGCTTGAGGCTGGAAGGATTTCATGGGCTGGAATGAGATCAGAGTCCCAGTTATCTGGGAGATAGTCTCCTGGGCTGCCTCTGCTGATTTTGTAATGCCAGACCCAAAACGGCTTATATAGAGAGGAAGGAGGGAGACTCATCTAAGAGGTTGTGACCAGTAAGGGGCAGCACAGTCCTGACCTGCCACCCCTGTCCTCAGACTGCTGAGCAGAGAGTCTCCCTCAGGCACCATGAAAGCGGTACTGCGCAAGGCTGGAGGTCCAGTCTCGGGAGAGGAAAAGCAGTTCTTAGAGGTGAGTCTGCAAGGATGAGGCGGCGGGCAACAGGTTATTTAGTGCCACGTGTAAGGCCCTGTGCAGGGGCAGGCAGCCTGATGCCCCGGTATTCTCAGGTCTGGGAGAAGAACCGGAAGCTCAAGAGTTTCAACCTGTCAGCCCTGGAGAAGCATGGGCCTGTTTATGAGGATGGTGAGGTGCCTGGCTGTTAAGCAGGCCGGGTGGGAAGAAGGGGCAGCCATAGCTCTGTGCCCCCTCTAACCTTCACTCCCTGCATGCAGACTGCTTTGGCTGTCTTTCCTGGTCATACTCAGAAACACATTTGTTGTATGTGGCGGAGAAGAAGCGTCCCAAGGCTGAGTCCTTCTTTCAAACCAAAGCCTTGGACATCAGTGCCAGCGATGATGAGGTGGCCAGGCCGAAGAAGCCAGACCAGGCCGTCAAGGTGCTTGTGGTGTGTCTGGGCCATGGAGGCCCTGCCGGGCAGCCCTGCACTGCATCCAGTGGACCTGGGAGGCCCTGGTGTCTAGGAGGCAGCGCAGGGTTCTGTAAGCACCCTGGGCATTGACTGTCCTCTGTTCTCAGGGAGACCAGTTTGTATTTTATGAAGACTGGGGAGAAAGCATGATTTCCAAAAGCATCCCTGTACTCTGCGTGCTGGATATCGAGAGTGGTAACATCTCAGTGCTTGAGGGCGTCCCTGAACATGTGTCCCCTGGCCAGGTCAGCAGCCACTTGGCCTGTGCCCCTCCTGGAGTCAGGGTCCCCTGCTTGAGCATTTACCTCTAGCTTATACCTACTTTGTGGTCTTGTCTACAGGCTTTCTGGGCCCCTGGAGACACAGGTGTGGTGTTTGTGGGCTGGTGGCATGAACCCTTCCGGCTAGGTATCCGCTACTGCACCAATCGCAGGTGAGGAAGTGGGCAGACCAGAGGGCCCTTAGCGCCCAGCTGACCGTGGAGCTGAGTGTCTCTCTGACCTTTCCAGATCAGCTCTGTACTATGTGGACCTGAGCGGGGGGATGTGTGGTAAGTGTCTGGCGCCCGCATGTGCTTTCCTGACTGTTCGTCTTCCCCGGTCTACGTGATGCTCATACTTCTGTGGCCTAGAACTGCTCTCGGACGAGTCCCTGGCTGTCTGTTCTCCTCGGCTGAGCCCAGACCAGTGTCGCATCGTCTACCTGCAGTATCCGTCTCTAGCCCCTCATCACCAGTGCAGCCAGCTCTGCCTGGTGAGCTGAAGGGAGATGGGGTGGGAGGACAGTTAGCCTCTTGTAGGGGAATGAGGGCTAAACGGACAGTATCATCTCCCCCCCCCCCCCCCCCCCCCCGCAGGCTCTCTCCTGTCCTCAGTGGATCAGTGGCCTAACCCTTCAAGGCAGGACTCTCAGGGCTCACCACCTCAAGGGTCTCCTCCAGGCACAGAGATGCCTGTCTCTTAGTTCACATCTCTAAGTAGCCAGGCTCTACAAGGAGCAGGGGCAGAGTTGGGGGTTATACAGAGTCCATCCCCTGCACAAGGAGAGTTCTGGGTGCAAGTCCATACCTATCTGAGACAAGTCCAGGCTACCTTAAAAGACAAATTAGCCCCCATCTCTCGCTACGTTGTCACCCGAAGGGTTAGATAACAGCTCTGTGGCCTGGTAGGTTTGACCATTGTGTTCTCTTGCAGTATGACTGGTACACCAAGGTCACCTCAGTGGTGGTGGACATTGTACCTCGGCAGCTGGGAGGTAAGAGGTGCCTGGCTGGGGACATCAGTAGGGCCCATAGTAGTGCTATCTGTCCCTCCTTCCTGGGTTCCTTTAGAGGACTCTCTTTGCTACTGCAGCCTTGTGCCAAGGCCCAACAGAGATAGAAGATGCTACTGGAGTAATAACCTGATAGAAAGTTCTTGGCTAGACCAAAACTAAGATCAGAGTAGCCCAAGCTGGCTTGGGATGAGTCTCAGAAAATATGTTAGTTTGGAATGTTAGGTTTGAGAAGCACTGGGCCTGCGGGTTCTGTGCTACTCTGTGTCCCACCCCGCCCCACCCCAGCAGCCTTTGCCCAGTCTAAGTTAACTGGTCCTCAGGAAAGGTGGCTCGTAGCTATGAGGCTTCTCTCTCAACATCAGGTGCTTATAGCTCTGCCTTCAATCCTTGGGCATCCCAAGGGCATGGGGATGAAAGTCGTCTTTTCCCAAGCCACCCAGAAAGGCCCAAGGGTCCAGTGGGCAGGTCCAGTGGAGAGAGTTGTAGGGATTCAGCTGGAATATGGCTCAGCGGTAAAGCACATGGCACATGGCTAGCATGTGCCAAGCCCTGTCTGTGCTCGATCCTTAGCACACGTCTTCAGTTCACAAGCACACAGTAATGGGGACCCAGTCTGAACCTTGTTAGCCGTGTGTCCAAGGCTAGTGCACTGCCCTTCATGAGCTTGCTTCTCCATTTGTGGACAGGGTGGTTATGTCCACCTTCTGAGCTCCTGCGTGAGCTGCTGTTCTCTGCACTGTGGTGGACAAACACGTTATCTTAATAAGGTTAAGGCACTTCATGTTGCCAAGACCCAAAAGGGAACAACCAATAGGAAAGCACCGAGTTTGCCACATGAGCTTGCCAGCTCTGCCTCTTCAGGTCCTCAGAAGTCTCTCCTCCATCCCCTTCCCCTTCTACTCACTAAACGCCTCACTGCCAAGGGGACCCTGCTGTCTACCTCAGGTTTCAGGGGCCCTGGGTGAACTTCATAGTCTCAGTCCCCCAGACCTCTGCTCTCAGATGCAGCTCAAGCCTTTGTCTGTGCAGAGAACTTCTCTGGGATCTACTGCAGCCTTCTTCCTTTGGGATGCTGGTCAGCTGACAGCCAGAGAGTGGTCTTTGACTCTGCCCAGCGCAGTCGGCAGGTAAAAGCCCCTGGTTGTGTGGAGAGGTAGCAGCAACATTCGCCTTCTGATCGTCTGCCGAGGGGTTTAGGACCTGAGGCAGAGTGAAAATTTGGCCCTAGAGGAATGCCGAGATGGAAGGTCTTAACTGGACCCTTGAAGCCTTTTCTGCCTTTTCCTTAAAGGGACCAAATGTTCTGGTACCCCACAGAAGAGGCCCAAGCCTTGGGGCCATCTGAACACTTTGTAATGACAGTCAATGGAGACTGAATGGTCCTTGAGGGATGGTGTGCTGGAATGTGCCATGGTCCTTTGGGTATGATATTAGTCTCATACCCTCCTGTTCCTTACCTGGGTGTATCCAGTACGTGGTGAAGGAACTCAGTCTAGATCCAGGGTTCTCCCTGTTACACAGAGTAGCCATCACCATAGGCCAGAGTGTCCCTGAGCCAGTAGAAAGGAAATAGGGACAGGCCCCGTAGGGCTGTTGGGTGTGGTGCTACAAGTGGTCTCCCCTCTATTTAAGGACCTGTTTGCTGTGGACACCCAGACGGGCAGTGTCACCTCTCTGACAGCTGGTGAGCAGGACCTCTACAGTGGAGGGGGTGGGGGTGGGCAGCCAGCTTAGGCGAGGACTAGAGCTCGCCTCGGAGCAGCTCGGTCAGTCTCACCACAGATGCCCCACAGCCCGTGCCAGCAGTGCCCTGAGGAGCTGGCCAGGACACTGCCTCTTTTCTCTGCTGCACTATTGCCTCCACAGGCCCTGGCCCTGCAACCCCACCCCTGTCCTAGAGTCTACAGGCCTTTCTTGCGGAGCTATTATATAGTCATTCACCTCCTGCCCAAACCCTGGAGAAGCCGTTGCGGGACTCTCACTCACACCTATGGTCTGCCTCTGGAACAGCCTTTGAGTTCCCATGTGCGTTGACTCTGCACATGGGGGTGCTGTGAAGAGGCACCATGATCATGGCAACTCTTTTTTTTTTTTTTTTTTTTTTTTTGAGACAGGGTTTCTCTGTATAGCCCTGGCTGTCCTGGAACTCACTCTGTAGACCAGGCTGGCCTCAAACTCAGAAATCCACCTGCCTCTGCCTCCCAAGTGCTGGGATTGAAGGCTTGCGCCACCACCACCCAACTGATCATGGCAACTCTTAATTAGGAAACATTTAACTGGGGCTGGCTTACAAATTCAGAGGTTTCGTCCGTTAATGTCATGGCGGGGAGCATGGCGGCACACAGGCAGACACGGTGCTGGAGAAGGAGCCTAGAGGTCTACGTCTGGGTGGGCAGGCAGCAGGAAGAGAGTGACAGTGGACCTGGCATGAGCTTCTGAAATCTCAAAGCCTACCCTCAGTGGCACACTATAACAGGGCCACAGCTACTCCAACAAGGCCACACCTCTTAATAGTGCCCCTCCCTGTAAGGCTATTGGAGGCCATTTTCGTTCCAACCACTACAGATGCCAAAGTTGTAATTCTACATCTCTGGCTTAGGACATAGCTCGTTACTGGGTGGTTTCCCTAGCAAATGCAAAGCCCAGTGTACATAAGTAAATAGTAATAGTAATAACAACAATGATAATAATGAATGGACAGACTTTAGACCAATCCCTCGAGGAGACGATCAGTGTTTTGGGTGAGGCTATCCTCCTTTTCACGCCGCAGTCATTGGAGTAGGTAGAGTACTTTGGTAGCTTTATATGTCCCTAAGTCTGGTGATTCTTGAGCATAGCCAGTGTCTATCAGGTGACCAGGAGGCTTGCCCAGGACATGTGCAGTTAGGTGTGCGTCTCAGGGTTAAAGGTAGAAAAGAGGTGGTCCCTGCCAGACACTTACGTCATCTGCTTCCTCTAGCGGGGTCAGCAGGAAGCTGGAAACTGCTTACAATTGACCAAGACCTTATGGTGGTCCAGTTCTCCACACCCAGTCTGCCGCCGAGCCTGGTGAGTATTGTGGGTCCCAGGCTAGGGGGCAGGAATTACAAGCTTCCATGCCATTGAACTGGGCCCAGAGACTGAGCACGACTGGTCAGCATGTAGAAGGGCAGAGACAACTTGGCTCCAGCCTAGTCCCGTGGTTCTTTGGGCTCAGCACTCATAAGTAAGAACCGGGGGCTAGCACTCCACCACCCTGGACAATGTGCCTGCAGAAGTGCCCAGCCATTTATTATCAGAGTCCAGGGAGACAGGGAAACCTAGAAGCCAAGAAATGTGGTAAGGCTAGGGGTAGTCCAGACACGGGTGTCTGCTGGCATATACCACCTGACAAGGATTTGTGCTATGCTCTTTAGAGATAGGTTCCTGAGAGCTGGCCCCCCGTGACACTTTCCTTCCCCTTGGCAGAAAGTGGGGTTCCTGCCTCCTGCTGGAAAGGAGCAGTGTGTGTCATGGGTGTCCCTGGAGGAGGCTGAACCTATCCCTGACATCCGCTGGGGCATCCGAGTGCTACACCCACCTCCAGACCAACAGAATGTACAATACGGTGAGCTGATTGAATGGCAGATGAGGACCTCCCCAGATCCCCAGCACACGGCACACGGCACAGTGGTGGCCCTCCCAGCTCACAGCGCAGGCTTTCTAGGATTTCCTCTAAAAGCTTTTCTGATCTTATGGTCCTGGGGAGTAGCATCCAGCGATCTGAGTACCTGCTGTGGTTATCAGCACCAGGTCCTGCCAGGGCCTATCATCTGCGGTGAGAAAATTGAGGTTTAAAGGAAACAGGCCCCACACGAGGCTGATGTGGCTACACCAGAACGTTACCCTTCAGACAGCAGGGCTCTCTGACCAGGCAGAAAAGCGCACAAGCTTTAGGGGGCTCCACGTGTCCTGGTGTGAGCTGTCTGTGAGCTACCTTGGCTAGGCCTCTGTTTCACTTGATCAGACCCAGGCCGTACTGCAGATGGGGCCTTGGTTGAGGAAGCCTTTGTGAAGCAGGACTGGTCTTGCTGACTACTGTCTTCTCCCTGCAGCTGACCTTGACTTTGAAGCAATCCTCCTGCAGCCCAGCAACCCTCCAGATAAGACCCAGGTCCCCATGGTAGTCATGCCCCACGGTAGGGATTTACCCAAGAGCCCTCGCCTCCCTCTCACCCCTCCCAGCTGGGCTCTGCTTCATCCTCTGCTTCCTGTCTACAGGGGGGCCCCACTCATCCTTTATCACTGCCTGGATGCTGTTCCCAGCCATGCTTTGCAAGATGGGCTTCGCCGTACTGCTGGGTAAACGAGAAAGGACCTGCAATTCCACTGGGGTTCCGTGCAGTGATGGGCGGCCTTGGTTGTATATGCTTTTCAATAGTGTGCTTACTCTTTAGAAACCGCTACTGGGCTGGGCAGTGGCAGCACACTCCTTTAATCCCAGAACTTGGGAGGCAAAGGGAGGTAGAGCTTTGAGTCCAAGATCAGCGAGGGCTACACAGGAAAACCCTGTCTTAAAAAAAAAAAAAAAGAAAGAAAGAAACTGCTACTAGAAATTGCCCTGACCTAGCCTCTGGCTTCATAACCTGGTGATCATGTGAATTAACCTGAAGCTTCTGAGAAAAGGATGCTGTGGTCTCTGGGTAGCAGCTTCATGTCTCTTGGCTATTTCCCCTTGCCGGCGTGTCATGTAGCTGGTCCTAGGGCCTGCTTCACTGATACTTGGGTGGGGTCAAGGGCTGAGAACACTGCCTCACTATCTTCTCTCACTTTAGTGAACTATCGAGGCTCCACAGGCTTTGGTCAAGACAGCATCCTTTCCCTCCCAGGCAATGTGGGCCACCAGGATGTGAAGGATGTCCAGGTAGCAGGGTGCTGGACTCCTCGACAGGGAGGGCGGGGTCATGGCTTTCAGCTGGTGGTGAGAGAGCTCTGGCGTTCTCTGCCCACACTTTAGTTCGCGGTGGAGCAGGTCCTCCAGGAGGAACACTTCGATGCAAGACGTGTGGCCCTTATGGGTGGTTCCCATGGTGGGTTTCTCTCCTGCCACCTGATTGGCAAATACCCAGAGACCTACAGTGCCTGTATAGCCCGGAACCCAGTGATCAACATCGCCTCCATGATGGGCTCCACTGACATCCCTGATTGGTGAGTGCGTATTAACGGTCCCTACCCCTCCTTCCACCTCACATTCCCAGGGAGATCCTGCAGTCTACATCTTTTGGTCTTTCATAGGTGTATGGTGGAGACTGGCTTCCCTTATAGCAACGACTGCCTGCCAGACCCGAATGTGTGGGAGGAGATGCTGGATAAATCACCCATCAAATACATCCCTCAGGTACCCAGGTGTCCTTGTGTGCCACCCATTCCTCCGGAATCCAGAGCTCAGCTCACCACAGCTCCTTGCCTCCCACACACCTAGGTAAAGACACCAGTGTTACTGATGCTGGGCCAGGGGGACCGGCGTGTGCCCTTCAAGCAGGGTATGGAGTATTACCATGCCCTCAAGGCCCGGAGTGTGCCTGTCCGGTGAGTGTCACAGGAGAGTCCGGGTAGCTGGTGGCAGGTAAACAGGACAGGACCCTCCAATGTCATGTGTTGCTGCTTATACAGGCTCCTGCTGTATCCCAAGAGCACCCACGCACTGTCGGAGGTGGAGGTGGAATCAGACAGTTTCATGAACACTGTGCTTTGGCTGCACACACACTTGGGCAGCTGAAGGCCTGTGGTTCTCCGTGAGCTGGGCGGTCTGTCTTGCACTTCACCCTTGGTAAGCTCCAGGAACTGGCAGAACTGGCAGAACCACGAAGGTTTCCTGGGCTCTGGACTCGAAATAAGTGGGCAAAGGACTATGGACTCCGTAATCATAATAAAGGAGGGCACAGAGGCTGGTTTGTGCTGGTACTTTGTACCGAGCCCACTCCCAACCCTAGACTCTACCTTGGGATTCAGAAACCCAAAGTCTTGGGTGTGATATCCACAGTGGATTCATCTCTGTCAGATGACAGAGAGTCGTGAGAGACTCAGCCCCTGCCTGTCCTAGCCAAACGGGACTGGTGCAGACCAGCTTAGCTCTGTCTGCTCTGGTCCCATGTGCTGGAAACTTCTGCACATTGCCTTCCCAGGAGTGCCTCTGGAAGGCGGTGGCGCCTGTCCACCCACAGCACACACCTTTCAAAGTTGTTCTGGAATCAGAGCACCTAGCCTAGAGTGTGCTGGTCTTAAGCCACACAGCCTCTAGCAAGGTTTTCAACAACTCATTCCCCAGAAACTGAGACTAAGAAGCACTCTCTCCAGACATAGAGAAAGGTTGCTTTATATTTGATAAGAAGTCTTGTTATCTCTAAAGAATCAAAAGCAGGCCTACTCCAGCTGCATGACCTTGTTAATCCAGTCCACAAACACAGACACACGTGTGAAGATAGCTGGCCAGCGGGGCCGTGCACACACTCTGTTCGGGATGATAAGTCCCTGTAGGACCCAGCAGTCATGGGTATAGCAGGCAAGTGGGCCCCCATAGTCGCCCTGGCAGGCAGAAGAACGGGTTAAGGCTCTGGACCTCTGCAATGACTGGCCTCCCCCGACATCCTCCCCCTTGGTGATCAAGTACTATAGTTCCAGCTCCCAGCCGCCCCCCAGGCTGGCCCAGGAGCTCGCCCACTGACCTCACAAGCCCCCGTAGGGACCAGCAGTCCCTCCGTGCATATCTCACTCTCTTGTATGTGTCCACGGTACTTCCCATTACATTCCTGGTTGGAGATGACCTTCATCGAGGCCACATGAAGGACTGTGTTATTGCTTGTACCTGGAGTGCGGACAGTGATGAGGAGGAGACCCTTGAGTCAAAACCAGTGCTGGGCCTCCTGGCCTGTAGCAGTCTATGCACTGTGCTCTTACCTTTGGATTCACCCCAGCCTGCAATCTCACACTCGGTCCCTGGAGGCACCACATACTGTTCAGGAGGCAGGCAGATCAGAGCCACGTGATGGTTCAGGATCACAGGTCTTTGGCGGGAATGAGGGTATTGAGAACATGACCACGACCAGCCCCGCCTCACCCTCTTAGCTTGTCCACACACCTCTCCAGCTTGAGCAGGACAAGTTGAGAGCCTGCGGGTCCGCACGCTGCCTTGGCCACGGGGACCTTCTGCAGGTTTGCCTCTCCAGGCTGTAAGTTCTGGTTAATTGTACCCAACCATACCTCATATCCTGTGAGAGGTTCATGGCTGGGAGAAAGAGACTCTGCTAGATCATTCTTGACTCCTAATCAGCTGTCCCAATTTAGTTTGCGTGTTGGGTTGCCTAAGGAAACTGGCTGGGCTCGTGGGGACAGACAATGGCATAGAGAGGTGGGATGAAGGTACGTTGGGAGTCCCCGGTCCCTAAACCCAAGGGAGGCTCACCATGACCAGATGCATTGCCGGGCAGTCAGTACCCACTGCTCTTTCACTAGGGAACCCCCACAGAAATGCTGGCCCTGTCTAGAGGAGTAAAGATTAGGAGAAGTCACACTGAGTCCTGGGACACATGCTATACCTGTCATTTTTGGCAAGGACCTTTTGGTACAAGGCCAGGCATCCATCTTCTACTGATATAACCACAGAGTTTATGGCCTCAGCTCTTTCCTTGAGATAAGCACTTAGGTCTTACCGATTCCGCAGGCTGACTGTCCATGGTGAGTTCCCAGGACGGCCCCCCACCACACGGAGTTTATTACTCTTGTCAACTCTCTTGCCACACTTTTCAAACTGCACCTGGTCTGGGGGTGTGGCGGGAGGAAAGCTTCAGTGAGGGTCAGGGTCAGTGACGGTGTACCCACAACTGGCCCAACCCCATACCTGGGGGGTCCAGAATGGACGATGGCTGGTCATCATCTGCAAGACCAAGGTCACTCAGGTTAAGGGAGCCAATCTATGGAGGTGAGGTATGAAACTCAGACAAGGGGGAGCCTCAAGCACTCACCACAGCGTTGTAGAGCACAATAGTCAAACAGGGTCTCTGGGTCCAAAGTATAACACCAGGGCCCATGGCTATCCCCATCCGGATTCCGGCAGAAGTTTGCCTCCAGTCCTGCCTGTGGTGCTGAGGTGGGTGTGAATCTAGACGTAGAGGCAGGAGGTAGGGGGACACAGCGGGCCAGTCAGACCCTCTTTAGGCTCACAAGAACTTGAGGTCTTCTGCCTTAGAGTTAATGCCCTATCCAGCTATGTGCACACACTCACTGCGGCTTGTGTGGTGTCTCTGAGGACCAGTGCTGGCACTGAACTCCCTTGCGGGTCTTGCTGACTGAGCCGCGATACTGCTCACCTGAGCCGTGGTAGCAGCCTGTGGTGGGCCGGCAGAGCGGTGGTCAGCCCTGGGCGGATTCCTGCCCAGGCTCTGTACCCCGCCCCCCTTCAGCCTCACCCTCTGGCACCACTTCCTCCGTGCAGCGTGGGATCTGGTAGCAGAAGGCCACGCGCAAACCAGGTCGAGATGTGAAGCACCAGGGCGCCTCGGAGCCATCAGGATTCCGGCAGAAATTCTCACGAAGGTCCCTGAGTAGTAACTTCCCTTATCGCGAGTGGGGTCCCACCTAGCCCACCAGCCGACCCGCAGTAGGTGGGAACCTCTGGCTCCGCCCCCAGATCCCACCTTCCCATAGGCTCTGCCTCCAGGTGCACTCTCCCTGCTCTGGCCTGTCACCTCACTTGCAAGCATATTTCTCTGGCGCAAAGCGGTGCTGGTGCGGAGTCTGCGCATCCCACCGCTGGCAGGGCACGCCCGCAGAGGTGGTATTGGTTGTGCCTCGATAGTCTTCACCTTTACCGCGGAAGCAGTTGGAAGCCTTGTCCTTGCTGCGCCGCTGTGACTTGGATCCTTTGATGGTCGGTGGCAGGTCGGGCCCTGGCAGACAGCTGGAATTGGTCTCTGGTACTCGGCAGGCTTTGGCTCTCTACCCACACCTAACCTCCCTAGTACCTCTCCCAGTTGAACTGCGCCTGCCAGTTTTTGCCAAGTTCCTTCCTAGGCCCTGTCCCTGCAGCCTACCGCAACTGGGCAGGTCGCAGAATTCTCGCTCCACATTCGGGTCTGTGGTGTAGCACCAGGGCCGCTCAGATCCATCCGGGTTGCGGCAATAGTTGTCTTTCAGAGCTTTATCTAGGAACCTAGATGGTAGCAGTCACGAGACTCTTGGGACTCAGGCCCCGTCCCAGTGGAGCCGGACCCCACCGTCAGCATAAGGATTCTGCCCTACGTACTTTTCAGGCTGGAAAGGGTGCGAGTGGGGGTGCTGCAGGTCCCAGCGTTGACACTCCCGCCCCGATTCTGTAACGTCTACCTCGCCACGGTAATCCTCACCGTTGCACCAAACACAAACCGCTGGAAATAGGGCCAATGCATTTCTAGGTGGAGGCAGGCCTATCGTTCCCGCCTTAGGCTTGATGAACCCCAGCTGCTTACCCTCCCGGCAGGACTTGATGCCGCAGCTCTGGAAACGCACACTGCGGTTTGTTGTGTAGCACCAGGGACCTCGGGGGTCCCCATCAGGGTTCCGACAGAAGTTCTCTTCCAAGCCATTCTTTGGTGTAGGCGTATACCTGTAGACAGAGATTCTTACTACAGTGCATGCTGGGGGAATTCTGCCTCAGGCCTAACGGTCTGACCTGAAGTGTCTGGCTCACTTGTGGTCATTGGGGAACCTGCGGCTCCAAGCTTGACAGGGCAAGCCGTCAGCTGTCCTGGCCACAGTGCCCCGGTAGCTGACCCCATTGTCCATAATGCAGGTCCGTACGTAGTCTGGAAGCAATAGAGGAAGGTCAACAGGGGCTGAGGCTCCGTGGCTTCTGTCACACATCCTATCGCTCCTCCTCACTACAACTTACCTTTCTTCTGGAAGAGATCACACAGACTCGAGTGGTGTAGTTGTGTGTGCAGTGAGTGCTGAGTCCACGGCAGCAGCTGGCAACCGTGACTGCTCATGTTGTAGTGGAAGGCTCTAGGGAGCAGACACAAGGTTAACTGGCACCCCAGGTTCTCATACCCTCAGCCATATCTAGGCTACTTAGCCACTCACCGGCAGTCCAGAAGGGGCCCACAGCGCCTAGCACACTCCTCAGCATCTGCCACATCCTCCTGCCAAGGCCCTGGCACCACCGTATGTAGCAGGTTCCTTAACTCTGTGCCCCGGAGCAGCTGGAAGTCATTCAGTGGTGAGCGCTGCCCTGTATGATGGGCATGGGAAATGCCCGCGCATATTAGTGTGTGTGTGTTAGCACCACGCCTATCTTCTGTTCATGTAGGGAAGCTAATACAAAGTCCTTAGGGTGGGCCTTGTGTATATTTTCAAGGGCCAAGCTACTCCCTCCATACCCAGTGAGCTGGGAAGGCAGCCCAGATACAGCGATTACTACTAGTCTGCTAGGAGGCCTGGCATTGGGCTCTGCTCTAATGCGTCCACTCCATGAGAACTTGGGTGATGGTGTTGGCCCTATGACACTTGCCCCTTCTCATCCCTCAGATGAGAATGCTTGGATTTTGAGCTAAGACACTTCCTGGGGAAGGCCCCAGTTTCGGCATTCTGACTCCAAGTCTGGCCTCTCACCAGAATAAAGGCATAAGTTATAGTGATGTATTAGGCTTAGGAGCCATGCCTTCTGGGTTTGATAGCTTCTCTGGTTGAAAGACTGCCTCTGTGCTATAATATGTTCTAATGCAGTCCTGATCAGACAGTGTATGTTTGAACTCCCAAGCCTTCTCAGCTCTGCTCAGCAGGCCAAGGTCACCGACCTCTGCCCAAAAGAAAAGTAAACTCTCAATGAGAATAGTTATATAGACCCGGTGTGTGCTCCCTCCTGAGGCAAATTGGGATCAGGGTGGGTGACACTCACCTAGAGCCCTTGGACACTGTGCCAGAAGTAGCAGAAGTGGGAGCCACCTCATTCTCCTACGTTGGAGGCTGCACTGTGACCCACCACAGCCCCATCCCGGAAATTGTGAAATCTGTCCCTTCAGGATTGGGTGACTCTGGCTCCACACCCCCTCTCTGAACCTGCTGGGACCTGACTGACACCAGGTGACAACTGCTAGGTGGGGCCTGGGCTTGAGGTGCTTGAGTCAAGTGCTAGACCCATCTCGCTGCAGCTGGATTCCCCAGAGGCCTCTGTGTAGTAGGCAGGACTGAGGAGGGCTCTGTATGGAAACATCAGGCATCCCTGAGGCAGAGCCTGCCTATTCTGTGCCATCACCAGCTGAGCCAAGGTCACTACCTTGGTCTTCCTACCACCATCTACCTCTGAGGTCACATGTTGTTGCTACATGCGCTCCAGAAGTCCCTGGTGCCTGCTTTATTGTAAAGGTGCACATCTCAACAGTCAGACTCTGTGTGATTAAAGGTTACAAAGTTAAAAATGGAAAACTTCAATTACAAGGTTACAAAGTTAAAAGCTAAAATTTTCAACTACACTGGTCACATGCCAAGAGTTTAGTGATCACATGCCTAGAGTTTAGTGATCACAGTGGCTGCCATCACCACTGACACTTCTATGCCAAAAGACTCTGCTAGTAGGAGTTGCCAAGATTTTCCAGCCCCCCACCCCCGTTACACTTTTCTGGGCCTCAGTTTCTTCCTGTAAAGTGAGGAAAATAATTTCCCCAGCCCTAATGCTGTGTCTCCCTACTCAAACTGCCTTATCAGTTGAGTCCCAGCTGTAGGCCATTCAGCCCACACCCCTAGTCCTAGGAACAGCCATTGCCTCTCAGAACTGCCATCCCAGGTAAGCCGAGCAACCCTTCCCGTTGCATCTGGTGTCGGGAGGGGGCGTGCGCGGTGTGACAGGTAGCGAATTTGCTGACAGAAGTGGTCTTTCAGGCTGCATGTGGGTCAGGCCTTCAAGGAGTTGGCACAGGTGGACCTAGGGACCGATTAGAACATAGTCCGTGCTACGGCTAGGCTAGGAAAGGCGGGGATCGAAACAGGTAACCACCTTGGTAGGAGTCGTGGGTGGGTTTTGTGCCAGCAATGGCCTGTTGCGGTCTGTGCATATGCGCGTGCGCGGCGAGAGCGGCGCGCGAGCGGGCACGCGGTTTGGCCCTGGACGGGTGCCGTAGCCGAAAAGCTGGGCGGATGTTGTGAGCCGGTCGCGGAGACTGAGGCCGGGGGTGAGTGAGAGGCGGCCTGGCTAGGAGCCGGGCGGGTCTGGTGACTCCCCTCGAGGCCCCTGGCCGATCCAATGTGACTTTACCGCGGCCTGTGGTATAGGACTCCCAGCCGGCGCTGGCCTGACAGGTCCTATGGAGCTTGGGGCCAAGCAGGGGCGACCTGGGGGAGCATGCGCTGCCCTTGACATGCTTGGCCACCCAGACTTAGTCGGTTCGGTTCCGAGCCTGGATCTCTTAGAAGGGCTGGGCAATAATGAAGTATCAGGGAGACCCGGGGCAGGCGCAGGTTCCGCCTCTAAATCCCCTACACCTGACACCCAGAGTGTGTGTGTCTGGAAGGTTGGCTTCCAGTTCTTACTAACTGTGACTAATAAGTCCTGCAATTGTTCCGATATAAGAGGGACTGGTTGTGGATGTCCATCGAGGGCCCCCGGAGGGCGGCACAGCGGCAGAATCACCTTCCCGAGCCTGGTATGATGCAGGCAGGCAAGGGTTTGTGGCGGGAGCTGAGGGCCCGTTTGGGGTGTGATAAGAGTCAGCTGCAGAAAAAGAAGTGCTGGCTCAGGCAGTGACTAAAAGTCAAGCTCTGGACCGGCGCTCATAGAACTTTCTGGGCCTGGTGATGGCACACCTGTGCCTTGCCATTTAGTACAATCATGTGTGATCGCTGAACTCTCGAAGCTGAACGTTCAGTTTTTAACTGTGTAAACTTAATCACTCTTGGCTCCTGACTACCGTGCGGTGTAGCACACCCCTATAGTGAGACAGGCACCAGGAGCTTAGTGCAGTTACTGTAGCAGCTGCAGCAACAGCATGCTACCTAAGGGATAGACAGCAGTAGGAAGACCAATAGAGTGATCTTGGCTAGGGCGATGTTTGCATACGGTAGAAAGGTTGTGTGTGTGTGTGTGTGTGTGTACAAGAAAGCTAATGAGACTGAAAATAAGAGAGAAAGCTTGGGCTAGGTGTGACATCTCTTACTCTGGGGGAGTATGAGGGACTTGAGGTCACAGGGAACATGGTATAAGGTCTCACCTTTTGAATATGAGCTGAACTCCCTGACCAAGGTGTAAATATCGGAGTTTTTACTCTAGGCCACCTCACCTTGGACATGTTAATCTGATTTCCCCAGAGTTATGGTTCAGCAAACATGCTTTGCACCGGGTCTCCACTAGGTCCTGTATGAGGCACTGAGACAGCCGTGGGACATAGTGTCCCTGACACCAACCTATATCCCATCCAACATCCCTGCGTGGAAAGCTGGGAGCCCTTGCTTCCCACTACCCTAGGTTAGTATGTGTGTGAATATGCACGGTTCAGTCTCACCGGCTCCCAAGCCTTCCTACCGTTGCAAGACTGAGGTCTGTGTGGGCCATAGGCGAGCCTGGAGTAGACACTCTGCATCTGTCTCAGCCTCCAGGACCACTGACTGCCCATGAGTGGTGAAAGATGGCGTCCAAGGGGGCTGGCATGTCTTTCTCCCGAAAGAGCTATAGGCTGACCTCAGATGCTGAGAAGTCCAGAGTCACAGGTAAGGGCTGGCACGGCAGGGAGGATGTGCTTTGTGTTGGGGGAAGGGCCCAGGTCCAGTGAAACATGGGACGTCCCATACCCCTTGTTCCTGTGACCAGCTCTTGGCCGACACCCATAGAAAAGCGCACTCAGCGTGGTTGCTCTTCTGACCCTTGTGGCTGGCCAAAGAGGAACTGTCCGTGGGATCAGTAGAGCCCAAGAGCTGTTCTGACCACCTGCCTCTTCTCTCTTCTGATCTGTGACCCAGGCATTGTGCAAGAGAAACTACTGAGCGACTACCTGTACCGGGTCTTTTCTTCTCCTGACCGTGGGCCCCCTGCAGCCATCAGCAGGTATGATTGGGTGTGTAGCCCCATTCCTCTCTGCTGGGCCTGACCAGCTGCTGGAAACTGCAGTTGTGGAGAAGAGCATGGTGTTGTATTCTCACCCCACTCCTAGCTGTGAGGCCCATGCCTACAGCTGCCCTCCCTCCCTCCCTCTCTCTCTCTCTCTCTCTCTCTCTCTCTCTCTCTCTCTCTCTCTCTCTCTCCAGACAGCAGCAGCTCTTTTGCAGGGAGGTATTCATGAGGGGTCACGTGCCCTTGGCCTCTGTCAGCATCTGGCCTTACATGTAGTTTTCTGTGCCTCCGCTCAGCCCTGGCCCCCTGTAGTCTCTGCCTGACCTTACATAATAGAAACCTCAGTTGAATACATTTATATTTAACCTGCAAAGAAGTTACAAGTAGCAGAAACTTCAAAACAAAGCAAAGCAGCCCTGCAGTGGTGGCACATGCCTTTAATTCCCAGCACTTGGGAGGCAAGAGGCAGGCAGATTTCTGAGTTCGAGGCCAGCCTGGTCTACAGAGTGAGTTCCAGGACAGCCAGGGCTACACAGAGAAACCCTGTCTCAAAAGACCAAAAACAAAACAAAGCAAAGCAAAACTCCTCTTCTGTTGTTAGCTAGATGTGACTTATTTCAGTGTGATCTCTTTATCTCACATTGTACATAATTTAGATTCTATAGTATATAATTCAGACTTTAATAAAAAAGACCTCTGGGGCTGGAGAGATGGCTCAGCAGTTAAGAGCACTGACTGCTCTTCCAGAGGTCCCGAGTTTAAATTCCAGCAACCACATGGTGGCTCACAACCATCCGTGATGAGATCTGATGCCCTCTTCTGGAGTGTCTGAAGACAGCTACAGTGTACCTACATATAATAAATAAATAAATCTTTTTTTTTAAAAAGTGGGGGGAGCCTCAGAACACTTTTGGAAAAAAACGATCTGAGGGGCAGTGGCTCATAACTGGAACCCCAACTCCTGGGCCTGGGAAAGGCTGAAGTTCAAGACTGATCTATACAGGGAGAGAAGAAGCTGTCTAAAACAATGATGACAAAAAGCTTTCTTGCTGTTGTGTAATAATTGAAACAAAGTAAACTACAAGCTTTTTTTAAAAAAATTTTCGAAGTTGCTTTTGAGACTGTAAGACAGGTTGGCCTGCAACTCTCACGTTAGTCCAAGGTACCCTGGAGATCAGAGGTGGCGTGGGAATCGCCTGCCCTGCCTCTGGCCCCTGGGCATTCAGATTGGCATGCCACCTGCTCTAGCACTGTCCCTCCCTCCCTCCCTCCCTCCCTCCTTCCCTCCCTCCCTCCCTCCCTCCCTCTTCTGGTGTGTGTGTGGGGTCTGTGCTTGCCACACAGTTCACTTTTGGGAGTCACAGGACAAGCTGTAGGGAGTGAGCTCAGGTCAGGAACCTTGCTTGGCGAGCACCTTTACCCACTGCGCCATCTTGGTAACTCCACAGCCAGCAGTATTTCAGTCTTTTATTTAGTCTTTGGATACATACGATTTTCAGGTATGTGTGGGGCTTCAAGACAGGGTTTCTCTGTGTGGCCCTGGCTGTCCTATAGAGCAGGCTGGCCACAAACACTGGCCTGCCTCCCTCGCTCTGGGACTAAAGGTGTGCAGGAATACAATATACCTTGATCTCACCCTTCCCCAGGGTTCCCCTTGCACTCCCCTTGGAAAGGCCCAGCTTTTTAAGATAGCAAGTCTTTGTGTGTGTCTCTGTGTGTGTCGGTGTGTGTCTCTGTGTGTCGGTGTGTGTCTCTGTGTGTCAGTGTCTCTGTGTGTCGGTGTATGTCTCTGTGTGTAGGTGTATGTCTCTGGGTGTGTCTGGGTGTGTCTGTGTGTGTCGGTGTGTGTCTCTGTGTGTGTCGGTATGTGTGTGTAAAACATATGGAACAATGAGTGGCATCAATCTAATGAATATATTCCTCATGTTTAAACATTTTTGGAAATTAGAATTATGCTTTTTTAAAAATACTGTATTTATTTTTATCTTACGTACATTGGTGTTTTGCTTCCATGTATGTCTGTGTGAGGGTGTCAGATCCCCTGGAACTGGTGTGACAGTTGTGAACTGCCATGTGGGAATTGAACCCGGGTCCTCTGGAAGAACAGTCAGTGCTCCCAGCCACTGAGCCAGCTCTCCAGCCCCAGAAATTAGAATTCTTTTTCTCCTCCTCCTTCTCCTTCTCTTCCTCCTCCTCCTCCTCCTCCTCCTCCTCCTCCTCCTCCTCCTCCTCCTCCTCCTCCTCCTCCTCTTCTTCTTCTTCTTCTTCTTCTTCTTCTTTTTTTGAGGCAGGGTCTCACTATATATGGCTGTCTGTCTTGGAACTTACTATGTAGACCAGGTTGACCCTGAATTCACAAAGATCTGCCGGCCTCTGCCTAGTTTTAAATTTTTATTTTTATCACCATGCTTATTTCATGAATATTTCCCATCGTATGAATTGATTTTGGTGGTTATCTTTTAGGGCCAGTGTTCTGCTGTGGCCCATACCACTGTGCACACTTTAGGGGCTCCTTTGCTTGTGTAAATGTGGTATGAGGGTGCCAGGGCTGGCTAAACTATTTGACTTGCAACTGCTTTTTTTCAAAAAGGGGAGGGGGGCTAGAGAGATGGCTCAGAGGTTAAAAGCACTGACTGCTCTTCCAGAGGTCCTGAGTTCAATTCCCAGCAGCCACATGGTGGCTCACAACCATCTGAAATGGGATCGAATGCCCTCTTCTGGTATGTCTAAAGAATAGTGTACTCACATACGTAAAAAAATTGTTTTAAATGATTTTGGTGGGCAGTGGTAGCACATACTTTTAATCCCAGCAGTCAGCAGGCAGAAGAAGTCATATCTCTGTAAGTTTTAGGCCAGCCTGGTTTACAAGGTGAGTTCCAGGGCAGCAAGGGCTACACAGAGAAACCCTGTCTTGAGAAAGAAAAAACAAAGTGACTTTGCTATATAGTGCAGGCTGGTCCCAAATTGATAAGCTTCTTACCTTAGCTCCCCTGGTGATGGAAATCCAGGTACCATGTTTATTCTGCAAGCTCTTTTGAGGCTATTGCCAACTTAATCTGTCTGTGGGATCACATAGGGTTTTTTCTCCTGTGGTGTTCCCTGGATCATGTAGCTGTTTTATAGTTCACAATCTCTACTCTTTGGGAGGTCCCCAAAGACAGCCATATTGCTTGTTCTGTTTAAGTAGCAGAGTGGTCAGCCTGCTCTGGAGGGCTCCTGTCCACCCTCATCCCTACCACCTCACCCCCTACCTCCCCACCCCCATCAAATTCTGGCTTCTTCTCAGAGCCATCTGATTCCTACCCGATGTGACCACTAGCAAATGCTACTGCTATTGCTGTGGCCACGAGGAGGCAGGGCCATCAGTCACTGGTTGTGGAGATGTAGGATTCTAGGCCAGAACCTGGGAAATCCCAGAAAGGGCAGTGCCTCCCTCCGTGGGGGCATCTCAGAGCAGCTGCCCACCGCTGTGTATTATGTGCTGCTGGCCGAGGCTCAGCACACCGCTCCTCAGTCATAGGCCTGCAAGAATGGCTTTCGAGGAAGCTTCCTTTAGCCTTTGGACTACTGGGGTATTCAGAGAGAGGGTTGCCTTCAGCCTTCCTCGATACTGGCTGGGTAATGGTATTGCTGACTCCTGACTTCAGCCTGGGGTTCCACAGGGGTGAGGAGGGGGCTTTGCACAATCTACCTCCAGCAGCTTGGGTTCAGTCCTGTCTCACGGCAGGAAAGCATGCGGTCCATGAACTTGAGGATGAACTACCTTGTCGGAGCTGGTGTTGTGGTCTTTATAACCCTTCCAGAGCCTGCTGGCTTTAGGCAGATGAGTAGAACAGGTACTGAGATTAGAGGGAGAACAGGTGCTCGTAGTCTATGAACTGGATCCAGATGAGCGCTGGACCCTGCTCTGCCAAGTCCTGCTGCTCCTTAATACTGCCTGCTATTCTTAGGAGCTGAGGTCAATGTCCCCCCCCCTCCCCCTCCTCTCTCCTTCCCCCTCCCCCCTCTCCATCCCCCTCGCTCTCCTTCTCTTTTGCCTTTTCTCTTTCCCTCTCCTTCCTCCTCCCCTCCACCCCCACATCTTGTATAGCCCAGTTAGGCCCCAAACTTGCACTTTTTTCCTGCCTCAGCCTCCCAAGTGCTGGGATTAAAGGTGTGTGCAACCGTGCCCAGCCTGATAGGCCCGTTTTATTCAGTGCTTGAGTGCTGAGAGGATTAGGAAGCTACCCAGACAAACATGCCTAGCCCTTTTGGCTTTGACTGCAAAAGATTGTGGGTAGATGGGCCATGCATTCTGCTGGCCACCCAAAGACAGGCAGGTTTAGGATAGAGCCAGCCTCTCCAGGGCTGGGCCCTTCGTACTGCCAGATTGTGTCCGATCAGCCTAGACTCCCCTGACTGAGCATCTTGCTGCCAAAGAACCACGGGTTTAGGGTTGAGGACTAGATTAGGTAATCCTGGTGCTGGCCAACTTGGTAGCTGGCATTCCTCCAAGCCTTATCTCCTGCCTCAGTTTCTCACCCAGAATCAGTACACGTCTGAGAGAAGATAGGTTATGAACTGCATGGGCAGCGCATGCTGTGGGCTGCAGGGGCAGCGCATGCTGTTCCCTGGAATCTTCACATCTCCACTCGCAGCTCTCTTGTTGTTTTGTTTGTTTACAGATAAGGGGTTAAGACTTGTTAAGGGTTAAGGGTTAAGGGTGCTGTGAGCTTGCGCCCGGGCGTGTGCACACACTCACTTTAGGGAGTGAAGGAGGACAGAGTGCAAGCAGAGGCCGGAGGGAACGTTGACTGTCAGCCCCACTCCCCGCCTCGGGCAGTGCCCTCTTTTTGCTTGAGCGTTTGCTGTTTTGAAGGGTCTCCTAAGCCTGGAATTTACTAAGTAGACCAGTCAGCTCCCCAGTAAGACCCAGATGTCCACCTGCCTCCTCCACCCCATACTGAGATTATGCACACAGGCCATCAAGTCCAACTTTTTTTTTTTTTTAACATGGGTTCTTTGGATGGAACTCTGGGCCAGGCAGTGGTGGTGCACACCTTTAATCCCAGTACTCTGAGAGGCAGAGGCAAGCGGATTTCTGAGTTCGAGGCCAGCCTGATCTACAGAGTGAGTTCTAGGACATCCAGGGCTACACAGAGAAACCCTGTCTCAAAAAAACAACAACAAAAAAATCATTTATGTTATGTATGTTGAGTACACTGTAGCTGTCTTTAGACACACCGGAAAAGGGCATCAGATCCCATTACAGATGGTTGAGCTACCATGTGCTTGCTTTCTGGGAATTGAACTCGGGACCTCTGGAAGAGCAGTCAGTGCTCTTAACGGCTGAGCTGTCTCTCCAGTCCTGGAAATCATTTTGCCATTGGGGGTCACCACATGAGGAACTATATCAAAGGGCCATAGTGTTAGGGAGGCTGGGACCGCTGCTCCGGAGCTTTAAGCAGCCATCCTCAATGTTCAGGGAGATGGGTGATGGGGACGGGACTTACTGCTGGCTGATCTCAAGGACTGGTGGGCCCCCAGCATCCTCTCGCTCCCTAGGAAACCGCTGAACTTCCATAATCTGCCAGAGCACGTGGACCAGCTGCTACAGGTGGACAGTGAGGACGGCGAGAGCCAGGGTATGAGGCGTTCTCGGGAGCGGGGTGAGGGGTGTGCTGTCAGACCCTCTGCCATCCCTGACTTCCCACATCTCTCTTCCCAGGACAAGTGGAAGGCCGTCTTGGCCCATCTACTGTGGTCCTAGACCACACAGGAGGCTTTGAGGGGCTTCTCCTGGTGGACGATGACCTCCTGGGGGTGAGTGGAGATGTGGGGGGGGGGTGCAGCTCAGCTCTTTGTGATACAGCCCGTCCTCTATGCTCATCCTGATGGAGGCGGCCAGACACCCATCTTGACTCCAAGCAGTGGTGTCAGCCCTTAACACCCCTGACAGAGTCACTACCTCAAAACCCTTTCAGCAAAGCCCAGAGTCCCATCATGCCTGTCCCAGAAGCTCTGGACATGGATACAGTTTCTTCTGCCTCAACCAGGCACAGTGCTGTGTTGCCCATGACAAACTTGTGCCACCAGTGCTAATACAGCTAGGGACAGCCTGTGTGCCTGGAGAGAAATACCACATTTTTCTCCATTCAGGTGATTGGACACAGCAACTTTGGCACTATCCGTTCTACCACATGTGTATACAAAGGTGAGCTCACCCCACTGAGGCTCAGGGAGTTAGGAAGAGACTGAGGCAAGCAGCAGCCTCGCTCACCCGCTGGGCCTGACCTGCCTGCCGCTGCTCTCTGTAGGGAAGTGGGTCTACGAGGTGCTCATCTCCTCCCAGGGCCTCATGCAGATCGGCTGGTGTACCATCAACTGCCGCTTTAATCAGGAGGTACACAAGGAGGGGAGGGGCTCTCCCAAAGAGGGTCTTCTGCTGCAGGCACCCTCGGAGCAGGAACAGCCCCAGAACCACTCAGGAGCCTGCCTGACCTGAGGGTGGAATGTGGGCCTGGGTACTCCAGGGCACCTAGTATACAACCCTCCTTCCTTCTGGCTCCTTTGCAAAAATGTCACACCCCTTCTCTAGAGCCATGAGGGTACCCTGTTAGTAACTGGTGGATTCTGGCCCTCCCTCACCCCTCTCCCCGAGACCTCACAAGCAGTCCCTTTCTAGGAAGGGGTTGGAGACACACATAACTCCTACGCCTATGACGGGAACAGAGTGCGCAAGTGGAACGTGACCACAACAAATTACGGCAAGGTGAGGGCCAGCCTCATAAGCATCCCTAGGGTGTTGTCTGGAGCCACGGGCTAACCATGGACAATTTAGGTACCAGGGAAGAGTCAGAGGTTTGGAGACGCCTGTGCCCTTCCTGTGTGGTCCTAGAAATGCAACTGGGATGCGGATCAGGCAGCTGTGCTTCTGTATGTCTGTAAGGCTTCCTTTCGTGACAGGCATGGGCAGCGGGGGACATTGTGAGCTGCCTGATTGATCTGGATGATGGCACTCTGTCCTTTTGCCTGTGAGTCTCCTCTCTCTGTCTGCAGACCCAGCCAGACTGCCCCAGTTTCCTGCTCCCTCTAAGAGAACCAGGCCAAGTTCAGTAGACCAAGGTGGGCAGTCGTCCCCTTCGAGCCCTTCGAGCTTACCCACCCACCTTTTCCTCCCCCAGGAATGGAGTGTCACTGGGCACCGCCTTCGAGAACCTTTCCAGGGGCCTAGGAATGGCGTACTTCCCAGCCATCAGCTTGTCGTTCAAGGAGTCTGTGGCCTTCAACTTTGGCAGCCGTCCTTTGCGATATCATTTTGGGAAGGTGGCAGAGGGTGGCTTGGCATGTAGGATAAGGGTCTCCATACCCCAGCAGCACCGTGGGCTGGTGGCAGGCCTAGTTGCTGCAATACACAAGTACACACGACACAGCTTAGTTAGGTTGGCCCAAGGACAAAAGTCCTTTTAATGTGGGTGCCATTAGCTGTCTCCATTGAGCAGGTAAGCATGAAATGATAAAGGACTTTTCCCCTCCAGAGCCCCTCTCCACCAGGTGGAGAATTGTGATGCAGACAGGGGTGCCCTGCAGCTTACACCTCTGATTGAGCTCTGGTTAGGGGGAAGGGGAGAAGGAATGGAGCCGTGCGTCTGAGCCTCAGGTTGGGCATGGCTGGCTTAACTCAGTAGCACCTACCCAGTGGCGGGCTTCCGGCCCCTACAGGACCCTCCGTTTGCTGACCTGGTCCGGGCACAGAAGCTGCTGGGCTGCTTCCAGGCAGTGCTAAGTGTGGAGCTGGACCCTGTGGTGAGCTGGGGTCTGGGCTAAGAGAGCTGGGGTCTCACCCTAGCCTACCTCCCCTCATTCTTTCTCCCGCCCAACAGGAAGGGCGGCTGGTGGAGACAGATTGTTCTGAGTGGCAGCTGCGAGGGCAGCCCACTGTCCTCCTCACGCTGGCCCACATCTTCCAGCACTTCGCACCACTGCTGGTGAGGAGACAGCAGGGAAGGGAAGAGGGGACATGCTAGATGTGTCTGTGGTACATGCCTGCATCTGCCAGGGTCTCGGGTATTCAGGTACATGAGACCCAGTATGTTACCTGCCAGGGTTCTGTCTAACCACAGCCCTCAGACCCTAAGAACAGCATCCTGGGAAGGAAGGGTCGTGATGTCACAGGCTGAGGAAAGAAAGCCCTAGAGAGATTATTGGCCAGGAGCCCCTCTGGTCCCTCAGTCAGACTCTGGAAGGGGCTCAGCTAGAAGGACTCAATACTTGTGTCTGAGGCCTGCTTCTTCAACACAAGAGGAGGTCTCCTGAGTGGAACAGGAGACCACAACTTTACTAGTGCCTGCCCTTTGCTGCAGCGCAAAGTATACCTAGTGGAGGCTGTGCTGATGGGCTTCCTGCTGGGCATCGTGGAGAAGGGCACCCCTGAGCAGGCGCAGTCTGTGGTACACCAGATCTTGGACCTCTTGTGGCTCTTCATGGAGGTAAGATTTCTGACTCCAGGCTCAGGCCAGGCTGTCAGACTCCATCATGGTATGGTAAGGGAGGTATGGTAGAGTCTTTGAAAAGGTCCCCATCATGGCTGCCCTAGCATCTCTTCCCAGGACTATGAGGTACAGGATTGCCTCAAGCAGTTGATGATGTCTCTGCTACGTCTCTACCGATTCTCGCCCATTGTTCCAGACCTGGGTCTACAGGTGGGAGCATCTGTCCGTACCCTGGCCCCCTGAGCCTCACCTGCCTATTCTGAGCATCCCTTCTCCACAGATCCACTACCTGCGCCTCACTATGTCCATCCTGAGACACGAGAAGTCCCGCAAGTTCCTGCTTAGCAATGTCCTGTATCCTGCTTCCGGGCAGACCTGCCATGTAGTACCTCCTAACATCAGCAGAGGGCAGTATTGATCAGGCCAGGGGTTTTGAGAAAGGCTCAGAAGCCCAGAGCTGAGTCCCAATCCCTTTACCCAGCAGAGAGGCAGAAGGGAGGAGGGGCAGCTGCCTGGCTGCCGCCTTGCTGCCCAGACACGGCTATTCTTCACTGTGACTGGAGGCGTGGGAAGGCCCCGTAGCCTCTCTTCAGCCCATTTGTGTGCCACAGACAAGGCCTTCTTTGAAGAGGCAGCCTTCCTCTTCCCCAGTGTTGTGAGCTGTCTTGAGAAAGGCTAGCTGACAGGAGACCTCAGCAGAAACCATCTTAATCTGGTCTCTTAAGCTTCTAGTAGGCAGAAACCAGTGGAAACCTAGGAACCGAAGCCGGGCCTGAGTTAGCGCCATCTGTGCCATTGACAAGCTGTTATCACACGCTTGCTGGGAATGGGGTTAGTTTGATGACCATAGATCTTTCTTAATGTTCACAATCTAAGAGACAGTTGCATGGTGAAATCAGTGCCTCTAATGGTGGGAGAGCTGTGGTGGGTATCGAGGTGGGCTTCTGCCAGGGGCTCACGTGTAGCAGGTTCTTTGGAGAACCAAGTTCTTCCTTGACAACCACCAGTTTTGACATGCTCCGGTCCGTGGTCTTCTTTTATATTAAGAGCCCCCTGCGTGTGGAGGAAGCTGGCCTGAAGGAACTCATTCCCACCACCTGGTGGCCCCATCGCTCCAGCAGGGAGGTGGGCAGACCTGGAGTGGGACAGGAGCCAGCGTAGTGAGGGCCTGCCCAGGGTACCTGGGCATCTGGCACCAGGCACCTGAGGCCTCTTCTGCCCTGGTTCTTGAAGTCCTTGGGGTGAAAAGCCTTGTGTGTGAAGTAGTCCTGGGTACGTCAGTCCCTAGGAAACCCCGCTCTCTCCCATTCTCTGCCCTCTGTAGGACAGAGACGGTCGGGAAGCACAGGAGGAGGAGACCGCCGAGGAGCGGCAGAGGAGGCGAGCCTACGAGCGTGGGTGCCAAAGACTCAAGAAACGCATTGAAGGTCAGCCCCTGCCTCAGGCCTTGGGTAGGGATGGGGTTTGTGTGCGTGCGTATACAGAAGAGGAACAGTTGGTGGTGACCATACTTAGGGTAGGCTCCGGGTGCCCTGGTGCTGGAGGTCTGACAACAGTTCTGCCGGCACCATTCCTGAGAGCCTAAGGGCTGTATTCCCCACCCCATCCAGTGGTGGAAGAGCTGCAGGTCCAGATCCTGAAGCTACTGTTGGACAATAAAGATGACAATGGGGTAAGTGACCTGGGACGCCTGTGTGGGTCTGCGGCTTGGAGGTATGCTATTTTGGACACTGACCCCAGATAACAGGGCCAGTTTATGTCCATCTGGTAGGGCGCAGGGTAAGGCGTAGAGCCCTCAGCTCAGCACAGCCCTGTTTTCCCCTCCCTTGAAGGGTGAAGCTTCTAGGTACATCTTTCTGACAAAATTCCGAAAGTTCCTGCAGGAGAATGCCAGTGGCCGGGGGGTAGGTATCCTCCCGGGTGGCCCCTGGGGGTTCCTGGCTGTGTTGCAGGGGCAGCATGCTGGGCATCTGGCATGGCTGCCTGCCACACAGCTGTCTCACCTGCCTCTGTCCTCTGCCCCCTTCCCTCCTGGGGTCCTAGGGCACGGCCCTGGATGAGGAGTGCACTGGGCTCTGGGCTGGCACCGAAACATGTTCTCTGTCCTGTGCCCCTAGAACACGCCCGTGCTCTGCCCCCCTGAGTATATGGTGTGCTTCCTCCACCGGCTGGTGTCCGCCTTGCGCTTCTACTGGGATGAGTACAGAGCTTCCAACCCCCGCGCTTCCTTCAGTGAGGGTGAGTATCAGCAGGCCCAGGTTGGCAAGGCTGGATTGAAGCAGCCTGGGGCAGCCCCTGGGGTTGTAGAGAGCTGAGCTGGGTGTGTGGGCTATTGGGCCTTCTGCCCAGTTACGTCCATTCGGGAGCCCCACACTCTGGGCCTTGGGTCTCCGCTGTCTGACCGCCTCCAAACACTCCTGCCCACGACGGGCATCGTTCCTCAGACCTGGCGCCCAGACCTCTGTGCAGTCCTTTGTACAGCTGCCATGACTGGGTGACTGGGGCTCCTGTGTTTGGGGCAGACCCCAGGGGTCAGCAGGAGACAGGATGTGCACTCTGGGTTGGGGCATACCTCATGGTTTGTCCTTCTGTTCTCTTGAGTAACCAGCTGCCAAGAATTCCCTCCATCCCAAGTTCTACAGTTGTTGGCATTAACCTAAAACAGCAAGGAGTAGGGGAGACAAGGAGGCCTGGGTTCTGGCCTGCTGTCCGCTTGGGCTTGTGGACAGCCAAGGTCAGAAGGCTCGAGGAGAGGCTATGACTGGGGAGTCCCGCTGAGCCTCCCTCCCCCACTCCTTGCAGAGGCTTATATCCCACCCCAGATCTTCTATAACGGCAAGGTGGACTACTTCGACCTTCAGCGCCTCGGGGGCCTCCTCTCACACCTTCGGAAGACCCTTAAAGGTGAGTGGAGGCTGGGGAGGAGCAGTCTGAGTTGACTGTGCTGGGGTGCTGAGCCACCCTGTGTCCACCAGGAGGCACCCAAGGCTTAACTGTTCAGACTGGGTGACCTGCTAGGCTGTATCTGATCTCTGGTTTAGCCAGCAGTGCCTTCCCTCGCCACAAGAGACAGACTAGAGGCGCACTGATGGAATGGGTATCTTGGCACAGGACTAGGATCCTGGTGGGAGGTGCACAGTGCTGTCTGAGCCCCCTCACTGGTGAATACAGTTCATTTCCAGTGCAAAGGGCCTCTGGTGCTGTGAACCCAAGGGCAAGAATGCCAAATATAGGCAGATTGGGGTGGCACACACTGTTAATCCCAGCACTCTGGAGGGTAGAGGCAGGAGGTCTCCATTAGTTCAAGGCCAACCTGGTCTACATAGTGAGTTCCAGGCCAGCCAGGACTATATAGTGAGACCCTTACTTTAAAAAGCAACACACAGGGTGTGAGAGCTGGCTCAGCAATTGTGAGGACTTGCTGCTTTTGCAGAGGCCTGGGTTTGCTCCCCCCTCCCACATAGCAGCTCACAGTGATCTGTAGCTGCAGTGTCAGGGAAGCCAGCACCTTCTTCTGATCTCTGTGGCACATTAGGCATGCATCGGGGCATGTACAGAAAACACTCCTGCAAGTAAAAATAAGTCTAAAAACATCTAAAAATTGGCAACAACTGATTTCTGAAGCAGCCCGCAGTGGGCCACACACAGGCCGGGGGGTGAAGTCTGAGGCAGGAACCTGGGGGGTGAGTGAGGCCAGTCTGAGGGCTTTACAGGCTGCACGGGAGGTGCAGACCCTCCAGGGACAGCTTGGAGGGCCTGATTGAGGTTGGGGAGTCAAGTAGAGTCTATGTTACGAGAAGCCCCCTCTGACTGCTGCAGTGAGGAGGACGGCCTGCAGGGGAACAGTTGAGGGGGTACAGTCATCCAGCTGATGGAGGGTAGGGGCCTGTGCCAGGGAAGCAGGGGTGGTAAGCACTGGATAGCCCGGATTGCGCTAGAGGTTAGTGACTGGGTGTTGTAAAGGGCAAGGGGCTGCCGGAGGCTGGGATGGCAGTTCGGTGTGTTGGAGATGCCTACAAACTCAGCGAGAAGCAAAGTCCAAGCTATGTGGGTGTTTGGGGAGTCTGCAGAGTGAGGCAGGCAGGGCTCTACGCAGCCTGTGACCTTGTGTATGGAACACTTAGGAAGTGAGTCCTGGGGCTGGAAGTGACAGGAAGCTCTAGATGTGCCCTGGGCTGCTCTAAGGAGCCTTGCCTCCTGCTGCTAATTGCAGCTATAGGAGGGGCCCCCTGAGCTGTAGACAGAAGGCTGGGTTGCAGTAAGAGGGGAAAAGGGTAGGGAGGCCCAGTGGGAGGAAGCTGTGCAAGCTCCCCCGCCCAGCCTGCCTGTGCTGTCACCACTCAGAACCATTCCTCCTGTGCCATTGGCCTAAGCCTCCTATCCTGCCATGTCTCTCAGATGACCTTGCTTCCAAAGCCAATATCGTGATTGACCCCCTGGAGCTCCAGGCGGCCACCATGGACGACCTGGACGAGGATGATGAGCCGGCCCCCGCAGCGGCCCAGGTGTGCCAGCAAGGACAGGCAGAGGCTTCCCATGGGCTTTTCCTTCATCTTATGGGCAGGGGTATGACACAGGTCCAGCTTCTCTCCAAGAACCTTCTCACCAGGGAAGCTCTCTGGCTACAGGTGGCGGCATGACCCGCCCTGTCCCGTCCCCCAGCCCTGTGCATCGAGAGAGTTCTATGTAGGCCCTAGTCTTGGAAGCCAGATTAGCTTCTGACCCCCTTTCTCCACCACAGCGTCCCATACAAGCCCTGGCCATAGGAGGGGCCCTGCCCCTGCCCCGGCCAGGCTGGCTCAGTTCTCCAACCCTGGGCAGAGCCAACCGCTTCCTTAGCACAGCAGCTGTGAGCCTCATGACCCCTCGGCGACTTCTGAGCACCATGGAGAAAGTAAAAGTGCGCTCGCTGAATGTGGAACAGAGGACTCGTGAGGACAGTAGGTGCTGGGCAGATCTGCGGAGGGACCGTCTGCTGGGTGCAACCCTTTATCTCTGGCAAAGCCCAATTACCCCTCTCCTCCTCCCACTCCCTACCACCTTGAGGTCTGGCCACATCTCAAGGGCACAGGAAGCACAGTCTGAAGATATGAAATCAATACTACAAAAATAGGTCCTGATGCTGCAGGGCGTTGCCCTGCACCCCACCCTCTTTTGACCCATTCTCCCTGAAGCTCCCCTCCTGGACAAGGAAAAGAGAGGGAATTCCCTCTTCTCCTGGGAGTCCCAGGAGCTTGTCTATTTAAGAGAAAACCGAGGCTGGGTGTGGCAGTGCTGCCTTTAATCCGAGCCCTAGTAAAACAGAGGTAGTCAGGTCTCTGTGAGTTTAAGGTCAGCCCGGTCACATAGTGAGACTGTCTCAAACCAACCACAACCAAACACCAGAGCCTGCCTCTCATTCGGTATTCCGCTCCCCAGTTGAGGGCAGCCACTGGAATGAGGGCCTGCTGTTGGGGAGGCCCCCTGAGGAGCCTGAGCAGCCGCTTACGGAGAACTCGCTGTTGGAAGTCCTGGACGGCACAGTCATGATGTATAATCTCAGCGTGCACCAGCAGCTGGGCAAGGTGTGCACTGTCAGTCTGTTCCTGGTCGGGTGTGTGAATACTTCCACACTTGCCCGGGGAGGCGCTGGCGCCTGGCCCTGCCCTACACTGCATTTGTAGGAAGAGACCCGATTTTGGGAACTTTGTGGGTTGGGTGCAGACTAGGTGTTTGAAAGCCTGGTTAAGGTACTGAAGGGTCACCCTGGATATGTGGCGTTCAATACTCTAGATGGTGGGTGTGTCGGATGATGTCAGCGAGTATGCAATGGCCCTGAGAGACACAGAGGACAAGCTGCGTCGGTGCCCAAAGAGGGTAAGGCCGGGACCAGCAGGTAGGTGACGGGACGGAAGTGTTGCATGGGAACAGTATACTTGGGGGGTCCTAAGTATACTTGAAGGGATGTTGGGGCATCTCACAAAGGAAATCTGGTCTTGGGGTTGCCCCAGCATTTTCCCTTGTCCCTGCCCCGACTACACTGAGTGTTAAGAGCAAGGCTGGCTAAGGGGCCTGTATGACCTGAGCAGCTACGTCCGGTGCCAAGGTTCCCCCACCCTGCCCACTAAGTGCTCATGCAAACCCATCATCCTCCCTCGTTAATAATGGATGGACCCTGAGTGCCTCCCTCACCACTGAGTCAGCAGGAAGCAGGCCGTCTCTCGCAGTCCCGGGAGCCCCTCTGCCACAGCATGCCTAGCCTGGGCTGAGTCTCCCTAACAGCCTTCTGTTCCCATCCTCACCAAAGCCTTGGGCCTAGCCAGCTGTTGATGTTGCAGTCTCACCCTGTGTCCTGGACGCTCACACCAGCTCACAGACCCCTCACTCTTACAACCCGAGGGGCTGACCAGGGCCCTGCTCTAGGGCTGGCTAAGGGTCAGTGCTGGTCAGCACTGGCAGAAATGAGTTTGGAAAGCAGAGCCCCACCCCTAATCTGCCTTGGGCACTAGGAGAGCCTGCACCAGATGGTCTGGTGAGAGAGATGGACGTGAGGCCATTCTCTGATTGTCTTTCTTCTCCTTGGGGGGTCAGAGGAAGGATATCCTTGCAGAGTTGACCAAGAGCCAGAAGGTTTTCTCAGAAAAGCTGGACCACCTGAGCCGCAGGCTTGCCTGGGTCCACGCCACTGTCTACTCACAGGTGAGCTGCATGGCCCTCTCCAGCATGCCCCAGCTTCAGCCTCTGTGTTTGACTGCTGGCCAGGCACAGTTGCACCAGGACCCTTAAGGACCCCTGCCTTCCTCACACACACAGAGAGAGAGAGAGAGAGAGAGAGAGAGAGAGAGAGAGAGAGAGAGAGAGAGAGAGCACTCAGGCATTGACCACTCAGCCCATACCCTATGGTCTTTGCCCTCCCTGAACCTGACTTTCTCTGATCTGCTCCTGGCTGACTCACCTGCCACCTCTTGAGTCTCTGGCCGCTTCTCTCTGTCCTCCACCTGCTCATTCATTCAGTAAAGGCAGGCGTATGTATCCAGGTGCTACCCCATGTGAGCCGTCATGTGGATGCTGGGAATCAAACACGGGTCCTCTGAAAGAGTAGCAAGTCCTCTTAACCACCGAGGCACCTCTATCCTGGTTCTCCATGTCTTCCGCATCGTTGTTGGCCGCGGTTGACCACTTTGGGCAACATCAATCACATACCAATATTACGCCAACAACCCAGGAAGGGACATGTCTCTGATTGTGTCCTTAATTTTTTTCACCAATATAGTAGTTTTCATTTTGTATCCTACAACTTCACAGAATTTGTTTCTAATTCTCTGTGTGTGTGAGAGACCTTTGGGATTTCTAAACATAAGACAGTGTCTGTGAACAGTGGCTTTTCTCTTCCATCCTCATTTGGACGCCTTGTAGATGGTTTTTATGCCTAATTTTCCTGGCTGTGATTCCCCAATGCTATGTGTTAGTGGCACAGACATCTTTGTCTTATTCGGAATCTCAGACCAATAGTGTCTCCGGCCCCTGCCTCCTGGGTGTGATGTGAGAGGCAGGCTTTCCCTAGGCAGCTCCCATCCTGCTGACCTTCCTCTTCCTGCCCCTCCCTCCCTCCCTCCCCCGCCTGTTATTACTGCGTGGTGAGTGCTTTCCTGGACCACAGCTGCCCACAGCACTTCCCCCCTTTGCTGGCTTAGCTTCCTCCCTTCCCCCACTCGTGGTCGAGCAAGGCTCCTTCACCTCTCACAGATTGTCTGCCCTGTCCCCAGCCTCAGGGCCCCTAGGCTGCACCTCTTGTCCCGCCCAGGCTCCTCCTCCTCGTCCCGGGTCTGTGGTGGTGATGTCCCACTGCCCACGTGTGGGCCCAGGCCCAGGCTCATTCCTCATTCCTTTGTTCGTTTTTTCCGGTCCTGGGATTGGGAGCACCTCAGAGAGCTGTGTTGAGTGCACACCACACACCGTGACTGTGAGCTGGGCGTGGCACTTTCTCGTGTCCTGTGCCCCTTCACATAACCCTGATAGAGACTCTGAGAGCCACACTGCAGGAACAGGGCCTTTTTCATGGCTGCCCTCCCTTTCCCACCAGCTGCCTTTTGCCACACAGACTCCTGGGTAGCACGCGCAGGGGCCTCGTGCAGCTCAGGGTGCCGAGGTATGAGGTACTCCCTCCTCTGAACACCAGTCCTGATTCTCTGCTCCATGACCTTCAGCTTCAGAAATGTGGGCACCATTCTTGGTGTGTGGGCCTCGCAGCCTGTCAACAGTTCCCTAGCCCTGACACCCAGTGCTTTCCTCTGCTGTCTCAGGCCTGGACAGTGTCACGCCTCCCTCACAGCTCGTTCCTGCCTCTCTACAGTCCTTCTATACTGATACTCTCCAAGTTCCCATGAACTTGTAGAGATAAGTGGGAAAGTCTCATCACCTTTCGTCACGGGTTCTCACTTGGGCCGTAGTGAGCACTGGCTGGGTCCATCTCTCCACCTCAGGCTCACCGCTCACACTCCTGCAGTTCAGATCTCAGTTGTGATGCTTATCCCAGCTTGGCCTGCCTGCATTCCCGTGACCCTCTCAGTAAACACATCCTTTGTGCCTCCTGCAGGAGAAAATGCTGGATATCTACTGGTTATTGCGTGTGTGCCTGCGGACCATCGAGCATGGGGATCGCACGGGGTCTCTCTTTGCCTTCATGCCCGAGTTCTACCTAAGTGTGGCTATCAACAGCTACAGCGCCCTTAAGAATTACTTTGGCCCTGTGCACAGCATGGAGGAGCTCCCAGGTGATGGACCATTCCTGATTTGGGGAGTGGGGGGTACAGAAAGAGACCTGCAGGCTGAATCTGGCAAGCCCAGTTCGTTGTCATGACTCAACTGCGCACGCACATCAAACTTTTCTACCGCATTAGCGCCTGCAGGCTTAGAAGCAGCACCGAGATGCCCCAAGGGCAGTGACTGGGTGGGGCCAGCTCTTTCCTTTGCTGGTGCTGCAGATGGCTGCTGTGGCCTCACAGCCAGCTGGCCAGCCCCTCACTCTGCTGCTCTGGTACTGCCACAGAGCGCCAGTGAGACAGGCATAGTAGCTGGTCTTTGCAGCAAGAGGGAGGCTTGCTGGGGCTCAGTAAGCGCCTTTGTTTGTTAAGATCACTGATCCAGCCAGGCCTAGTGGTGCGGCTTCAGAGCAGGCTGTAAGCTGGCAGACCCCTCCCTCATCTTGCGCCTGGCCCAGTCCTTAGTATTACTTTACTTCTGTCTTTGAAGACCGAGCTACGGGAACCAAGGGGACCAAGGGACTTTGACTCTTGAGCTACCTGGGCTCGTTCCAGAATGAGTTAGAGCCCAGGTCAGGCTCTGGTTCGGATCTGAGCACTCCCCGCAGTGGATCTATGCCTTAATCCCCTTCCCAAATGCCATTGTATTGTATCGCCTTGCCCTAAGTCCTCAGATGCTAACATGGGTCCAGACTAGCTCCACAGACAGCTCTGCAACACAAGCCCGCCCTCCCTGACAAAGGACACGCCTTCTCCAGAACCCTTATTTCTGGTCGCAGTCTTCACTGCCCTCTTTTGCAGGCTATGAAGAGACCCTGACGCGCTTAGCTGCCATCCTCGCCAAACACTTCGCTGACCCTCGGATAGTAGGCACTGGTGAGATGTCTCCCAGAGGGCCTTGGGAATGGGGGTGGGATGGCGTGGCTGGAAAGCTGTTTTCTACCTAAATGGTGGCCATGTGGGCATTAGGCTTGGGGTTCTCAGCCCTTGCTGAAGCATAGCATATCCTGACAGACATTCGAGACTCACTGATGCAGGCCCTGGCCAGCTATGTGTGCTATCCACACTCACTGCGGGCTGTGGAGCGGATCCCTGAGGAGCAGTAAGTAGCTTGGGGATGCGTACCCCCCCTCTAAAGCACCACGCCCAGCCTCACCCAGTCCCTGCCATCCCTTCCCTTCATAGGCGCATCGCCATGGTGAGGAACCTGTTGGCCCCCTATGAGCAACGGCCCTGGGCCCAGACCAACTGGATCCTGGTGCGGCTTTGGCGGGTAAGCCTGACCTGAGGGGAGTAGCTAAGGCCGGCTGGAAGGAAACGCCACCCTGCCCCTCTGACTCTGCTGTTTCACTCCTAGGGCTGCGGGTTTGGGTATCGCTACACACGGCTGCCACATCTGCTGAAAACCAAGCCAGAGGATGCCAATTTGCCCAGCCTCCAAAGTGAGTGTTCAGGTTAGACCAGCCCTGGTGCGGCCCCAGAGAGGCTGGGAGCCCTTTCCTGCTTCCTCAGCATCTTTGAGTCTCCTGCTTCTCCAGGCCTCCCACCCCGGCTTGTGTCAGACTCCTAACCTTCCCCTCGGGCTCCCATTTTCCCTCCCACCCAGCCCTGGGCTGCTCCGGGATATCTTTTGTTCCCTGTAGTGAAGGGTTGGTAATGAAAGGGCCCCTCCCCTCCGGCTTGGCTTGGTGGAAGCTTGTGTGTGTGGGGGGGACACACTCCATCTCCCTCCTGCCCCCTCCACCTGCGTCCTCACTCCCAGCCATAGCCCTGAAGTGTATCTGCATTTTTTGTTATCTTCTGGCCTTGGACCCTTGACTCAAGAGGGGGCACAAGCTAGAAACTGATCAGGACCCAGAGGGGGGCTGGCTTTCAAAGTCTCCTTAGCTCAGGAGCCCTCATCTGGCCTGGACCATACCTTGGCTGTGCGGCTTGCAGAGAGGGCTTGCCACACTCCCTTCCTTGCTCACCAGCCTCTCTGGCTTTGCAGCCAGCGTCTCAGTCTCTGGATGTTCCCAGAGGCCAAAAGCCTTGTGCAGATTCACACAGCAAGTCCTTCCTTGATAAATACCTTCACCTGGACTCTAGAGTGGAACTGAGCTGCAAGTGGGGAGGGCCAGTGGCCCGATACACCAGTGGCCGAATACACCAGTGGGCCAGATACACCAGTGGGCCAGATACACCAGGGGGCCCGATATACCAGTGGGCCGATACACCCCTGTGTGAGGATACACCCCTGTGTGCAGGAACTATTGATTTGCATCGAAGGGCTGCAGAGGTCTGTCGGGCCAGCTGCAGCTGAGAGCTCTGGTTACTGCTGCCCTTCCAGCCCAGACTTGGCGCTCAGCACTGAGCCAAGTGCCAAGGCCAGGCCAAGGGCAGCAGAGGACAGCAGAGCACAGCCTGGGCTCCTCATGAAGCTGGCCTCGGCACTAGTGGGGACAGTTTAAGTTGTCTTGTCTGTATCTGACCTCTGCCCAACAGGCATGTGATTCAGAACTTGCTTCAATCAGGCGACAGATCTCTGGCCTTGGGGAAGGATGGTATTGGAAACACCTGCAGCCTGTGGCTTGCCCAGCAAGAGGGAGACAGACTTGCTCCTAAAAACTCGCGAGCAGTGCTGTGCTGTTCCTCTGCCTTTGTCATCTTTTTGTTCTTAAAGCAGTGGTCAGGAGGACAGGCAGGAGTCCTGTCTGGGAGTCCCTGGTGACACTGCTTCCTCTGCCCCCAGAGCCCTGCCCTTCAACCTTGCTGCAGCAGCACATGGCAGACCTACTGCGACAAGGTTCTGATGTGGCACCAAGCTTCCTCAACAGCGTCCTTAACCAGCTCAATTGGGCCTTCTCTGAGTTCATCGGCATGATCCAGGAGGTGGGCTGTGGTGGGCCTCGGTGTGTTGGGAAGGGGTGGGCAGAGACCAAGGCTCACCAGTGTGCCAAGGCCTCTGACTGCTCCCTGGCTACCTGTTGGTGGTTTAGATTCAACAGGCCGCTGAGCGCCTGGAGCGGAACTTTGTGGACAGCCGGCAGCTCAAGGTCTGTGCCACCTGCTTTGACCTGTCAGTCAGCTTGTTGCGTGTCTTGGAGATGACCATCACTCTGGTACCTGAAATATTCCTTGACTGGTCCCGCCCTACCTCTGAGATGCTGCTTCGGCGTCTGGCACAGGTGTGTCCATTGGACAAGGCGGGTAGGACCCCGGGGGTATCTCAGGTGGTGCGCTTGCCCATCCACCAATAGGCTTCTGCCCTCCCAGCTGCTGAACCAGGTGCTGAACCGGGTGACAGCTGAGAGGAACCTGTTTGATCGTGTAGTGACCCTACGGCTACCTGGTAAGGATCTAGCTGCCCCACGCTTCAGCACATGCAGGCCTTAGCTGCTCTGCCAGGACCAGGCTAGATGTCCCTTCAGTCCCAGGACAGCCATCCGTGCTGGGCACTCCTTGCCTCAGCTCGCCTTAAGTACGGACAATAGTGGGAAAGCTCAGTGGTGTCAGCCGGGCCTGAAGCTGTGCCGCAGAACCACCGCATGAGTGGCTCATGTCCCTTCCCTCCCCTTAGGGCTGGAGAGTGTGGACCACTACCCTATCCTGGTGGCAGTGACCGGCATCCTGGTACGCCTCCTGGTGCACGGTCCAGCCTCAGAGTGAGTGTTGGGACTGTTGGCTTTCATGGGAACTTGGTGTGCACGTTGAGGAGGGGCTGGTGGGGCGGAGACTCGGGGTACCTGTGTCCTTGTCTCAACGTGAACTTCAGAATCTAGTTTGGGACACTGAGGCAAAGAATAGCTGGGGATGTGTCAACAGCAACTGCTGTGGCTGGGTAGGAGGGCTTAGCTTTCAGCCACGCCTCTCGCAGGGGCAGAAATCCCCAGACTTGGGAGATGTGCTAGTCTCTGAGGGTCAGGCCATCCTGTGGGATCTGGAGCAGAGGACACAGCTACCCGTCTGGGAAGGCCCAGCAATGAGCATGTACCACTTTATTATAAAACGCCTCAGCAACCATCTCGGACAGAGCTGCCAGCTCGTCATAGGAGAGGCACTGCCCGTCTTCTATCCCCCCTGCAGTGGGGTGCCCTGGGCATGAACTGAGGGCTCTGATTAGCCATTGGGTTGAGAGGAGTGCCAGCCCTTGAGAGGCCTCCTGCTCTCCAGAGACACCATGGTCAGTCACCATCTGTGCTTCTTCCTGCTGGATCCTGAGCCTGAGAGACTGGCTCTGCCTGTAGCCGACGACAGCAGGGCTGTCTGCAGGAGTGTCCTGTGGAGGTGTGCAGACCCACCGGACACACAGGGAGCGGCAAAGCTTTGAGAGGCTGGATGGCAGGAGACGGGTCCTCTTACAGTAGAGGGAGGGCTCATTTCCTCCTTCCACCTCACAGTGGGAGCTGGATCTTCTGAGCTGCCGTCTCCCTCCTTGGGCAGGGAGGGAAAGGGGCTATGCTCGCTCACATGCTCGCCTCTTCTGTACCACACCCCGACATCTGCATTAACTCCTGGGGTGGTCCCAGGACTCTGATGCAAGGGCTTTTACCAAATTGGCTTGGTCTGTAATCTTAACGGGACATTTGGTCCCTCTGAGGTCCTAGGGGAGGCAGGCTCTAGTAGTTGGAGGCCTTGTCCTGAGCTAGGCAGAGCAAGAAGCAAGTGAGGGGGTTTCGACCCCTTTACCAGTGTGTGGAACTGTTACAGTAAGGTCAAGGCTCACATGCAGTTGTGGGACCAGGCACAGTGCGTCCCACCAGCGTGTCAGCTCTTTACTGCAGCTGCAAACAGGGCAAGCAGCAGGAGGCCTGTGGCCCGAGTGGTGACCCCCCCCCCGGCAGTCTAGCTCATCATGAGACCCTCTGAGCCTGTGGAACTGGCTGACTCAGAGCCGGCCTTGAGTGGCAAGCCCACAGGGTGGCACAGATCGAAGTCTTCAGCAACTGCTAGCTGCACACGGCCATTGAGGCCCTTCTTGCCCGGCTCCAGGAAGACCACATGCTTGTGGACACTGGCCTTGCGGCTGGGCACATCTGGCGGTGGCGTGCTGAGCACCGAGGACTGTGCGCTCAGCTCCTGGAGTGGACTGGATGCCCGCGGCCAGCAGCGGTTGCGGCAGGCCCGTCGACAACAGCGACAGCAGCCACGACAGGGTGGTGCAAACAAGTAGAGCAACACCAGTACTAGGCCCACAATACAGCCCAGCAGCGTGGTGAAGCCCGTGTTGAAAGCCTCTGGCTCGGGGCGAGCCTTTTGTACACTCACATTGTACTCAAGCGTCTGGTTGTGGTGCAGGCGGGGCCCGCTTGCCAGGCACACAAAGATGCCCTCATGCTGTTCTTGTACCCTGCCTATGGCTAAGCTGCCATCAGCCAACACAGCGATGCTGCCGTCCTGCGAGCCCGGCGCCACAAGCAGCTCGTTTTTCGGGGAAACCCAGGCCACCTGTGCAGCAGGCACACTGGTGTTGCAGGAAAGCCGCAGGGACTGGCCCTCCTGCGTGTGCAGCTGTTCCTCAGGCAGCTCTGGGCCGGGAGCTGTGGCCGCTGAGCAGTTCTTGAAGACCCGGCTGTGCTCGAAGAAGCGCACCCGGGATTCCGACACCTTAAAGATCAAGCATGTGTACTCACGTTCAAAATCGTGCAGAGCGCTCAGGCCCCGCTGGTGCCAGCGCTGGAGAAGGCGGTAGAGGCTGCAGTCACAGGGCAGGGGGTTGTTGTGCAGGTAGAGCCTATTCTTGAGATAAGTTGGCAGTGCAGCCAGCTCAGGGATGGAGATATGCTTCAGCCAGTTGGAGGAGAGGTCTAGAGTACGCAGGCGGGTTAGCCCCAGCCCGTGCAAGTGGTTGAAGGAAAAGGAGGAGAGCTCATTGCAGCTGAGGTAGAGGTGGCTGAGCATACGCAGGCCCTGGAAGGCGTCCAGGTCTAGGTGCACCAGGCGGTTATTGAACAGAAGTAACTTCTCCAGCTCCTCCAGTCCGTCTAGGTCATGGGTGTGGAGTGCCCTCAGCATATTAGATGATAGATCAAGTGTCCTCAGGCCGCTGGCATTGGTGAACGCACCGTGGCCCAGGACAGCCAACTTATTGTAGCCCAGGTGCAAGGCCCGCAGCCGGGAGAGGGGCGCTAACCACCCCGGGTGCAGGCGTTTGAGTGCATTGTGGCTCAGATCGAGTTCCGCAGCAGTGGCAGGCAGTGCTACCGGCAGGTCCTGTAACCCACGACCCGCACAGCTCAACACATCGGCAGCACAGATGCATTTATTGGGGCAGTTGTGGGGAGCAGGAGGCAGAACACCCTCCAAATCTGAAGTGCTTGATCCAGGACCCAACATGCACAGTAGCACACCTGACAGGACCAGCCAGGCCATGGCAGTGACCACCAGGGAAGAGATGGGGACAGCTCAGCGCGGGTCAACAGCTCCGAGACTCACCTACTTCTACACAGGCTTGCTGATTGCGGTTCCCTGTGGCCCATGGCTTGAGAGGCACAACGCTGGCCCCACCTGCCCAGCCGGCTTCTCCTGCTCTTCTGGTCTGGACTTGTGAGGCGTGGCCGCAGCCTTCCTTCCAGCTCCCGCTAGCTTCTCCAAGAGCTTTCTGACTGGATTCTAAGTACTAGCTAGGAAATGACTGCTCAGGGGCGGGGACCCAAGTTCCCATTGGCTCCCACTGTGAAGGGGCGGAGCAGCCATATCTCCTGGCACTTGAGAAGCACTTGTGGCCACCAGAGGGCCCCAGTGTCCCAGTTTGCTTGGCTGGAAGCCTGACTCCCCCCCTGAAGAGTAAAAGGACTTAGGGGAGACTGTCTTCAGTCCTTGAAGGACTGGCGTGTAATGGGTTAGGAGGAGTCCTCACCACTCCCCTTAGATTTACTTTTTGGTGACGGCTCACGCAGAAGTTATGAGGGTGGTTTTCCTCCTATTCTGGGGATCAGACTCAAGCTGTCATATTTGGTAGCAAGCACCTTTATCCTCTAAGCCATCCACAGCACCCTTCTCTTTAAACTGGTATACAGGTCATGTGGGACGCAGAACTTGAGAGGGTTGGTAAGCAGTAAGGTGGAGAGAATGGAGGCATAACGGGGCCTCTGGACCTCCCCTATCCCCACGTGGAGAAAGTGTTGACACAGCTCAAGCCTTCCTACGACCTGTGCACCCTCCCCTATCTAGGACAGAGCAAGCCACCTCTGTGCTCCTGGCTGACCCCTGTTTCCAGCTTCGCTCTATATGCTATCTCCTGGGGCAGCCAGAGCCCCTAGCACCTGGCACTGCCTCGCCTGCCCCCGACCGGAAGCGCTTCTCTCTACAGAGTTGTAAGTGAAATGGGTGGGTCGGAAGAGTTTCAGGATCAATAGCAAATTCCCTGCCTGGGAGTATTCAGAGGCACTGAGTTCTAGGACTACAGGGGCCCTGATACTACCTACTACTAATCCAGATACGGATTACATCAGTGCTGAGGAGCTGGCCCAGGTGGAACAGATGCTGGCTCACCTGACCGCTGCGTCTGCCCAGGCAGCTGCTGCCTCCCTGGTGAGTGGGGTGGGACAGAGGTGCGTGTTGCTTTAATAATCTGTAAACACCAGGACAGGTGTAAGCATCCCACCCCAACTCTCCACTCTGTAGCCCACCAATGAAGAGGACCTCTGCCCCATCTGCTATGCCCACCCCATCTCTGCTGTGTTCCAGCCTTGTGGTCACAAATCCTGCAAGTAAGTGGGCCCCAGGGACTTGGGGAGGCAAACAGGAACACACAGTAGGGTAGCACTCCTCCCCTGCCCTCCTGTAGAGCCTGCATCAACCAGCACCTGATGAACAACAAGGACTGCTTCTTCTGCAAAGCCACCATTGTCTCTGTAGAGGACTGGGACAAGGCAGCCAACACAAGTGCCACGTCCTCAGCCACCTAGGCCACCCTGGAAGCTCCGCCACCAGCACAGGCCGAGCCCCGTTTGTGAGCTCCTTTGGCCCTGTTTCCCGATCACCCTCGCTCTCACCACTTCCACCCATCTGCCTGTGTGTAGCCTCACTATGGGAGCCTGAGCTTGATGTTGAGTCCAGGCTGCGGTGAGCATTAAATTATTATTCCATACAGCCCTGGCCCAGCTCTTCTTGAGGGAGTGAGGGCTTATGGGTCATGCCCCGCAGGATCCTGTCCATTTCTGTCCCCACCAGAAGGCAGATGTCCAACAGCTTCAGAGTCATCCACTCCTCCCTAGACAGATGGCCCCAAGTCCGGGGCCTTCTGAAGTGCTGAGTCCCACCCTGCCGATGGTCAAGTGGGGGCTCGGCCAGCCCTACACATCCTTCACATGATAATACGAGGTTCTGGCACCGACTCCCCGATAGACTTGTGGGGCAGCACGCTGGCTCCATTGAGGTACAGTTCATCATTAACTATGACATCCTCACCCAGTACCGTTACATTCTCCATGCGCACCTGGGGTGGGGGAGAAGCCTTGTTAAGGGGGCACACATATTCCCCTGCTCCTGTGCCCACCCAGCTCCTAGACTTACCCATTGGCCCACACGGCAGCGCCAGCCCACGATGCATGACTCAAGCCAGGAATGGGAACGGATGTGTGCATCACGAAGCACTGTGCACCGCCGGATGCACACGCCATCCTCCACCACCACACCAGGACCCAGGCTTACATTGGGGCCAATGCTGCAGTTCTGACCAATACGGGCACTTGGGTCCTGAGAGTGTTGAGGAAAGCAAGAGTGGGTCATTTGTCTCCCAAATCTGAAAAGATTAGCGACAGGCTGGGCAAGGGCCTCACCACAAGTACATTCCCCACAATGCCAGGGCCTGAGTATAGTCTCTCTGGATGCTTCTGTCTCAGCGATTGCAGGAAGAGGCACATGCCGGTGAGGAAATCCTTGGGCTGGCCAATGTCCATCCAGAATCCTGTACAGAGAGATGAATCCGAGGGCTCTGCCTAGCCACAGACTGACCACCCCTCACCCTATGGCCTCTGCCTCACCCTGCAGCTCCATGGCATATAGCTGCCCCTCCTTGGCCATAACTGGGAATATCTCCTTCTCAATGGATGTAGGCTTCAGCTGTGGAAGTGGGCAGTTTGTGAGCAGGCCACATGGCAGAGGCCTACTCCACCCTAGCCAGCCCACCCGCCCGCCCGCCCACCCGCCCAGTAGTTCTCTCCTACACACCTGGATTCGCTGCAGCACAGCAGGGCTCAGGATATACATGCCTGCGTTGATTTTATTGGACACAAACACCTGGGGCTTCTCAACAAAACGGTGGATGCGGCCTGTGTCAGCCTCACATACCACCACACCATACTTGGAAGGCTCTTCCACCTTGGTTACCTGAATACAGAGGTGGAGGGTACCTTAGGCCTAGTCCAGTGTTTCTTTTACCCTTGACATATAGACCTATCCCACAGCTCAAAGGCTCTTCCCCAAAAACATTCTGCACAGCTTTGCAGCAAAACAGGGAGTTTCAGACTGGGGGTCAAGAAAGACTCCATATGAGGGTGGGGAAGTCAGAAAAGGAAGTCGTCTTCTCTTACCAAGATGGAGCCCTCTTGGCCATGGTGTCGATGAAACTGCACCATGGCTTGGAAGGGGAAATCACATATCACATCACTGTTGAGAACGAAGAAAGGGTCAGCAGTCTCAGACAGTAAGTCTCGGGCCAACGCCAGAGGTCCAGCTAGAGAAGGGGACAAGTCATATGTTACCACCTTGCTGGTGGCCTGGGTCCTTGAGTCCAGAACCCGGAAGCCCCACCCATCCACCCAGATTGGATAATACCTCTTTACTGACCCTAAACTTTGCCCAAGGGCCTTCCTTTTACTGACCTGTCCCCAAAGGCTCCTCTTCATGAGACATAGAGATTCGGATTCCAAGCTGGAAAGAAGAAGCCGTCTGGTTATGTTCTCGCTCCAACAGTAAGAGCCCCAGGGACCTGAAGGAAGGGCTAAGTCCGTGCCTCACCCTCTGCTCCTGTGCCTTCATTTCCTTCTCCAACATCTGTGACATGTAGCTCACTGCCAGGATCACATGGTCCACACCTGCCTGTCAGACACAATGAGGTGTGCTGACTGACTGGCTCGGTCACAAGGTATGACCGCCCCTGACCTCCCAGTCACTATCCAAACCCTCTTCCCGCCATAGCAGACCCACGAACTTACCGCGGCAAGCGCCTCCACTTGATGCAGCAAGATGGGCTTATTGCAGAAGTCCACCAATGGCTTCGGAGTGCTCAACGTCAGCGGCCGCAACCGTGTCCCATACCCACCCACCAAGATCAGTGCCTTCATGGCGTCTGCAGATGACAGAAGTGGATCTATCGGTCCAAAGTACTTACAGGCCTCCTGACAGACCCCTGACGCACACTCCCGCCGCCGTGTCCTGACCTGCACCCTTCACCAGCTAGACTGACCAACTCTGATGTCGCCTCGTCCCCCTGATCTACCTTGATGCGGGGTCTAGGGACAGCCAGAACACAAGAGAAGGAACTGGTTGAAGACCGGCTGGCTCAGAGTTCCGGCCGAAGGCGGCGCAGGCAGTGACGTAACAGGGGAGAGCCAATCGGCTGTCATCTACGTGGCAGGGCCGCCCGCAGCGGAACACCAGGCTTTAAGCTGCGGCACACTTAGCCAATTAGATTTCCAACGCGCTGGGCTGCCATGGGGACCCGGAGAACTCGCGAGTCAGATACCCATTGGCGGATCTAAAGGCGGAACTGATGAGGAGGCTTAGCTTCCTATCGGAACCCGGTCCGCCACGCGGCAGCCGCCATCCGCCCCGCCCCGCCGATGCCTCCTCCCTCCCCCCACCCCCAGTCACCACACCAGGTCAGCTCTGATGACTCCGCCCCTCAAAACTTGCTCTGACCCCCATATCCAACCGCTCCCGTGCCGTCTCCCCAGAGCCGCCTGCCAACTACGGCACTGTCCTGCTGCACCTGTCCGGACCCAGTTCAGCAGGGTCCCTCATCTGGAACCCGGGCAGATGGGAAGACGCCATCAAGACGCCTAGACTACCCGGGTCGGCCCAATTGGAGGCGAGGAAGTTTTCACATAGACGTGGACGGAGTTCCGTTTTTAGAGGCTTTATTTTGACGTATACGACTGGACACAAGCGGGCAGGTAGCGCTGGGTGTACAGAAAAGGGCCGGCTTGGGCCAAGCACGCCTCTCCACCACACAGAAGACCCGGGGAAACGGGAAACGCAAGCGTGCCTACGCGCCAGTGGAGCCATGTATGTATCCAGGCGCAGGTCTTAGGGTGTGTAGCTTCCAGGAAAGAGGAGCAGATAACAATTTCCAGAATTCGAAGTTTTACATTTCCTCCACAGAAGCAAAGGAACTTTCCCCAGGTTCTCCTTTTTCCTCATTAAAATGTAGTTTTTAAAATGAGCGCGCACACACACACAAAACCAACTTATACAGTTGTAAAGTTCAAAGCAGTTTGCATCTAGGGAACGTGCACGTGGCCAGATGTGAGCGAATGAGCAGCAGATACTGAGCGAGCCCAGGTGCCCCAGGAGAGAAACCCCACACCACTGCACAGGCCCACAGCTGGGAGGGGTGAGGTCCCAGGCAAGGGAGTTGCTCTACTGGTCCCTTCCTCTTTAAGCAGCACCCATGCCATTTCACTCCCATCTCCCGGGGATTGGTGTGGGCTTGGCCAGGGAAAGAGAGAGGGGTGATGTGAGCGCCCCAACCCATGATCCCGAGTTGCACTTTGGTCCCAAATTGAGATTGGGAAGGCAGGACCTGTCAGGTGAAGGACAGGGCTCTAGCCTGGGACAGGCAGAGAGCAGTAGAAAGTGTTGCCTCCACACCACCTATCAGATAACGGAGCTGGGCCTCCAGAGAGAAGTGCTGAAAGTGAGGCAGGCCAGCCTTGAAGCAGCAGCGAATCCCAGCCTTGCCGTGCCACAGTGGCAGGAGCAGTCTGAGTGCTTACAACCTCCCGTGCTACTTGAGAAGCAGCAGAATAGGGGCAGCACCTCCCAAAATCTGAATGTGGAAGTTCAGTACTTTCCTAGGAGGCCTCTGCAGGCCCCAAACTTCTCTCCTGACCTCTGTCCTGCCCGAGAAAAGGCGCCCACACTCAGGAACACTTGCTGCCTACATGGCTAAAGCAGCACTACTACTGGACAGAAGACAGTTGTTAGTAACCAGAAACGGCAAAGCCGTGCCTCCCGGGCCTAGGAATGGGAACCCGCCCGCCACCAGCACCCGGGCCAGAAGACTGACTTGGATACATCACAGAACCCTTTTCAGAGGCCACATCTCTAAGAACCTGGAAATTAGACCATTCGTTACCAGTTCTCTCAAAGGTTGGCAGGATTACTTTCAAATGCCAAGGTAGAGACATGCTAGAAGTGATAGACTTGGAGACTGTTACTCGCCTTGGCAATGCTGAGTGTGGTGTAACCTGTCAGACACCTGTCACCAGCAGCAAGGCTCTACCAGCAAAGGACTGGTAGCAAAATTAAAAGTAATAGGTCAGGCTCACCCCGAGCCTTCACTACCGACTGCTGCTGCTGCTGAAGGCTGTGCCCCAAGCCCACCAGAAGGCCACTGGGCCAGCAGGTAAACGCTGCTATGAATCACTTGGCACCAGGTCTGTGACTACCTGCTGAGGAAGGGCACAGGAGCAAAGACTCACCTCAGAAAGGGGACGAGAATACTCTGCGGGGGGAGCATGAAGAAATCAATATATACTAACCAACAAGGCTATACTCCAGAAAGCTCACCACAAAATAGGGGCTAGCAGGTGGACAAATGAACTTACTGACAAATCCCAGGATTAATCAGACAAAGCTCTCAGCAGACTCTGGGCACCTGTACCCAGGGCCCTCTGTCCCTAAAAGCAAACAAGTTTAAAGTTCTCCCTCCACGCCTAGAGCCTGGAGCACCACATATGGGCTGCTGCCTTGAGCTTGGCCTGGAGAAGACAAGACCCTGAGCGGACCACAGTCCTTGAGCCTGGGAAGAGCAGCCCATCCAAAGGCAGCACAGCTGCCCAAGCTAGAGGAAGGGATACCACCCAAAGCCCAAGAACTGCAAATACTGTCTGGGCCAGAGCCATTTAAGGCTCTGCAACCTCCTGGGACACTGACTCTCCTCAGCAAACAGAGCTGTGCCCATCTTAGTGGATAGAAGGATGTGAGGCCTCCTTAGGCCAGGGATCCCAGTGAAAGGCTGGCTGGGGTTGTGAAGAGAGGAACGGGGTTACATGCCAGTAGGTGCCTAGGGAGCCCAGGGCCTGCCCTCTGCTGGGAGTTGGCCTTAGCTCAGTTTCACAAATCTAGCCCCATGCCAAAATCAGACCCAAGGATGAGTCTATCTGTGCAGTTAGCCCTCTAATACCCTGAGGGCATCTGTTAAAGCACTGGCACAAAACTAGCAAGGACCTCAGGATGTGGGCACTTAGCCTTCCCCAGTTCTGGGAAATGAGTTCTGGGCATGGAGAGACCCTGTGCCAGCCGGGGCTTCACCTCACGATCAGCAGAGCCCCACAGCCACAGATCCCAAACGCCTCAGGCAAGGGAAACCAAAGTTCAAGGCATTCTCTTTGCTGTCAAGCCCACCGGGGCCACCTCTTCCTGAGTCAGCCTGGACACAGCAGTCACAGCCACAGAGCTAAGGAGCCTGGCTGAGAGGACAAATGTTCTGCCCTCTTCTACTTTATATATATGGATTTCCAGGCTACAGCTAAAAACATTTCTTTTAGTTTACACCAAAGAGAAATATAACCCTTTAAAAGCAAGTCTGTGTGTCCTCACAGCAAGTTCAGAGCAATGGTCCCTGCCTGTGGGTGGAGAGGAAGGGGTCCTAGGGCCCAGAGCTGGGCCTACTGGTTCTCATCCCGCATCTGCTCCATGATGCTGATAAGATTCTCCAAGCCAAACACATAGCCTCTGTCTGGCCCATCGTGAACAGTGGGGTCATCCCGGAAGCCCTTGAATGTGCTGTGTGCAAAGTCAATCATGCGGACATCCACCTTGGGCGGAGAAGAGGGGCCAGCCTCAAGACTGGTGTTGCTAGGGCTGGTGCTGGGGCCACAGGGTGGTGGCACCTCAGGGAGCCCCATGTCCACGTGCTTGAGACGTAGCTCAGAGCGGCACTCCTTGCCATCGTAGATGACAAGCAGGGAGCTGGAGTAGAAGCGGTACGAGGCCTGCCGCTCCAGCACAGCTTTGAGGCCCCGCAGTTTGCTCAGGATAGGCTCAAAAAGGTCACGTCGCAGGTCCAAGCCATTGTGCAGGTACTGATAGAGGGCATTGCGGAAGCCTTCGATGGAGAGTCCACGGCCATAGTACTTATTCCTGCAGAGATAATGACCTGTGTCCAGCTGGTACACCTGAAATCCCAGGAGACAAGACAAGGTTGAGAACCAAGAAGGTCTGATGGCCACAAAGTGCCCCCAAACAAAAAACAAACAACAACCCCCAACCAACCAAACAACCAAACCAGTCTGGAAGGCACTCTGACCAACCTGAGCTCTTCAGCTCCTCCTACTGGAGCAGGGAAGCCACATTCAGCCCAGGTTTTCCAGTCATGGAGCTGTGAAAGCCAACACCAGGCCTATTGCCATCACTTTAGAAACCTGCCTCCAAGCTAGACTCTAACTGGGAACACACTGCTGACAGACAAGTCGTACCTTCCCCACGTCAGGGGACCAGGCTCTCAGTGAGTCTGCGCATGGAGCTCAGCCAGAGTCAAGCGAGGAGAGCGGCCTCAGTGAACCACCTGCAAAACCACACTCAGCACCTGTAGGTGACTCACCTCGTACGAGGAGATCCTGGAACAGTGCAGGCAGGCAGGAGAGCACGGGGCTCAGGCAGGGATGGGCACAAGCTAACACATGCACTCACTCGGCAGCACCTGGGCTGGCTCTCAGCAGTGGCGACTCACCTGCATGCCACAGACCCTGACCCCCAGCGTGGCCGATGTGCTCTGCTCACACTTCCTCATCTGCCGGGCCGCCTTCTCAGCAGAAGCATCGTCCCCATGCTGCCGGGTACCCATCTTCAAGTCCAGTACACAGGGGAACTTGAAGTGGTGTACCACATTCTCAAGCAGGAGGAACTCTGGGCCAGAGTCAAGAAGAATGGCGACCATACTCAGCTCCACCCAGAAAAGCACAGTCAAAACCGTCCATAAAGGTGACATTCCGGTCCAGAGAAACTGTGCATGTCTCACCAATTCTTTTCTTTTGTTTTTGTTTTGTCTTCTTTTGAGACAAGAGTTTCTCTGTATAACTCTGGCTGTCCTGGAACTTGCTTTGTAGACCAGACTGAACTGGAACCTAAGAGATCTACCTATCTCTGTCTCCCAAGTACTAGGATTAAAGCATGCTCCACCACTGCTCCATCCCTCATAAGGTGTTTTTTTTTTTTTTGGTTTTTCGAGACAGGGTTTCTCTGTACAGCCCTGGCTGTCCTGGAACTCACTCTGTAGATCAGGCTGGCTTCGAACTCAGAAATCCGCCTGCCTCTGCCTCCCAGAGTGCTGGGATTACAGGTGTGCACCACCACCGCCCCTCACAAGTTCTTAAACAGCAGTTTCAAACTACTGACTTTAACACATTTTAAAATATCTATCCCATAAAATCTTAGAGTCAGGGGTTGGTGGCACATACCCTTTAATTCCAACATTCACCTTCACACAAGATAGGCAGGTACATCTCTGTAAGGTCTGAGGCTGGCCTCTTCTACATATAGTGAGTTCTAGGCTAGTTTAGAACTATAGATTCAAATCCTGTCTCCAAAATACAAAAATAAAGTTAAAAACTCAGGGCTGGGCACTGTGGCACACCTCTAACAGCAGCACTCTGGAGGCAGAGGCATGCAGACCCTGTGAGGTCAGCCTGGGCTAGGGTGAGAGCCTGCCTCTAGGAAAATGAGCAGAAGGAAACGGCCATTTACTTTCCCAGGCGTGCCCGCCAGGGGCAACAGCACACCTACACCCCAGCACACCTACACTCCCATGCAGCCATGGGCGCTGTCCACCTCCCTAAGCTGAAGCTCTACCCACTGAGTGCACACGTTCCATTTGCCCTTTCTATGCTTCAGGAAACCTCTACTTCCTGTGTCTAGAAATCTGTCTATTGGAAGCAGCTCATTTTACTGGACTTTTCCAGCATTAATCCTTTTATTTCAGGCTTAGTAAAATGCTTTCAAGATTCAGTCAAGTCATAAAATATATCACAATCTTATTCCTAGGGGCTGGAGAAGTGGCTGAGCAGTTTAGAACACTTGTTGCTTTTGGATTCAATTCCTGGATTCAACTGCTAGTGCCAACATGGTGGCTTACAACCATCTCTAATTCCAAGAGAACCTCTTCTGGACTCCACAGGCACCTGGCATGCATATGGTACGCATACACACCTACCTGCAAAACATTCCTATACATACAACTATAGTTAAAAAAAAATGGGGGGGGGAAGCCAGCTGGGGATGGCGGTGCACACCTTTGATCCTGGCACTTGAGAGGCAAAGGCGGCAGACTTCTGGGAGTTTGAAGTCAGCAAGGTCTACATAGTGAGCTCCAGGATAACCAGGGCTATGTAGAGAGGGAGAGGAAAAAAAAAGGAATTCCTTGTATAGCCTATGGTCTATATAATTTTACATAATATGTATACAAGATACCCACTGATCTGTGTTTTTTAAATTTGGAGTGTGCATGTTATGCTGTGTATGTGACGTGTATATACTAAACTTGCTGTAGTGAGTGTGTAGGCACACAGATGTGAAGGGCAGATGACAACGTCAGCTAGCTCTGTTTATCTCTGTCTCTGTCCTCTCAGTACTGTGGTTCCAGGCATAGCCGGGCTTTTTTGAGTTCTGCAGCTCTGAACTCAGGTCTTCAGGCTTGCACAGCAGGCACAATCCTGAGTCAGGTACCTCCACGGCCTTTATTTTGACAGCCTCATGATCCCAGGATAGTCTTCAACAGCCTGGAGAACACAAGGGTGACACTGAACTACTGGTTCCCATCTCCAGGGAGAGAGTGGAGACAATGGGCACACAGCACCACACCTAGTTTTATTATTGCTTTCTATGCGTTAGATCTACCATGCACACAACAGCCCAACAAATATTTGGTCACATCTCTGCCACCATTAGTAAGCCAAGGCCTTATTTAGTCCAGTAACTCACCCAGACCTAAGAAGACATCTTTGCAGTATTAGTACAAAAAAAAAAAAGAGGAAATCAACAGAAATTTTCAGGAAGTACTGAACTTAAAATCTATCCTGGAGAGAATAATTGTCCAGTGTCCAGCCACAAGTGGGACAGCTGTATCACTCCTTCTAAGGCTATGGGGACATTATGGAAGACAGGAAGGAGTGCTCACCACAGTCAGGCACACAACAGTGGTGGTGACTGATTTATGGCTTGCACAAGACCTGAACAACTGAGCATGCCCACATTCCAGCCTGGGAGAGGGACGGAGAGGGGAAGGGGAGAAGAAAGGGAGGGAGGGAGGGAGGGAGGGGCACATGCTGTGGCAGGATGAACTCAAAGCAGCTGTGGCTCCCTACGCCAAGACCTGCAGCAGGCCTGGTCCATCAGCATTCCAGCATGAAAGGGCCAGGGGCGGCGAGGCCTTACCCTCAGGAAGCTGAAAGGCTACTGTAGTTAAAGGCTGCTAGGGCAGGGGAGTCCTTTTTCTTCAGGGGTATGGGTGCCACTAAGTTACCATAATTTAGTATATGGCCCAAATCCACTAAAATGCCAGCACTCCCCTTAATTCACTAGGTTTTTGTTTGTTTGGCTTGGAGTTTTGTTTTTTTTTAATGAAAGTAGGAGGGGCACAGGTTCTGGTAGGAGCGGGGTAAGGGGACAGAAGGCTGGTATGAGCGCACACACATGAAACAATCAAAGAATAAAACCTCATTTTAAGGCCAGGCAATGATGGTGCACACTTTTGATCCAAGCAATAAATAGGGATGCAGAGGCAGGTGGATCTCTGAGTTCAAGGCCAGCCTGGTCTACAAAATGAGTTCCAGGACAGACAGGGTTACACACAGAGACCCTGTCTTGAAAAACCAAACCCCAAACCCAAACCTAAACCAATCAAAACAAAAACCATTAAAAAAAAATAATAATAATAACAATGAGGGCTGGAGAGATGGCTCAGAGGTTAAGAGCACTGACTGCTCTTCCAGGGGTCCTGAGTTCAATTCCCAGCAACCAAATGGTGGCTCACAACCATCTGTAATGGGATCTGATGCCCTCTTCTGGTGTGTCTGAAGACAGTGAAACTCATACATAAAATAAATAAATAAATCTTTAAAAATAAATAAATAATGATAAGGTCAGAGAAGGAATACAACCCAGGGTGTGGGAGCTTGCAATAGCACAATTATCTGTGCAAGGCCAGTCCTATCAACAAACATGTCATGGGGCTCATGGGCCCATCACTCCCCGAGCAGTCATACTTAGTCAATGGTAGAGAGGAGAGGAAGAGATCTTTTCCCTAGTGGGGTCAGGTACCCTTGTTCCTATAAATGACCCTGTGAGGCTGCCTGGACACACAGAGAAGCAGAGTGGGCTAGTCAGGAAAAGGAAAATTAGTAGGTGGGACACCACTAAAAGAGGAAGCAAGATGAATGTGATTTAAATACGTTATGTACATGTAGAAAAATCTCATAAAAAAACCTATTATCTCTAATATAGACCAATAAAAAAAGGCTTAGTCTTGAGACTACGGGGAGCGTCCAAGGGTAGGTAGAGCAAATGCTTGGGCATGGATGGGCCACAGATTCAGTCCTCAGACCAACACTACAGTAGGAACCAAACTGTCCTGCCATTTCAGGACTTCACATCAGCGGACAAGGATACTGTAGAGTTTCCGGTCCTTGGACTCAGAGCGCATACGGCTCAGCTGCTGCTTGTGGCAACGCAGGCTCCAGGGGTTGTAGCTGATCTTCTCGGAGCTCAGACCGCTGTTGCTGTCTAGCATCTGGAAAGGGACGTCTGAGTGGCTGTGAAGCTCTACCTTTGGACTCTTTGCCTCCTGGGAGCTAAAAAGGAAGAACACACACCACTAAGAGATCAGAGAAGTCACCTTTAGGGACACAGATAGAGAAGAATTAGACGAGCCTTGCCTGTCACCAGAACCTACTCACAGGTGGCAATGGTCCCAACTAAGCGTGAGTGAGCAGGACGAGCCTTGGGCCTTTCAAGTTCCTGAAAAACAACCTTGTCCAATTACAACAGATGATAACACTTCTCAGTTGTTAATGTCAGAGGAAAACACTCTGGGCTCTGGTAACCTGGGCAGGCGGGAAAGGTGCTTGCTGCACAAACCTGACAACCTGTGAGGTGGATCCCCAGATCTATACAGTGGAAGGAAAGAACTCCACAAATTGTCCTCCGACCTCTATAGACATACAAGGGGATACACACACACACACACACACACACACACACACACACACACTGCCCCCAACAAATACCCTAATAAATAGTACTTAATTTAAATAGTTTTTTAAAAAAAAAAGAGGTCAGGTGTACTGGTGCAGGCAAAGGCAGGTAGATCCCGGTGAGTTCAAGGCCATCCCTGATCTACATAATGGGGGTTCAAGGACAGTCAGGGTTATATAAAACCCTGTCTGAAAAATAAAACAATGACCCCTCTCCAAAAACAAACAAACAAACAAACAAAAGAAACAAAACACCACCACCAACAAAAAAAAAAGTAAAAGAAAACTAGGTACCGGCTTAGAGGTTACAAGTAGCTACTGAAAAAGACTGGGACTGGGTCCCAGCACCAACAGGATGGGTTGTACTACAAGCAACTATGACTGTTTATACTATGGCCAGGAAGATAAAATGCTGTATCTTTCACAGACATCTGAACTCAGGCACACAAACCCACACAAAGACATACATTTACACAAATAATTAAAAAATATAAAAATGTAAACAAGGGCTGGAGAGATGGCTCAGCGGTTAAGAGCACTGACAATTCTTCTGAAGGTCCTGAGTTCAAATCCCAGCATCCACATGGTGGCTCACAACCATCTGTAATGAGATCTAATGTTCTCTTCTGGAGTGTCTGAAGACAGCTACAGTGTACTTACATATTATAATAAATAAATCTTTAAAAAAATGTAAACAAATCTTTAAAAAAACAAAACAAAACAAAACAAAACAAAAAAAAAACCCCAACTAGGCCAAGTGCCATGTAGGGCACCCAGAGGCTGGTGCCCTTCCTTGCACACTGGTGATGTGAACGTAACTGACATGTGAACGTAACTGACTGTAAATGTACACTGCACCTTACAGGGCAGGTGCAGACTGTGCCAGTAGCCCCAGATGCTCAGCAGGCTAATGGGGCCAACCACTTAATCACAGCACGAGCAGCAGAGGAGAGGACTCCTATTTAAAAGCAAACCAGCAGCAGGAGACGGCGCAGTGCTAAAGCACTCACCACACAAGGGTAAGAACCAGTCTGGCATCCCAGAGCCCATGTCACACGTCTGAGTGTGGTGACTAGGCTGCAATTCCAACCTTCAGAATGCAAAGACAGATGTGATGGCTATTCTTGGTTGTCAACTTGACCGCATCTGGAATGAACTAGAACCCAAGCAGCTGGGTACACCTGTGATTGATTTTTCTTAAGTCATTTAAGTGGGAAGATCCACCTTTAATCGGGCCCAGATCGCCTGCTGGGAGTTGATGTAAAAGATGAAGAAAAAGGAAGCTTTTGCCTCTTTGCCTGATTGGCCTCACTCCATCCGACGAGTTTATTTCTTCACTGGCATTAGAGCCTACTTCTTCAGGATTCTGGCATATACTGAAGCCAGCTGACATATCGAATCTCCTGAACTGAAAAGTACTGGATTCTCCAACTACTGAACTACTAAACTAGCAGGACCACATCCAGTGAGCTACTCTAATATCTAATAAGTTGCCTTTATTACAGACATTCTATCAGTTCTGTTCCTCTAGGGAACCCTGAATGATACAAGGGAATGTGCAGAGCATGGAGCCTGGCCAAACGTGAGCTCTGCATTTGTCTGAAACTGCCTCAGTGAATAAGGTGCAAGAGTAATGTCAACTACTGACCTCCATAGGCATGTACACCCCAATATTTGCGTGTGCGCGCGTGCGCGCGCGCGCACACACACACACACACACACACACACACACACGGAGGGAGCCTGAAAAAAAAATCTCCAGTTAAAAGAGGATTACCCATATACACATATAGGCATATACTCAAAAGAACCATTCACAAGGGGCTAACACTGTAGTTGGTCAGTAGACTGCTTGCCTACCATGCTTGGGGTCCTGGGCTCATTCCCACTAGGCACAGTGGCACATGCCTGTAATCCTGACAGGAAATAAGAGGCAGAAGGATCAGAGGCTCATGGCTTCATAGTGAGGTCCAGATGAGCCTGGCAATATAACATTTCACAGTCCTAACTCCACGAAACCACCCCAACTATGAAGCATATATCCTAGAGATCGCAGAGCAAGTCTGTGCACACAGTAGAGGCAGAGTACTGCTTACATTTCAAATGTTACCTTCCTTCCCAGAAACCGGGTCTTTTCTCCAGCTGTGCAGGGATACACACCACCCAGCAGGCCTAGTGTGTGCTGGAGATGGCACCCTTCCTCTAAGCACTAAGCATTTGGGACACTTATGTGATGTTTTTCAAAAGAGCCGGGCAAAGACCTCACTTATCCTAAACTACACTACAGGTCAGCCCTCCCTCACTTCTGAAAAGCAGATGCAGATCCACCTTAGGAAACACTTGCCAAGTAAACTCAAACAAGTTTCAGGTCTGGATAGGCCCTGTAGTACTTGGCATTACTAGTCTTCTGCAGTCACAGTCCTGGCCCTGGTGAACAATCTCCATCTTTGCTATGACTCAGAATCTGTGCATAAGAGTATGGTCATTGTAAATTTAGAGCAGACCCTGATGTTAAATCTATATTCACTGGCCTTTTCATCAATGATTAATAAAGTAAACACTGTCATTTTGCAGAACAAAACAACTCCCACTCTAAAATTGCTAAGAGAATCATCAATGGTTAGCTACTGACTGGAATGTTCTGTGACCCATATGCCAGAGGGAGGCCCCACACCTGCTGGTCAAGAGGAAAGACCTTGTGGATAGTGGAGTTGAGGCGAAGGAAGTGCTTCTCAGAACACTCCACACCAAGACACACATCTTAACTAAAGTGTGTGTGTACAGCACTCTCCTTCTAACACAGTTGCAGACTTAGCCCAACAGGGAAAGAAAAACATTGACAACCATGAAGGTTTCCTTAATTAACATGAACAAGACCTCTTAAAGCTTAAGTGAAAAGAGCAGACTGCCCTAAGTCCTGAACAGAGCTCTGTAAGCTCCTGTGGGAGCATGAAGTGATCTGATGGCCAGGCTGAAGCTTGGTCCATACAAGTACAATATGCATGAGTTCACTCCCCAGTGAACTCTCCAGTCCTGAGTTCACTCCCCAGCACTACAAAAACTAGGTGTGACTGCAAATGCCTATAATCTAGGCAGGCACTGGAGGTGGGTCCAAGAAGAATAGAAATTCAAGATTCTACTACTTTGCAACCCTTCCCACAAGCAAAGTAGGAGGCTGCAATTTCTCCACATCCTTGCAAACATCTGTATCTATAACTTTCTATCTCTATCTATATATCTATCTCTCTATTGAGACAGTGACTTTTCAACAAGGGGTTGAAGTGGCTGGGGTTCACGGGTATGGCCTCCCTTGTATGTTTACCACAATCTGATGAATGAACAAAACAAAAGATGGTGTGTCGATGTGATAGGATGTTCAGCCATAGAAAGTAACATATGGCTGGGCATAGCGGCATGCAGTGACCCCCAGCATGCGAGAGGTAGAGACGGGAAATTACTGTATCATTCAGATTAGCCTGGTCTGCATATGAATTCTATGCTAGTCACCAGAGTACACTGTGAGATCTTGTCTCACAAACAACAAAACAGCAGAGACAACATGCTGACAGATAGATACACACATGCACTCACTCACTCACTCTCTCTCTCTGTCTTCTCTCTCTTTCGGGTTTCCTTCTTCCTTCCTTCCTTCCTTCCTTCCTTCCTTCCTCCCTTCCTTCCTTCCTTCCCTCCTTTCTTTCTTTCGGTTTTTTTGGATTTGTTTTTTTTCGAGACAGGGTTTCTCTGTATAGCCCTGGCTGTCCCGGAGCTCACTCTGTAGACCAGGCTGGCCTCAAACTCAGAAATCCACCTGCCTCTGCCTCCCAGAGTGCTGGGATTACAGGCGTGTGCCACCACTGCCTGGCTTAGATGTGAGAGTTAAAAGAAAGCTAAATAACCTATTGCCATGAATACAGGGCATTCCTGCTTCTAAAGGGCTGACAAGAGTTTCAGTTTCTCTTAACTGGGTTTATCCATACCCAGAAGACAATGTCACTGAGGTGGTAGAATACATAAGGGAGGCTATCAGTGGGAGTAACCCACAAATACCAGCCACCCACACGTTACCCCCCCACCCCACTGTTGAGAACCATATTCTTTAATCATGTGTCAGGATGAAAGGACTGAGCTCAGCTGACTCCCTGACAAGCTACAAAATGCCAGTTCAGGGGACTAGGCATAAGTTTCTGTTTCCCAGACTGAAAAAACTGGTTCAGGCAAGAACCACAGCCCACAGGCAGCCTGTCAGGAGCTGTCTGATCATCTGGCCTAAGCAAAGAATAGTTAATCAGCAACAGTTCTGGAAAGTCCCTAGGCCCCCAGTAATGGTTCTGGAAAGCCCCTAGACTCTAACCAATCCCAGAGTCATTTGTACCCTGGAGATAGAGCGAACCAATGAGGATAAAGATCACTCACCTACTACTCCCTGGAATTTCCCTTATCAGCTTTAAACTAAGCCTGTTCGCTCACTTCCAAGTTGCTGTTCTGATGAATCGTTGACCCCTGCATGCTGATAATTTATGCAGAATAAACCTTCTTTTCCTTTGCATACTATTTTGAGTCTAGGGTCTTCCTTCAGTGATTCTTGAACCATCAACATTTGGGGGCTCGTCCGGGATTGCTGCTGCCCCACCCCACCCCACCTTGTTTTGTTTTGTTTTTTAGGGAAGCAATTGGTTCTCCACCAATTGATGAGTTAAGGTGCCTCTGTGTGTCCTGTGTCTTTGTGTTTTTGTCTCTTGTCCTATCTTGCTCAGAGTTGTCTTCTGCTCTGATCAATGCAGGGTGATTTTTCTTGAGGCCATCTCCATCGACCTCCCAAGTGGCAGTGGGAGCTAAAGAACTCCAGCCAAACACAGGGTTTGGTGGATGCTAGTGGGTCACTCCTAATAGTTGGGGCCTGACACCAGGGAGAGACCACCATCAGATTCATTTGGTTTCTTTTTTGAACACCTATAGATATATTGTATGCTTTATGTGCTTGTGATTTATTTGTTTTCCATTATTACTTTGAGAGACACCATGGGACGGCCAGCCAGCTCCACTCCACTGAACCTAGTTCAATTACACTTCAAGGAATTCAAATACCTGACCAAAAAAATTCTAAGTTCAATTTTACGGTTGGAAAATGAACCATCTTTTGTAGGAACGAGTGGCCATCAGATCCACCACCCTTGGGGAATGATACAGTGCTATCTGTAAAACTCAAGTCTCTCCTCCATCTTTAACTCCTGCACTATGGAACATCTGGATTTGCAGAAATGGTAAAAAACTTCATCTCTAGTTGTTTACCCCTTGACTTATTTTTAACTCATTTCAAGGACTTTTAGAAAAAAGTGACTGAATCAAGGCAACAAAAACTGACAAGCTGGTGCTGCCCCTGGAGCCCTGCCTCCTGCCTCGTTCAAGATGGCAGTAAGCTAGGGGCTCTATGCGGGCTGCTCTTAAGGGACCAGCAGCTTCTCAGCCTCCCTGGTAAGTAACCTGATGGCTACAAAACATCTATGCCCGTGAGAATTGGATTCAACACGTAGCAAGGTGCTCCACCCTTAAAATTACAACTTAAAAATTGTCAGCCAGGCAGTGGTGGCGCAAACCTTTAATCCCAGCACTTGGGAGGCGGAGGCAGAGGCAGGTGGATTTCTGAGTTCTAGGCCAGCCTCGACTACAAGTGTAAGTTCCAGGACAGCCTGAGCAATACAGAAAAACCCTGTCTCGAAAAACAGAAACAAAAAACAAAAAAATTGTCTGTTTTAAATGTATAAATATATGTGGCCACTACATGTTTATTTCTGACCAGTCTTATATACGTTTACTATAATCTACATGTCTTAGTTATAAACTATTAATTTATAATTTATGATATATGGTTAATAATCTATAATATCAGTAACAGAAAGTTGGTTTAAAACAACTCAGGGTTAAAATCATCCTGAGCAACAACATATATTATGAGCTAACCAAGGTCTCTAAAAATACTTTTAAATTGGGATAATATTTTTTTATGCAATTCCTACCCTAAAAAAAAATTAACTTACAAAAATGAGATTTAAAAATGTTTCTTTAATGAGGTACTGAAGCTGCACCTACATGTGTTCATATATGGAAATTTTTCTTGTTGGCAGCCAAACTTTATGGCACAAAGTTATTACACTTGATGATCTTATAGACACAGAACTGCTTAAACTGTTACAAAGCTATGGGACATTTTAAATTTTGCTAGATGTTTATTAGCACGTCTTTGCTGATGCATGATGTGTACAATGAAGGAGGAAATTTTGTTGGACAACAGCAATCAAGTTACAAACTCATGGAGAAAAATAATTATAATAAAAAGGGTCCAGGGAATCCCTATTATAATAGCTATAGATCTAATGATAAAAATAATATGGTAACAGAAGATTTTCATTTTAAAAATACAGCTATTGATTAATGCAATGTAATGTCAATTAGATATATATTCTTGAAGTCTTATTTTTATCTCTTGTAGCTTTATCTTTTTATTATGTCAAAATATATTAGACTGGAAACTATGGCAATAATACCAGGATTAAAAATTTGAGAAATTTGTTAATTTAAAAACAGTTTGAGAGGTTTACAACATTAAAAAAGGGTAAGAACAGAGCCAGGCGGTGGTGGTGCATGCCTGTAATCCCAGCACTCTGGGAGGCAGAGGCAGGCATCCGGATTTCTGAGTTCGAGGCCAGCCTGGTCTACAGAGTGAGTTCTAGGACAGCCAGGGCTATACAGAGAAACCCTGTCTCAAAAAAAAAACAAAAATAAAAAAAATAAATAAAATAAAAAAAACAAAACAAAAACAAAGGGTAAGAACAGCCGGGCGGTGGTGGTACACACCTTTAATCCCAGCACTTGGGAGGCAGAGGCAGGCCAATCTCTGAGTTTGAGACCAGCCTGGTCTACAGAGTTCCAGGACAGCCAGGGCTGCACAGAGAAACCCTGTCTCGAAAAAAGGTAAGAACCACGCCCAGCCCATTCCCTTTGCCTGAGCTCTAGCTCAGTTGTCCTGCTCTAGCTTGCAGGCCCCTTCCAAAAGCAGCCTCCCTTCTTTCAGTCCAAGGCACAGATAAGAAGCTCCCTCAGCCAAGGTCAGAAAAGTATCAAGTCTCTTTATGAAATATGTTTATGAGCTAAAAAAAAAGCTTTATTTTGATACTGGAAGAACTTCAACTAAAAACTATGATCTTTAAGGCTCAAAGTTAATAGGATTTAGTCTCGTAAAATTACTATAATTAAAAAATAAAGTTGGGGGCTGAAGAGATGTCTCAGCTGTTAAGAGCACTGACTGCTCTTCCAAAGGTCCTGAGTTCAAATCCCAGCAACCACGTGGTGGCTCACAACCATCTGTAATGAGATCTGATGTTCTTTCTCTTCTGGGTGTCTGAAGACAACTACAGTGTACTTACATATAATAAATAAATAAACCTTTAAAAAAATAAAGTTGATAATCAGTAACCTTATAAATGATCATATCCTTTCGGGTTTTTTTTTGTTGTTTTTGTTTTTCGAGACAGGGTTTCTCTGTGTGGTCCTGGCTGTCCTGGAACTCACTCTGTAGACCAGGCTGGCCTCGAACTCAGAAATCCTCCTGCCTCTGCCTCCCAAATGCTAAGATTAAAGGCGTGCGCCACCACACTCAGCTGATCATATCCTTTAATATATTCAGAAATATATTAAAGTCATGCTAAGTACTGATTACAATTAACTATAAGATTAGAGCTTTATTTTCTTGTTTCATGTTTGCAAGGTATAGTTTGAAACATATTAACTGAGAACAGGTAAAGGTTGTTTAACTCAGATATGCTAGGTAGGCACTAGCCTTCATACCAGTCAGGGATCTGCTGAATATGACATTTAATATGACAGAGACTCCAAAATCCTAAAAAAAAGAAGAGACAACAACAACAAAGGATTCCACCTAGATTATGATACAGAAATCCTTAGAAACAAGAGCCAACCAATTAGGATAAAGGTCACCTACCTACTCCTCCCTCAAATTCCCCTAATTCCTTCAGTGATTCCTGGACCCTAACAAGAACTCCAACACTGTCCTGAATGTTGGTATCATTAGGATTCAATGTGTGCCATCAAGCTCTGTCCAATACCCTCTTACCTCTCAGAGGTCTCAAAGGACAGGCTGGCTTTCTCCTCCTTGTGGTCACTACCACTGCCAGACCGATGCAGGCTCCGGCGGGAGTGTTTGCGCCGAGGTTGCTCCCGCTCTGGTGTGTCATCTTGCTCTACAGTTTCACTCTCCACATAAGGGTAGGCTACCAAGTTGATGTAACCATCACTGTCTCCCTCAAAACAGACAGAAACCACGCCTGTTGGAGAAAAAAACAGCTGATTAACAAATATCAAAGTTGGTGGAGTGCATGCCTGTCCTGCTTTCTCACAGACGTGGACATCACCTGCCCTGACTCAACTGGGGATCCACTAAGAATTATGACCAGCAGACACCCATTTCCAAAAACAGACGACTGCATTCACTCTCAACCTACTGCTCACCTCTGATGAGGGTAAATCTGTAATTATTTTCTACATTTCCCTTTACCCTTCTGCTTTCAGTAACTCACCACTCACAAATATTCTCTAGGTGACATTGAAAACAGACAAAATGTAATGCTCTAGAGGGTAGGAGATGGCTCAGTGATCAAATGCACTTGCTGCTCTTGCAGAGTACTGAGGTTCAACTTCCAGAACCCAAATGCTGGCTCACAAATGTCTCCAACTCTGCCTCCAAGGATCAAATGTACTGTTCTGGCTCTATGGGCCACCAAAGATGCATGTGGTTCACAGACATACAACAAACACTCACACACATAAAGCAAAAATAAAATCCTTTTCAAAAAAATGGATACTTAAAAAATTAACCCTCTATCTACTCAACTGCTTGTGATCCTTAGAGCTGATTTCCTTCTGCCTGACTGTGTTACCTAAAGAAACAAACTAGCTGGGCAGTGGTGGTGCACGCCTGTAATCCCAGCAGAGGGAGGCAGAGGCAGGCGGATTTCTGAGTTCGAGGCCAGCCTGGTCTACAAACTGAGTTCCAGACTGCCAGGACTACATAGAGAAACCCTATCTCGGAAAACCAAAAAAAAAAGAAAGAAACAAACAAACTATCTCCAAGACAGTGCTCATATATAAAGTATTTTCTTCTCAGGGGCTGGAGAGATGGCTCAGCCCTTAAGAGTACTAACTGCTCTTCCAGAGGTCCTGAGTTCCCCAGCAACCACATGGTAGCTTCTGGTGTGTCTGAAGACAGCAACAGTATACTCGCATACATAAAATAAGTATTTTTTTTTCCTTCCCACACTGAGCACAGTGCTCTCTTAGTTTCCCACATAGACTTCTATTCTGAAGTCTCTAAGGTGAACTGCCTTCCTGAATTTCCCCACCATATCCCATGGAATAATTTGTTCTCTCCATTTTTTTTATTTTTATAAGACGGGGCCTTGGATAGACCAGGCTAAGCTTCAAACTCACTATGACATAGATGACCTTAAACTGACCTCACTTCCCAGTGTTAGGGTTACAGGTGTGTGTGGCCATGCCTGTTGTCTGTTTTTTTCCTTTTTCACCTGGTACTTTTTTAAAGTCTCATTATGTAACCCTGGCCTCTTCCAAATCACAGATCAGAGATCCACCTGTTTCTGCATGGAAAGTGTTAAAGGCACTACCACGACTGGCTTCCACTTTTACTTACACCATTATAGACAGACACACAGACACACATTTTTTCCTTGTAGCTCTGGCTGTCCTAGAATTCACTCTAGATCAGGCTTGTATTGAACCCATAGAGCTCTGCCTGCCTCTGCCTCTTAGTGATGGGATCACATCTGTGCACCACCATGCCTGGCTTCTCCTTTAATATGTAAGTGTGTTGCTCACATGTATGCAAGTGTATCACACAAAGCTAAAAAAGGTATCCTATCTTCTAGAACTGGAGCGACAGGTGATTGTGACTCTCCGCATGAGTGTTGGAAACACACCTGGGTCCTTAAGAATAAGAAGTACTCTTCCTTCTTCCTCGGTGCTGCCTACAAGGTGGCTGCCATCTGTTTTGTGGCATCATGGCTGCCCTCTGGCCTCTGGTGAAGTCCAAGATTGTCAAAAAGAGGACCAAGAAGTTCAACCCGCACCAGGCAGACTGATATGTGAAAATTAAGCGAAACTGGCAGAAACAAACCCAGAGGCATTGACAACAGGGTGCAGAGAAGAGTTGAGGGCCAGATTCTGATGCCCAGCATTGGTTATGGGAGCAACAAGAAACCCAAGCACATGCTGCCCAGCGGCTTCCAGAAGTTTCTGGTCCACGACGTCAAGGAGCTGGAAGTGCTGCTGATGTGTGACAAATCTTACTGTGCTGAGATTGCTCACAATGTGTCCTCTAAGAACCGAAAAACCATCGTAGAAAGAGCAGCACAGCTGGCCATCAGAGTCACCAATCCCAACACCAGGCTACGCAGTGAAGAACACGAACAGATCGCTTGTGTGCATGCTTCGTGTTTTGATAAAATCACAAAAACTGCCCCCCCCAAAGGTATTCTTAAAGGTGGGCAGCCCATGCCTTTAATCCCAGCACTTAGGAGGCAGAGGCAGCCTGAGTCTGAGTTTGAGGCTAGCCTGGTCTACAGAGTGAGTTCTAGGACAGCCAGGGCTACACAGAGAAACCCTGTCTCAAAAAAGTATTCTTAACTGCTGAGCAATCTCTCCAACTCATGTTGTATGTATTTGTCAACCAGATTAATTTCTTCCAGATCAAGAAACAGAAATAACTCAGAAACAACACAATAAAACAGAAACAATACTCAGAAATCTAATCAAAAAGGTTTCTTAAAAACAAGAAACAACAATGAAAGTATCCTGGAACTTGCATATGCCACCCTGTGTCCATCAACAACACCTCTACACTTCCCATTTTGGTGTACATGAGCCCCCCTTCTGCAGGGAGTGGCTGAGGCACTCTGTCCTCTGCACTTGTTTCCTTCTGGGTCCTGTCAGAAGAAAAATCCTTCAAACTCACACCTCCAAGGGGTTCACACGCACAACCAGTCCATGAGCATGGCTTTCTCTCAGCAAGCCCTCACCAAGGCCTTTTGACCTTGTTTAAGATTGACCACCCTCCTGGTCACAGTCTCCCTCACACTCTACTTGACTGTCCCCAGAACTGTCATATTCTTCCAGAAAAGAGCCACTGTTTCTATTAGCCTCTTTTTCCCATCTTGATTCAGTCTTTGTATGTCCAGAATACATTCCTTTTGTTCAAATAATAGTTCAGCTGAAAGAGTTGTATTGTTCATTGGAAAAATAATTTTACTTTTTTCTTTGCAACTCAGCTGTATCTATCTGCACAGGCTGGGACTCCTAGTTAAATGAGGCCTCAGACAACCTTGGCTCAGTCTGTGATATTGAGGGAGGCAGTGTCTCACTACCACATAAGAGGCGACCACAGGCGCCTCCACGATGGGGAAGACACTTCCTTCCATATCTATCATTAGCTTTTGCTTTTGCCAAGTAAGCATGCAAAAGCAACTACAGATTTTAAGAAGTACTGTGAAGAAATTAGGTGGGGTTCTGTATCACAAATGCTAACGTTTCCAGAGCAGAGCATCTAACACAGGATGGTCAGGCAGTGCCTGGGGCTGGGGGCTGCAGACTGAGGAGCTGTGGACAGGGCTCCAAGGACAAAGACAAGCGGAGGCTAAAATAAACCAAACACTGTACAAGCTGGAGCCGGGGACTCCAAAAACTGCCTCTTTTTTACAAATTAAAATATAAAGAGTCTGGGAATATAGATACATTGGTAGAATATATTTCCTAGCATTCTTAAAAAACAAACAAAGGAATAGGAATATAATTCAGTGGTAGAATGCTTGCCTAGCCCACTCAATTCCTAGGTTCAATCCCTAATACTGTAAAAGAAAAAAAAGTATATACAGAATTCTGTACATACTCAACTATGTACAGAACTGAGCAGTAGGACTCAGGTCCTTGTCTACAACATTACTCACGAGATCCAAAAGGTGGAGTAATATGAATGTAACTAATCTGCCGTGTTTTAATTTTATTTTTTATTGTTTTGTTTTTTGTTTTTTGTTTTGTTTTTTTTTTTTTGAGACAGAATTTCTGTGTGGCCCTGGCTGTACTGGGACTTACTCTGTACACCAGACTGGCTTCAAATTCAGAGATTCACCTGCCTCTAACTCTCAAGTGCTGGGATTAAAGGCGTGCAGCACCATGCCCAGTCATTTTTTAAAATTTTATTTCATGTATATATATGCATTTGTGCCTGAGTGCATGTCTATTTACCACACGTATGCAGTATCCACAGAGGCCAGAAGAGGGTGTCAGATTTTCTGAAACTGGAGTCACAGATGACTGTAGCCTCCAGCTGTAGCCTCCATGTAGGTGCTGGGAATTGGACCTGGGCCCTCTAAAAGCAGCAATCAGAAGGATAGAAAGAGCCAGGGGTTAAGGACATCAGGTGAAAACCTGGGCCCAGAGTGGCTCACAGAGACTGAACCACCAACCAAAGAGCACACATGGGATGGACCTAGGCCGCCCTACACATATGTAACAGATGTGCAGATTGGTCTCCCCGTGAGAACCCTAACTGAAGCAGGGGCTAACTCTGACTCTGTTGCCTGCCTTTGGATTCCTTTCTGCCTAACTGGGCTGCCTTGTCTAGGTTTAATAGAAGATGCACCTAGTCATACTGAACTTGATATGCCAAGGTGGACTGAGATCAATGGGAAGCCGCCTCTTCTCCAAGGAGAAAGGAAAAGGGTCATGGGGGAAGGGGAGGTAAGCAGGAGGGTAAGCTATTAACGGAATGTAAGTAAATTAGTAAATTTAATAATAATCATAATCATAATAAAGAGCAACGAGCACTCTTAACCACCAAGCCATCTCTCCAGCCCTCATTAAAATTTTCTTAACAGGCCTGTGAGATGGTCAGGCAGGTGAAGACGTCCACTGCCAGGTCTAAAGGCATGAACTCAACCCACAGTCTACGTGGTGGCAGGAGAAACAACTCGTGAAAGCTGTCCTCTGTCTTCTCTATGAATGCCATGGTATAAGAATACCTGCAAACATACAAATAATACAGATAAACCTTTTCTTTTTATGGTTTGTTTTATTTGTGGTGCTGGAGTCAAACCTAGGACCTTACTTGGGTCAGGCAAGCACTCCACCACTGAGCCCCAGCTCCCAGAAGGAAATCAAACACATGCTATGAAATAGATGGACTTTAAAAACATGCTAAGTGAAATTAGCCAGATACAAATTGAGGAAAATGTATAGTTTCATTTATGTGGACTATCTACACTATTTGTGAATGAAAGAAGTTTTCAAGACACACAGAACGCACAGGGAGGCTTTTATTTAGTATGCTCACAGTACTTATTTCACAATGAACAGTAGTTATAGCCACACAACTATGTCAGTGTACCTAATGCTATTAAATTATACAACAAAATTATACAACAAAACTTTATATATTTTTCCATAATAATTTTTCAGACTTAGAATCAAAGTCAGGGGATGGCTCAGAGGTTAAGAGCACTGGCTGCTCTTCCAGAAGTCCTGAGTTTAATTCCTAGCAACCACATGGTGGCTCACAACCATCTGTAATGAGATCTGGTGCTCTCTTCTAGCAGGCAGATACACATGCAGACTGAATGCTGAATACATAACAAATAAATAAATAAAAAATCAAAGTCAACTCTTACTTAGATTGCTAAATGGAAAATTCCCTAAGTAAAAAAATGTTACAATGACTAAAATTGTAACTAATTTTTTAAAAAAACATTTAAAGCCTTACTAATTTTTATGTATATGAGAACATTTTGACTATATATTTAAGTACACCCCACAAGTGAGTGGAACTGGAGTTGCAGACAGTTGTGAGCTGTCATGTGGGTGCTGGGAACCAAACTTGGGTCTCTGCAACAACAGCATATGCTCTTATCCACGGAGTCATTTCTCCAGCCTGGTTCTATACAATTTTACAAGGACTGGAGAGATGGCTCAGCAATTAATAGTGCTTACTATATAATCAGGAGGATCAGAGTTCAGATGTCAGCACCAACATAAGAGGCCTGGTATCCCACAAACACCTGTCAGTTCAGAGGAATTTAATGTTCCCTTCTGGTATGCATATATATTTACTTTCACTCACACACACACACACACACACACACACACACACGCACACACGCAAATAAATAAATTCTTAAGTTAAAACAAGCATAAACTAAAAAAAAAAAAAAAATTAAGCAAGTAGACCTCTGCCTGGACTACATAGTTGAGATCTTATCTCAAATGAATAAACAGCTCTTACATTGGGCAGTTATAAAAATATATATGGGGCAAGAGAGATGGCTTAGCAGTTAAAAGCACTTGCTGCTCTTGCAAAAGACTATGGTTTTGTTTCCTGCACCCACAATGGCAGAGTATAACACATCTGTAATTCCAAGAGATCTGATGCCTACTTCTGACCTCTGCATGCATGTGGTACACACAGATATGCAGCAAAACACTCACAGACAGAGCTGGAGAGATACGTTGGTAGTTAAGAGCACTAGCTGGCCGGCAGTGGTGGCGCATGCCTGTAATCCCAGCACTCTGGGAGGCAGAGGCAGGCGGATTTCTGAGTTCGAGGCCAGCCTGGTCTACAGAGTGAGTTCCAGGACAGCCAGGGCTATAGAGAAACCCTGTCTCGAAAAAACCAAGTCCAAAAAAAAAAAGAGCACTAGCTGTTCTTCTAGAAGACCAAGATTCAATTCTCAACACCCATATAGCAGCTCACATCCATCTATATCACCAGTCCCAAGGGATGCAACACCCTCTTCTGACCTCTGCAGGCACCAGGCACACATGTACTACACAGACACACAAGTAAGCAAAACACCAATACACATAAAATAACTAATTTTAAAAATAGTTGAATAGGCCTACGGTAGTGATTAGTGAGTCCCACCTTTAATCTTAGCACTCAGGAGGCAGAGGCAGGTAAACTGTGAGTTAAAGGTCTACAGAGTGAGTTCCAGGACAGTCAGGGATACACAATAGAAACTTTGAGTGGTAGAGCCCAGCATGGTAGCACACGCCTTTAATCCCAACACTTGGGAGGCAGAGGCAGGCGGATTTCTGAGTTCAAGGCCAGCCTGGTCTACAGTTCTAGGACAGCCAGGGCTATACAGAGAAACCCTGTCTCAAAAAAAACAAAAAAACAAAAACAAAAACAAACAAACAAAAAGAGTGGTGGAGAGGCTGGAGATATATGGCTTGGTGGTTAAGGGCACTGACTGTTCTTCCAGAGGTCCTAAGTTCAAATCCCAGCAACCACATGGTGGCTCACAACCATCTGTAATGGGATCTGATGCTCTCTTCTGGTATGTCTGAAGATAGCTACAGTGTACTCACATACAAACAAACATATATATATACATAGTAATTAATAGTACATACAGAGTGCAAAGAACAGATGCTAATCTAGCATGATTCCAAGACACCTGCAAGATTCTTTCTGTTCTATAAAGCCAGCTCTTGTCTTAAAACTGTTTCAAACATTTAATACATCAGGGCTCCTGAATATTCCATAAATCCCCTTCTCCAGCACACACAAACATGCACCACTATCTGCTTGCCAGCTGTTCAACCACCTTAAAACCTGGAAAGCACCCCTTTATCCTTAGGGATTAAAGAATTGTCCCCTTCTCTGCTAGACCTGTGTCACAAACAAGGGATTCCTTGACAACAGTCTTTTCTCTACCAATGGGTCTTCCTGCTGTCATTTTTCTCAGCTTTTCACGATCTAAAAACATTTCTGATAATTTCAGCTTCTAATTTTACCTAACAAACTGAGATAATAAAGAACCACAACCACATCATAGGGCAAACACCACAGGACAACTGAGCCAAGACCTGTCAGTCAAAGGTTGCTAGTCTCACAATAAGGACCACTGACCGACCTTTGTACTCTGGGGTGAATTCCTTCATTTCAGGAGGGAGTGACTCGTAGAAGCGCTGTTCCCGCGAGATGAGAGGTTTGCACACAGTGTGGTCGTCGTACCGCATCATGCTGCTGTGCCCGCCCACCTGATGGATGAAGGGCTCCAGGAGGACTCCTCGGTCTCCAGCCCGACTTGCGTTCTTGCCATACTGCCCCACTTCCATGGTTTGACAAACACACATTGCGTTGGGGGCCGGTTGCACACTGACGGCAGACGATGCAGCACATGGACCACAAGAGAGCTAAGTTGAACCTGGCTAGTGGGAGGCCAATGGTCAGAGTCTGCTTAGTTTATTGTTCTGTCCTGGAAAAAATAAGATAGGAAAAGGGAATCAAATGTCTGGCCACTGAGTTTCCTGATGTGCATCAGGAAACTGCATGTATGCTAGTAACCTAAGAGGCAGCTGGAAAATTTTGTTAAAATGATGCTGCTTTGGTCTCCACCCATCATTCTGTGTACACAGCTCCCTTCCAACTCCCTCTAAATACTCTGAGGATTCCACTTCAGAGATATACCATGTCACAATCATCAGTATGAAAACTAACCCGGCTATGTAAGCTTCAAAATGAAAGGATCAGAAAAAGCAACAGATAGACATTCTGTTCAAGGTCTCATCCTGACTCAAGAGAAGTGTGTTTGGGTCTTGTTTGCATTTCAACCATTGAGCATACATCCAGTGGCATTGAGTACATTCACACTGCTTGTATAACCAGCACCATCATCTGCCTTCACAACAGAGGCTTCCATCAGCCAAACTGAAATTCTGTGCCAATATTTTTATGTTTATTTTTTTTCAAACAAGATTTCCCCATTATCACCCAGTATGGCCCTAAATTTGCTGTCCTCAAGACAAGAGTTTCTACCTTAAGCATCAGGTCATGTTAGTTTCAAAACTCTGCTAAAGGTACAAAGGACCAGACATGAAAAGCCATTCTCTGACAGGATTGAAAGCAAATCCACATGCCCCCCCGCCCCCCCCCCAAGAAGGGATATCTCTGTGTAGCCCTGGCTAGACTGGAACTGGCTCTGTAAACCAGGTTTGGCATGGAAGTCAGAAATCTGACTCACTCTGCCCCCCAAGCCCTAGAATTAAAGGTGTGAACCATGACACCCACTTTTTAAAACAATTTAAAAAATCGTTTCTTTTGCTTTCCCTTAGTTGAATTCAGACTCTCTACTTTCAGTCTTCCTTCCCTGTGGGATAGGCGAGTTCTCTGTATTAGAGAGTACCTTCCCTCTGAGGTCACTTTTTCTTTCCCTTAAGAAAGGTTAAAATTCTTGTCATTTCTTTAATACCAAATCCACTTTTGAGTCAGGATTGTAGTAGGTAGACTACAATCCTGAGGGACTGAAGGCTGGAGCAGCAGGGGACACTGAGGAGCCCTCAGATACCCTGGAGCCTCATCATCTGCCATGCAGGGCAAACAGCACTCTCACCCTGGGGACTCCTAGTAAGAAAGCTGAAACCCTGTCAGTGTCTCTGAGTGGACTGTGGTCATGGCGTCATGGAGTTCCACTGCTCTGCCTGAGCTTACTATGACCTTTCAACTACAAGAGAGTCTGTCTGGCCTGTTTTAAACACTCTGCATTGGTATTTTAGGCTGACTGCCTGATTTGCCTGGTGTGATGGCTTACGCCTAGAATCTCACATTCAGGAGGCTGAGGCTGGAGACATAAGGTCAACCTGGTCAGAATGAAATTCTGTCTTAAAAAAAAAAAAAGCCCGAGCCGGGCAGTGGTGGTGTACACCTTTAATCCCAGCACTTGGGAGGCAGAGGCAGGTGGATTTCTGAGTTCGAGGCCAGCTTGGTTTTCAGAGTAAAAAGCTAGGAGGCTAACCTGCACTAGGAGTTTGAGACTAGACTGGAATATTTAAAACATGGGTTAGTTGTTTTTTTTTTCTGTGTAGGCTGGCTGTCCTGTAACTCACAGAGCCCCACCAGTCTCTGACTCACAAATTCTTGGATTAAAGGTGTCCAACACCATTACCCCATTATCCTATGACTCACAGTGTACATATCTGATATGCAGATGGTCTGAGGGACCCACAGGTTGAGAACCACTGCTCTAGGCGGTGGAAAGAAACTGCTAAGTTCTCTTTGGTGTGCTTTTCCTCATTTGTCCCTAAGCACTACTCCCCACACCTTCCTGTGTCTGAGTTGATGCTCCCTTCACCTAGTCTCTTAATTTTCAGGTCAAGATTCAGGACTCACATATCCAGCAGCCTACTCATTCTAGGAAAACCTAATAGAGACAAAGCAGCTGGCCTCTCTCTCCTCACTAAACCCCTCTGTACCTGCATCCACTACATCCTCAACTCCAGTTTTTTGACGTCATATGCTACCCCTCTTCAACTTGCTTGTTATCCCATTCTAGACAATCCAATCCGTCTCCATACTGTTTCTCACACAGATGCACTGGCACTAGTCATTCCCTCTACCCAGAACATTCTCCCAGGTTTCACTCCCCCACTGCCTTCTACAGTTTCTGAACTGGGAGTCAATATGGTTCAGCAGTTAAGACTGTGTCCCTCTCTTGCAGAGAGCTGGAATGAGATCCCAGCACTCAGGTCAGGTGGCTCACAATGGCCTATAATTAATTGCAGCTCCAGGAGATCTGACCTCTAACTCCATTGCCACCTGCACTCACGTGCATATACCACACACACACACACTTAAAAATAAATCACTTTTGAGACTTTGAACTGGGCAAGATAGCACAATGGATAAAATGCTTCACAAGTTTGACAACTTCTTCAGTTCCCAGAAGTCACAAACCTACTCCAGAGTTGTCCTCTGACTTATACAGACAGACAGACAGACAGGCAGGCAGGCAGACAGACACAGACACACAGACACACACACTCTCACGCTGTGGCAATTGCCTTGCCCCAACATATATTCACACAATACATTTTTTAAAAGTTTAGTCTTTAAACTGTCTGGCATGGTGGCACATGTGGTGGTAGGGCCTTTAATCCCAACACTAAGGTGGCTAAGGTAGGAGGATATCAAATTTGAGGCCAGTCTGGGCAATTTACCAAGTTCTTTTTTCAAACAAACACTGTCCCTGGAAGGTAGAAGGCAAAGACCAACATGAGAAATTATACTCTAACCTTCATACAAGCACCATGTGAACATATGTGCCCATAAACACACACACACACACACACACACACACACGCACGCACGCACGCACGCACGCACGCACGCATTTGTTTTCTTTGAGACAGGGTCTTAGCCTGTAGCCAAGCCTAGGACAATTCCTCCTATCCTAGACTCCTGTGCACTGAGTACAGGCACCATCACCCATCTCTACCAAAATCAGAACAAAAAGGTTCTGGTTCTGCAAACAGAATTCCAAGCCAGCAATAAAGAAAACATAAAATTCTGTGTAAACTCTCAAAGACTTGATAAGTGAATCAAAAACAAGCTTAAGCCTGGCTGTGGTGGCGCACGCCTGTAATCCCAGCACTCTGGGAGGCAGAGGCAGGTGGATCTCTGAGTTCGAGGCCAGCCTGGTCTACAGAGTGAGTTCCAGGACAGCCAGGGCTATACAGAGAAACCCTGTCTCAAAAAACCAAATCCAAAAACAAAACAAAACAAAAACAAAACCACCAAGCTTAAATGTAGCCAGGTTAAGAATAACATAAAAACGGCTGGAGAGCTGGCTCAGCAGTTGAGAGCACCGACTGCTCTTCCAAAGGTCTTGAGTTCAATTCCCAGCAACAACATGGTGGTTTACAACCATCTGTAACGGGATTGATGCCCTCTAATGGTATGTCTGAAGACAGGGACCGTGTACTCATATAAATAAATCTAAAAAAATAAAAAGAAAAAGAAAAGAAAAGAATAACATAAAGAACAAAAACTGACCTGGGCAGTGGTGGTGCACACTTTTACTCCCAGCGTTTGGGAGGCAGAAGCAGGCAGATTTCTGAGTTCAAGGCCAGCCTGGTCTACAGAGTGAGTTCCAGGATAGCCAGGACTACACCACAGAGAAACCCTGTCTAGAAAAAAGAAAAAAAAATTGTATAAAATGATTTAAAAAAAAAGAACCTACAAAGCAAAGGAATAACTTTTAATCAATGATACTAAAGGAAAAACAAATGATTAGGCATACACAAATGATCTCAACAATAAATAAGGAGCCAGATAAAAGATCTTGTTGAATAAAACTTAAGAGACATAAAATAAAAGGTTGGGGTTTTTTGCTTGGGTTGGGTGTTTTAGTTTTGTTTTTCTTAGGTCTAATTTAATTCAACAAGATAATAAGCCTAGAAAGTGGCAGTGAATGCAAAGTCCTGGCAAACAAGAGAAACTGTGATGAGCTTGGGTTGCAAACAAGGTCAGGACTAATTTAAGAACCAGAAAAGCAGTCTCAACAGTCTGCAATGCAATACCTGGTCCCTGTCCCCTCCCTCAGCCAGGCAGAATCCCACAGACTCCCAGCAGCAAATATGTCCTCTAAGCTCAGAAATCAGGATTCTGTAGCCAACACACTTCCTTATGGTTGCAGAGTAACCACTTGCACTTGTTAGGCAGTAATTTTTTATTAACCAAAGTATCCTTGGTACCTTTACATTTCACAGGCAAATTTGCAAATCACATCAAAAATCAGTTCATAATGTTCTATTTATTGTATTACAAATTCCATTTTTTATAAAGATTTATTTATTTATGTGGGTACACTGTAGCTGTCTTCAGACACATGAGAAGAGAGCATCGGATCCCATTACAGATGGTTGTGAGCCACCACATGGTTGCCAGGAATTGAACTCAAGACCGCAGGCGGAAGAGCAGTCAGTGACCCTAACTGCTGAGCCATCTCTCCAGCCCCAACTTCCATTTTTATTACTTTTAAAACAAATGCATCAGTGCTAGAGACGTGTTGCTCTAAGGACATGTTGGTAAAGTGCATGCTTAGCATGCGTAAGGAGGCCCTGGGAGCAATCCCTAGCACAACAAAATAACTATATCACGCAGCCAGTGAAAGGAACATGACAGACTATCACATGCTTTTAAAGGATGATTTTTTTTTCTTTTTCTTTTCCAGACAGAGTCTGGCTTTTACCCAGGGTAGCCTTGAATTTGTACTCCAGCAACTCTTCTGATGCCTCTGTTTTCCAAGTAGCTGGGACTACAAATGAACACAACACTCACAATATTACTATGGTGAGTGTTGTCATTATTCCTGCTATTATTAGAGCTAGAGCTACAGGTGGTTGTAAGCCGCTGCTGCGGTGCCAGATGTGGTCCAGCCCTTTAATCCAGCTCCTCCTAGGAGGCAGGTCGCTGAGAGTCTAACAAAGGAATAATAAAAATGAGCATGGGGACATGTGTTCCAATCACTAGGAAAGTAGAAGCAATCCTTGGAACTTGCTGGCCATCCAGGCTGGCCTACTTGGTGAATTCCAGGCCAGTACTAGCCCTTTCTCAAAAATATGAACATCATCTGAAGAATGAACCCAAGGTTGTTCTCTGGCCTTTTTCAAAGGAGGCACATAAGTGTGCATGCACATACACACTGAGTACTAGGGTTGTGACTAGACATTATTTGACTCTCACCAGGCCTCCACCGTTTAGCCAGCTTTCCTAGAACCCAGTGTGTTTTAAAACAACTCAAAACAAACCTATGATGAAAAAAGCAAAGCACAAGTTATCCTAGGCCAGAATAAGACAGCAGTTCAAATCAATCCTGTGTTAAAGAAACAAAGTAAAGTTGGGTATGGCTGTACACCCTGTAATTCCAACTCAGAAGGCTAAGGCAGGAAGATTGTGAATTCAAGGCCAGGCTAGATTAAATTCCTCAAAAATAAGGGAGTGGGTATGATTAGGTAATTATCTGAGAATAATAATCTACTCTCCATTGTGTACTTCATAAAAAAAGAAGAATGAAATCATTACTTCTGATTAGAAAGCTAGTGGATGCTAAGCTTGTTAGTAGAGCCATTACAGACACTAAAGCAAACCCAGAAGCTTCTCATTCTGGTTCCATTATTTGACTCTCACCAGGCCTCCACCGTTTAGCCAGCTTTCCTAGAACCCAACCACAGCTGTTTTGACTCCCACGATGCATGGAGTAGAGGCCAGCAGCTTCCTCTAACACCTCACTCAACAACTTCACAGTGTAGTGCTTCTGGTGACACATTTCCTTGTAAACAGAATCTACCCACTAAGTTCTAAAATGCTGATTTCTAACATGTTCTGCCAACATAAACCCCACAATGCTTCTGACATCTAGCTAGACAAAGCTGTACCCATCCAACGAGGTGTGGCCCCTAGCCATGTCCCCTTCCTTAACCATGTTTAATAGCGCAGGGATCTGACCATTCCCATGTGTAGTTTTTTCTATTAAGTTCTCTCTACTTCTGACCAATCAAATCCCTCATTACTCAAATTTGTTAAACTTAGTAATTGATATTTATTCACAGTTGGTTAGAATTTAGCTCCATCATAGAACACCAGCCAAGCATGTGCAAGACCTTGAGTGGAGTTCAATACTCAAACCTAAACCAAAAAAAAACAACAAAAAAACCCCACAAAAGTCTCCAAAATAGCTGGGTTTAGTGGCATCATTAATCCCAGCACTCAGGAGGCAGAGGCAGGCAGCATCTGAATTCAAGATTAGCTTGGTCTCAAGAGTGAGTTCCAGGACAGCCAGGACTACAAAAAGAAATCCTGTCTTAAGAGAGACAGAGACACAGAGAGGAGGAGGGAGAGAAAAGGAAAATAGAGAAAAAAAAAACTTCTAATTTAATATTTGTTCACCATGGTCAGGATGTTCTTGAGAGACACTCATGAAATATCTAACTCAAACATGTATTTTATAATTTATCTTTCCAAACAGGTTAGAACTTCCTGGTATTCATCTATTTTCTATGCTAATGAACTCTTTAGTATTAGCTGTACCATCCACATTTAATATCAAAAGTCATTAAAACCTAGCTTGGTACATTTGGCTCATAATGCCAGCTAAGTCAGGAAAATCACAAATTCAAATCCTACCAGGCTACATACACAGTTAAAGCAGTCTAAAGAGTGAGACCCTGTCTCAGTATCTCAACAGAAGCAGTAAAGAGCTGGAGACGCGACTCCGTGGTAGAGCTCTTGCAGAGAACACTGAAGACATCGGTTCAATCCTCAGTGCTGTAAAGATCTGACTAGCTGAAGTAAGTGGTAACTGGACCCCTCTGTATCACACCAATGCTGAGGTAGGGAAAGTCGGCATCCCCAGCTGGTACCACAGGAAAATGACTTGCTGAGAAAGGTTCCACGGCTAGGAAAGACTAAAACATCATTTCCTTTTTTTGCCTGTTGCTGGAAAAGTAAGTGTTAAGCAGGGTCTAGTATGGACAAACAGGGCACTGCAGCAGTCCACACCACGGGTCTCTTGTTCAGTTCCCTGCTACTGCAAAATGATGTGGGAACCCCAAAACTACCGACAGCTCTTCCTGTGCTTTTGCACACTACAGGGTGTGATGGAAGGAATGTCTAACAAGGACACTTCTCTGTGTAGCTTTAGCCAGCTAAACGCTGAAGAGAAGGCAGGTCATCCTCAGCCACCTACAGAGTTCACGGACAACCTGAGACGCTATTTAAAAAAAAAAAAAAAAAAAGACCTGAAGGCAACAATTATAAAGTCTTTACTCTTAAGAAATGGCTATAACTGACTACTTCATCTAAACAAAGAATGGTATCCTAGGAACCCTCACATTACAGCTTGTGTGTGGCAAGGGTAGTAATATAATTCTCAGGGACATTTTTAGTATATACTCATTATATAAAACAACGGGTTTCATTATGACATTTTCATACGTGCTATCATGGACTTTGTTCATAATCAACCTGAATTAGCCTCTCTTGTGCCCTTTACCCACCTCCCAACTTGTCCCCTTCCTGTGGCTAAATAATGTACCTTCTATTTTCTTGTTTTAAATAAATGTTCTTTAAAAACAAAGATTCTGCTACAAAGAAAATATGCATCATTTGTCTTTCTGATTCTGGTTTATTTCACTTTATATGATGATCTCTGGCTCCATTCATCATGCAAGTTACACAATTTCTCCTCTCTTGGCTTTTTGGAGACAGGGTTCCTCTATGTGAAATTCCACTGTGTACGTGTGCCAGTTTCTTTACCCACTCATTTTCTGATGGGTTGCTAGACTGAGTCCAGACCTCAGTTACTGTGAATGGTGTCACAATTAGTGAATATATAGGTATCTGCTGGACACTTAGATTCTCTTGGGTGAATACAGGAGTACTATAGCTGGGTGATATGCTAGTCCTAAGTCCACTTTTATTTTCTGTTTGTTTTTAGAAACTCTGGTTTTGTTTTGTTTCTTTTTTTAAATCCCTCAGAAAACCTGTAATACCCAAGGCATAGCAAAGCCTTTCTAAGAAAATCAGCTGAAAACGTCCCCTTAGGCAATAAATGGCATTAACATTTAAATCTAAGACTGGGGATGTAGTTCAGTTGGTAGACTACTTGTCTATCATGTACAAAGCCCTAAGTTTAACCCAAGCATGACACAAAATTGGACATAGTGGTATAAAACCATAATCCCAGCACTCAGAGGATAAAGGCTAGAGGACCAGAAGTTCAAGGTTACCCTTGACTACACTGAGCTACATGAAGTCTTACCTCAGAAAACAAGGGCTGGAGAGATGGCTCAGCAGTTAAGAGCACTGACTGCTCACTGGTGGCTCACACCCATCTGTAATGGGATCCAATCGACTCTTGCTACTACTGCTACTCTGAAGACAGCAATAGTGTACTCATATAAATAAATAAATTTTAAAAAGAAAGAAAAAAAAAAGAAAAAGGGGCTGCGGGATTGGCTCACTCAATGCTTAAGTAAAACACTTACTGCCCGGGCAGAGGACCCAGGTTTGGTTACTACAACCCAAGTGTTATCTATGTGGTATTCAACCATCTACAACTGATTACTACAACCCACATGGTGTCTATGTGGTATACAACCATCTACAACTGGTTACTACAACCCACATGGTGTCTATGTGGTATACAACCATCTACAACTGGTTACTACAACCCACATGGTATCTATGTGGTATTCAACCATCTACAACTGGAAAATATTTTTTTTACCTGCTCTATTAAAAAGTTATGGTTCTATGCTAGGCATAGTGGCACACACCTATAATCCCAGCACTTGGGAGGCAGAAGCAGGCGAATCTCTGCAAACTCAGGATTAGGTCACCATGGTCTAGAGAGTGAGTTCCAGGACAGCCGGTGGCTTTATAGTGAGACCCTGTCTCAAAAATACCCATGAAATCATACTCTAACTGTAATCTTACGTTTAAAAGGATAAACTTCCTAAAGAAAAGTTGGTTTCATTTGTCTTCATCATGACTAATGCTTTTATCTAACAGGACCTCAGGACTAGCTAGGTCCAGCAACACTCCTGTAATCTCAGCCATAAATAGACAGAAGAGGCCTGCAGAAAAGTCACAGCTCAGACTCAGCAACACAGAAAGCCCTAGGTTGTACAACTAGCTGGAGCTATATGGTGACTCCCCCTCCCCCCGATTTTTTTTTCAATTCCAGGGATTCCCAACTCCTTTAAAAAAAGATTTATCTATTTATATGAGTACCCTGTTGCTCTTTTCAGAAACACCAGAAGAGGGCATCAGATCCTATTACAGATGGTTGTGAGCCACCATGGTGGTTGCTGGGAACTGAATTCAACCTCTGAAAGAGCAGTGCTCTTAACCGCTGAGCCATCTCTCCAGCACCCCCTACATTTTTAAAATTATTTATTTTATGTACATTGGTGTTTTGCCTGCATGTATATATGTGAGTGTGGGGTCCCCTAGAACTGGAGTTACAGACAGTTGTAAACTGACATTTGCATGCTGAGAATTGAACCCAGGTTCTCTAGAAAAGCAATCAGTGCTCTTAACCGCTGAGCCATCTCTCCAACCTCAAAAAAAAAAATGTTTAATTAAATTTTTTTTTAAAAAAACTCCTGACCCTATATAGTGTTATTAGCCTTTATATCCTTAACAAAGATTTTTTACCAACAGATCCAAGATAGGCCAGTATCTCATTAAGAGCCACAAAATTCCAATAAAACTTGCTCAACCCACAGTTGAAATAATTACCTAGCTATAGCTCAATTTCCTAGTACTACCCAAGATGCAAAGCTGTTAAAGAGGAAAAGGCAAGTTCCCTACATTTAATACAAAAAAAAACTAAAGCACTGTGATTTATAATTCCCAAACTTTTAAAAAAAATCAGATTATTTTTATTTTATGTGCATTGGTGTTTATTAGCCAGCATGTATGTCACATACGAATGTCAGGTCCCTTGGAACTGAAGTTACAGACAGCTGTGTGCTGGGAATTGAACCTGCATCCTCTGGAAGAGCAAGCAGCGTTTTTAATCTCTGAGCCATCTCTCAAGCCCCATCCATTATTTTTTTTTAAGATTTATTATTTATTAATGTACACAGTGTTCTGCCTGCATGTATGCCTGCAGGCCAGAAGAGAGCACCAGATTACATTGTAGATGGTTATGAGCCATCATGTGGTTGCTGGGAATTGAACTCAAGACCCCTGGAAGAGCAGCCAGTGCTCTTAACCTCTGAGCCATCTCTCTGGGGCCCCCCACCTGTCCAAACTTTTAAAACTAAAAAAATAAACCCTACATCTTTCTCTGGATAAACGGTAAAGTGGCACAGAGATTATGGGATAATTAATGCATTAAAAAAGGCTAACAAGCACACATGCTACAGCAGATATGGAGGCTAAAGGACAAGGGTTGTTTTTTCCTTCTACTATATGAGTCCTGGGATGGAACTTGAATCATGAAGTTTGGGGGCAAAAGCTTTTACTCAAAGAACCATCTCAGACTAAGCCTATGTTTTAAATAACAGCTTTACTGAGATGACCCACATAACATAATCCAGACATGGTAGGGTACAATTCACTGGTTCTTAGTACAGTCTAGAAAACATGCAACTGTCACCACAACTTTAACACATTTACTTATCTCAAAAAGAAATAATATATTTTGTCATGCCATACCCACCACACCTAGAAGCCCTAAGAAACCCCAAATCTACTTGCTGTCCCTATAAAATTATCTGTTCTGGATACTGATTAGAAACAGAATCACAAATACAGACTTTTAGATCTGGATTTTTAAACCCTACACATTTCTGAGACTCAAATATAATATACATCAGTATTTCTTGTTTATTTGGGGTTTTGTTTCTTTTAGACACAATCCATGTTATGTAGTCTAGCTGTCCTAGAACTCAATATTGTAGACCAGGCTAACCTCAGAGACCCACCTGTCTCTCTCTGTCTCCCAAGTTCTGGCATTAGAGGTGTGACACCATGCCCAGCCCCCTTCCCTTTTACTCATCTAGTCATCAGATGATGCTGATGGACATTTTAGGTTTTTTTCCCCTCTTTGTTGTTATTATTTTTAAGATTTTTAATTATGTATAGGGAAGTGGATAGGTAGTCAGAACTAGAGTCACACCATAAGCCACCCGACTTGAGTGCTAGAACCCTACCTCAGATCCTTTGGAAGAGCAGCTTGCTAGAGCTCCTGCCTGCTGAGTCATTTCCTCATCCCTCCTTTGTGGTTATTAACACTGATGCTACAAACATTTTCAATCAGCTAAAGAACTGTCAAAGTCAGTCATGGTGGCACATGTCTCTAATTCCAGAACTCAGAAGAATTCTAAGTTCAGGTCCAACTGGGCTACACAGCTAGAGGGGAGGGAGAAAAAAAGTGTGTGTGTGTGTGTGTGTGTCTGTCTGTCTCCCAAAGTTGCTGCATTGTTTCTCATTTCCATTAGTAAGGTACACAGGGCTCAAATTTCCCACTTGTATACCAGCACTGTCATTATGATTTTTCGGCTTCAGAATATGTTGCTTAATGACTGTTCATTCAATCATAATACGTCCAATTTTTATCAACTGCAAGGTGCTCTTACTCAATTGACATCAATGTTAGGTCTGAAGACTACACAGTCTGGTCAGGTAGGATAATGTACACCTGTAATTGTACGAAGATAGAGGCAGGAGGATATGGAGGATCAAGAGTTCAAAGCCAGCTTGGGCTACGTGAGACCCTGTCTCAAGGAAGGGGGTGGGGTCAGTGAGATGGCTGAGCAGGTAGACACTTGCTGCCAAGTCTGAAAACTTGAGTTCAATCCCTAAAACCCACAAGATGAAAAGTGAGTAGTTCTGTAAGTTGTCCAGATCTCCATGCACACACAACAGCACATACACTCCCACACACATGTATAAAACAATTAAAATGGAAAAAAAGATCCAAGACAAAGAAACAGTCTAACCTAGCCCCAAGACAAAGAAACAGTCTAACCTAACCCCAAGCTCCTAGCCTACTCTCCTTTCATGAGGCAGGAATAAATCTATGAATAAATGGGTTCAGAAGTTCAGAAGCATGTGTGTGTATATATAATATTTTTTAACTGTGTGTGTGTGTGTGTGTGTGTGTATGTATGTATGTGTGTGTGTGTGATCATGGTGATGTACCAGCCTTAAATGTAATTTCAAGCCATAGCAACAGATATATGAATATTTTTTCTTTTTTTTTTTTTTTTGGATTTGGTTTTTTTGAGACAGGGTTTCTCTGTATAGCCCTGGCTGTCCTGGAACTCACTCTGTAGACCAGGCTGGCCTTGAACTCAGAAATCAGCCTGCCTCTGCCTCCCAGAGTGCTGGGATTACAGGCGTGCGCCACCACCGCCTGGCTTAGATATATGAATCTTAATAGGGGCTAGAGAGATCTGCAATTGAGAGTGCTTTCTGCTCTATAGAGGATGAGTTTAGATTCCTGCACCCACATTAATGTGGCTCACAATTAACTGTAACTCCAGTCCCAAAGGATTTAATGCCCTTCTTCTGACCTCCATGGACATCTGCACATACAAGCACACAATCTTTTTTTTTTTTTTAAAGAGGAAAGGAAGGAAGGCATGAGCCTGCCAGCCTAAGCCACACACATTGGCACAGTAGTCAGGAAGCAGAGGCAGGCAGATCTTTGTGAGTTTAAGGCCAGCCTGGTTTACATAGCACTGAGTTCCAGGACAGCCAGGGATACACCATGAGATCTTGTCTCAAAAGCAAAACAAACAAACAAAAAACCACCTTAATTTATAAGCAGGCAAGATGGTTCAGCCAGTTGTAGTCAGACACCCACATGCACACAACGATGTGAGCATGCAAAAATAAATAAATAAATAAAATATTTGTAAAGAACCAAGATAACTTTGGTTTCCCCAATTGGAATCCATTACTCAAATCCTGCTGAAGTAAAACCAAGTATTTACATTTAAAAATGCATGCATGCCTCCAGGCACATAGCAGACTCCTTTAGTCCCAGTCAGAGAGCAGAATTCTTATGAATTTGAGCCCAACCTGGTCTGTACAATGAGCTCTAGGCCAGAAAGGGGGACAAAGTGATAACTGCCATGGAGGGGCGTGTGTTGAACACAGGGGCTCATGGCTGTAAGTCTCACCAAATGGAGACTGAGGCAGGAGGACCACTAATACTAGAGTGAGGCAGCATGGGCTATGTGTCATTTCTAGGCCAGTCTGGACTACGAAGTAAACCTAGACTCAAAAAATAAACTTAAAAACCTACACCAGCAGACATGTCACAAACGTGTGTTCTTGCTCCAAGCCCAAACTAAGCCTTTCCCCGACTCTGCCTACCACTGCTCCTAAGAGTCAGGCAAAGGAGGAGGAGGAGGTCCTAAGCAGGGGAGCAGCTGTGAGCACCAACACAGTATGCTCACTAACAGTTTTTAAGAGCCAAAGCTGGCACCGCCCCTCCTGAGATCGGTGACTTACTTTCGAGCCTAGACTGGGGCACCACGGTCAGTCACTGTGTGCAGGTTCTTCCTTCACATGTGGCAAGTGGTGAGACCCCTGGCCACCCAGGTCCCTCTCCCACTTGTGGCTCCACCCCACTTTCCTGTGTGATTATACTTCATTTCTGTCTCAGACAAACTTAGTAGTCTTTATAATCATGTAGTTTTTGTCTATATTCAAGTTAAAAAAAAAAAGGTTCCCCCCCACCCGCTCCAAAGCAGTTATTGTCCCACTAAAATAAACATTTGTGTGGGCGTGGCTATATGGTGATCTCTGAAACCAGGGTCTTTTTTTTTTTAATGTATATAGGTATTTTGCCTGAATGTCTGTGTATCAGATGTATGTGGTGCCCACAAGGCTAGAAGAGACCAAAAGAGGGAGTCAGATTTCCTGGGACTGGAGTTTTATATAGTTTGTTGTTGAGCTGCTGTGTGGGTGCTGGGAATTGAACCTGGGTCTCCTGGAAGAGTAGCTAGTGCTCTTAACTGCCGAGCCATCTCTCCAACCTGAGAAACTAGGGCCTTATGCATGATACAAGAACTCTACCACCAAGTTTTCCCCCCAAATTTCTTTGGTGGGTATGGGGGAATTGTACAAGGTCATTCCCTACAAGTCTTCCACCTTCTTCTGTTATGTCGTGTGTGTCTCCATGTATGCAGTGTATACAGAGTCCAGAAAAGGGCAACAGAATCTTACTCCATCACTTTGTTTTGTTCCTTTGAGGCAGAGTCTCATTAAACATAGAGCTTGGGCTGGAAAGATGGCTCAGTGATTAAGAGCACTGGCTGTTCTTCTAGTCAGAGTTCAATTCCCAGCACCCACATGGTGGCTCACAACATCTATAATGGGGTCTGATGCCCTCTTCTGGTATGCAAGTATACAAGGAGACAAAACATTCATACATAAAATAAATTTAAAACACACACAAAAAAAACAAAAACAAGCCGGGCAGTGGTGGCGCACGCCTTTAATCCCAGCACTTGGGAGGCAGAGGCAGGTCGATTTCTGAGTTCGAGGCTAGCCTGGTCTACAGAGTGAGTTCCAGGACAGCCAGGGCTACACAGAGAAACCCTGTCTCGAAAAACCAAAAAAACAAAAAAAAACAAAAAAAAACAAAAAAAAAACAAAAAACAAAACTAGTGAGCCTGTGGTTTTTCGAGCATCAGTGATCCTCCCTATGTACACAAACTCATCCTCTGTTTTCACAAGCATCCTCACTGACCACTGGGCCATTTCTCTGCCCCCCCCTTGTTTTTTTTTTTTGGTTGTTTGTTTTGTTTTGTTTTTTGAGACAGTCTCACTGGTGCCTGGGGCTTGCATTTATCAACTACTGAGCTACTGGGCTCCACCTACCTTCATCTCCCCAGCACTGGGATTACAAACCTGTGCCATGAAGACACTTTTTTCTTTTTTAAGGTTTACCTATTTTTTTATATGTGTATTTTACCAGTATGTATATATACCATGTATGTGCTTGGTGCCTGAGAAGACTAGAAAAGGACATCAGAGTCAGGTGTGGTGGTGCAGACAGAGTTCAAGGCCAGCCTGGTCTACAGAGCAAGTTCCAGGATAGCCAGGACTACACAGATTTCAAAGAACCAAAACAAAACCCCAAAAGGAAGGCATAAGATCTCCCAAAACTGAAGTTACAGATGATTGTGAGCTGCCATGTGGGTGCTGGGTACTGAACTCAGGACTTCTGCAAGAATAATTAAGTACCCTTAACTTCTGAGCCATTTCTCCAGCCCTACAGGTTTTCTATGAGTACCAGGAATCAAACTCAAGTCTTTATGCTTGTGGCAAACACTTACAGAGCCATCTTTTCAGCTCCCTCCTACTTGATTACACCATTGAGATGGGGGTCTTACTAAGTTTACAGACTGGCCTTAAATTTACTTTATAGCTCAGATGGACTGTGAACTTAATTAATTATTCTATCTCAGCATTTGGGGTAGGAAGGGCTATAAGCCCATGACACTAGGCATGACTAAAAATTATTAAAATTACTAAGAGACAGGGTCTATCATTAGAGCCTAAAATGGCCTTGAACTCATGGTGATCCTTCTGCCTCTGCCTCCCAAATACTTGTATTACAGGAGTAAGTTACTAGGCCTGACTCCAAAAGTTTTGGGTTTTGTTTTTTTGAGACAGGATTTCTCTGTGTAGCCCTGGCTGCCCTGGAACTTTCTCTATAGACCAGACTGACCTCAAACTCAAGAGATCTGCCTGCCTTTGCCTCTGGGATTAAAGACAAGCACCATCACTACCCAGCTCCAAAAGTTATTGGACTGGATAGAAGGCTCAGTGATTACTGCTCTTCCAAAGCACAATTCCCAGCTCCCATACAGTAGCTTTAACTGTAAGTACAGTTCTAGAGGAGCCAACACCCTCTCCTATCTCTATAGTTAGGTACTTGCATATGATACACAGATGCACATTCAGGTTTATAAAACATCCATTAAAGTGAAGAAAGAAAGAAAGAAAGAAAGAAAGCAAGCAAGCAAATATCAAATCAGTTGTGGTTGTGCACATGTATAATCCTAGTACTTAGGTGGCTGAAGAAAGAAGACCAAGAGTTAGATGTCAACCTGGATTACAACACACGCTGGTGACCTGCCTGGGCTATACAGGGACAGGTCTGTCTCAAAAAAAAAAAAGCACTGGTAAAGGGCTCAGGGGATAAGGGTGCTGCCACACTAACAAGACAATAAAGTTGGATCTCTAAAACCCATGGCAGCAGAAGTGCGCGCGCGCGCACACACACACACACACACACACCACTGGTACATCCACATAGCAAAATACAGCAAATCCTACTGTTACTTAAGAGGCTTTAACAGTTTTGCTGTTCAAAGGTAGTGGAATATTCTCCAGGAATATAAATGTTTGAAAGATGTTTTATAAAGCTAGGGAAAACCTGAACTGGGCTCTGGAGATAAGCAACAAAGGCAGAGTAACAGAATCCTAAAAAGGACAAAGGTCAAGGGACTCAGCAAGCAAGAGGAACTGGGAGCAAAAAAACATATGGAATGCTGAGTGGGCTATTCAGTTAGTGGTGCTAAGGATAAAGCCTGGAGAGGTGGGCTGGGGAAGCTGGGCAGCAACTCTGGTGCCCCACTAGGAAATCAGATCTCAGCCTATAATCCAGTGTTTCTTTCTCTTTTTTTTTTTTTCTTTTTCTCGAGACAGAGTTTCTCTGTGTAGCCCTGGTGTTGAGGAATTCAATTTGTAGACCATAGTGGCCTCAAACTCAAGAGATCTGCTTGCCTCTGCAGCCTGTACCCGTGTAAACTTCTGATTAGTGTAGAATAACCACCATCTGTGAGCTCTAGCTGTTCTTAATAGTTTAAAAGTGCTAAATCAGCCCAGCACTTTAATCCCAGCATTTGGGAGGCAGAAGCAGGTGGATCTCTGTGATTTTGAGGCCAGCCTGGTTTACAGACTGAGTTCCAGATCAGAATTATGTAGAGACACAGTCTGAAAGAAAGAGAAAGAAGGGCGGAGGTATCAACAAAGGAAAGGGAGAGGGAGGGAGGGGAGAAGGAAGCTAAACCAGCCAGTCAGTCAGGTGTATACCTAAAATAAGGAGACAGGTGACTCTTGAGTTTCCAGAACAGCTTAGGATATACAAGGAGTACCATCTCAAAAATAATCTAGAGTGCTGAATAACTGCTCAAGTTTACAAATGAATTATGCAAAGACAAAGACAGAAGACCCACTACTATAATAATGGTCTTTATGATGCAGCACTTAAAATACCCATCACAGAAATGATACTATTGTCTTTGGATCACTGTTGAATCTTGCATGATACTGTAGTCATACTCATGAGCTAATAAAAGCATTAAACAAAGAGAGTGAAAAGTTCTCCTGTATTTTTATTTTCTTGGGACAGCAGTCCTAAGATAAGGTTAAACCAAGAAAAAACTTTTTTTTGTTGTTTTTTGTTTTTGTTTTTGTTTTTAAAGACAGGGTCTCTCTGTGTAGCCCTGACTGACCTGGAACTTACTCTGTAGACCAGGCTGGCCTCAAGAACTCAGAAATCCACCTGCCTCTGCCTCCCAAGTGCTGGAATTAAAGGTGTGCGCCACCACTGCCCGGCAAGAAAAAACTTTAATGGGCCTTTGAACTCCCTACGACTGTACGCATTAGTCAATGCTTTCAACTTAATAGTCTCCTTCTATATCACAAAGCGATCCAATACCCAAAATGAAGAGGCTTAAAGGTAGCTATTTTAGCAGAAAATGCAAAAATTTAACCCCGTGGATAATTTAATCCCACCCCCCTCAAAAAGCAATGGGAGCTGGTTGTGGAGCCATTCTAAGAAGCTCAAGTTTTAGTATCTCTCTGCCTTAAGAACTACCCAAGAAACTTATTTCACCAAGGCTACAATTTTATTAAACATTCAAAAAGCGAAAGGGCAATGAAATAAATACTACTACTCAAGTTCCCTCTCCTCACAACTTGCTGCCTTCACCAGCTGCATTCAGCCCCAGTCTCCCAAAGGTATGTATCTCCAGACCAAGGTGCTGGTTTCTCCCAAAATTAAACATTCAGAGGTGACATGTTCCTAACAGACATTAAGGGTACGCCTCCTGCTTGGCCTCCTTAATCATCTTTTGTGGGTTTCATATGACAACAACATACAAGACACCTGTGTGGAGAACCTAAGGGGCCCTGGGTAAAAATGTGATTTACAGCCAGGACCCTTTCTACAGCAGCATACTCTTTTGGGGCTTGCCAGCCCCGCCTCCCCCGCCCCCCAAGCCTGACTGTTTTCATCAAGCATCAACAGCTTTTAGCTCTGCTTTTGTCTCCTACAGGGTCGTGCTAGGTAGCTCTGGCTGGTCTGCAGCCCATGGCAATCCTCCTCCCTCAGTCGAGTGCATGAGCTCACATACCCAATTTCAGGGTTTGGTTTGGTTAATAGTCCTTATACTCCTACGTCTTCTAACGGACTGTCTCTTTAAGAGACAAAATTAATCAAATCATTATCCTTATCCTCCTTAAAGCACATACTCCAAAAGAAGTGGTGGTCGAGCACCAAAGAACTTAGACCCCAAATAAAACTCAGCCGCTGTGGACATTTGGCTAGGTTCTTCAAGAAGCAGTAAACAGTGAGTCCTGAAGAGAACGGAAGGCTCCGAGGGTTCTCGGTGGTGCCAGGCAGAGGACCATCGCCCTACCAAAAGCACAGGGCCGTGATACCACCCTGCTTGGCTCATGAGGCATTTTAGGCCTGTTTTGTCTCATCTCTAGTCACAAGCGGCCTGAAAAAAAATTACTCGCAAGAGTGTGAAATCTTAAGAGCGACGTACATTTGTCACTGATTTAGAGGAACGTTACAGCCGGGAGAACGAGCTGGCAGTAACCACGTCTCAGCACTCCGGGTCTGAGGCACCCAGGGATTCGGTCTGAAAGGCAGGTTTCCCGCTACCCCGCCAGCCGGTCCTAGGGCTCAGGGCTCTCCGACCTCCACCCGGGCAGCCCTCCCAGCCTCCGTGCCAACATCTGGGAGGCTCGGCGGAAGGCCAACCAGGACGCTGGAATGATGTTCCAGTGATGCTCGCCCTAAGTCCCGACCCTACCTACGCGCGCCAGCAACAACCCCGCGCCCGCCGCCACCCTCGCCGTGGGTGTCGGGCGGGTCTTTTGGCCCGACTCCTGTCACTCACCGGCCCGACCCGGGCAGCGGGCGCCCAACGCTCCCCACGGGAGCTGGGGCCCCCCGGGCCTCCAGGTCTCGGCCCGCCCCCTGGCAGGCAGCGCAGGTGGCTGAGCCCCGCAGCAGCGGCCCCGCACCGGCCGCTCGGTCCAGCTCCTGGCGCTGCCCACTGGGTACGGATCAACAACAAGATGGCGGCCAGCCGAGGGGGCGGGGGCCGGGCGTCATAGTAACCAAGGACAGCAAAGAACCCGCCCCTGACTGAGTTTATCTCCAATCACCAGCCTCGTCTCGGGACGCCTGAAGGAATTCTTCGCGTCGATTCGTCAACTGTTCCGTCAGTCAGGGCGTGCCTCTCGTGCAGAATGTCTGGGGCACGTGACTGTGACGGCAAGAATTGACGCATGCGCGCCATTCTCAGGTTTGCTAGCGGCGGCGCTTTTGCTGTCGACTGGCGATGCTGGAGCACCCTTGGTTTTCCTGCGTAACCGTTTCGGTTTTGAGCTGGCAGCGTTTATCATACTCTCGCACACAGTTAGGGAATGTCAACGGTACGGTATTTGCTTTGTCGCCTGCCTCTATGCTTGGGATCGACCCTAGTAAACTGGTGAGGAAACTGAGGCGCAGAAAAGAGCCTGAGCCAAGGTCACACAGCCTTAGGAAGTGGTGGTGATGGGTCCCCTCTTCTCTTCTAGTTCCAGAATTAGTGTTTTCTAAGTATCTCTCAGCGTTGCCTCTCACCAGTCCCGAGGCACAGCCTTCTGTGCCACCTCTTCAGTTTTGGCTTCGCCTTTCCCAGTTAATTTTGCAGAGAGTTAAATCTGCATCCTGCACAAGTCTCTATACATATTGGCCGCTCTTCTTTGCCACAGAACATCCGTTAAGTTCCTATGACACTGTCTTTTGCCCTTGGCTATCATGACCTGTCTCCAAGGCAAACTGAGTCCCATGAAAATGGCCATCCCTTGTTCATAAGTAGGCCCCTAACCCTGGGCTTGGCTTCAAGGTTAGGATACCAAAGGCACCATAGCACCTGGTCCCACACCAAAATGCCCTAACTCTGAGAACTTTGAGCTTTAGCTTCTCTGAGAGGTAGTTGCTCTGTCTATAAAACGAAAATGAAAAAGAAACAGACTTAATAAGCTCTTAGAGTAAGCCAAGTACTCAGGAAAAACCACTTACAGCCACTCAGGCTACTGAGCCTGAGGTCTCTTAACACTCTTCTTTTCATAGAAACCCCATTAAGAGAGACGGTTCAGTGGTTAGGAGTACTTGCTGTTCTCCCAGAGAACCTGGGTTCTATTCCCAGCACCCACATCAGCCAGCTCAGTAGGTTTATGGAATCCAACACCCTCTTCATGGGCACTAGCACATATATGCCATATGTTCACACAGACATATATACATACAAAAATAACATTTAGAGTGTTTTTTCTAGGCAGAGCATGGCAGTGCACACCTTCAATCCCTTGAGGGGCAGAGGCAAGTCTGATCTACATAGTGGGTTCCAGGCCAGCCAGGGCTACATCACAAGACCCTGTCTCTAAAATATTTTTTATTATTTTATCATTATTATTATACTGTCATTTTTCCCCACAGAAGGAAAAATACTCTTCCTGGGCCTAGGGTGGCCATAACTGCTCCAGAATAGAGATTGTCCAGTTTTCTGATAGGGTTCAGGCCCACAGATCTGACAGGAGGGGGAAGACATGGATAACTTGATGATAGCCCGGCGGTGGTGGCACACACCTTTAACCCCAGCACTTGGGAGGCAGAGGCTGATGGATCTCTGAGTTTGAGGCAAGCCTGGTTTACAGAGCAGGTTCTAGGACAGCCAGAGCTACAAACATGACACCAGGTGGGGTGGGGGGGGTCAGCATGGCACACAGTTAAATCTGACCTCTAGACTGTTATAAAACCCCTGGTTATGTGCAACAACCTAGATTAGCCCAGGAAGAGCGAAGCAATAGAGGGTTCGGGGGAAACAGCTACAAAGCCATGGACTCAGTACCAGAAAGAGGCTTTCAGTAATCCAGGAACAGCTAAGCACAGATTCTCTCACCTCTCCCACCAGGAATTCCAGATCCTTCCCAACAAAACCTCTACACAAAGTTGGCAAGCTTTCCACAGCGCTGATGGGACCCTCAGAAACCAGCAATGCCAAGCTGAGCTGCAGAGAGAGCCCCAGAGTCTGCAGTAGCTTTGAAGAAAAATAAAAGCTAGGCATGAAGATGCCCAGTGTCACCCCAGTGCTGGGGACAGGGGACAGGCAGGACCCTGGGCTCCTGCATCAGTCAGCCTAGCCTACTCCATGAGCTGCAGGTCAGTGAGAGACCTTGTCTCCAAGTAGGGAAAGGACACAGTATCTGAGTTTGTACTCTGCATGTACACAAGTGTGCCTGTGTCAAGCCAGCCATGTGCCTATAACCCAAGCACTCAGGAGGCCAAGGCAGGCAAGTAAGCTCTAAGCCAGCCTAAACTACAAAAGTAAACCATGTGTTTAAAATAAAATTTTGCCTGGAATGGTGATGCATGCCTTTATCCCAGCACTTAGAAGGCAGAGGCAGGTGGACCTCTGTGAATTCAGGGGCAGCCTGGTCTACACGGTGAGTTCCAGGATAGCCAAGGTTATGTAGAGAGACCTTGTCTCAATAAATAATCATATTTTAAAACAGTTTTAAAGCAAGTCTTACAGGGTATGGTGGCCCATGCCTTTAATTCCAGCACTGAGGAGGCAGAAGCAGGTGGATCTTTGTGAGTTCCAGGCCAACCAGGGCAACACAGTGAGACAGAGAAGTAAAGGTCTCCAAGTAGATAGGACAACTGGAGAGCCTTCCATCACTGACAGAGATAAGAGCCTCTTCTACAAAGTGTCAGTCACTGTTGGAGCACGAAATGCCTTTTCAAAGTAATCTTACTGTTCCTCAGGAGGTGGCACTTTCTCCAAGGAACAGCAAGCAAGGAAACAGATCTCAGAGTTTCTCCCACACAACGATTACAAGGTGGGCAGTGTTCTGTCTGTAGTCTTTATTACTAAATCCATTTGGATATCCAGGCTATGGTCGTGTAAAAAGGGAATTCCCCACAGAGTACAACAGCTGCTAGGCCTCACAGCCAGCGCCGGGCTCCCGTGAGTGTGCTGAACAGGTAATCTCTCCCTGTGCCTGAGCCCACATGGGCAGGAGAGAGGAGGGAAGAAAGCACGGGGCCTTCAGCACTGCAGTCACCCCTTGCACAGGGACCCAGACTGATCTCCCTTTCCCTTCACAGCCAAGAATCCCGAGATTTGACCCAAATGAACAGAAAGCTAGGGGATACCAGATCCTCTCCAGCTGCCAGTGCCAGGCTAGTCCGCTACAGCCTGCTGGTGAAGCTGCCTTCCCTTACCATCTCCCTTCCCCAGTGAGCTGACAAGACTAGATCTGGTCATCATCTGGCCCAACGCGTGTTTAACAAAAGTTGCCTACAGGGTGAAGGGTGACAGAGAGTTTGTGGGGGCAGGAGAAGAGCTCAGTGAACACATCAGCAATGGATGCTTGGTGGTGGCGGCAGTAAAAAAGGAGATGGGTGAAGGGAAGAGAAAAATCTGGGAAAGGGTAAGGGCCCAGGCAGAGAATGGGTTATGGAAAGAAGAGACTTACGGACATCCTGGGCTCTGCCATCAAAATGTTGCTGAAAAGAAAAAAAAGGGCAGAGTGAGTCGAACCTTGCCCACAGGGAGCAGATGGGAAGGCCCATGCCCACCTGTCTGATCTATCTTGGTGGTAGTGTGGGCACTCACAGGCAGGAAGGCAGGCACTGCAGGGAGAGGGAGTGCCCAGAGCAGCCTCCCTGCCCTCAACCTGAGCAGTGAGTTGGCATACCAGACTCATAGCAGTTCTGGGTACCTGGGACATCTCCATCCTTGGTGCCTCTGTTTGCCTCTCAATAGATCCTTCATTTCCCTGGATGCTATAGCAAATTGGAGTAGAAGTACAAGATGAGTCGGGACCCCAGCCTGAGTTTAGGAGATGGGTTCCCAGGCCTGTTTACCTCTACAGAGACTAACCTGTTTAGCAACTGGGCTCTGGCTGGTTTGCTTGGTGCCTGTAGTGACTGGGCCAACCTAAAAGGCCAAGAAGAAGAAGGAAGACTAAGAAAGTAGCAAGCCTTCTAACACCAAGGAGTAATATCTGTCCCATTGTATTGGAAACGCTAGTGACTGCATAAGATGCCCACACTATTATCTCTCCTACCCCTGAGCTCAGAAGATTTAGTCTACAGAATCAGAGCAGAAATAAGGTAGAAGTCAGGTGTTGGGAACAGTGGTAAATTTCAAACCCTGAGCCAACTATGGCCATCCAATTCCAAAACTGGATTCATCCACTGATGATGAAAACCACTCCCAGTGCCCCCCAATCTGAATATTTCTGGAGAGACAGCAGCCCTCCTCAGTTTGTTTGCCCACTAATGTTGGCAGTGTCATCCAATATTGAGTAAAACTATCTACTCCAGCCAGTGTCCATATGTAGGCTAGTAAAGCAGGAAGCAGAGATGGGAACCTACCCCCGAAGGATCCTGCTGAGGAGCCAACCTAGAGCCAGGAGGAGAACTGCACCAGTTGCTGTCAGCACTACCACAAACCAGGGCTCTGGCTTCCAGAAAGCCTCCACGTCTGTCACAATCAGGGGTGTCATTGTTGAGGACACCTGAAAGGAGGGTCACAGACTCAATGCTGTCATTGGCAATCCAGCTTTCAAATCCCCTATGAAGTGGGGCACCTCACACCCCTGATTTATTTTTGCATCCAGCAGTTTTCTCCAAACGTCTTCTCTCATAATTCCACCTAAAAAGAACCCAGGTGTCTTCATCCTTCAGGATCCTCTCTCCCAACCCCCAGGGGCCTGAGAACCCCCTCACTGTGCTCTGGTGGGTGCTGGTGGCCACCGTGCTGGCCTTCCAAGGAACTAGATGCACAATGATGGTGGCTGTGGTGCTGAGGTGGGGGATGGAAGGGCCCACATCAGCAACATTGACCAATAGCTCATAGGTGCAGGGCTGCTCTGGCCATGGGGGCCCCAACACAGTGTCATTGTACACCAGGATGGTCCCTTGGAGTCTAAATCGGCTCTGGCTATTCCCTGAAAGCAGAGTAACAGGAAGAAGGTATTATTAACTTAGCCTGACTCTTGCCAATAGCCTGGTGGCCCCCACGTATGCACACCTCCCACGATGCTGTAGGAGAACGTCAAGCGCTGTGGTTCTTGTGGGATCCAACAGGACACCTGAGTCACCTCCCTGCTGTGACCCAGGGGCGTGTAGATGGTGAGTTCCTGAAATGGAGGCTCACACTCGGGGGCATGGTCGTTCACATCCTGGAGAAAGGCCACCACAAACGGAGTGACTACAGCCCACTCCTCAAACTCCCAGACTAGACCATTGGCTTTCTTTGAAAATACTGAACCTAAATGGCAAGTAACGAGCTGTAATGTTTCCCACAGTGAGTCCCTCCCCTCAACCAGCCCATGTGAGAAACTGAGGCATCAAAAGCAAACAGCCAAAGGGAAATTTGTCTTTCCTAGTCCTTGGAGGTTAATTACCTCAACCTCAATGGTTATGGTACATGAACCTGATCGGTGACTGTTGAGGTCCCAGTCTTGGCTGTGATCAATCAGCAGAATAATGATCTTGTGCAGCCTCTGTTGCTCATAGTCCAAAGGCCCCAGGAGGTGAAGTTCTCCTATAAGGATTGATCAAAGCGTTAGCCTGCAGTAACTCTGGCCCCATTCCTCCCTCTGGCCCCAGCCCTGGGCTTTAAGTACCACTCAGACGATCCACAGCAAAGGTGGAGGGTCCACCAGAGATGTAGTACTGGAGGCTGTTACGAGGGTAATCCATATCCGTGCCCACTACGGAGCCCAGCAGAGTGTAGGGCCCTGCATCCTCCCGAACCCGGAACGTGCGTGAGACACAGGCTGGGGAGAACTCATTGACGGGCGTCACCATCACCAGCACTGGAACCTCAGCTGGGGACCACTTGGCAGTTAAGGAGATGGCCTGAGGTACCCAGACCTGCCCTAGGGGGGTCTTAGTAAGTAAACATGGCCGATATTGGAGGGAAGGTTTTCAAAAGAGTAGTGCCAGTCTCAAGAGAGACATCCCAGGGTTCTTAAATTGAGACAATCCTGACCTCCTAGCTTTCGAGGGGGAGATAAGCTGTCTGTGTCTTGGGGATGGGATGAAGGTGGACAACATAGCCTTGTTCTGAACGTTCAGGCCCAAACATAGTCACTCACTGGTCATTTGGGGTTGACCACCATCAAACACCAAGATGGAAGCTGAGTGCTGGAGGCAAACCTCGGGAATGTCACAGTCCAATGTAGCGTTCACCTGGCCAAGGGGACCAGAGGGACTGAAGCCAGGACCAGGCATGGCAGGGTGCCTCAAACCAGGGCGTCCACGTATAGCCTACCTAGCAAGACCCAGTTTTCCGACTGCTGGCTGTCTCCACAACCTTATTCTCACCCCCACCTCCATGTTCTCAATGCCAACAAACGTCGGCCCTCCCACCTTGTCTGCATGGAGTCTAGGAGTATGTGTTGGGCACCTCAAGGGTTCTGTCCCGAAGATGGAGGCTGGCAGAGTCGGGAGGGCTGTGGAACCGCAGCTGGTAGTCGAGGGGGACGCCTGCAGAGTCTGGGTCAACACACGTGAGCGTGTCCAGCACAGTGCCCACAAGTGCAGTCTCTGGAATTTGAGTCCTGGGAGTGGAGGGCAGGTGGCAAGACAGGAGTCTGGACCAATAATGGGCCAGGAGTTTTCACACCAACCAGCCCGAGCATGGCTTCCGGGTACTCACACCAGTAGCGCTGGATGGCAGCGTGGGGGCCACTGGTTTACCGCGCGCACGTTAACCGTGAGATCGAACACGGCACTGGCCCAAGGCTGGAGCCTCTCAAAAGCCTTCACCTGCAGTTTTGTGACCACCGCTCCCTGAACGCGGGCCAAATCCAGGGGTGCGGTGGTCCGCACTACCCCGTCCGCTGAGAGTGTAAAGGGGGTGTAAGAAAGAAAGCTCTGTCCTGCCCCAGCTCCACTCCGCTCCATCCTGGCCGGTCCTGCCTCTGCCTCTAAAATCAGGGTTCTCAATCCAAACTTTCAGGAAGGAGTCACATCGGTGCCTCACCCTTTCCCAGTTAAGGACATCTCTCTGGTACTTGCCCTACTCCTTTCCTCACCTTGTCCAATCGAGTAGAATGAACTGGGCCGTGGGGAGATGATTTCATAGAGTAAGTCGAATCCCCTCGCTTGGACCCGAACCACCTCGCTCCCAGGAACCAGATCCTCTGCGATGGTAATACTCTGGGCCTTCTGTCTGAACCCAAAGTGGAAACCTAGCTCCTGCTTGCTCCCGCTCTACCCCGCAGGGTCCCCAGGCCCCTCCCAAGGGCTCCCTTCCATAGGAACTAGGATAGATGGTCCAGCAGCCCTGCTGCCTACCCCAACTACTTCCCTGGGAGCAGATGCAGAATCCTCCACTGTCCCCAGGGTGAGGGAGGGAGCCTTACAGGAAGGAGACTTGGCTGGAGGGCGCAGGCAAAACCTTCACTGTCAGCATCCCTTCGCAGCGTTGGCTTTTTCCTAAGGACACTAAAATCTGCAGCTGGAAGGTCTGTCAGTGCATACAGGGCAGGAAGGAAATCATGTCATGTGTCCTCCACTGTATCCATTCCTAGTCCTCCCTTCAATTAGGTAGTCCTCCTCAGGACCTCTATAAGGAACTGTGACTTACCACTCTGTTGACAAGTGTCCCTTTGAACCCTACTATTCTGGGCCACCAATTCTTCTGAGTCATTCACAGTGTGAATTATTAGAATTTCTAAGAGCAGGTTATGAAGAGGGTGGGTGTTTGTTTTTGTGGTACTGTGGATGGAACCCAGGGAACTGCAGAAATGACTATTTTAAAGGGGGAACTTCCTCCTCACTGTCTATATTACCCAAAGTTTCCCCTCCAACTTTGATGGCCATAAACTTTGCACTATGTTAGAGGATCTGTGCGGTCCCAGAACCACAGGCTTGTCTCTTTGGAAACTTGCCAATCTCAGCAAAGCCAAGGAGACTCAGCACTGGGAAGCAGTGGTCTGAGACAAGCTTATCAGGCAAGATAGTCAAAAATGAATCAATTCTCACAAGATGGTGGCTCTACCCAATCCGTAGACATCCCCAGATCCAAAGCCACGTTTACCTTTTGAGCCTGGCCTCTGAGACCCTGGGATGGCGCTCGCAGAAGCCCATGCTCATCAATGGAGAAAGGCCCAGGGAAGAACGGAGGGTCTTGGGCACTGGTAATGCTCATCTGACAGGACAGAGATGCTAGTGGCCCCCTCCAGTCCCCTGCATCCCAAGTCCTCCTGTCAACATCCTTCAATAACATCCCAGGAGGCTGCTGCTTATATCTGCCTGTTCTGTTCCCCACCACCGCCAGCTGTTGCCGTAGTCTAGGCCTTCTGCCTTCCACTGTGATTCCTAGTTCCGATCCTCAACTCTGCTAAAACAAACAACCTTCAGGGTTTTTTTTCTTCAGAATCTTTTTGTTGTTTGCTTTTTTTTTTTTTTTAAATCAGAATCTCTCTATGTAACCCTGGCTGTCTCAAAGACAAACAAGGAAACAGCAGTAAGAAAAACCTGTGAGTTGGCCCAGGCCTTTGCTGCCAAGCTAGAACAGTTTGAGTTTGACCCTAGGAACCCACTTGGTAGAAGGAGAGAACCAACACCTAGAAGTTGTTCTGGGGGGGGCCTGGTGAGATGGGGCAGGGGTTAAGAGCACTGGCTGCTCGCTCTTCCGAAGGTCCTGAGTTCAAATCCCAGCAACCATATGGTGGCTCACAACCATCTATATAATGAGATCTGACTCCCTCTTCTGGTGTGTCTGAAGACAGCGACAGTGTACTTACATATGATAATAAATAAATAAATAAAAGAAGTTGTTCTCAGAACTCCATATGCAAGGCATACAGCTCTATGCATACACTACCAATGAAAAGGGGGCGGGGTGGGAGGAGGAATGCCAGTCTTTCTAGCATTACAAAAGAGATTTAAAAAAAAAGTGGTCACAAAGAATTTAGAATACATGGAACTCATAAGAAGATTTTAGTCCCTATGGAAAACTGCAGCTGTCGCTGGGAGGGCAGGCAGCCCTTAGTGCCTCTATCTAGGAACATGTATCATAGAGAGGCTCAACTGACTACTTCAGAGTCTTTAGAGGCTGTGCCTGGCCTGGCAGGAGCTGAGCTTTCTCTTTGTACCCTCCTCCCACATCCTGTCACTCACCGCCCTGTGTTCAGAGCTTACCTGGGCTCTCTGGGCTCCTAGGCCTGGCGGCAACAGAGTGTACAACAGGGCTCCAGGTGTGACTGTCTCTGGCACATAAATGAATTCCCCAGCTGTTCAGAGAAGAGGTCAAGGAGGCTCTGTTGAGGACCTATGCCCTTTCCTCTCCCAACCTGCTGCCTCTAGCCTCACCTGGGCTGGCAAATGCACCAGCACAACGGATATGCCCAGGGTCTCGCTGCACATGAAGGAAGAGTGACCCGTCTACCACAAAGTTGCCACATCTGTACTGCAGCTGCAGCTCATACTGGTTTACTGCAAGGGCGTCCAGCCGGACCGAGCTACTCAAGGTCACCTGTGGTGGATTGACAAGAGACATGTAGGGCCTAGGCTTTCTGTTTCTCCGACCACTGCTGGTGTTGGTCCCCGCCATCCCTAGTTGTATCCATGGCCTTACCTTCACCAGGTAGACTCCATTCTGCCTGTGCAGGCTGGGTTTGTTGAAGAAGCTGGTGGGTGGTCTCACACTGAATAGCTCCAGGGTGGGCGTGTAGGAGGAACAGTTGAAGGTGAAAGGCTGAAGGACCGTGCCAGGGCCTTTGCTCTCAGAAATATCCATAGACAAGGGCAGGCTGTGGAGGACTAGGAGAAAGCCACACTTAGATACCTAGCAATAGCCTTTTGCTTCAGGGCCTGACCAACCACATCTGGGGGTCAAGCAGCCAAAGTCATTCCTTGTCTCCTACAGGTGACATTGGACAGGTGAAGAGAGATGAAGAACGTGATTGAAGAAACAACCAAGAGAAGGAGCAAGAGTCATGGGTTCCTCAGGCTCTTCCCTCCACATTAGGTCGGAACTTCACTGGCAAACTGGGTCCCCTCTCCCCCAACACACACACACCTGCCTGCTCCTTACCAGGGATAAGTAAAGCAAAAAGAGGCTCCAGGGGCCTGAACAGCATCATGGCCGCGTGAAGAAATGGTGGAGGAAGCAGTTTCTCAGGCTAACTCTGTTGCCTGGTTAGTTGCTTAAACACAGCCATCAGGTGGCTTCCCAGGCTCCCCGGCTCCGGCTCCACCCACCCTGTGACAGAGCATTTAGATCTCAGGCAGACTCCAGGAGCTGCTGGAAAATCCCATCTTCTGCTGTTTCCAGTGAATTCTTCCATTCATTACTGCAACCCTAAGGGGATACAAGGGGGGGGGGGGTTGCTCAAGCTACAGATGGCGAAACTGGTCACATTGTCCCTGCAGACAGAACAAACCCAGTGCCCAGGAAAATTAGCCAGAGGACCTGCTACACCCTCCCCACCCTCACCCCCACTCCACCCCCACCCCCCACAGAGTTTGCATTCCAGCTGCCTCCTCCTACCATTACAACGGCATCTGCCTATAAAATCTAAGCCTGGCCACCAAGAAAATCAAAAGTTGTCTACATTCAACAAACAAATACTTGGTAGATGAAATAAAACTAAGGGTTATTTGTAGAGATATCAACCACAGGGGACCAAGGACTCTTCTGAGAAGAAATGAAGATGTGTTATGTGTTGGTCTGGGATGTAACTACACCAGCCTCTGCAGACTAAGATTTACTGAGCCAGTGTCTTTAAGATTTGTCAGATTAGTACATTTCCATTTAAAACGTCTTTTGAGACAAGGTTTCTTTATTTAGTCCAGAGTGGCCTCAAATGCCTTGTCCTCCCGTCCTTCTGCCTCTATGCTGGAATCACAGGCCCGTACCAATGTGCATTTATCTTTTTATCAACTTTTCTTCACTTGCTTGGTCTAGCACTTCATTGAGCACTTCAACCTGTCCACATGAGTCAGACTCCCCCCTTGCTCCACAAAACTGCCCTTGGTGGGGACTTCAATGACCAGTGCTTTCCTCTTGTCAATTTAAGATTTATTTTATTTTACATGTACAAATGTTTTGTTTGCATGTATGTCTGTGTACCACATGCCCATAGAAGTCAGAAGAAGAAACTGGAGTTACAGATGGTTGTGAGCCATCATGTGGGTACTGGGAATTGAACTCAGGTCCTCTGGAAGAGCAATCAGTGCTCTTAACTGCTGAGCCATCTCCACAACCCCCAATTTAAATTTTTTAAAGACTTAAAAAAAAAAGCCTTAATTACCTTTTCTTTTCTCTCTTTCTCTTTCTTTCTTTCTTTCTTTCTTCCTTTCTTTCTTTCTTTCTTTCTTTCTTTCTTTCTTTCTTTCTTTCTTTCTTTCTTTCTTTCTTTCTTTCCTTCCTTCCTTCCTTCCTTCCTTCTTTCCTTCCTTCCTTCCTTCCTTCCTTTCTTTTTTCTTTTTTTCTTTTTTTGGTTTTTCGAGACAGGGTTTCTCTATGTAGCCCTGGCTGTCCTGGAACTCCCTCTGTAGACCAGGCCGGTCTCAAACTCAGAAATCCGCCTGCCTCTGCCTCCCACGTGCTGGGATTAAAGTCATGTGCCACCACCGCCCAGCCCTTTTTTTTTTTTTTTTTTTTTTTTTTTTTTTGAGACACGGTTTTCTTTGTATAGCCCTGGCTGTTCTGTCACTCACTATGCAGACCAGGCTATCCTGAGTGCTGAGATTAAAGGCACATGCCACCACCACTGCCTGGCTACTTTTATTTCCATATGAGTGTTTTGCCTGTATATATTATGTGTACCATATGCAATGTCTTGTGGCCACAGAGGCTAAGAAGATGTCAGATACCCTGGAATTGGAGTTACAGATGGTTTTGAAGCAGCATATAGGTGCTGAGAATCAAGCCAGGTCCTCTGAAAGAGCAGCAGATGTTGGTACTGAGCTATCTTACCAGCCCCATTGTTTCTTTGAATGTGTGTGTGTGTGTGTGTGTGTGTATACTAACTTGGGCATATGCTATAGCACTTGTGTGGATGTCAGAAGTCAGCTCTCTTTTACTGTAGGATCTAGGACTTGAACTCAGGTCTTAGGTTTTTTTTTTTTTTTTTTTTTTTTTTGGTTTTTATTTTGTTTTGTTTTTATCTAATAAGCCATTTCTCCAGGTATCCTTTGAGACAGGATTTCCATATGTTGCCCAGGCTATTCCTGCCTTCCAGGTAGTTGAGTCTGCAGGAACCTGCCATCGCACACTCTGAAGCCAGAAGGTTATTCTTTTGTGTGTAAGTGGAGGTGTGTTTGGACTGGTACACCTGTGGAAGCCTGAGGTCAACTTCCGACGCACTCCTCAGGAGCCGCTCAGCTTGGTGTCTTCTGTTGATGTTTGGTACAGAGTCTCTCACTAGCTTGGAGATCACCAGCTGGGCAGGGAATTACAACAAACCACTGCAGCCATACTTGGGTTTTTGGTTTTGTTTTGTTTTTTTTTTTTTTTAACATGGGTTCTGAGTATCCTCAGGTCTTGATTCTTGTGGTATAAGCGCTTCACTGACTAAACTGTTTCCCCAACACCAGACATATGTATCCTTTGTCCTCACTCCTCCTAAATGCTCTTCCCGTCGTCTCTGACACACCCATGCTGGCTCTGAGTTCTCTGATGCCCCTGCTCTTGGCTACCTCCTTGCTGCTTCTTTCTACCTCATCTTTCCTACCTCCATCCGGTGAAATGTTTTCAGTCATGGAAACTACTTGCCTCTCCCCTCCTCTGTCTACACTCACCACCTCTGTTTCCTCCAAGGCCATGGCCTAAAATGCCACCCACTGGCTTTGCCTTGCACTCCTCCCCACCTCAGTGTTCTCTCCCCTGAGCTCCGCACTCACTCACTCAGCAGCCGACCTGCTTCTCCCCAAGGCTCACGTGTCCTCAGTGAGCATTCGCTTTTCTCCTGATCTTTCAGACTTTTCTTTTTTTCTTTTAAGATTTTATTTTATAGGCAAGACTCTTTCTACATAGCCCTGGCTGTCCTGAAACTCACTCTGTAGACTAGGCTGGTCTTGAAGTCACAGAGATCTGCCTGCCTCTGTCTCCTGGGTGCTGAGGTTAAAGACGGTATGTGCCACCATGCCCATGTGCACCACATGTGTGCAGTTCCTACAGAGGCCAGAAGAGGGCGGAGGAGCTTCTGGAACTAAAGTTACAGAAAGTTATGTGCTGCCAAGAGTGCTGGAAATCAAACCAGCTTCTTCTATCAGGGCAGCCAGCGCTCTTAACTGTTGAGTCATCTCTCTAGCTTCTCTTTCCAGTTTTTACTGGATCGAAAAATAAATCTAGCTGGATGGTGGTGGTGTACACCTTTAATGCCAACACCTGGGGAAGCAGAGGCAGGTGGCTCTCTGTGAGTTCGAGGCCAGCCTTGTCTACAAAGTGAGCTCCAGGACAGCTAGGGCTGCTACACAGAGAAGCACTGTCTTGGAAAAACAAAGCAAAACCAAACCAAACCAAAGAAAACACCAGGACAAACAAGTGAAAAACAAAAAGTTTATTTATCTAATTACATGTGTGTAAATCGTACAGCACCTAGCCAAAAGATTCTGCTTTCAGAGCTGTCCTTCTGCCTATGCCCCTTTCTTCCTGTGCTGTTTTTCCAACTGCAGACCAGATCATTGATGAGGATCCCTTTGCTAGTTACATAGCCCTTTAAAAAAAACCCAACAAATGCCAGGTGGTAGTGGTGCATGCCTTTGATCCCAGCACTTGGGAGACAGAGGCAGATGGATTTCTGAGTTCGAGGCCAGCCTGGACTACAGAGTGAGTTCCAGGACAGCCAGGACTACACAGAGAAACCTTGTCTCAAAAAAACCACAAAAACAAAAACAAAAAACAAAAAACAAACAAACTAAAATAAAGGAAGCACAAGTATTTATCCTTTATCGAGGGATAAAGACCCCCCCCAAGTATTTCCACAGCAATTTCTACACTTGCACAGAGCTAGCTCCACATGCTTCTCTTAATTCACAGATTATCCCAGTTTTACAGGGAATTCGGGCCTATTTGGATCTGTCCCAAGTGCTCTATACTAGACCACATGGCTGTGAGGCCAGTTTTGGTGTACTCCTCAGTCTTTGCCACCATCATGACCAGCAGCGAGGTCTATGGGAAAGGGAAGCAGAGGTGTCTTTCTACTGGGTGTTTTTAAGGGAAGTGCCAGCCAGCCAGCTGTTCACATACTTGGAGGCCATGCTTTACCTACCTGTATCTATGCATCAGTCAGACTAGATCTTAGCTCTAGATTCTGGAGTCTAGAATGATGCTTCTGTTTACCCTCTGGGTTCAGAACCAGGCTTTCAGACACACACCCTTACCTGGGATAAAGGCCAGAACCTCCTTTGATTGCAGAGTTATTCTCCTAAAGCAATGGTATCTCGCAGAAAACAGCCCTGGTCCTTCCTTGACAAGAGCTCTGTGTTCTTTATGGCACCAAAAATAAAACCCAGAGATTCCCATAAGTCTTCTGGAGGCAGGGCTGGAGAGATGGCTCAGCAGTTAAGAGCACTGACTCCTTTTCAAAGGTCCTGAGTTCAAATCCCAGCAACCACATGGTGGCTCACAACCATCCCATCCATAATGAGATCTGATACCCTCTTCTGGTGTGTCTGAAGACAGCTACAGTGTATTTACATATGATAAATAAATCTTTAAAAAAAAGTCTTCTGGAGGCTTGGTTTTTATAACTTCTCTTCATCCACAGACCCCCCCCCCACCTCATCTGTTACACATATCTGTGTTTTCCTTTCGTTTGGTTTGCGTAGCCTCTGTCCTTCAATATTCTTTACATTGGCAGACCCTTCCACCTAAAATGCCCTTCCTCACTGGACCCAAATGGATCCACCCGACATCAGTCATATCTCTTGTTGTTGTTGTTGTTGTTGTTTTTGAGACAGGGTTTCTCTGTATAGCCCTGGCTGTCCTGGAACTCACTCTGTAGACTAGGCTGGCCTTGAACTCAGAAATCCGCCTGCCTCTGCCTCCCACTCCCCCACCTCGGGCATATCTTTTTAAGAGTCTTAGTCCTTAACTGAACTCATTACCTTTGTCCTATTTTTTTTTGTCTGAGGATAGATCCAGTCCGTCTCCAGTTAGACTGTACCTCTGATTATGGAGTGGCCTCAACGGGAAAAGTTCTGAACATTCCAGCCAAAGAACAGTTTTCCTTTTCCATTCCTGCATGCAACCAACCTATGGATTGAGGATGCAGACGATAGCCCCGCGATCCCCACTAGAGGGCGGCCCAGCCTATCTTGGCTCAGAACGCTGGAGGGACGCTGGAAGGGGTTTTGCTATGGCCCTGCCCTTACCCTCCCTGTCTTAAGGCTTTTCGCTGTGTATTCACTGGGCGGAAGGAATCTCAGTCCTATCATTTCCAGGAAAGGTCAAGGCCAGCCTGAACAGACCCCAAGTGGGCCACAATATTGTCAAATGAGAAGATAAGGCGCAGTGCCCACACGTGGGCATCGCATCGGGCCCCAGTACTAGAAACCGCTATTTCACCAGGGGACGAATTGAAAAGATGTGGTCATGGGATAAACGTGCGGGGGCTGAAGAGGGTCGTGTCGGAACTGCGTTACAGCTGGGTTAACTAAACTTTTTGAGACATAAAGGGGTCCTAAGCTGCTCTCTGGTCTCCCGTGCCACTACAGCCGGGCTCCACCAGTAGAGCGTGGCTGGAGGGCGGGGCTGAAAGGGGCAGGACATCTTCAGCCCGCCCCGCCTCCATTGGCTAGGGCACCGGGGGCGGGGCGGGGCGCGGCTGCCAGATGTTGGGGCGGCAGCGGCGGGAGCTACCGAGAGAGCAAGGAGCCTTGGTGTAAGGCGAGGGTGAGGACGCCACTGGCGGGCCGACCCGGCCCACTCTGCGCCGCTCCCGCGGGTGATCGGTGGGTGAGCCGGCCGACCTGAAGAGAGTACAGCACCAGCACCAACATGCACAGCGCTCGGCTTGACAGCTTCCTGAGCCAGCTCCGCTGGGAACTGGTGAGTCTTTGGAGTGGGTGTGGTTGCGAAGATGTGTGTGGGGTGCGTGGCTGCCGCCTGGGCTCGAACAACAAACGGCAATGGGGTAGACTCCGGGTGCCCATCAGAGTCAGGATGGGGGCAGGGTAGCGAGCTACAGATGGCCCAGATGGCCCGCTTCGGGTTTCTGACGGTTGGGAACTGTTCTGGGCATCAGGTAACAGGCGCCCAGCTGGCCGTGCGGGCGGCAGAGGGGGCGGGGGAAGGAGAGTTGGGGAGAGAAGTTTCTTTGGGGGACCAACAGAGAGCACTCGGGGCCTAAAGAAGTGCTGTGCTGCTGTGGACATCCCCTACCACGGGCTGGCCTGTACCTCCTTCCTCTACGCTGCCTGCCCGCCCTGGTGGCGCGTGCTGACTTGCCCGGCCCTGCGTGCCGCAGCCTGCCGACTGCCACCAGCTCTGTGGATGGGAGCCACATGAGCCTCGAGTGCCAGTGCCCCCATGTGGGCCCTGTGCTTACAGTTCCGCCTTGCTGCCCAAAGGCTTTTCAAGTCCATCTGAACCCTCCGTTCTCAAGGCTGGCTTGGTTAGACTCTAAGGGGTCAGAGACTAAGAAATCCCTGTCCCACATTTGCCCTATCTTTCTCTCCAGTTGTGTGCTCGGGACAGAGGCTCGCCTCCAATGCCTGGCTCATTGCAACCAAAACCCAAAAGTGATCAAAATATACAGCCCAAGCGCCAGTTCAGGGCCTCCGATGTTTTGGAAGAGGACTCTGTCTGCTGTGTAGAGGAGGAGGAGGAGGAAGGCTTAGCAGAAGACAGGGGTGCAGCCTTGGGATGTGCTAGGGAACATGCCCTAGATTGGGACTCTGGCTTCTCAGAGGTGTCAGGCAGTACATGGCGAGATTCGGAAGAGCTGTCTGTACTCCAGCGCCAAGCACCCCGAGAACGTCCACCTCACAGCCAGCGATTCTCAGTAAGTGACCTCCCCTTGCGCAGGGCAGCTGTAACCAACATACCTCCTGCCCACCGCCCGAGGCCCAAGTCCACTCCAGATGCTTGCCTGGAACATTGGCAGGGACTGGAAGCAGAGGACTGGACGGCAGCCCTGCTGAATAGGGGCCGCAGTCGGCAGCCCCTGGTGCTAGGGGATAACTGTTTTGCTGATTTAGTTCACAACTGGATGGAGCTGCCTGAAGCAACCAGTGAGGGAAGTGATGGAGATATACCCCGAGCCCGGCCTCGACCCCCTCAGTTCCTGCTTGGTCTCTCTGAGCAGCTACGGCGTAGGCTGGCCAGGGCTCGACGGACAGCTATGGCGGGCAAGCGGCTGTCATGCCCACCTCGCCCAGAACCTGACCTGCCTGCAGACATCTCAAGATTTGCAGCCCTCATGAACTGTCGAAGCCGCCAACCTATTATCTACAATGATGTCAGCTACCTCTGACCCTGCCCTCCAGCTAGGGACAATAAAGTTGTTTTTTTTTTTTTTTTCTAAACTGCTGGTTTCATACTCCTGAGGCTTCAGGAAGTGCCCCGAGCCCTGCGGAACACTACCGAGACAGGCCAGTCTGGACTCTTCCCTCTCCTTTCCCAGGGTTCCTGTCTTACCCATATCACCCTTGTGTACCTTACTTCATTTTCTACCATTCACTCCATTTGTGTCTTCCTTCAACAAGTTTTTATTGTTGAAGTATCTCCTGTGGGCTGAAAATGCAGGAATGTTCCTCGGAGCTCAGTTATAGCCAAGTGGTGGCATGGTGGCTACCTCATCACAGCTCATAATGCAGAGGCGGGAAGGCCGTTTCATCCTCGTCCTCCTCGCCTTCACAGCTCAGCTCCAACACCAGAACCCTCAGCCCAGGCTTGGGCTTCCAGCCGGTCACCTGCTGAACCAGTTCTGTCACCCTGGCACAGGAGGGGGTTTGGGAGAGATTTTGTAGGTAAGCCAAGGCAGACAGAGGGCAACCTAGTGTGGACCAGAGGGTGCTGTTGGTGAGTCCTCGAGAGCCCCAAGCAGGAGCAGAAGCTCAAGGCAGGAAACATCTGAAACTATTTTAGGAGCAGCTGGTGGGGCAGGCAAGAGGCAGGAAGCTGTGTGTCCCTTGAGAGTAGGCTGTGAAGGGGAGTGGGGGCTGGGCAGGGTATGGGGCGCGAAGGGGGCTGGCTAAGCAGACAGTTACTGAAGTCCCCCTCCTCAGGCCCTTAGTTCCACCCACCCCGCCCCCCAGGCCCATTTGCTGGCTCCATTTGGTGGAAGAATGCTTCGAGAAGGTGTGAGAGGCCTGAAATGGGGTTGAGAAAAAGACCTTGTCACCCACGGTCAACATCCAGGGGCGTGGCAGAGCCTGGTTACAACTGACCGGCTCACCTGAGGCACAGGCGCTGGGCCCGCTTCTCATACGGCCATTCTGAAGAATAGAGCAGGGCCTGGTCATAGAGCAGGATCTCCACCTTCAGTCCATATTCTTCCTAGAAGATGTACATCAGACACCCATTAGGCCAAGCTGGGCTGGGCTGGGCCAGGGACTGAGTGGACACGGGACATACCTGGAGATGGGCCAGCAGTGATTCCAGTGTCTTCTCAGGCTGCCCAGCAGACACCTTCAGGCAGTCCCAACAGGTCCATTCCAGGTGATGGAACTACAGGATGGAGGTGAGGGGGATTTAGATATTTCTCACACAAACCTGCAACCCCTGACCCAGTTAACTAGCAGCTTTTCCTAGAGGAGGAGCTGCTCTAGAAGCAGGAAGCTGCAGCCAAGGGGGGGGGAGGTGGAAGGTGGGATCTGGGCCCAGAGTCTCAGCCCCCTCCCCGCCCAGGCTGGGGCCAGCACAGGAAATGGAGCTATGGGGCCCTGTATGGGGAAAGAGACGACCATTGCACAGGCCAGCTGGAGGTGGGGGGAGGCTGGGGCTGCTTCCTGAGGAAGCTGGAGCTGGCTTGCTGTAGTCTCCGATAAAGCTGCTTGTTCCTCTAAGGGGAGGCTGGGAGCTGGGAGATACAGCTCACGCTATTCCCCAGTCCTTACATACAGGGCTTCAGCTGCTCCTGGGCATGCAGAAACCAAAGGCATGGTAACAATGGAACCGTATTGACTCAGAGGGTCCCTACTAACAGGGATACAGTCTACAGACGCCTTTATTCTTGTCCCGTCTTCTTCCCAGGTCAAAAGTTTTGGGACCTACAGCTGAGGGCTGATGGTGTAGTAGATATCCAGAGTCCAGGACAAAGGGGCCCTCCCAACCATCAGAGAACTGGGGTCGAGCTGCGACTAGGCTGGAGGCTCGATGGGGACTCTTACCCACTCCCAGTCTATGGACAAAGGCAGTCTCTGTGCTGGCTAACACTGGAGCACCTCACAAAAGCATTCTGTGTGCTTCTCCAGAAGGACCCCAGGCTAGCTGCTGACCTCTGTCCTCTCTCCTAGTGGGGGCATTTATTCTGTCCTCTTTCCTGTGCCTCAGGGAAATGCCAACTGGGGCAGAGCCTGGGCATGCAGTTGGAGGCATTGCCATTCTGTCATCATAGGAACAACCCCCTCCCACACACACATAAAACCAACAGCACCCACGTATGTGCCCACACGCACATATTCACATTGAGGAAGATCCCTGCTCTGCCATCTGGCACACAGATGTGCAAGCTTGATTCCCTTAATGTTCACATACCAGGGATGCCCCGACCTTGGTGCCCTCATATGTAGTAGTATAAACATTCTGTCCCATAAGGCCAACACCCACACTCCTGGTAGTAAGCCTGGTGCCCTTTAACTTGGCTTGAGGTGGACAGATCAGGGCTCTACAAAAGGAAGCTAGAGGCTTTCTGGGGCTGAGTCTATGGTCGCCCCTCCCTCCTCCTTCCCACCAGGATATTACAGAGAAGGAGGGGGCCATGGGGGATGTCTGGCTCCACTAATGAGTTAAAGCTGCAGCTCCCCCAGACCCTGGACTGCAGGGGGGCTGGGGGGTATGGCTGATGGCTGTTTCCTGTGTCTGACAGGTCCCAGCCTAGCTTCATAGCAGGAAGGGAGCTGGATGGAGTCTAGAGGACTCCCCCATAGTCTGGGGCCTGGACAGAGCCCACAGCTAGAGAGAGGATTGTTTGCTTGGGTGAATAGAGGGAAAATTCAGGCGTAATGGGAACAGGGGTATCAAAGGCTCACCGACTGGATGGCTGGGACAGAAGGCTCTGAGCGTATGAAGTAGTTTTCAGCCAAATGCAGATAGCTGTGACGAAAGGTGCCACGAGGCCGTGGCCCACTCACCACCTTATACAGCTCCAGGCCCAACAAGCCTGCTACAACTGCTGTACTGGTGACAATGGCTGGGACAATCCGGCCCATGATTTGCTTGATCTGTCAAGGACAGGGAGGGCATTTGGTCTGAGCTTAAGGATCAGGGTTAAGATTTGGCTCTCACTTGTAGACCTGAGCCTCAAGGGGGTGAAGTTACCCGATCATGGTTAACTGGTCGGACCCCGTAGTTCTGACATCGCAGGTCTGTTGCTGCTACCACAAAGTTCACATGTACTTTGATGAAGTCGCTGTCATCATCCTGCCAGGCCCAGATCATAGGCGTGTCAACCCTGCAGTGGTATCCCTCAGCACGGCCACCAGCATACCACTGACAGGTAGGTCTCTGTACAGTTCTGAGGCTGGGTACCCACCATCTCCCTCCTTCGCCACACAGAGCGGCCAAGATGCAAGGGGAGAGTGAGCTGCTTCCGCCGCCTTGATGGAGGAACCTGGGCTCTCAAATTACCCGGCTTCCTTATTTCCCGGAGCCCAGTTCTTCACCCCGTCTTGAAGCCTCACCTTCCCAAACATCACAGGCTTCAGTGGGGGCCCCTTCCTCCAGTCGTCCAGGGTTTCCTGCAGCTCCTTCAACTGTTCCTGGCCTGTCAGGGAGCAGGGCACGGGCTCAGCCCTTAGCTCATTTCCTGTACTCTAGAGCCTCGTGTCTATTCTTGGGCTCTGTCAAACCCGCCATTTGCCGCCCCTTGATCTAACCAAGGACTCTCTTGGTTGACCCTGACATCTACTTCCTCGAGATCCCACTCTTCCCCTGTGGTCACCCATGTGGCTCTGTCCTCACTCATGGCCAGAGCTAAGCACGCCTCAGAATTTTTTTTTTTCAAATTCTGAAAGTCTCTCAAGAGAACTGGAATATGTTTTAGGCAGCAGAGAGAGGACCTACTGAGGGGCCAGAGGATGGAAATAAACTAATCAGTAAAGTAAGAGGAACAGGGAAGTGCTGAAGAGACATGGCTCAGCAGTGAAGAGCACTTGTTGCCCTTGTAAAGGACTCTAGTTCGATTCCCAGCGTTTACATGGTAACCCATAACTGTCGGGAACTCCAGTTTCAGGGAATCGATGCCCTCTTCTGGCTTCTGTGGGTATCAGGCATACCCATGGTGTGTGTGTGTGTGTGTGTGTGTGTGTGTGTGTGTGTGTGTGTGTGTGTGTATGTATGTATGTATGTATGATATACATGTATGTAAAATACTCATACATGCAAAATAAAAATTAAATGCACACAAACAAAACCAAAGAGGCCCAGAGAGAAGGAAGTAAGATGGCTGTCTGGCTTTTAGGCGCCATCTTCTTCTAAGTACAGGCTGAAGACCTGTGTGGGGAGGGGCAGGAACAGCTGCAGAAGACCAGGGCCTCACCAAGCTCAGCAGAGAAGAGGTTCTGGGGCGTGGAATCAGACTCTAGCAGCTGCTTCAGCAGTTTCCTGAGTGCAGGTTGACTTTGTGAACCAAGCAGCCCATGCATCCGTGCATACAGGTTGGCAGCTGCCAGTACATAGAGGAAATGCATGTCCTGCAGCCAGGCAGAGAAGGGATGAGATGGGATGCATTGCCCTTTTGTGGATCTGTTTGAATGCCTGCCTCTCTCAAGGACAGACACAAGCATGACTCTCTCTTAGCAACCCTGCATCTTAGCCGAATGCAGAGGTGGTGTCTGCCCTCAGGGTACTCAGGTCTGAAGGCTCTACTCACTTGGTTGGGGTCAAATTGCAAGGGTTGTGGACACATTTTGGATCCTGACCAGAACAGAGTTCCATCCTCAAGCACCTAAAGAAATAAAGGCTATTGGGCTGTCTGGCCTCCTGGAGCTATCAGCTGCCCAGCCTCTGACTACCTACTTTGTCAGATGGGAAGTTTCTCAGCAGCTCCACGATGCTATCACGGAAGCACAGTTGCCAGTGGCCAAGAGCCCACACCACACAGTCTCGCCAGGTCTGTGGGCGAGTCCTCAGGACACCCATCACTTGCTTCAGTAAATCCAGTGTTCCTGTCCTATCCGTGTCCAAAAGGGAGGTGCCTGTCCTGCAGAGGGAGGAGGCTGAACTCTGTCCCTGGAGTCCTGGACTCCTTCCTACCTATGTCTGTGGTTGGTCTTACTGTTGGTAGCGGTTGATGGTCTCGGCAGATTGTCTGAAGAGCTCCTCAAATTCATTCTGGGCCCACTGTGGGGAGGAGGGGAAGGATGATAAGGTATTTGATGAGAAACGGATCTGCAGCTGAGGCTTGAGATGGGGAGGGTACAATGTACTTACCTGCAGGCTGTGCTCCACTGTGCTGGGGAAGTGCCGCACGGTGCACACAGGGTAGGGAGCGTCCTCAGAAGCTGCTGAGGCGGGACCTCTGTAGGCTTCGGTCACATATGGCACAAACACTGAAGCACTCCCTCGGGTTCCCTGGGTGCCTGCCTCCAGCAGTGGTTTCAGATAGTGGGTGCATCGGGCAGCAACATAGTGCCCTAGCAAAAGGGCAGAGGGTGTGGAGTGAGGCTGCCAGAGGCTTGGGCAAGGGGGCTCAGCTCCAAATGAGGTACTCACGGGCCTGGAAGCTGTCCAAAGCAGCAACAACACCATCCACCCTGGAGAAGAAGCTGTCATCATAGATGTCCTCTGTGGTGGGATCCAGCGGGTGGGTCTGTGAAGTCACTTGTAAGTCTGGGTTTAGATGACGGGCTGCTGCTGCGGCCACCTCTGCCTTGGGCCTCTGGGAAGAGAGGACATGGGTGCATTAGAAGAGAGCAACCTGAGCCGCGAGGAGAGGAGCAAGGACGTAAGAGGGGCCAGCACTCACGCCAACGTCCTCGGGCCTGAAGAGGAACTGCCTGCTGAGGTTGGAGCGCTCTATGTGGTCCATGTCAGCAACCGTCACAACACCTCCATGAGCCCTAAGTCCCAGGCCCACTAGGGCAAGGCCTTTGAGCATCTCACAGCCAATGGCACCAGCACCCACCTGCTGGCAGGAGCAGTCTTAGCAGGAGCACATGGCATGGACTTCCCAAAGACATCCGCACTAGCATCTCCCAGCTCACCAAGAGGTAGCGTTGATGGCTCAGTTTCTCCTGAAGACCGGTCCCAAACACGGCAATTTGCCCATCATATCGGCAGTTTCTCTAGGGAACAGAGATAGTGGCCCCTGACGGCTGACAGCCTGTGGCTGTGGGTCGTTACCCTGAGTAGTTTAATCTGGACCTCAGAGGCATTTTGCTGGGTTTTCCACTAACTCTGATTTTGAACAAGGCTTTTGCCCCTAGTTCTTACTGGAAGACAGTCCTCAGGAAGGGGAAGGAGCTTCTCATCTTCTGGAAGACATTCAAGGGCATCAAAGTACAGCCACTGATCCAGGGGCAGGAACTTCCTGGAGACTGCCTAGGGGCGGGTACATCAGTCTGAGGGCCTCTGTCAACTGCTAATTCCAACTCCCCTGGGGTCCCATCCGAGGGCTCCAGCTGGGTTGGTCTCTGCTCCAGGACTGCCGCTGAGATGGGCGCCCTCTGGCACACACACTGGCCTGCCCGCTCTCCCGCTCCCTCCCTCTCCCACACGTTCACCTTCAGGACTTCCTGGGCAGCCACTCCTCCCAGAATGGCTGCCATGGGGCTTAAACTTCCAGCACTACTCAGGGCAATCGTGCGGAGTAGAGTCTCATCCAGCGACTCTTCTGTCCCTTTTAGTGGCTCCAGGTCCTGGGCCAGCCCTACCACGGTCTCTGCGTCATCCTGTGGGATGGCACTTATATGGGCCTAGTAGCCCCAGCTTAAAATCTTTTTTTTTTTTTTCCCCCCCGAGACAGGGTTTCTCTGTGTAGCCCTGGCTGTCCTGGAACTCACTCTGTAGACCAGGCTGGCCTTGAACTCAGAAATCCGCCTGCCTCTGCCTCTCAGAGTGCTGGGATTACAGGCGTGCGCCACTACCATCCGGCTTCCCAGCTTAAATTCTAACCTCCCACTCAAAGCCCTCAGGCACCCATCTACCCTGTTCCACAGAAGCAGCAGATTCCTAAATGGGAAAGCCTGGCATTGCTGCTAGGTGGGGGAGTGCTACCAATGGATGCCCAGCACCAGCCAGAGGCACCAGAGGCATCCCCAAAGGAGCACAGCTTCCGACCTGCTTGGGATGGCTTAAGGACAGAATGAGCAGGCATCTCCAGGCTGTAGGCCTAGTACGTCTACAGACACAGCCTCCAGTGAGGTGAGACATGAAAGGGGAGACCCAGTGAGGCAGAGGCTGTGTAGTGTGTGGAGTGGGGCCACTCACGGGATCCCAGGGCTTGGGTAGCCGGCTGTGAAGTTGCTGGAACTTGTGCAGTGCATGGAAGGCTCGGTGGAGGCAGTGAGCACGCTGTTCTTCCTGAGAATTCTGGGCCACCATGCGGGGCTGAAGCAGAGCTATGTCCAGGGGCTTCTGTAGGGGGTCGGGGTTGCCTGGCTCAGGGTCAGGTCTAGGACACTAACACACCCCTTTTACGTAGCCAGGGGCTCCCTCCTCAGATGTACTTATACCCACATGCCTCACAGTCTTGGGTCTCTTGATTTCAGTGACAACCCCGCCTCTCAAGTAACGGGAGAAAGTTGTTGTATCTCCAATCTCCAAGGACCCGTCTTCTGTGAGAGAACCATCATAGTAAGCTATGACCCCCTAAATATAAGTTGTTTCCACATAGCTGAGGTAGTGGTTGGAGTAGGGTTGGCTTACTCTGCACATGGACAGGCTGTGGAGAATGACTGTTGAGTTCAACCATGCCTTCAATGTCTGAGAAAACCACCAAGTCCCCATCATAGAAGGAATGTCTTTTGGTTCCTCCTCTCAGGGTGACAATGCCGGGAAAGCCCTGAGCGAGAGATGGCTTGTCTTCAGAGTGCCCGTACCTACCTTCCACACGCCCTGGCACCTTTCTCTGGACACCAGAGGGAAACCTCTACATCTCGGCACCCACCTGAGAGATGTCCTGGATGGCAGCTGTCATGGGTTCTACCTCGGTAGGATCCTCAACAGTGAAGTCCTCACCAAAGTCACAGAACACCCGCCTAGTATGGTTGGCAGAAGTTACTGAGGAAACTCAGTTGTGAGTAGAGGATGCTAGGACAGGCCCAGAGGGAAAGGGATTATAGGAAAGATGTGGAGACTTTGATTTGGACATGAAGGGTGCACTAGAGCAGGTCTGCATGCGGAAGTGGAAAGACAAGGCTGAGATTGTAGTCCAGAATTAAGAGCATCCTTGGCTAGGCTCGAGGCTGAGCTGGGGAGGAGAGGAGCAAGCTTAGGGCTGGCAAGGCATTGGGACCAATTGTTGGCAGGGAGGTGGTGGGGTACACAGGTGGTCTCCTCACCCCACAAGGCCCCGGGTTTCAGCCATCAGGAAGTAGACTCCATACTTGTGGCACAAGCTTCCCACCTCCAGCTGGTCCTCTAACTTGGAGTCAGTCAGCACCACTACCTAGCCGGACACCATGATCAGCAGGCCAGGCACTCGCTGCCTTCTCTGCCATTAAGGGCGGGAGGGAGGTACTAGGCTAGCACAGACAGTGGCGCTGGGGTGAGCACCTGAAAACCCCGCAGCAGGTCCTCAGTAATGTCGCCTTTGTGGACGGAGATCTGGACGGCTTCATTGAGCTGAGCTAATTGTGCTTGAGAGGCCTCGGCCCTGCTCCTTCCCAAGCTCTCTTCTGTGAGGAGAAACTAAGGACAGCTCAGTGCAGTTTGATCAAAGAGGCTCCCCTTTGGCCCCTGCTCTGGGAGGCAGCAGAGAGACCCCAAGAACTCTTACCTGAGCAGCCAAGTCAGCCCAGCAGGTAGGATGAGGATCATACAGGGTGAGGCTGCCTACACCGGTAAGGACCAGGTTCTTGGCCACCTCAGCTCCCAGACCCTGTAGGCCACATAGCAAGACTTTGGCTTCTTGGAGCCTCTGCATAGCACACCGGCCCAGTACATACCTGTGGTCAAGAAGAAGGAGGTGGCAGCTGGGGACCAAAGGTCTGGAAGCTACTCAACTTTGTTATCCCACCTTGAGAAACTCACAGCTGCCTTGAGTATAGCTCCTCATCCATCGTCAGTCGTGGGGCTGGAGAGGAGGCTGTACCACGCACAGGAGATGGGGAAGGAGCACAGGGCTGGAGGTGATGCAAACAGACACCAAAGCACTGGCTGCTGCGGTTACAGCTCTTCCTGGCTCCTCAGGAAACCAAAAGTGAAACTAGACTGAGTTGGTTCCTGGTCCTCCTAACAAATGAGAACCAATGCCAGCCCTCTGCAGGCCAACTGGGGTATATCTCCTGGATCAGTCCCAGTGTTACAAGAGGCCAGTGACTCTCTCTCTGAGTCAGACCAGAGAAATGAAAAGCTCGGGGAAGCCACAAAATGAAGAGATGTGTCTTATATATTTTTCTAAACTTTTGTTTTGAAATAACTGTAGGCTCACAATAAGTTGTGAAAGTCACTCAGGGTGTTGCTGTGTATTTGTGTGTTTTCCATCAGCATATATTAATTATACATAATAATGTGCTCCATTATGACACTTTCATTCGTGGATCTTGTTGTCTTGCTATTGTTTGTTTATGTTTTGTTCAAGGTTTCTCTTTGTAGCCCTATAAACAAAGCTGGCCTCAAACTCAGACATTCCCCTGCCTTTGCCTCTGAGTGCTGGGATTAAAGGCATGCAGCATCTCCGGCCAGCTGAGTTATTTTGTTTCGTCTTTATAAAAGTCTCATCGTAGCTGGGCGGTGGTGTAATCGTAGCTGAGAGGCAGAGGCAGGCGGATTTCTGAGTTAGAGGCCAGCCTGGTCTACAGAGTGAGTTCCAGAACAGCCAGGGCTGTTCAGAGAAACCCTGTCTCGAAAAAACCAAATCCAAAAAACCAAACCAAACCAAACCAAACCAAACCAAACCAAACCAAACCAAACCAAAAGTCTCATCCTGTGGCTCTGGCTCTGACCTGGAACTTGCTACGCAGTCCAGGCTGAAATCATAGCCAGGTGCTTGTCTGTGTTTCCTGACTGCCAGAGTTAAAGGTACTTTTATGATTTGTGATATTAGCTTCTCCTTCTCCCACTTCGGTACTTGGATGAGCACAGGGCCCCAGGCTTGGCAGTGAGAGACTCACCGCACTGTCTCACTGGCTCTATTCTTGTTGCTTTGACCTTTTTAAAATGTTATGTGCATGATTGTTTTGCCTGCATGTATGTGTACCACATGTACCTGGTGCCTGTGGAAGTCAGAAAAGGGTGTGAAATCCTCTGGAACTGGAGTTACAGACAGTTGTGAGTTCTGGAAATGGAGCTCAGGTTCTTTGGGAGAGTGACAAGTGATCTTAACGACTGAGCCATCTCTCCAGTCCCTATTTTTGTTTTTTTGGGGAAAAGGTGTCACATGGTCCAGGTTGTCTCTTTATAGTCACAGTTGTCCTTGACCATTATCTAATCCTTTAGCCTTTATTTCCTAAACAGGCATGCACCGCCACACTCAGACTGGGATACTGGAAGGTAAGGACTCTACCAACCGAGCTGCATACTTGGCCATGCTTTTTAAAGTTCTGTTGCTTGTTTTTGTTTTAGGGAGGGAATCTCATGTAATCCAGGCTGACCTGGAACTCACTGTGTAATTGACAATAACTTCTACCTCTATGCTAATATGTACTACTATACATGGCTTGATGTTGGGGTTTGGACCCAGGCTTGCCATGTGAGTCTTGCTCTTTTTATAACAAGTTACTTACTTTTTTAAAAAAAGATTTATTTATTTATTTTATGTATATGAGTACACTATAGTTCTACAGATGGTTATGAGCCTTCATGTGGTCACTGGGAATTGAATTTAGGACCTATGCTCCCTCCAGTCAAGCCTGCTCGCTCCAGCCCAAAGATTTATTTATTATTATAATTAAGTACACTGTAGCTGTCTTCAGACACACCAGAAGAGGGCATCAGATCCCATTACTGATGGTTGTGAGCCACCATGTGATTGCTGGGAATTGAACTCAGGACCTTTGAAAGAGCAGTCAGTACTCTTAACTGCTGAGCCATCTCTCTAGCCCATAGGTCATACTTTTATCATGAGGAAGGGGTAACCATATTTCTAGATCCCTTTTTATCACAGAAACTGTCAGCAGTAGGCAGTAACTCCAGTCCCCACTCCTAGCCACCCTTGTATTTGCCTCTACAGGTTCACCTGTTCTATGCACTCTACCTTGCTTGTATCCTTTGCGTGTCTTGAGTTCCTCACCTACAGCCTGACATACAGAGTCCCCTGACTGGTGGTCAGTGCTGTCACCTCACTGTACAGATAATACCGAGGATAATTCACCTAAGACCACTCTGCGCGTGCTACAGCCAGACTCTGTTTTCAACCAGAGGGTGCAACTCCCCTCACTAAACCTCTGGCTCCTGCCATCCTCAACTGGGTTCCACACCCAGAGCTGTCTAAGTTCCTCCTGCTGCAGTGGTAACAGACTCGGCCAGAGCAACTTAGGGGAGAGTTTCTATTGTAGCTTCAGGCTCCAGGCTCATTGCAGGGAAGCCCAGGCCGAGGGTGGAGCCAGCGGTGGGTCACACGGAGCAGACGGAGTGCATGCGCTCTTGTGCTCGCCTCACTTTGCTCTTTATACAGCTCAGGATCCTGCACCTGGGGAAGGAATGGTGCCAACTTAAGAGTAGGCACGATCAAGATAACCCTCCACAGACATGCCCGCAGGCCGATCTAATGTAGACCTCACTGAGAGGCCCTCCCATGTGACTACATCGTGTGCCTTGCCAATCAGAGCGAAGCATCATATACAACCGAGGCTGTCTCCTCCATCCAGATAGCCTCAGGCTCCTCTCCACTTACTCACAAGTGGTTGAATGTCCAATAACGGGCGAGAGTAGCGCGAGAGCTGCTTAGGCCGTCTTACCCAGGTGAGCGGCCACTTGGGAAATTCTCTAGAAGTCCTGAACCCAAGCCTGGGGGCTACGGTTGGTCAGTGGTTATCTGTTGTGCTTGCTGGAATTCACTGGGCTCACCCACTCCCTTGTTTAGTTTAGACTGAGGGATGCCATTCTTGCTGGTCTTCCAGTGCCCTGAGAGAGAGCCACGCCAGGTCTGGGGATAAAACTACTCAGTCTAAGCCTAGAAACTTTCTAAGGTTTTGATACAAATTTATACAGCCAGAGTCTAGAAGAAAAGATACTTTTTTATTTAACACAGAAACCTTCCCCATCCTTCCCTATCACCCCTTTACTCCTGTAATTTCAAGCAATGAGCTAGAGGCAGGCAGAAGTTCAAACTAGCCTGCTTAGGAATCCTCCAGCACTTCCATCCACTTAAGAGTCAACATGACCCTGTTCTATAAAAACAGAAGGAGCCCAGCCACACCTGGTTGTAGCTCTAAGCAAAGCTCTGCAACTGGAAGCAGGCCCTGCTGATAGGAACGGTAAACTGGTCATGTGGCTTCCTAGTGTGGTTCAGGGTGCAGCATGTTTTCTGGGCATCTCTCTTGGACTGGTCCAAGAGGAGCCATCTTCCAAAACACTTCCGGCTGGCCAGGGCTTGGCCTACTAATTGCAGACGTAACTCTGGTCACTGTTCACTGACATAAGAAGGTATCCAGCTTGGGCTGGGAGGCAGAATTCACAGTCTTTATTCTCCCTTTCTGTTTACTCTTGGCTTTGGGCTTTATGGGCACCGGTCGGGTAATGGCTGTGTCCCTCTGGAAGCAAGGTCAAGGGAAAAGCATACAGAGCGGACTGACCCTGGGTCAGGAAGGGCAGATACACTGAGCAAGGTGCAGGGGCCCATCTCAGGCTGCAGGCTCCGGGAGTAAGGGACTTGGGGATCCAGGTCAGGGCATGCTGTATGCCCTTAAGGTCAGCTCAGGCCATGGCCATAAAGGATACAGGCTGAATGAATTTTGTTCGTCCTCCAAGCCCATCGAAGCCTATTCTTACCTAGGAGAGGAAGAGATTAGTGGGTTAGAGTAATGGATAGGGAGCTGACTATCTTGCCCCACCCTAAAGGCTGGCCACCAGACGCACCACATCTGTGCTGCAATGGGATTCTGCTGTGGTCCTGTTGGGCCGTTTCTGACGACAGACAGCATTCCGGATGAAGAGAGGGAAGGCACCTGCCAGCTCCTCATCTGGCTCTCCTATACATCGCTGGCCCCCCAGTGAGAGCTGGGACTCCTATTGGAGTAATACCAGAGTCAGACTCATAACCCCACAAGTTGGACAGCAGCACAGGACACGGGGTGGTGATGGCGAAAGGACTGGAGGCAGGGGACGATGAGTCAGGGCCCAAGGACAGCTCTGCAGAGTCAGTCCTGGGCCCGGGGGGCCTGAACATAGTCTGCACTCTCAAGCCCGGGATGCCCTGGAACTTACTACGCAGGGCTCTCCTCCTGCCTTAGCTTCCTGGATGCTGGATTACAGGTATGAACCCCCAGTTTAGAGGGATAGGTTTTCATGTCAGTTCTGGCAAGGGCTGGGTGGGATGCTTGCATGCTTTTGAGGAACCGACAACCTACCGGCTTGTAGACTTTGGGTACCTTCTTGAGAACATCCTGCTTGGGAGAGCTGTGAGGAGGAATGTGAAGACAAGTAAGAAAGATGGTGGGTGGACTTGGCACACGCCCTCTAGAGGAGCCTCTGCATGGCAGGATGCCATCATAGCTCTGCTCTAGGCAGGTACCTCAGCGGTCCCTCCCTGAGTACAGTCTGGAAAGACTAGCTCCAGGGTCAGGGAGACAGGACCATGTCTCAGTCTGGGCTCTCATTTCAGTATTCCCCAAGTTCTTGGGCTCCTCACCATGTTCTAGGGAGCCCAGCAACTTCCTATGCCCAGAGGATGAGTATTCAGAGCCTCGATCGCAGCTGAAGAGGGGGTGGAGGATGGAGAAGACCCTGTAGCTCTCTGCTGCAGCCGCGTGACTTGGGCTTCTTAGTGCAACCAGGCCAGCTGTGTGCAGCATGGGGGTTGTGCCCAGCTGCTGTGCCCTTGGGTTTCTCTCTGTCATAGCCTGACATAACAGTTTCTTTCTCTTCCATCCAAAGTCTCACACTAAGTTTTTGTTAGGACCAGAGAGATGGCTCAGCAGATAAAACTTTGCTGCCAAGCCTGTCAGCCTGACTGTGATCCTTTATCCCCACATGGTGGCAGGAGAGAACCAAGCCCTACAAATAGCCCTCTGATTGCCATATGCATCCCCCCCAAAAACAGATGAATGAAATTTTTAAAAATGTAAAAAGAACTCCCTTACTGGAACAGCCCAGACCCATGTGCATGAAGGGGCACAATTGTGGGCCTGGCCAAGGAGATGGCTTCCCCTCTTTGTTCCACAGCACGTCTAGAGCAGGTCCACCTCCCAGCTCCACAGAGGTCCTCCTGTCTGCCTAAATGGGATGTGTCACTGGGTGGGAGGGTTATGGGATCATAATTTGACAAGGTTAAGCAGGCACCTCAGAAGCACATGGGAAAAGTTCAGAGCCCCACACCAGGACTCTGGTGGGCAGGCATTCAGAGTATTAGGATATCTGTCTCACCGGGCGGTGGTGGCGCACGCCTGTAATCCCAGCACTCTGGGAGGCAGAGGCAGGTGGATCTCTGAGTTCAAGGCCAGCCTGGTCTTCAGAGTGAGTTCCAGGACAGCCAGGGCTACACAGAGAAACCCTGTCTCGAAAAAACCAAATCCCCCCCCCCAAAAAAAAAGGATATCCGTCTCACCACCAGTCCAGACTTCCCCTACTGAGACTCTGAGACTCATATCCCAACACATTGCCTTGAGGCTGATGAGGGTTAAAGCAGGACTCAGAGTGAGTCCCTAAGCCAAGGGGAGGGTGGGGATGGGATCAGAGCTGCACCTGAACCTAAGCGCTGCACCAGCCACTCAGAGCCATCAGGGCAGGAGGCACAGGTGACTTTGCTATGGCCTTCTAGGTTATAGGGACCTCCAGGGACTAATACTCACCGTGCCCTCTCCAGGCAGAGCTTCTTGGGGTGGCAATGCTGGGAGCTGGAGGTCTGGGATGGAGGGGTATTTATATTAAAGGTAGCATTGAGATCAATCTCATCACTTAAGAGTGGCCGGTGAAGCCTTGGGTTCAGCATCTCCACAGGGGCTGGGCTGAAGGCAGAGAAAGAAAATCTCATTATTTGGGACTGCAGTGATGACTCAGGGAGATCACAGCTCCATAGGTATCAGAGGCGACTCAGCTTGGCCCAGTGAAGTTGGCTCTTACCAGTGGAGTGGTAAGACAATTGTTCTCAAACCTAAAATCCTGAGTGCAATCCTTGGAACCCACATGGTGGAAGGAGAAAAATGAATCCTTCCATTTGTCCCCTGTGGTACACACGCACCTAAACTGACAGACACGCACACACGCGTGCACACTCACACACACACACATGTTAAAAAGAAGATATAGAAGAAGAGGAGAAAGAGGAGGAAGGAGACAGTCTAGCTCCAGGGGCTCCTAATGCCCACCCCTGACTTACAGTCACCCCAGAGGTAGTCCTAATCTCTAAGAATAAGCTAAGTGGCTTCAGCTTTTGCATAGCCATGTGACTATTGAAAATCTGGAAAAAGAAAGTAAACAAAATCAAAACCAAATTAAAAAAGGGGCTGGTGAGGTAGCTCACCGGGTAAAGACCGATAACCTGCGTTCGATCCCCAGTACCCACATAATGGCTAAGAACTGACTTGTACAAGCAGACATGTGTAAGACATGCGCACACGCTTAAAATAAATAACAATGGGAAATTTCTTAAACCAAAGGAATGGAACAGGATATTTCCCTTCGACCACACATACTTTCTCTGAACTCAGTGTAAGCCATTCAGATGTTACCGCAGAGTGATGTAGACGGGAAGATGCTGTTACTTATCACGGCACATGGTGTGCTGGTGGCTGGTACTTCAGGAGCTGATGATGATGAAGACACTATATAGTGTTCTCAAGAACATTAACTTTAGTGGGACTGAGTACTGCCTGCTCTTCCAGAGGTCCTGAGTTCAATTCCCAGCAACCACATGATAGCTCACAACCATCTGTAATGGGGTCTTCTGAAGCATCTACAGTGTACTCATATACATAAAATAATTAATTTAAAAAAGGAGAGAAAGAAACTTAGGTAATAGAAAAATACTCATATGGTCAATTTAATGTCACACACCTATAATCTCAGGCAAGAAGATCCTGAGTTCAAAGCCAGTTTGAGGGCAGCCTACACTACATATCAAGACTGCCTAAAAGAGAATATAAACACATCACTGCACACACCTCTGAATCCAGGCTGATGCGGGCGGATCTTTGTGAATTTGAGGCCAGCCTGATCTATACAGTGAGTTCCACGACAGCCTGAGAGACCCTGTCTCAGAAGAGAAAACTACATATGCTGTCCGAGTATGACTTGGTGCCCTCTCCTCCATATGCCTAGGGTTCTGTGGTACTTCCTTCACTACAGAACAGGCTTGAGGCACTAAGAGTTCCGTCACCTCTGCGACACTTACCTATGGCCAATTTACATAGCTTCATGTCAGCGGCCCCAGGAAATGAGGCAAGGCACTTAAAGCCTTCCTTTCTAAGCCAGAGCCAAAGCCCTAGGCAGATGTGTTACCTGTGCAGCAGCTGTCAGCACATCCTGCACAAACTCAGCTCCTATCAGTCCTGCCCTAAAATGAAGGTCTCTCCAGACCTCACCAGAATAGGAGCCCTCAGGGCCCATGGAAGCTGCCTGCCCCGGTGGGCAAGGGCTACAGTGCGGCTTTGCAAAATTGAGGGAAGCAAAGGGCAAGGGTCCCTGAAGCTGCCCTGAAATAACAGAAGCATGGCTGAGGGTGTGGCTCAGGTAGTACAGTGCCAGTCTAGCAGGCACGAGGCTCTGGTTCAAGCCCACCTCTGCACACTGAACAGGACTGCAATCCTAGCACTCAGGATGTAGAGCCAGAAAGATGGGACGCTCAAGATCACATTCAGATACATATCGAGTTTGAACCAGCCTGGGCTATATAAGACCCTGCCTCAAAAAGATAAAATAATAAAATAAAGTGATGGCTGGAGAGATGGCTCAGTGGTTAGGAGCACTGCCTGCTCTTCCAGAGGCCGAGTTCAATTCCTAGCACCCACATGGCGGCTGATCTGATGCCTTCTTCTGGTGTGCAGACATACATGTAAAGCAGCAAAGGGTAATCCCACCACAACAAACGAGGCATAGGCATCACCAGCAACACCCAGACCCTTCCACCAGATACTGAGTGTGGTCAGGGGAGTGTGAGCCTCACACAGAAGCCAGGCTGGTGGGCATGAAGCAGCTCTAAAAACAGCTCAAGCAATCAATCGGTAGGCAATGGGATGAAATGAGGGACATGAAGCAGGGCCCAGAACTATCTTCCAACAGTTTCCACTGTTCTCAGGATGAAATCTGCCTGCTAGGCTGACATATAAAGGCTGGCAGAGATCTGGCCCACCCGCACCCACCTCTCTCCTCCAAGTCCACCTTAGCAATGTCCCAGGGACTGTGAACTTGCTATCATCTCTGCCTGGATTTCTCTTCCTTCAGACTTAATGGTGGCTTCATGAATGTGACCACACATCTTATATATCTTAGGAAAGTTTAAGATTCTCACCAAACCACACAGCAAGTCAGTTCTCAAAGGAGAAAGACAGAGGTACTTGTAAATCAGAGAAAACTGGAAATATCCCAACCCTGGAGCCAGCAGCCTGTTTCTGAGATCAGGAGGGAGAACCTGGAATTCAGAATAGACTATGCCAAGTTAAAAGGGCTAACACTAAATGCAACGGTCCTATTACCCAAGTTTTCGTGCCTAGAAAGATACTGGCGAAAACAGGGAATCCGTCATCCTGCACATACCTCGATGGGCAGCCCAGCCGGCTTAGGACTTTGGGTTTGGCTAATGCAATGCCCTCCTGATTTGATAGACCAGAACTGTACTCCCAGTGCCAAGATAAGATGTAGCCCCGGCATAAAGCTTACTGATCACTCAGAAGGCTCATTCCCACTTGGGCATTCCAGACCAGATTATTCTATAATATGGTGCTTACCCGGAGGACTCTGGGCCTAATCATGCTACCTACAAAAAACAAGGCTGCAGCTGGCAGCCATACCTAATACAGGAGCATGGGTCCAGAGAAGCCTGGGGAATAAAGGAAATTAGCAAAAGCTGGTATGCAAAGTCCCTGGGAACCTAGAGGTGTCCTGTGTGCTTTTGTTTTCCTCACTATAAAAGCCAAGCACAGAGGACAGCTGTGTGAAAGGAGCCCGAGGCTTATTAAACGGAAGCTAGAGGGAGCACCACCAGGGAACTGTGGGTATTCCAGAGAATGATTCTCTGTCCCCAGCCTGAGGCAGCTTGGGCTCTAAGGTTTTCTCTACAGTATACAATTTCTGAGATTGTTGTTTTCCTAAGGGAATGCACTATACCTGTGCAATCTCTTGACAAGGCCCTCATGTTTCATGGGACTTCAGAGAAGGAATGGCCGATGGCTGGGCGTGGTGGGAAGAATCAGGGACAGAGCCTCCTGAGTTGTCAAAATCAACCCAGTGCTGGACCGCATGACAGACTATGTGCCCACCACAGTCCCACAGTTCCCAGGCCATCATAAACTACAACAGGCGGGTAGTTTTGGCTCTACAGAGAGATGCTAAGGTAAAAAAAAAGAGGTGGCAAGGTGGCTCAGAGAGTGAGGGTGCTTCTGCACAAGCCTGGCAACTTCTGTTAGATCCCTCCAGCCTATGTGGAAATAAAAGGAGATAAATGACTCCGCAAAGTTATGCTCTGACCTCTATACTGTGACACGCACAACCACACTCATTCATGCAGACATGCATATGTATATATAATACATACACATACACTCTTACACACACACACACACACACACACACAATGTGACAATATGCTATCTGGCTGAGGAAGCTGGCCAGCACAACAGTCTTCAGTGTGGAAAAAGCAGAATGTTTTCTTATGGCTGGCCGTATTGAGTATTGAGGATCCGCAATATGGAGAGTCAGGGGGTACAGTATCCACAGTAGCGTTGGAAGGAAGGCACTGAGTGGGTAAATTTGCACCAGCAGAAAGAAAGGGCATATTGATTTGCCAAAATATGTTGAAAAGTGACTTAAGTAAAATACTGGGTTGTTGTCAGGCAGTGGTGGCACATGCCTTTAATCCCAACACTTGGGAGGCAGAGGCAGGTGGATTTCCGAGTTCGAGGCCAGCGTGGTCTACAGAGTGAGTTCCAGAATAGCCAAGGCTATACAGAGAAACCCTGTCTCAAAAAACAAACAACAATCAAAAAACCCTCTGGGTTGTTGACAGGAATTTTTAATTTGGCTCCCTTGCTGGGGTCCTCTAGCAGGGAGAAGACAGCCTAGAGGCAGCCCATTTCTGTGAAAAACAGTCAGGAAAGCTTGTTCCTAGCAGGGACACCAATCCCTGGGTCTTTTGGCTCCCTCTGCTGGCAGCCTTAAAGCACACACTCCTGAATGGAAGGGGATTATTTATTTTGAACTTTGGCTGCCTGGAAACTCGGCTCTGTAGACCAGGCTGGTCTGGAACTCATAGTTTTATCTTCCTGCCTCTGCCTCCTGAATGCTGGATTAAAGATGTGCACCAACACCACCAGGCTGAGAGGGGATTATTTTAGAGTGAGCACTTTCCAGTATGTTTCAGAGATGGGGGCAGACTCCAGAATACCCCAAGACCACCATCGCCCCTGCCCTGTTCTCAGATCACTCAAAGGCTTTCCCTGCCTTTCCATGTCAGATCCCAAGTTCTCTCGAAGCTGCTTTCCAGTTAGGGCCTGGCTGGCTCTCTGGCCAGAAGGCCCACAAACGCATGTATCCCACCAAAGCCAGGAGCGCAGGCTCTCTCAGCTTGTGACACCCGAATCACCCCTGAAGGGCACAAACCTCTCAAAAACCAGGCGGCTGACAGTCTCGTTGGTCACTGGAGGCAGGCTCAAGGTTTCCTGCAGGATCATTAGCTTCTTTCTTAGGCTCTGGAGAAAAGAGAGCAAGAACATGGGAGAAAGGCTGAGGCACTGAGGACAAACGCCTGTGTGAAGAGTACAGTGGACAGAGCGAGGACTGACCACCAACCCCAGGCCTGGGAACTCCTCTTCGTGGAGTCCTTGATTTGGCCATTAGGGGCCTTGGAGGTAAGAACTGAGCAGATGACAGAGGATGACCCACAGTGCCCTTGGCCCTCTGCTGAGGAGATACAGGCTCAAGGCCAGACTAGGGTGAGGGTGCATATGCTGACCCACCACTCAACCCAGGAGGGTCCAGAGAGCCCAGAACCACCACTGACTGCAACCCAGGTTTCCAGGCAGAACCAGTCCAGCCCTACTGTTAGAGGCACATAAGAACCCCTCAGGTCCCCTCACTTCTCACAGGCCAGGGTGCCTCACCGTGATCTCCTTGTCAGCACTCTGTAAGTCCTTCTGCGCTGACCTCAGTTCTAACTTGGCCTGATCCAGCTCAGTGTTGACAGCCTTCAACTGTAAGAAAGGACAAGCCAGGGGCTGGAGAGATGGCTCAGCTGTTAAGAGAACTGACTGCTCTTCCAGAGGTCCTGAGTTCAAATCCCAGCAACTGCCTGGTGGCTCACAACCATCCGCAATGAGATCTGACGCCCTCTTCTGGTGTGTCTGAAGACAGCTACAGCATTCTTATATATAATAAATAAATAAATCTTTAAAAATAAAAAAATAGACAAGCTAGTGGTGCCACATGTCCCACCCCTACCTGCTGCTACCCAGTGTGGTTGGGATAGTCTAAAAACACAACTGGAGGCACGGGGGAGACCCCAGACCTCAATTAAGCATAAAGATCTAGGGCTGCTTGGAAGCAAGCGCTTCTCTCTACATAACGCAGCCAAAGCAGCTAGCCCAAGAACCCTCAATCTGGGATGGGACACAAAGCCAGCCTCTGGAGCTACCACACTGGAGGCTGTCGTCTCCAAGCCAGCTAAGATGCATCTAGGAATCAAGAGCAAAAGGTGCTGTGAGTGTGCGCTGGGGACATCCCTTCATGAATTGGTCTCCCAAGTGACAAGCCACAGAGTCAGCGACAGTGCAGAGTAAAGGCTATACCCAGTGTCTGAAGACATTGTTCTCTGAACCAGTGAGGTGGATGGCCTAGCTCAGGAGACCCGGCTCCCTCTTTCCTTTTGTGCTCCCTCTTTCCTTTTGTGCCCATTCAGTCACCTTGCTCCTAGAGGACGCCAAGTCCTTCTTCAACCTGTCAGCCAGCTCCCCCGAAGCCTTCCGAGCTTCCTTCAGATTCTCATACTCTCTGCAAAACAGCCGCGAGGAGAGAAGACAGAACAGAACACCCTGGAGGCATAGTCGGTGCCAAGATTGAGCCATAGCACCAACCTAACAAAGGCCTCACCAAATTAGCTCCTCCTCACCCTCCCTGCACGGCAGGTCCTGCATATGTAATGAGGAGGGAAACAAAACCTGGGCTCTATCACCTGCAGGAACTCTGCCTCGGGCATGCAAGCTCACTAGGGGGCTCCCTACAACCCCAAATGGAGGCGGTGGATTCTCTGTGCCTTTCAGGCAAGCAGCTCCTTTCTCTGGCTTCACATCACCACCTTAGTAATGAGGGATATGTGAGTTTGCTATGGAAGTCAGGCCGGGTCAGGAGCAGTGCTGATGGGAAAGACTCCAGATCTCATGAGGGAGCTCACTGCTCAGAGCTGCATGTGCTCCTTAGAAACAACACTTTGAATCCACACTCTGTTCTCTCAGCAATTCTAGGGCAAATCTCTCTCCATGCAGGAAAGTGGAGGCCAGAGGGGCCTCAAAAGTGGCCTAAGAGCTGGAGTTCACCTTATGGCAATATGGTTCTAGAACCTGCTCCTTCCCAGTATCTGTACTCCAAAAGATGACAGCAGAGGCATGACTGGGCTTACGTACTTCTTGAGGGACACACAGTACACTGCCAGCTGCTCCACCGCCGACTGTCCCACACCCATGTCTCGGATCATCTCCTCCACCTCCGGCCGCTGGCTCTGGAGTAGGAGCTCAATTCTGAAAAACATTCCCGGCCCACGACATTTGAAATCTGGAGGCTGATGGTTAGTCTGCCTCCCTTTGCTGCTGTTGCTATGGCAACAGCCTGGGCTGCTAGGATGCTTTAGCAGGTGGGTGTGCCCAAGGAAAGGTTCCACAGCAGAGATGAGCTCAGCTCCAGGGATGCTTCAGAGGAAAAAGAGGTGCTGACGGAGGACTTCAAGGTCAGGGACTTCATACAGAGAGGCTCCTGGGGGGAAAGGCAGAGCAAGCCACCTATCCTAGGCAACAGGACAAGTGTAACGAGAATACTCACAAAAAGGGAAGGGGCCCAGAGAGGCTAAGAAAGGAAATCTGTGGCCATAGGCACCTGGGAATCTGAGTCAAAGGTGATCTAAACCCATTTTCAGCTGCAGTCCTGAGAACTGCACCCCCTGCTCCCGGGGCCCAAGGTGCGGAAGGACAGTACAGAAGCCAGCTGGAGACTCACTGCTCCATGGTTCTCATCTTTCTCTTGAGCTGGTGGGCCTCCTCCCGGGCTTGTTTGGTCTCGTCCTGCTGCTGCTCCATGAACTTCATCTGTTTCTGAGAAACAAACGCACCCATACACCTTCTCAGCGCCACGGAAACTTGTCTGCACTCTATCTTTTGTTTAGTTTTGGTTTTTGACAGGGTTTCATACACCCCAGGTTGGCTTTGAACTCACTATGTAGCCAAGGATAACCATGACCCCCTGATCTTCCTGCCTCCACTTCCCAAGTGCTGGGATTTTAGGAGTGGACCTCTATACTTGCCTATCTTTTGAAGATGCTGATAATTAGCAGGAGATAAAAACCCTTGAGGTGCTGGGCGGTGGTGGCGCATGCCTGTAATCCCAGCACTCTGGGAGGCAGAGGTAGGTGGATTTCTAAGTTTGAGGCCAGCCTGGTCTACAGAGTGAGTTCCAGGGCAGCCAGGGCTATACAGAGAAACCCTGTCTTGAAAAAAACCAAATCCAAAAAAAAAAAAAAAAAAAAAAAATAGGGTTTGAAAAAAACCCCTGAGGCCCCTCATGCTGATCTGGTCTCCGTGTGGGCTCTGTGTGCATGTGTCTGTCTCTGTGGGTGAACGCTGAAAATCCAACCCAGGCTTTGAACTACAGCTCTCACTTGGCCTATTGCTCTTTTGCTAGAGACGTTTTAGGGCAGCTGTTTCCTCGCCTGGAGATGTGCCTTGCTATAGACTTAGTGCTCCGGCCACTGTGATCTGCCAAGGCTCTATGGGCTCCGTCTCATGGTACACGCTTGCATATAGTGAAGGAAGTCAAGAGCACAACCCTATCTCACCCAGACACAGAGACATGAAGTGCCAGAACGGGAGAGCCAAGCCAGGACCTGTCCTCAGCATGAGGCATTCCATGTCTGACCGGGGATACACCCAGACCGCTCTGCAGCCTGGTGCTAGTTTGTTCCCTCCCACTGCCGAGGCCATGTGATGCAGCTCAGCCTCCAAGCAGAACAGAAAATGAATATCCTAGGGCCTTGTCTGTCCACGAAGATGGTTCCCATGCCTTTCAAATGGCACCCAGCAAGGCTGCTCCTGCCTCCAAGGCTAGAATATCAATCGTGAGTTCAGATCAATCGTGAGTTCAGGTCAATCGCCTCATGGTCCTCGGAGAGCAAGAGGCTCAGGAACCCAGGCTGATACAAAATTCATCTGGGTCTAGGCCTGCTTGCTCTCCAGGCTTTGATCTGCTCGGTCAGCTCAGCACAGCGGACTTCAAAGGCCTTTGCTCCTCCCTAGGATGCTGTTTGATCCGGCTCCAGAGAGCACCCCGCCAAGGACTGCAGCCCTAATGGAAGATTCTTCAGACTGGCCTCACCAGTGGAGTATGAGCCACTTTTGGAAACATGGCCCAGCCTACTCAGGTCTCCACTGAGCAGGCCCCCGTGAGATGTTGGGAAGGCCTTGTTACCTTGATACGAAATCCACAAGCACAGCCAGACCGCCCTTTCCTTATGGGCTAGAGGGGAATGGTATGGAAGGACCTTGGGAAGAAAAGATTTGCCTTCACTTTACTACTGTATAAACAAAGGCCCTGGTTGAGGCAGAAATAGAAGATATGATCAGAAATGTGAGTCTGGGCTGGGCATGGTGGTGCATGCCTTCCCTCTCTGCACTTGGGAGACAGGGGCAGGTAGATTACTGTGTTCCACATCAGCCAAAGCTGTGGCCATACCTCCCACCGACTCTGAGGACTTACTTTCAGGGTGGAACACAGCATCTCTGCCTTGTTTAAGGCGTTCTGCAGGGACTCCACAGTGGCATTACGTTCTTCCAATGTGTCCCGTAGACTGTTGATAATGGCCTGGCTGTCCCGTTTCTCCCTGTCTGGAGCAGAGGGGAGCAAGGCAAAGGCTCACTGATCCATGAGAGCCTTAACCCCTCCACAGCAAGCAGCTCTAAGCCAGGTGAGAACAAGGCACAGTGGAAAAGTTGGGCAGCCCGCTTCTCTCTGCCATGCTCCATGAAGTCTAAGCTAGCGCTTGCATCAGGGGACTGGCTCTCCTCCTTCCGCTTGAACTATCCGGGTAGATGTTACTGTTCTCCCACTCCTGTGGGTCTAGGTAGTTCAAAGTCCCAGAACTCAAGTAAATGCCTGTCAAATTCATCAGTGGCAAGCCCAGAAGATACTAACTCATCAGATGGGACCCCTCCCAAAACTACTCCTGAGGACGAAGTTCCAAGCAGTGAGGAGAGAGGCCAGCCTGGCCTAGCAGGCAGCTTCAGTCACCTCTCTCCTTTTTGGCTAGTTATAAAAGCTAGCAAGACTCTGGGACACACAAAGCAGGATGAGCCCCTGGCTTTGCCAGAGGTCAGAGGCCTTCCTCTCAGGCTCCCTCCCTCTAATACCCAAGCCAGAGACTTCCCAGGGCCTCTTGACTCTTGCTAACTTACCTTTCTGAGAAAGCTGGGCTTTGATACTGTCCAGTTCATTCTGCAAGACAATACACATACTAAGCAACAGGAACACATTACAGCTAGCCTCCCATAAGGCTACCCAGAGTCCAGGGTCAGTGAAGACAACTGGTTTTGGAATGAACCCAATATACTTTAAAGCCAAGTCAACAGACAGGCACTTAAAAAAAAAAGTGTCACTAGGTAGCTCAGGCTGTCCTGGAACTCACTAAGTGGACCAAGCTGACCTTGAACTTTCAGAAATCTATCTGCCTCTGCTTCTGCCTCTATAGTGTTGCTTGCTATTAAAGGCATGTGTCACCATGCCTGGTATGGGACATATTGTTTTGTTTAAGATTTATTTATTTTTAGGCAGAAGAGATGGTTCAGCAATTATGAGTTGCTCTTCCAGGGGTTCCAAGTTCAATTCCCTGAAACCACATGGATGCGTACAACCATCTGTAATGAGAGCCAATGCCCTCTTCCGGCGTGCAGGCATCCATACATAATCAGCCTCATATGCATAAAATACATAAATCTTTTAATATTATTTATTTTATGTGTGTCAGTGTTTTGCCTGCATTTATGTCAGTGCCCTGTGTATTCACATTGCCCACTGAGGCCAGAAGAAGGTGTCAGATTCCCTGAAACTGGAATCATGGACAGTTGTCAGCTGCCACATAGGTGCCAGGTATCAAACCCTGTCATTTGTTAGAGCAGCCAGCACCCATAAACACTGAACAATCTCTCCAGCCTCTTTCTGAGTCTTTTTAAAAGGTAAGACAGACGTAGGAGATGAATGCCATCGGAAGCTGAGCTCGGCCCACTGTCCGGCCCACAGCTCCTGGCCCTGCCACATCCTCACGCTCTCAGAGCACTAGCTGCGCTCACTCGCTCGCCAGGGACACACGACAGGGGCAGCCAAGCTCTCTGGACCATTACTAGTTCTCTCCATCTTGGGCTCTGTCTGCCTCAGTCTACCTCTCTCCAAGCTCCAGGATGACTCTGAAGGCTGGGGTAAAACAATCCAGCTCCCACGTGGGAGTCTAGAGAGCCCAACGTCCCTGTGAGCAAGACAGATGCTGTCAGTCAGGCAAACAAAGGTTTTTACAGCACACGCACTTCCAGGCTCAGGCAAGGAATCTGGGCAGACTTTCCCCCAGAGCACCCTTTAAACATTACCAGAAGTCTCAGAATCTCATGTATGGCCAATAGTGAGGCCCCCACTACCAGCCTCTCGGCCCAGGACTTTGGAGCAGCAATTCCTAGCAGCTGGGCTGGGGACCATGGACCAAACAACAGGGAATGGGACTGGTAGATAGATAAGAACATGCAGAGATCAGACGCCCCATGGTCTCCTGGCTCCTTCCACACCTCAACAGGATACTTTCCAAGTCCTTGTTCCAAACTATTCAAGATGTGGCCTCTGTGTCGCACAGCCTTGGCTTTGAAAGCTGAAGAAAAGATTGGAAGCTGCCTTTGTTGTCTCCATCCCAGGGAGGACACCTCTTAAAGCTGGGAGCAGTTACCATGACAATGAACAGGCTGGCTCCAAACACAAAAGCTCTACCATCTTGAAGCAGAGGTTTCAAGGACATCACAACACCCAGGGGGTTAAGGTCAAACAAGTTGTAATCTGACAGATTCTCAGCAATTAACCCTTACAGTCCAGCAATCACTGGCAAACTCTAACTCAATTTCATCAAGACATTCTGCCAAGCCAGCTTCCTCAAACAAAAAGGAAACAAATTTTAGAAATGGAGAGGAAATGGGATAAGTATGGAAGGTAACCTGGTTACCTCCTGTGGTCTGGCTTCCACCTGGTTAGAAATCCTGAGTCCAGGGGCTTTGTCCTCCCCTGCTAGGCCTGGAAAGGCCCCGGCAGCTGTCATTACACCATGTTCTCCAGTCAACTTTGAGGCCCAGCTAGGTTAGGGAATAGTGGATTCACACATCTTCCCTGACTAGTGAGAATGGAAGATTTCCTAGCCTGTCACTAACTGGCCAGCGAGAAAGTAGGCTGGCCAGGAAGACCATAAGTCGGTCATTCGGCTCAGGGTCTTAGAAGCACATTATATCCTTCAGTCCACGGGGAGAGCCACTAGTCGACTGGCCCCTCCCCTCTTACAGTGTGAGCCTCCATCTTGGCTATCTCTGGCTGTCTCGAGGTCACTTGCTCATGCTCCACCCATACCCTAGGCACCTTTTCTAAGTAGAAAGGTAAACTTCTAGAGGGTTTGGGATTTAGTAGGAGGAGATACTGTGTACCTTTAAGAATTCTGCATCCAAGACACTCTCCTCTTCCTGGGCAAGGTCAAAGAAGAGCTTGTTGATAATAGACTTTTTGCCAACCTGGACAGGAAAACAAGACAGAAGAACAGTGAAGTGTGGCCAAAGGTGAGGGGGAGGAAGGCCTGAGCATGGTTTACTGCCTGTCTCATGTTCCAGGTCTGAAAACAGACCTAACTTTCCACATGCATCCTTTTGAGTCAGAAGACCTCTTCATTCCCACACACACAGAGAGCAGGACTGCTGATCTGCTGGTGGATGAAGTCATGTCTATGTACAGGGACATTTGCTAAACATTAGAGGCAGCCAAATATACACAAGTGAAGCCTGGGTGGGAAAGTCTGTCTCCCAGCCACGGAGGGGGTGGGGGCAGGGTGGGCTAAGCAGGCCTCCCAGTGACTCACAGATGTTTGGATCAACTGGCCTCAAACCAAGAGGGTCAAAAGGGCAGAGTGTTTCTACTTCAGAGATGTTTCCCCCATTGCTGCTTTCTGAAAAGGAGAGGTAGGTCTTCAGCTGAGATGTCCCCACTCCATCATCCTTACCTGGATTCTACACTGTGGGCAGGTCCGACTTGGTGCTGTCTCAAACCACTGGATTAGGCTACAGTGAAAACAGAATAAAAAAGACTAGTAATCCTGGCATGGCGGGGGGGGGGGGGGGGGGGGGGGGGGGGGGGGTTGCAGCGCACAGGTCACATGACCACTGTTACTAGCTCCTTTTGACACACGCATGCCTGCCTGCCTTCAATGAAAGGCTACCACTGCAGGCAAGATGGTCCTGCAGGCCTGAGTAGTGCTGTTGTTTGGGCTTTGAAGTCTTGGCTCAGGGCTGTTCTTTGCAAATGCGCTGCACAGTATAGGTGACAGGCAAAGCTAGGAGTCTCTGATAACACCCTACTTCAGGTTAGGACTTCAGAGGCTACACTCTTAAGTACTAGGAAAAGCAGAACATGGCCAGATTTACATAATTTATTGGTATGGACCGGCATCAGAAGTTAATTGAAACAATTTCCTGCAGGTGTGGTGGGACCCAATTGTAATCCTCTACTAGGCAAGAGGATCACAAGCTCCAAACCAGCCTGGACTTGAGAGAGACTGGGGATGAGAGTGGGACAGCCTTCTTCACCCTAGAAATAAGAGACAAACTACCCTTTAAAGTGGGGGTGCACGCCTTCAATCCCAGCACTTGGGAGGCAGAAGCAGATGGGTTTCTGAGTTAGAGGCCAGCCTGGTCTACAGAGTGAGTTCCAGGACAGCCAGGGCTATGCAGAGAAACCCTGTCTCAAAAAACCAAAAAAATAAAAAAATAAAAAAAAATAAAAATAAAAATAAAAATAAATAAAAAAGAAAACCATCTTGCATGTCCAAATCTTTCCTATAAATACATTAAAAAAACCCCACAAATATATTCAAAGACCACGAACCACAAAAGTAAAGCTAATCAGGCACAGGAGAATGAGTTAACTAAGAAGCATATTATCAATGAATCATTAAAACATAATGAAAAGAAGCCAGGCACACGCACAAAGCCAGATTCTGTATGATCTCATCTGTATAAAGAAAAACACAGGCAAAGTGTTACCTTGATGCGTATGTGGGCGCTGGTGAGAATAATCAGGAGGGCACATGAGATTTCTACTACAGACATTATCCTCCTTTTTCTGCAGGGCTGGAGAGCAAACCCAAGTCCTTATTCATTTGGGACAAGTGCTGAACCAGTCCTATATCAGGCTTCTAGATCTGAATTCTGGCTGCACAGAGGTGCTGAGTTTGGGGCAACCCTATGAGCTATGCACTTTTAACACGTGTACTTTCTGTAGTTTCTTCTACAGTACTTCAACAGAATAAAGTAACCAAGACAGTAGGCTCGTGCCTGTGACCTCAGCATTTGCAAGACCAAGACAAGACGATTGCCATACATTTTAAGGTCAGTCTAGAACACAAGTGAAAAAGTTGGAATTGGCATATTTTTTTGTTGCAGGGCATTGTTGAGGGCATTGTGGTATATACTGGAACATTATGGTGTATGCCTGAAATTCCAGCAAGTGCAGCAGGAGGGGCTGAGGCAAGATTATGAGTTCAAGGCCAACCTAGGTTACATAAAGAGAATGTGTCTAAAACGTGTGTGTGTGTGTGTGTGTGTGTGTGTGTGTGTATAAAGCTCAGGGGTAGAGCATGGGATCAGTATATACCAGTCTGTGTTTACAATTATAATGTCTAGCCCTAAAAACAATAAAATGGTGTTTAAAAGTCAGCTTGTGCAACCCAGAGATATGAGAGAGAACTAGAGACACACAGGCAGAGAGAGAGAGAGAGAGAGAGAGAGAGAGAGAGAGAGAGAGAGAGAGAGAGAAACAGACAGAGACAGAGAGAGAAGTCGGCAGCTGTTGTGGAAAATAGTATGCCGGTTCCGAATGAAACCTAAATATAGAATCTCCATATGCCCCAGTCTTTCAGCTCCCAGGTATACATCCTAAAGAACTGAAAACAGGGACTCAGACAGGTATCTGTGCGGCAGTTTCAGAGTAGCATCATTCACAGCAGTCCAAATCTGGAAATAACTGTCTATCAACAAACGAATGGATAAACAAAATATGTTATTTTCATACATACAATTAAATATTGGCCACAACAAAAATGAAATTCTGATACATGCTATGAGATGGGTGAATGCTTTTAAAGTTATAATGCTATATGAACTACATCAGACCCGAAAGGACAAAGAATACAAGACGCCACCTCTACGGGATTCCTGGAATATGGAACTCAGGGACAGGAGGTGGAGGGGAGGGTCTCAGGGTCTGGGGGCACTATCACGGAGAGTTGGTATTTGACTGGTTGGTTATGTGCTCTGTCCAGCTGATGGAGAGTTCAGCTAACAACACTGAAGGTTTTATCACACTGCCAACTGCTCAAAGCCATGGACTGAGCATCTACTGATGGTTAAAACATGCTGGGTGTGGTGGCACACGATTTTAATTTCCAAGTGCAGGTGACTCTCCTCGTTCATGGTCAGCTGCATAGTGAGACCCTGTCTCAAAAAAAAGTTTCCTCAAGAACACTCAGGGCAGGAAGGCCTTGGAATGTAACTCAGTGAACAGAGTGCCAAGAATACGCAGAGCCCAAAATCCAATCCCTAGCATGATATAAACCAAACAGGACGGTACATACTTATACTTCCAGCACTTGAGAGACAGAGACAGGGCGATTAGAAACTCAGGGTCTCCGGGCGGTGGTGGCGCACGCCTGTAATCCCAGCACTCTGGGAGGCAGAGGCAGGTGGATTTCTGAGTTCGAGGACAGCCTGGTCTACCGAGTGAGTTCCAGGACAGGACAGCCAGGGCTATACAGAGAAACCCTATCTCGAAAAAAACCAAAAAAAAAAAAAAAAAAGAAAAAAAAAGAAACTCAGGGTCTCAGGGTCATCCCTGGCTACACAGCAAGTTCAAAGCCAGCCAAGGGTACATGAGACAGAGTACACAGGTGGAAGCCAGGAGTAGTGGTTCTCGCCTGCAGTCCCAGTGCTCAGGAGGCTGAGGCAGGACTGCTATGAATCCCAGACTAGGCAATATTACAGCAAGACCCTGCTTCCAAACAAAAACAAACGGGCTGGAGAGATGGCTCAGTGGTTAAGAGCACAGACTGCTCTTTCACAGTTAGCCTGAGCTCTACACGGCAAGGCCTGTTTGTTTGTTTGTTTGAAAAGGCTGGAGAGATGACAGGTCGCTGGTTGAGTAGGTGTTGGTACTGCTCCTCCAGCTGTCCTAAGTTCAGTTTCTAGCAGCCACAGCAGGTGACTCACAACTGTCTGTAGCTCCAGCCCCATGGGGTTCAGACAACCCTGGCCTCTGAGGTTACCTGCACTCACATGCACAGTCACTCAAAGACATACATATAGAATACATAATTTAAAATAAAAAAAAAGTAAGATTAAAAAAAATCAGCCAGGCCGGGCAGTGGTGGCGCACGCCTGTAATCCCAGCACTTGGGAAGCAGAGGCAGGCGGATTTCTGAGTTCGAGGCTAGCCTGGTCTACAGAGTGAGTTCCAGGACAGCCAGGGCTACACAGAGAAACCCTGTCTCGGAAAACAAACAAACAAACAAACAAACAAATCAGCCAGGTGTAGGCGTGACGGCACACACCTTTAATCCCAGAATTTGGGAGGCAGAGGCAAGCAGGTCTCTTGAGTTTGAGACTAGCCTGGTCTACAGAGTGAGTTCCAGGACAGTCAGGGCTATACAGGGAAACTCTATCTTGAAAAAAAAACAAAAAGACAAAAACACAAAATGCAACAGGTGGAACAAAATAGAAAATACTGAATACGATAGATTTCATCAGTAAGTGTGACATTTTAAGAAGGCTAAAAAGGTTCAGTTTAATACAAGCATTATTATACCAGATTTTTAAAGCCAAATAAGCTTTCAAGACACAGACCTAAAACGTAATTACACAGGAAAGTCCAAGGGGAAACCTTAGGGAGAAAGCAGGTGATGGAAAGCACCTTTGGTGGTAGGGTTACTTCTAACCTAACTACACAATGGCTCCTTGAGAATGGCTCAGGCCACATGACACTGTATTATGTGGTTTCGTTTGTCTTTTTGACACAAGGTCTCAGAAAGTCCAGGATGACTTTTATCTTACCTATGTAGCTGAGACTGACCTTAAAACTCCTGTCTCCACACCTTCCCTCCTTCCCAGCCTGTACTGAGATATGCAACACTCCAGACTGTAACAAAAGCACTGCAAAATAAGAGACACCCAGCAGTGTCCACACCACTTCCTGCTTCGTGGGCCCCTTTACCCCTCACAAACCTCCCAATCTCCCAAAAGGACCTCTCTTCTACCTAATTTTCTCTTTTGTTGGGTACTTTGAACCAGCCTGCTCAGGTGCAAAGGGCCTCTTTCGTCACTCACAAGACAATTGAGCATCAGGACCCCTTGAAAGGAAGGCACTTACTTCCTTGACATTCCAAGGTAAGGCAGGTTTCTGGAGTGTCTGACCGTCGAAGATGTTTTTGGATAGAAACAATCCAAAGCATCCAGCAAACGAAAAGACCCTTAAGGGTTGCCAGAAATCTACCAGCTTGTTGGTCTGTTTTTTGACTCTCAAATAAAATGGCTCGTTAGTGCAGTAAAAGCTCATTTTCGCTCAGACTAATAGTTTTGAAGTTACACTTCTCAGCGCAATAAAGCGGCGCCTAACTCTTTCTACCGTACCCTTCCCTGGGCGACCGGTATCACTTCCACCTGGCCCACTTCGGCCCAGGTTGGAAAGGTTCCGTGAGGCTCCTCTAATGTCGTCGTCACTTGTCTTAGTTCCGAGGATGGCTTGTCTCTAGGCCTGATACCCAATAGCGTCTCAGTGGTTCGAGTACACGCACGGGGCCCTACACTGCCGTCACTCACCATTGCAGATGAAAAGTGTGGCCGCAGTGGATGGCAGCCACGTCACGGGAGTGATCGAAGAAGTCGGAGCAGATAGTGCACAGAGCGCGGATAGGCATGATGGCTCGACCCAAACAGCCCAGAAAGCCAGCTGCCAGCAACACAGTTTGGTGGCCGAATCGGCCCGGGTTCCGACTCCTTCAAATTTCGCTCCACCGCTCGGCTTCCGGTAGCGAACCGGAAGTCATAACAAACCCTGCCTGAGTGCTTCCCTCTGATTGGACAAACTTCGGGGCGGGGCGCTGGAGCGGCGCAGCCCGCTAGCCGTGAGGAATCCTGGGACTCAGCTCTTCGGAGTCTCCGAAAAGTGGGTCTACCAAACAAAACAAAACAAAACCCTGCGATGGCCTATAGCGAAAAACAGTGAAACTACAGGCCAACCCCTATCCCTGCTAAGCCGGGGTTTATCTCAAGCTAGAGCCGGTGCGAAGCGAACCAGACCCTTTCTTGCGGCACTTCAAGACAGCTAAATAGACTGGAATGCCAAGAAAAAGGGATGATGGTACCATGGCTATGGAAATAGGCCATACGCTGGCAGCCCACAGTTCCCAGGCCGAAAGAGGGCCCCCACTTCTCAGCCTTCCACTATGGATGATCTTGGAAAGATGAACACATTAAGTCCTAACCCTTCAAACCACTACACTAGCCCTGGCTTTATTCAAATATGACCTAATAACCCTTGAGATTGGGTAGACACTGGGGCCAGTAAGTAAGCCCTTACCTCCCAGAATTCCTCATGCCTAAGACCGTAGGATGGTGATTTTGGAGTTACAGATGCTTCAAAGACCAGGAAATAACAAACCCTCTTTATTATTCCCACATCAGATAATTTAAGGTCCTCCCTGAGAAAGCAACCCAGGTGAGTTCACCAAAGCCCGTCTTGAGTTGAAGCGAGTCTCCTTAGTGATTTTTTACGGTATTGTTAGCAGTATTACTCCCCCAGAAGAAACATACATGACTCCATATTATCAAGCAGGTCTGCATCGGCTGGGGAAGACAGAATGAAATCTTTTTGGTCTAAGTGGAAAGCACAGGTAGTCACAGTAGGTATCAACATACAGCACAGAACTGTTGTGCAACCCCAGCGCAAGGAGGACCATTGTGCCCATGAGCAAGCTCACTCCCTATAGTGGTTGGCCCTGAGTGGATGCCACCACTACATCCAAGTTAAGATGAAGGCTCTTTGTCAACAAGAATCGGAAAAGCATCAGCCCTTCAGTGCTCAGCTGGGGATAGTTCTTAGCTGAAACACACCACCCTTGTGGTACATTTTTAAGAGTCCAGAGAATTCCCATCAACATCATCCAGGTGGACATTGGAGAAGGTGATCTCCACTCTCACTCCAAGCACTGCACTGAGCATCGGTCACTACCCAAAAACTGCTCCCACAGCCTCTTCCCTCCCCCACTGCCTTCCATAGGCTCCTCCCCAATAGGACAGAGGAAGCAAAGGCAAGAGGGTGGCCAGAGGCTTTGCAGGGTGACGTTTATTTGCCAGGTTCAGCAGGCACACAGTTAGCCCACCAACCTTCACATACCAGAGCAGACCCACGGGCATGCAGGGGTAAGGGCAGGACCACCGTGGAGCGCCAAGCAAGGGCAAGGACCAGCGTGGCTGCCTGTTCAGGCTGTGGCAGGGTCTGACCAAGAGCACCCGCCAAGAGCATCCCTCAGGGAGCTGGGGAATTTTATGCTATTTCCTCATCCCAGCCAGAGCTACTTGACGTGGCTGAGCGATACCTCAGCCTCTGGTGGTATCAACAGAGGGAAAGCCTCTCCGTGTTGCTCAACTAAGAGCAAAAAAACCTGCCGTTGCGAAAAGCGAGCTCCCAGAGCAGCCTATGAGGTACTGCCATGCCTCCCTGGGAGGAAGAGGAGCATGGCCTGAGCCTGCATGAGGTGGTTATGGCAAAGGTCTCTTCCTTGGCAATGGCATCTAGGAAGACCATGGGAGGACACCAGCCCTCCCTATCCAGCTCAAAGGAAGGACCCAGAGAGGCTGGGGGCACTGGTGCTGGTCTCGTACTCTGTTCTCCTAGGTGTCACCGCTGCATCTGACATGTTTCTCTCTTCCTTTAGAGTTTCATAAGGATCGGGATACAGAGCAACCCACTACAGGACTCAGGAGGCTATGAAACAACACAAAGATCTTCAGAGGGAAGATCGCCGCCCCAACCCAGGCAGAAAGATGGATGCTTCTACCCACTCTCTTTCCCACTTCTGAGGATCCCCACAGCTAACATGCAGTGCCTGCCCCCAGCCATGTGACCAGACTTAACTTAAAGCACACTGCCCCAGATTTCCGCATCCTCTCTTGCAGCCAGCGTCTACTCCTAGAGCAGCAGCCCAAACACCACAGGTACACACCTTCGTGTGCAGGAGCCTAACACTGCTGACAGGGCCTCGCTGGAGGACCAGCTCTCAGGGCAAGGCCACCCATTTTGGGCCTGGGAAAGTATGAGGTTTGCAGGGCCTGCCTGGGGAAATGATGAGGCAGGGAGGGAAGGAGAGCAAAGACCCCCTGAGTGTCCCTTAGAGCAGCATCCCACAAGGAACAGAAACTGGTGAAGCTAGCAAAAGACGGAAAGCCACAAGGAATCCATGCAGGGGCTGGGGCTGGCCCTGCCTCTGGCCTGCCCACCACTCACATACATCCACACAGGAGACGAGACTGCTCTCCCATGGCTCCCAGGCATGCCCCACTGGGATGAGGGAGCTAGGGCATCATGCCAGTGACTCTATATACAGTGAGAAGCCCCTCATCCAAACTCCCACCCTCCTTCCCATCCCTCAAAACCCCCAACAGGCTCCCCATTCAGCTTGTCTCCACCCTCTGAGACTCCTGGGCACCGCCAGTAGCCTCTTCTCCTTTACTAGAGGGTGGAGCCTGGCCTGTGGCACCCTCTAGGGCTGTGCTGTCCGGCTGGGCCACAGCCGGCTCCGGGGTAGCTGCTGCCTTTGCAGCTGGCATGGCACTGCTTTGAGTGGCAGGCACTGTGCTCTCTTCTGTGGCTGGCGTGGCTCTGCCATCAGTAGCTGGCGTCGCACTCCTGTCGGTAGCTGGAGTGACACTCCCGTCAGTGGCTGGGGTGATGCTCCCATCTGTGGCTGGGGTGACGCTGCCATCCGTGGCTGGAGTGGCACTGCCATCTGTGGCTGGGGTAGCACTACGATCTGCAGAGGCGATGTCATCGCTCTTGGCAGCACACCCAGCACCACCCTCGGTGGCTACAGTAGCACTGGCCCCAGAGGCTGAGGCAGCTCCACCTGCAGCTGCAGCGATGGCCCCACCAGCAGCCCCGGGAGTGGCAGCATCTGAAGCCGACTGGGCTGTCGCTGTCCCAGACTGCTCTGGTGCCCGGAGCCGCTTCATGAGAGTGGTCACTCGGACAGCCTTCTGCAAGGAGGACGATGAAGAAAGGATCGTGGTGAGGTCTACTAGATCCACTCCTTCCAAACGGCTAAACCCGGCCCCTTCTGTAGTACCCCAGCTGCCTCTGGCTACCCAGCTATTCAGTACTTCAGCTTCTGGTAGCCACAGCAGCTGCAGCCGCCTATGATGGCCTGGGAAAACTTTGTGTTCAGCTGAAGAGGTGCAGTAGCAGCAGGGAACTGTGGGATGCAAGAGGAAGCACTTGGAATTGGGCCAAGAAGAAAGCGAGCCAAAGCCTACCTTCCACTTGGCTCTGGCAAAGTTCTTCTCAATCTGGGCACAGACGCCATCCTTGATGTTCTTATCAGAAGCTGCATTGCCAGAAATCCTAGAAAGGAGACAAGTATGTCTGATCGGAATGGTCTGTGCCTTCGTGGGGACTGCACAGCCCTTCCCTGTGTGATCTAGGGCCACCAGGCAGAGCGTCTGGTTTGGCCAGAGCTCTAGAAAGCTTTCCCTTACTCTCAAGGATACGGGTAAGGGAAGTAAGACATTCAGAATGCAGCAGGAATGTCTTCGGGTGTAAGACATTCAGAATGCAGCAGGAATTTGCCCACTCCTCCCCTAGGGCCCTGCTCACCATTCATGGGAGATGGCCTCTTCTGCGGTGATCCGCTGGTCCTGCTCCACCTCCATCAGCCTTGTGACCAGGTCTTTGGCTAGGGACAAAGCCAGGGATGGGCTAGGCAAGGGTGCCCCATCTCATTGTCTAGATGTGACGGATGGGCCGGGGAGCAGGAGTAGAATCCAGCAGAAGCTGAGGGCAGCGCCTCCCTAGACTCTGCCCACGCGCTGGGTGTCCCCTCACCTGCTTGGGAAATATCGTCCCAGTACGGAGAGTCAAACTCATAGTCACCAGCCAGGATCTTGCGGAAGAGATTCTTATCATGGTTCTCATAGTCATCTTCTTCTACCTCCTCATAGAAGGGCGGGTTGCCTGAAAGCCTACATGGGGTAGGGTCACCTAGGAGGGCCACAGACATAATTGTCCAGCCCACCTGGTGCAAGCCCAACTGTGTGCCCGTCCACTCACAGGATATACATGATGACACCAATGGCCCAGCAGTCCACAGGGCGGCCATACCGTTGCCGTCCTACCACTTCCGGTGCTAAAAAAAAACAAAGTGGTCATCTGCTGGTCAGTATCAAGCATGACCATACATAGCAGCATCTATACCCACTTCTTGGAACAGAGACTTCTCCCCTACCCCAAAGTCTCCCCCGAAGGCTGCCCCTCCAACCATCCCGTCCCATCCCTCCTTGCCCAGATACTCCGGGGTTCCACAGGGCTCCTTGATAAGGCCGTTCTCTAGCTTAGCCAGGTGAAAGTCGCTGATGACGATCTTTGAGTTCTTCAGCCTGTTGTAGTACACTAGGTTTTCCAGCTGTTCAGGAGAGAATGGTAGAAAGGTGGGCAGAAGCTGGACCAGAGCCCAGGGTGGCACTCGTGCCATCCCCAGCCCACTGTCAAGTGATCTGGTCCCTCTGGCTCTGGCCTTACCTTGAGGTTCCTGTGCACAATCTTGAGCGAGTGCAAGTAGGCCACAGCCTCCAGGACCTGCCGCACCACGTTGCTCGTGTCTCGCTCCGAGTAGTAGCCCTGGTCCAGGATCCAGTCAAACACCTCCCTCCCCGTGGCCCTGAGGGACACCAGCCCCTGAGCCCGGCGTGGGCAGGGTCGAGGGGAGGACAGGAGCATTTGGGAGGCCTAATTTGTACCAGGCACTTGGCTGGGCAGGGCCCAGGGCCTTGGGACCCAAAGGATTGCAAAAAATAGGTTTCTTTAGCCATAAAAGGAGGAAAAAGAAAACACCCTAGGGACTGGGGAATCCCGGAACCCCAGAATGGTACTCACAGCTCCAGAAAGATGAAGTATTCCTTGCGGGTCACAAACACATCTACCAGCTGTAGGATGTTGGGGTGCTTCACCCTGATGGCAATGGGAGGAGTCAGTAGTCAGGGTTGGTTGTACCCAAGAGAAGCTTTGGTTCCCACACTGAGTAGCTATTATAGACTAACGTGTGCTTCCTGAGGTACCCTGCCCTTCAAGCTGTCCCTGGCTGTCTCCTACCCCACTGTTCCCTCAGCCCTCACACTCACATCTTGAGGATTCCAATCTCGTTCTTGGCGGCCTTCCGCACCTTGCGGCCATCACGCTTCTGGAATTTCTTGCAGGTGTGCAGCTTGCCTGTTGTCTTGTCCTTGGCCCGGAAGATTTCACAGAACTCCTCACTGAAGCCAGCAGGCACACCAGGCCTTAGGACAGTGTACACTCCAGCCCCTCTTTCCAACCCCAATCTATTCACCCATCATTGTGCAACAGCCCAACACTCACGTCTTGATGACTTGTCCCAAATCATATCTGTCAGTCACTTCCGATGGCTGGTTATAGTTCTTCTTGTCACCCAAAGTCACACACCCAAACGGCATTGCTAGGCTCTAAGACGCAAACAGGATGGGGTCTGGCTCAGCTATACCATTTTCTTACTCCTCCCCCAACACTGAAATTGCTTTTGGGAAACCCCCAACTCACCTCAGGGCAACGAAGGGCAAGGTAGGCAAATACAGACCTACCCTGCTTTTTTGGGCCATACATGCAGCCGTTCAGCCAGGTTGCCTGAACTACAACAGTCCCCACCAAGCAAAAATGTACTAAGTTTGACATATTAAGAAATAGTACTTTCAGCCAGGCAGTAGTGGCACATGCCTTTAATCCCAGCACTTGGGAGGGAGAGGCAGGCGGATTTCTGAATTCAGGGCCAGCCTGGTCTACAGAGTGAGTTCCAGGACAGCCAGGGCTACACAGAGAAACCCTGTCTCAAAAAAGAAAAGAAAAGAAAAGGAAAGGAAAGGAAAGGAAAGAAAGAAAGAAAGAAAGAAAGAAAGAAAGAAAGAAAGAAAGAAAGAAAGAAAGAAAGAAAGAAAGAAAGAAGAAAGAGTGCTTTCATTATATATACTTGAAAAGACTTTTAGGACTTTTTGTTTATTTATTTAGTTTTGATTTTTGAGACAGGGTGTCACTATTTAACCCTAGATGCCTTGGACCCAAGATGTACATCAAGCTGGTCTAAAACTTGCTGAAATCCTCCTGCCTCCACCTCTCCAATAATGGGATTAAACCATCAGTCTCTGTAAGGTCAGCCAGGTGGCTCACCAGGTAAGGCACTGACTTCTGAACTTAAGTCTGATTCCTGGAACCCACATGATGGAAAGAGACCCAACTCCCAGAAATTGTCCTCTGATCTCCATGCACATACTATTCTGCGCCCCCCCATTCAATCAATCAATCAATCAATCAATCAATCAATCAATGTCATTTTAAAAACCACACAGCTTTTTAAGGTCTTTAATGTGGTGACTCACATTATCATATTTTTTTATTTTTCATTTTTTGTTTTTTTTGGATTTGGTTTTTTTCGAGACAGGGTTTCTCTGTATAGCCCTGGCTGTCCTGGAACTCACTCTGTAGACCAGGCTGACCTCGAACTCAGAAATCCGCCTGCCTCTGCCTCCCAAGTGCTGGGATTACAGGCGTGCGCCTGGCTCACATTATCATTCTAGCACTCAGGGAGCTGATGCAAGAGGATTGCCATGGGTCTGACTGAGGCCAGCCTGGGCTACAGTGGGAACACTATTTCAAAAACAATAAATAAATAAAATCTTTACATTGCAGCTAGTCCATGAACATAAATTTAAGTTTATTCCAGGAATTTCTTTGAAATTACCTCATTTTACCCTTCCTGCTCTCTGTCTTGCTCTAATCAAATTTATGACCACTTATTCTTTAGTGATTGTTACATGTGTGCACACATGTGCACATATTCCTGATTATATAATGATAACCTGCTAGGTCCATACCGAGTTACTTGTATGCATGTTTTCAGCGCTGACCACTTGGTACTGGAGTCACCTGGTGTGCTCTTCCCTGGGGAGGACTGTTTCTCCCACTTGAAGTCTTCCTTACCTGCCTGTGGGTCTTTTTCTAGGGCTGAGACCTTACAAGCTCTCCCCCATACTAGTAATTCATCTCAGATAGTCTAGAGATTCCAAATGTTGGAGAAGCTATGGACAAAATGAAATCTGTTTGAAGAGGCCAACTACCCTTTTAAAAAGCTAGGAGCCAGGTGTGGCACACACCTGAAATCCTAGAACTTAGGAGGTGGCAGCATGAGGAGTTCAAGGAAGCCCCAGCTACTTGATGAGTTCAAGGCTAGTACAGGCTACATGAGACTTTGTCTTAAAGGAAGAGACAGGATAGGGAGAGTTTTGTCAAACAAACATACTCTGTGTACTTCTTTTATTTTTTAAGATTATTTTTGTTTGGTTGGTTTGTTGGTTTTTTGAGACAGGGTTTCACTATGTATCAGCCTTGGCTGTCCTGGAACTAGCTCTGTAAACCAGACTGGCCTCTGACTCAGAGAGATCAGCCTACCTCTGCCTTCTGAGTGGGGAGATTAAAGGCATATGTCACCACCTCCCAACTAAAATTATTTATATAGTTGTTTGGCCTGCATGTATACCTATGTATATGCGTGCCTAGTATCTATGGAGGCCAGAAGACCGGGTTGGATCCCCTGGAACTGGAGTTGTAGAGTTATGAGCTGTTGTTTTAGTGCTGGGGACTGAACCCAGGCCCTCTGGAGGAGCAGCCGATGCTTTTAACCACTGCACAATTTCTCAAGGCCACCGTATGTACTTTAAATATTTGCTCCATAGAAGTGCATGCATTTGAGCCAAGTGTCCCCCAGGAGTTCCAGGCCGACTGGGCAACATAGAGAGATCCCATCAAAGAGAGGGCGGGAGAGAGAGAGGCAGGCATACATTTATGCCTCAGGACACTTGGGTAAGAATGCTCATAATTGTCATATCCATAATTGCTAAAAGCTGGAATGAGCCCAAATATCTACCCTCAGCAGGATGCTGTGGCACAGTCATATAATAGAATGCTGTGCTCAAAGGAAATGAGAGAGCTACGGCTCTACTCAGCCAACAGTGTATCTTGCAAAAAAGCAGTGTTGATAGAAACAGGAAAGAACGCATATAGTGTAAGTCTTTTGATACAGAGCTCAAAACAGGCAGAATGCACCATACTGCTGGGGACTCAAGCACAGAAGTAACACTGTTCAGAAAAGCAGAAGATAAGTTCAAAGATTCACATAATAGTTTCTACAGGACAGGATAGGGTGACTGAGTTAGGACACATGGGGGCTTCTGGAAGACCCATTTCTAAACCTGAATGGTAGTTATAAAGGAACATACTTTATATCTTTTTAAAATATTATTTTTATGTTATGTGTATTGGTATTTTGCCTGCATGCATGTCTGTGTGAGGGTGTCAGATCCTGGAGTTTCAAACAGTTATGAGCTGCCACATAGGTGCTGGGAACTGTACCCACCTCCTCTGGAAGAGCCATTTCCCCCACTACCTTTATATCTTGCTAAAGATGTATATGCAGGCTGGGCCACAGTGGCACAACTTTAATCCCAGCATTTGGGAGACAGAGACAGGTGGATCTCTGAGTTCAAGGCCAGTCTGATCTACAGAGCATGTTCCAGGACAGCCAGAGCTACACGGAGAAACCCTGTCTCAAAACCAACCAACCAAACAAACAGACCTGCAGGGATATGGAGAGATGACTCAGCACTTAAGAGACCTTGCTGCACAATTATGAGGACTAGAGTTTGAATCTCAGCACCCATATAAGAAGCCACATATCCTGCGCCCATGCCTGAAACCCCAGCTGCAGGGGTGGGCAGGGAGACGACAGGGCTTGTTACTTCTAGTTTAGCCAAGAAAATGAAAGCCACAGGTTCAGGGAGAGGTCTGTCTCAAAGAAATCGGAGGCGAGTGGCAAAGAACACTGATGCTTTTCTCCTGGTTTCTGAGTATCCACAAGCATGAGGGCTCACACACACACATACACACACACACACACACACACACACACACACACACACACACGCATGCATGTACACACCCACAGAAAATGAATAAATACTTTTCAAAATTAGAATGTTATATATTTATTTGTGGTGTGTGAATGTATTTTCTAGAACATTAAAGGAGATATGAGTTTTCTTTAGGGCAAAGAATTGAAAGTGTTAATTCATATCTTTTGTTTATTTTCTGAGACAGGGTCTCTCGTAGCTCAAACTGGCCTCAAACTCACTATATAACTGAGGCTTGCCTTGGTCTCTGAGTCTCCCTGCCTCTGAGTGCTGGAATTATAGGCATGTGCTGTTCTCAGATGCTGCCTTAGAATTTTTATTACAATTAGTTTGGTGGATTTATTAAACATTGAATTCAGACATGTTGTATGTGGTATGCCTAGAGGGACACGTTTCTTATAGGGAAAAGCAGCATTAGGATTGGGGCTGGGAGCAGAAGGCTTTGCCGGGAGGCATGCAGGGGTGGGTGACCATCCAGAGTAAGCCAAGCCTGCCTAGCACTCAAGTGTGGTTACTGCTGGCTCAGTGGGCTCTGGGAACTCTGCACCTGGAGCACAGGGCCCTGCCCCGACTCTGTCCTTCACAGATCAAGCCTCAATTGTAATGCCAAATGGCTGGTCCCAGCATCCAAAGGGACAGGTACCCAAAGTCCTGGTTCAGAGACAGATGGCTGCATCTGCCTTTACAGATCTCACCCCAGAGGCTGCTTCCCTAAAGTCTGCTTTGTGCCAGCCAGTGGTTATAGCAAGCTCTATACTGAAGCCACGCTGAAACTGCTCTGCCTCTGTCACCTCTGCCACCTCTACCTTCAAAAGTGCTTGAAGTGGAAAGAACTGGGCCGGGGACCTTGAGCACCTAAATATTCCTCTATCTGAAGGCACCTATAGTGTCAGTTCTCCTTAAGGAGGGCTCTGTGAGTCCTCTGTGAGGACTATCCTCTGGACAGTCCTGGATGCCAACCACTTCCTCCCAGGCAGAAGCCAGCTACACTATCCCCAGGGATCACAACCCTCCCTGGAGGCCCCCCTCAAATGTGTCCTCAGCATCGGGGATCAAATTCCATAACTCCTTTGCTTGAGCTTGGGGAATACACACATTTCATCCGTGAGATGGAGTCAGCGCTTAAGCCATCTAGCAAAGTACAACAGAGGCAGACGAGAGAGGCTTTGAAGATGTCGGCTGTGTGTCTTTGTCCCTGTGACCAAAATCCCTGCTCCTGCATCTCATTGAGCAGAGGCACAGCCGACCACCACTGCTAGCACCATAACATCTGGAGGGAGAGGCCTGCATCAGTCCTCATGTACCCTAAGGACATTTTTATCGGGGTGGGGTGGGGTGGGGTGAGAGAAGATTACCCTCCCAGGCTAGAATTTGAGTGCATTCACCGAGCAGGAGGATGGTACCTCGGCTTGCCGGTTTCCCAGGAGGACCAGGCAGGGACCATTCATTCCTAGTTCTGCTGCTTTGTTATACTGTTCCCTCGGATGCAAATACCCTTCCCCCAAAGCTTCCCGTGGTAATTCTATCTGTCACCACAGAGTTATTTATAACATGAAAAAGGAATCAGTGACTACCTAAATGTCCGACAACAGGTGATTCGCCAGCTTAAGTATGTCTACTCCATGGGAGGAAGTGTAGGCATGGAGGAAGGACTCCACCCGCCTGGGTTGCTCTGTGGAACAGCCTCTACGCCAGCAAGGATTTTGACACCATAAGGTTGTCTATGTAACAAGTTGTCTTAAACAATCCTGAGGCTCCAAGGCCAGATGCAAATGGCCCTTTTTTCTGAGACACCTTCTCCTGGCTCTGCTTCCCTTCCCAGTCCAACAGCTCTCGCCTCTGCCAGTGTGGTGTAGGTGGGAGGTTTTGTGTATGCTTGTCTCTGATCCTGGTGCCAGCTTTTGGCTATACATGTGCATTCATGCCAAGGGGTATGGGCTGGTGTTAGGGTCTTCTCTACCAAGGAAACCCCACGGTGCTGACAGCCTACAGCCATGTCCTATAGGTCTTAATAATGAAACAGGGACAGATCTACTTTGCCACCACTTCCCTCTATCTTGGCTGCCCAGATGTCATCCAATTACTATTCCTCCTCAACAGTCTACTTGAATTCACTTATATACCTAGATGGTATATATCCTCATGACCCAAATTTAACACCCAACAAAAGTTTTCTTTCCAACACTACAGAATCCGGTCAGCTCCACGTTAGCCCAGGTGTGGCTCAGGAGCCCCGTGGCAGCTGCTTTTCTAGAGACAGAATTCCTTTCCTTCTCTGCAAAGGAAATAAGCCTTATTCCCAGGCTACCCAAAGGCTGCACGAGTCTCCACTCTGGCAGACCCTGGAAGCTCTCAGGCTCACACTCCTGAACCTTGTCTATTGGGCTCAGTGATTCAGGTCTCAGGCAACCTTGAGGAAGCTTTTGTCTATTTCGTGCCCTAGTAGTAAAGGGTCCCTAGGAATTCTATTGGATTTTCAAGCAAGTCTGAGCCAGAGGAAACCCAAACAAAATGGAGGCCAAAAGACCCCATTTCAGGGTTTTTTCCACTAGGGTCAGCCTGTTTCAGGTCTCACCTTTCATATCCAGAAATGAAGTTTCCTACTGCCCTGGCATCTGGCATGTGGGGCTCTAGAGCTTGCAATAAATCTAGAGAGGCCAGGAAGGGCCCAGGAGGCCTCCCGCCGACTCCTGACTGAAGGCAACACCTCCCAATTTAGTGGCAGCTGTGAACACCAGCCTGAAGGCACCCTCTTCTCTTCCTCCCCTCTTCTCCTCCCTCAGCTATTAGTACTGAGTTTTCTACTGCAAACGGACATGCCCCAGCCCAAATCCTGTCTAGCTCACAGCCACAAGCCTGGGGGAGGTAGCGGCAGCGACGGCCTTCCAGTGTATGTGGTAACAGACAGTCACGCTTCAACCCTGCTGTCCAATTGCCTTAAACCGGATATTGTACGGTCCTGGGTGGGCAACGAACTGAGCCACCATCAACAGTTCCTGGTGCTGACTCTTTTCTACCTATGTGGGGAGTGTGGAGGAGCCCCTGCTAAGCCCCAGCCTCACAGTCTTAGAAGTGAGCATGCAGTCCACTGCTATTCCCAGAATAGTCAGCTCTCCACATGCAAAGCCGAGAGCCAACTGTCACTGGCCTTAGAACCTGGGGTCCCAATCTTTGAAGCCACTGGAGGCCCTGCCTCCCTTTGGTTGGAGGAAGGCATCTGCAGAGGAAGGCACCGGAGTAAAAGGTTGCTATGGTGATGGAAGTTTTAAAACAAGGGGGAGGAGTAAGGAGGGGTAGATATTAGCAAAGGTCTCTCTTCCCAAACTGACATTTTGGCCTGGCTCCTTCCCTGTGGGTTCTGTGACCCTGGTCCCCATAAAGGAAGAGGAGGTGGGGACATTAGAGACTTTAGTAAATAAAGGTGTGGAGACACAGAGACAAGGAAGAATCTGTTGGAAGAAGAAAAGGAGGCGGCAGAGCAAAAGGGACACAGCCACAAGGGAGAAGCAGGCAGAAGATTCTGAAGAAGATTCAGAATGCCCAGGAGCAACCGAAACCCTCCAAGGCCGCTTGCGCGGATCCCCTGGGCCAGAAGCTACCCTTGGAATTTGGTTTTCAAGACTCTTCAGTACCCTCCCCCCCCCAGACATACAGTGTACTTAGCACAGGAGACCCAGTAAAAAGAGGTCAACTTCTAGGAGCCTCTTGGTGGGCTCCTCAGCAGTCCTCAGCCTCTCCCCCTGTCCTGATAGCAGCTTAGGTCCAAAAGTTGAAAAGAGGAGCATTGCAGGATAGAAACGATGCCCAAGACACCTGCCTAATTCCCTTTAGAAGCCTTCTCGCCGGGCAGTGGTGGTGCACGCTTGTAATCCCAGCACTCTGGGAGGCAGAGGCAGGCGGATTTCTGCGTTCGAGGCCAGCCTGGTCTACAGAGTGAGTTCCAGGACAGCCAGGGCTACACAGAGAAACCCTGTTTCGGAAAAAAAAAAAACCAAAAAAAAAAAAAAAATGCAAGAAGCCTTCTCAACTGTCCCAGCCTTACCCAAGCTCCCCACCAATCTCCACCTCAATCAGTTCAACTCTCCAGGCCTTGGGTTCCCAGAGCCCTTCTCCATCCCATCCTCAGTCGGGGGCAGATCTCAGGATGGCCAAAGGCAGCAGCCAAAACTGCACCACAAGCAAGCCATAAACAGGATGACAAAGGCACACCAATATCCCCCAGGTCTCAGTTTCCCTGAACAGAGATCTTCCCTTCAGACTGCCACCAGCCTGCTAATTGGTAGCCACCAGGGAATGAAGACATAGAGAAGGATCTTAGCAGATAAAGTATAAAGCCAGGGTAGGGCACCTGGGGCTCCACAGGGGATTAAAAGGGAGACCCCGTCCCACCCTGGCTCTGAAGGAAATGGAGACACCAATTTCCAAGTTAGGAAACGAAGGCCCTGAAGTCACTGAATCTGCCAGTAATCAACTCAGAGGGGGGGTAGCCAGCCTACTCTGGCAAAGGTGGTCCTGCCCCCCCCCCAAAGCCTGAGTCTGTGTTTGGAGGCTGGTGTGCAAAAGACCCACTAGAGTCGTATAGACCAGGTAGGAGCTTTTGGTGAGGAAAAGGGGGCCCTGTTCTCTAGGAAGGAACCTGCTAGAGCAGGTTTGGAGTCGGGGAGCCCTTCATAGGTTTGGGGCTCAAGAGCCCAGGGTCTTCTGTCAAGCAACACAAGCTGAAAAAGACAGAGGCTAATGCTTTAATGGTCCCCCGCTACTCCAGGCAGAATCCCTGTTCTTCACCATGGTACCACTCTGACCCCCTTCCCCAGTGCTGCTGGCTCGCCCCCGCTGGCACAGCAACACACATGCGGGAGGCACACGTGTGAGCACCAAGCCCCGCACCTCCCAGCAGAAACATGTGCGCCCCGCACCCCCACCTCGCACGTGTGTCAGCGCACTGCCCCCCACCCCCGACAAAAGACCCTCGGAGGGCTCGGAAGCCTGAACTTAGCTTGGGGGCAATAGTCCACTCTGGCTTAGAACCTCCTCCCCCAGCCCCGCAGCAGCCCCGCCCAGCCCCCTCCGGATTGTCGCCCATAAAGAACTCTCCGTTGTCATGGAAATTAGTGACTGCCAAACCGGAGGGAGGGGGCCCCCAGGGGCAGTTGGGGAGGGGATGAAGACCGCTCTGAGAGCGAGGATGGACCGCTCAGCCCTTGGCCCTTTACCCCTATAAGGGGCACCACGAATCTTCGAGGGTTTATGCTTTTTTTTTTTTTTTCAATTCGGAGCTGCAGAGGCTTTCTCTGGGACCCTCCCAAGCCGTCAGAGGTAATGGGGAACTTTAGCCCAACCCCGCACGCCACCCCACCTCGCATCTGCAGAAACCGTGCGCTGTGCCCCTGCTTGGGACCCCAAGAGTCCTCGCGGCGATCTCACGCATCCTGCGCGGGGATTCTCTAACCAGGGAAACAATCTCCCAAGGCCCCCCAACGTGCATCCAGGAGGCGCCCTCCCCACGGCCCAGCCCTCCCTGCTCCGCACCTGCAACGCTGGTCGGTCACAGGCAAGAAGCGTTAACCCGCTCAGCAGGGCTCCGGGGGCGGCCGGCAGAATCCGCTCCGGGCACGCGGGGCAGACGCGGCGCCAGCTGCAGCCGCTTCGACTCCAGAACCTCCAGCATCGCCAGTCGCTCTCTGGCAGCGGATTCGCACCCCGGGCCGGGGGCGGGCTGGGGGCGGGGCCTCTTCGCCCGGCCCGCCCCCACCCTGGCAGACCCGGAGACTGGAATCCCACTAGAGGGAGGGCGCATGCAGGTTGGCGGCGAACACCTGCTAGGCTCACTTAGGCCCTCAGACTCAAAACCCAGCAACAGGAGGCGAAGGGGCCCTTCCTAATCCGAAAGTATAGGGGCCCTTCCTAATCCGAAAGTAAAGATTAAGGAGTGGGGACTTGAAGAAAAACCTGAGTCCTGGAGCTGCACAGGAGTCTCCTGGCTAAAAGTAGTTTCCAGGAGACCAGGGTCCTGCCCAGTTCCCCAAACCTGATCCAAAGGGTTGGACCTACTTAGAACCACATGGGCAGTCTCTGGAGCACCTCCTAGGCAGGAATAAACACACAGGGGTATGTGTGCAATTGTAATCAATTTGGGAATGGACAAGATACGACAGTGAGGCCCTCAGACCATCCTACGTCTAACTCCTGCGAGCCCCAAATCTTTGCCAACTAAATTACCAGCCGCGTGGCTGGCTCAGTCAGCCCCCTCTGTATAGTTCCGAATCTCCCCAGCTATAAAAGTCACCTATGATGTACCATGGGATCTGCTTTCTTCTCTTTGTAATAATCCTTAAACACATCCTAAGCAACATGACCCAGGTGACCTGGGCTAGGTTATGGGGTCATGGAACTACTAGGAAGGAATTTCCGAATAGTCCTTGGCCATCTTTCTGTCCTTCATCAAGGAGGCAAGTAGACCAAAGGCCCATCCCACTGTCCTCAAGTTCTGAGAACTATCCTGAAACAGTAAATAAAGGCCAGATTTAAGTTTCCCACTGTCTGGACCTGGGCTCCATCCCATCTTACCTGCTAGTGATCTGCCTGGCCCAGTCATCCTGGGAACAGGGTCACATGCTGAGTGAGCTGAGGGCAGAAGGGACCCACCAGGTGACAGAGTTGGGGCTGGCGCCAGAAGATTGCCAGAGAAATTACCCCAAGGTTTCTGGATAACCTCTTCCAGAGGCGTTGAGTTCTTCATGTCTTTCCCTGCCTCTGGTCACTTCCTGTAGGCCATGTTATCATTGTATCTGGGCCCCTGTGTACGAAGAGTCTTGGCTATTAACACCCATCCCAGTACCGGGTAGGAACCTTTTGGCAAGCTTGACAGAGCCTATGTCTAATCTCACAATGCTCAACTAATGTTTGCAGAACGAAGGGAAACCCTGGCCTGCAATCTTTCCTATTATTCCCGATACAATGGGCTTCCAAGTTTATGGTGTATGTAGCCAGGATGTGGTTTGCAGAACTGGCATACCTCATATACATTTTCCATCTGTCTTGAGGATCATAATCTATCCGAGAATGGGGCCAAGAAGCTGGATTATGGCTTTAGAGTCAGTGGAAGGGGTGGTTCCCCAGAGCTTTGCCTGCTGCTGGCAGTCTTCCACTTCTTCTTGGTCCTGTGCACACTGTGTGCACGTGGGTGACAGCACGTGGCAGGGTGTGTGCATACACGTGAATGTGTGCTAGCTTATACCAAGGGAGATGGAAACACAGTATGTGCAGCGATGCCCAGGGGCATGTGTGTCTGTGCCCTGAGTGCACCCAGGCGTGTTTGCTGGCATATGTGCATGGAAGCAGCAACTGGTCCCGAGAGCTGTGCTTCCCCTTCCTGTCTGACACAAAGCTTGAGGTTGGCTGGGGGCTGAATCAAGCTGAAAGAGCAGGACAGAGAAGGGTCTGGCTCATGCTCAGGGTACACCAGGCCTAGGGTGAGTTTACATTCTTGACTGTTTCCAAGCTTCACTTCAGAGCAGACCCTTGCTTTCAGGTGTGTATGAGGACAGACGAGTTCTTGTCACTTGTGGAGGGCAACCTAAAGGCACGGCTCTCCCCTCAGTTTCCCAGGGAGACACAGACAAAATAGGACCAGCTTCAAGGTTTTGACTTGCAGCAGTCTCCAGCTGCCCTCTAGACAAAGAGGAATAAGACCTTGCTATGTAAGCACGAGGACCTGAGTTCCATCCACAGAACCCATGTTTAAAAATCAAAACCAAAACCAGGCAATGGTGGTGCATGCCTTTAGTCCCAGTACTCAGGAAGCAGAGGCAGGTGGATCTTTGTGAGTTCAAGGCCAGCCTGTTTGACAGAGTGAGTTCCAGGACAAGCAGGACTATATAGAGAAACCCTGTCTTGAAAAAAAAAAAAAAACAAGCAAAAACCAGGCATGGTGATGAGTATTTGTAATGGTCAGGTAGATATGTGGGTTTTGCTGACTGTCCATTGGCCTAAGAAGTGAGTTCCAGGCCAGTCCAGGAGTCCTGTTTGAAAAACAACTAGTTCGTGCTGCCTGAGGAACAAACAACACAAGGTTGGCCTCATGCTCACATACACACACACACACACACACACACACACACACACACACACAACAACAGAGACAGAGAGATAGAGACAGAGAGACAGAGACAGAGAGACAGAGATTTGGAGTTGTGGGGTACAGTAATTAATATTTTTAAAGACCAGCTTAATTTGGAGGGACTGGGGTGTTTCTAGAAAGGGTTTCTCTGTGTAGCCCTGGCTGTCCTGGATCTCACTCTGTAGACCAGGCTGGCCTTGAACTCACAGAGATCCGCCTGCCTCTGCCTCCTGAGTGCTGGGATTAAAGGCGTGCGCCACCACCGCCCAGCAAGACCAGCTTAACTTTATCCGTTCAGCTTTTCTAGGCCACACACTGGATCAGCTCCAAGCTTCACTCTCATGTTCTCTGTTCAAAGCAAGACTGGGTGAAGGGACATGGCTTCCAGCTATCCTTTAGACACAGGGACTAAAAAGAAGAAGGAGAAGTCTTGGCATTACTCGTGGCCTCTGCAAGAGTCCTCCTAAGGAGAAATCTGGCCGCCAAGCATTCAGGAGCTGACAGGGTCTAGGAAGAAGGAAACCCAGAGTTTACAGTTCTGGCTTCTACCAAAGCTAGAGGGTCAGAGAGCCAAAATAAAAGGAAGGAAAAGATAGACCGTCAGCATCCACAGAGCCTACAGAGTAGGCTGGAGCCTCAATAGCCTAGCTCCAGGGTGCTTTCCATGTGGGGTCTACTTAACTGTTCCCTCTACTTCCTACCTAGTACCAAAGGCGGTACTCCCATGCACTCTTATTTTGAAGCCCCTGATAACCCAGTTAAAGCACCTCCAGGGTTTAGAGTCTAAGAGGTACATATGTGCTTTACTAGGTGCTTCCCCCAGAAGCATAGGCTCTGACAGGGACCCTCTTGGGAGCAATGCCCCATACCCCTAGCCATGTTTGCAACTACTAAGATACTATCTATGTTGCTGACCTCAGCCCCCAGAAGAAGGCCCACGAAGGGAGTCAGAAGCAATCCTTCCCTCTGGTGCTAGGGGAAGGGGCTTTCCCCCCAACCCCCACCTCATGACTCACTCTAGGCTGTGTGGGTTATTACATTATGTTTGAAATTACCATGGCAACAAGCTGGCAATCAAGGGTAATTGCACTTGTCGTCAGGGCAACAGGGCAAAACCCCACCGCAGCCATTTTCTGTGGTTGCCCTTGGGGTGCAGTAAAGGTCAAACCAGACTGGAGACAATGACAACCAAGGGGTTGGGGGGGGGGTCTCTGGAATGGGCAGATTGCCCGGGCCCATGAGGTTCTTGAGTGTTGAGGTCAGGTGTGCCTTGGGAGAACCAGGATCCCCCTCACTGACCATGTGCCTGGAGTCTTACATTCTCCATACCTCCCTCCACCTAAACCATGCAACAGTACTTAAAGCAAGCAGAACCAGAAGTTTATGTGCTCACAGCTGATATTTGTAGATAGCCCATGGGCCTTCCTCTTCATATTCCCTGCGACTGAGCCACAGGCTTTGGAAGGAGTCCCGACATGCCATGATGGAGCCCCCAAGCCAGGCAGCAACAGCACGGTGGGGAGAACCCAGCACAGTGGCCCCAGGACCCAGCTCCTGTCTCAGGCGCTCAGGGAAACCGTTTATCAGGGTGCTGCCCCCTTCCAGCACCACGTTGGCCAGCAGCTGCTCCTGCTGCTTGACCTCCAGCCGGCTGATGCTCAGCAGGGCCAGCTGTGGCAGGCCTAGCTGGTTGAGACCTAGCAGATTGGGTTGAAAGAGAGCCTCGGGGCAACAGAAGCGCTCAGAGCCCAGCGTTATAACATGCTTATCTGGGAGCACAAAGTCCACCTGAACCTGGGACTGGTTTCGGGCCATCTCAGTTGCTGTATCCATAGCCACGTAACAGCAGGCCTCTTTAATCTGTCTGATAATCCCTCCCTTGGGTGTCGAGTGGCCACCTGACATGAGTAGCTGAGCCAGGTAATCAGTGAGGTCAGCACCAGCAACATCCAGCCGGTAGGTATCAAGTGGAGCCAGGTCCCCAGTGATGATGGGTGCCACATAGGAGGTCCCATGGCCGCTTCCCACAACCAGCCCGGTGGTCCGCCCATAAGCATAGAGTGTTAGTAGAGCCTGATGAACCGTCTGCATAGCCGGCACATGGAAACGCTCAAAGAGTATTTCAGCCACCTTCTCTCTATTGGTACGTGGTGAGATGGGGGAGTCGGCCACAAGCACGGCCATCTCCTCAGGCTGCACTCTCAGTTTGCAGTAGAATAGGTGTTGCCACAGCACCTCTAGAGCATCCCAGTCAGAGACTACTCCTCGGTTCAGTACTGAGTAGGAGCCCTCCTGGTGTTCAGGCACCACATACTGAGGCTGGCCCTGGGGTGGGTGTTGCAGCATCTGGACTTGCGAGGGTACCACACTGAGGACATGGTTCTCTTGAGCCAGTCCACATTTGGTAAATCCTGTGCCAGTATCAATCACGATGGCCGCCATTTTCTGGTAGGGGCTGGAGGGGCGGTTACAAAGCACTGCTGACTGCACTGGTAGAGCGTCCACAGTGGATACTAACTCATAGCAGTTCCCACGGAGAAGACCCAGGTGAGCAACCACTGAGGCGCGTGTAATATCCTCAGTGGTCATCTTGAACTGATGTCCATTTGTGGACTCGGTGCCCACCATGGAGATGGGCAAATCCTTACAACCAGTAAACGTGATCAGAGAAAGTTGTTCCTGCTGGGCCCTGTGGGGATCGCTAGGTTGCCAGGGTGGGGGCTGATGTACGCTGGGTCTTTGAACCCGATTGTTTATAACTTTATCTCTGTTTACATAAATACAGGCCTCCTCAGGAGCCAGGGGGACTCGGAGTATTCCCACATGGGTAGGATTGCACAAGGGTTCATTCTCTTGAGTAGAGGGCTGGACAGGCTCCCCAGAGGTGAAGGGGGGCTCTTTGGTGGTGGGGGGCTTCACTGGGATGGGTACATGTCTAGTGAGAGAAAGTTGTCTGGGAAGAGGAGTCTGTTCATTGAGATGAGGTGCACAGGGGAGGGGAAGCTGCTTGGTAGATAGGGAGCCCTGCTCAGACACAGGTGGCTGTCTAGCAAGGAGGTTCTGCCCATTAAGGAAACTCTGTCCAGTGAGGAAGACTTGTCCAGTACCTTCAGCCTGAGGGCTACTAGGGTTAGCTGCTTGCTGGTTATCGCTGCCTGCTTTCTCTTGGAGTGGAGATCTGGATACTATCTGGATATCGATGGTTGAAACAGGATCTGGCTTTATCCACTGTAATTTCCTAGGCTGGACTGTGGGACTGTCCAGCTTCCAGATGGTGTGGTCAGCATCTGTCTTTTCAGCATCAGGTTTGGGCCAGCTAGGATCAGGAACTTGGGCTGGTATCCTTTCACCATATTGGACGGGTGTCCCAGGTACAACAGGTCTGGCAAGCGCCCTGATAGGGCTCTCGGTGCCAGGGGAATTCCGTGGCTCTAGGTTGTGTTTGGCCTCCTTGGAAACCAGGGCTACCTCTCGGTAGCTTCCAGCTGAGAGGCTGGAGGGTACAGGGCTGGACAGCACGGCTGTGGTAGACCAGAGGCTGGGGTGATCACTGTTAGGGGAGAGGATTGGCCTGGGTAATGACCAAGAAGACAGTGTGTTTTCAGAAACATGAGTCGATGGGTGGCTGGGCGTGAGACCTACAAGCACTGCCCGTGAGCCCATGGGATCATGGCACAGCAACCCCATCCTGGTGTTGCCTGTGGCCATATCAAATACCAGCACATGGTCTTCTACGGCATTCTGGAGTTGGCATGTCGGGGCACTAGAAATTGGACTCTGTATGACTCCTCTGGGAGTCTGGGGTAAGAACGATTTGTTGTAGGCTCCTTGTTGTAGGGCTGGCAGTGGCACATTAGAGCAGTTGTTGTTGTTGCAGGCATTGGGGAGTTGCTTGTCTAGCTGAGCACCACACACCTTGTGGCTATTCTCCTGTGTCTTGAAAGCGTCTAGAGGCTCTGAGGCTGGTGTTAAGGCATCTAGCCTGGAGGCCTGGACTAGACACCTCTTTGCAGGGTCCTCAGATTGCTTGATTGGCACCTGCATCTTGGCAACTTCTTGGTCCTGGGGTTTGGGTGAAAATTCTGCAGGACTAGATGCTGGAGTGGGGGGAGTCTCCTTAAGGAAAAAATATACTTTGTCCTTTTTGGAAGGATCTGAGGGAATGGACAATTGGTTGCCCCCATTCTTGAGATCAAGAGGCAGGTCTTTAGTGGCTGCAGTGGTATTAGGGAGGCAGCTGGGACTATAGCTGTAAGGTGTGACTGCAGCGGGTGCTGGTAATCCATTGATAGCTGCAACAGAAGCCGGGATTGAGGTTGAAAGAGGCAGTGACGGAGAAGAAGTCGTTTTGTTTAGGGTAGGAGACTGAGCCAGGCATGGGCCCTTGTCTTGCCTCTGATCTTGGGCTGGAGCCTGAGCCACGTTCAGAAGAGGTGCTTGACCTTCAACGACACCATTCTCACCCGAGAGGAAGTAGGGTAGCCATCGACTCTTCCTGGAGCCCACAGGGGCCATCTGGCCAATATTACAGGTTCCTTTGCCCCAGCCTACCAGGACTTTAGCTGGAGCCTTGCTCTCCCTCCCAATCTGTAACTGAACCTGGGAGAGGTTGAATCTGTACTGGGCATTGTCATCGGTGCCGTTGTTGTCTGTGCGCATTGGCAGGGTCTGAGTCCCATCATCCATGAGGAGATGCTCTTGGGTTCCCACAACGGGGTTTGGGAATGGGTTAGAAGATAATCTCGGGGTGTCCTGGGAGGCCCGTGCATAGTCACACTGGGAGCTGACCTGAGCAGAATTATGGAGTAGTTGGAGCGCGGGCTGAGAGGCAGGAGGAGCCTGGGAAGTTGAGCCACAGGCCATATCAGCGATGGCCCCGGTGGATAGTGACAGCCCTTGCTTCGAGTAGAGGGATCTGGAGTTCATCCATGGTCCCTGGGACCCTCTAAAATCACCCCTTAACTGCTGGCTGCTAGGCAGTGGATGGCCCTGGGGGCCCGATGGATCAGGGCCCCCCACCTTCTTGGTGTCTTCCATAGTCCTGCTCCATGCCCTAGGTGCCCTGCCCCCACTTCATTGCCATGGTGACCCCACACAATCACTGCCCCCAGTGACCTGGAGAGTGACAAAGTATGAGATAACAGGGGCCCCACCCCCTGAAGAGGGGGGCTTCCCTGAGGACTTTAGGAGGCGGAGAAACCCAGAGGTCTCAACAAAGTTAGACTTCTATAGGCCAGGTTTGTCCCTCTTTTATCAACCAGTGACCACTCTACCCCAGGCCAGCCCCTTAGTGAGGGCAGTGTCCCAGAGGGGGCCAAGGTAAGGTCAAGGGTGAAGAACAGTCAGGGGAGACCGAGGGTTTCCCTGACACTGGGCCCTTTGCTAGATCAAAGCCTCTTACTACTTTAGTCTAAGAGACAGAAGAGGGTGAGGGGCCCAGACTCAGCCCCAGGCTCCCCTCCCCTGTGTTCCCTGCTTCCGCTCCCGCTCCAGGGACAGCAGCTCCTTGGCAGTCTCTGCTGCTCCAGATGGTTTTCCTCTGCTTGTGCCTCATAGAGCCCCCTCCCCAGAGCCACATGTCCCCGAAGCCCAGGGCCAGTATCTTGGAGGAATGGGTATGGGGGTGGTGGAGGTGGAGCCTCTACTCAGAATCTTCAAGTTGGAATGTTCTAGCTCTTGTCACATTGTGTCAGTTTCACCCTGGCCATAATGAGAGCCTAGCGCTAGGCACAGGGCTAGGATACAGGAGCTGGAGTGTTAACCGAGTGGTAATAACAAGCTGGGGGAATGGTGGGGATCTTGTAGGAATAGGGCCAGCTTCACAATGGGAACATGGCAAACAGGAGACTAAACACACAGTGTTTGTGCTCAGAACAGTCCTGTATATATAGCAAAGACAAGTTAGACGAAGCCCTTGATATGAGTAGACGTGTTAAAAAATAAAATAAAAGAGGCTTTTAGGCTTGATCAGTAACCCTCCCCCTACACACTTTCTTTAATGGGGAAACGGGGATAGGGAGGAATCGAACCGACCTGGGTCATCCCCTTAGACCCAGGGCTACCCTGAGGGTCAGCATGGCTCTGCAGCTAGAGGTCAGGTCGTTCACACCTGACTCCTGCCTTAGGCAGTCAAACCCTCCTCCCTCCTCCAGCTCTGAGCTGGCTGCGGGACTCTGTCTTCCAGCACTATGATCCCCTCAGGGCTCAGTCTTTCCACCCAGGAAACAGGTTTGTGGAGAATGCAGCTGTAGGCTTGTCCTCCTCTGAAGCAACACGTTTTCACAGAGGTTAAAAATAGTGTTTACAGTTGGCTGTGGGGTGCGAGGCTATGTGACCAGGGACTAAGGCTGCCACTGCACCCGCGTCTGCACCTTTTTGATTGGCTGCTGGGCAAAGCCTGACTCAGCCACATTCCAGGCCCCTTGTGCCACCCTCCCTCTTCAGTTAAGATAGGGAATAGGCAGCCTGGATGCCAAGGAGCCAAACTGCTTATCACTGCGCTATAGCCAGGGAAGGCGGAAGAGCCCATGGGTCTGCCGGCTCTCTCAAACACACGTATCCTTGCAGAACACCCTTCATTAATTGCTGATCTGAGCAAGCTCCTTGGTTTGTCATGACAAAGATGCCGGCAGCAGCCTCTAATATCTAGGTAATCTCAAAGTTGAACTGTACCTGGGGAGAACGGGGGAAATGAAGTAGGCTGTCCTAAGAGACATCCCACCATGCCCCTCCCCCCTCGGCTTGCTGGACTCAGCTCATTTTCTACCTTGTTCAGAAGTGAGGCATACCCCCCACCCCCCACTCCCTACCCCATCCCCCAGTTTCCCAGGCCTGGGATCCTTTGTGAACAACTGTCCTGAAGCCTCCTAGAGGAAGAGAGTGCAGAGCCAGCTAAAGGGTCTGGCCCAAGAAGGCAAGCCCTTCTCACTTAGGAAGCAAACCTACTTTAGAACTATAATAACAGTGGCTAGCTGGGCGGTGATGGCACACACTTTTAATACCAACACTTTGGAGACAGAGGTAGGCAGATCTCTGTGAGTTTCGAGGCCAGCCTGGTCTACAACCTTCCAGTACAGCTACAGTTACATAGAGAAACACTGTCTGGAAATCGCCCCCTCCCCCTCCAAAAAGCAGTGACTGATATTAATCCCATTCTTCCTCTGTGTGGGGGCACAGCCTGACAGCAACTCAGTGAGCTGGCTACTACAGTGTCTTTATTACAGGTAAAGAAATTATGACCCATGAAGCCATCGTATAGTTGAGTCACGGAAGCTAGGTTTCTGGACTCTGGACCCATACTGTAGGAACATTCAGTGCTACTACCTACCACTGGGTGCCACCCGGAGGCTATGCAGTAATGAACCTTGCTGGTGGAGGCCTTTCCTTTGGGAGCTGCACCCCCAAGCCCCTTACTTAAAACTGTCTCTTTCTTATACCTGCTTCCCTCCTGCTAGCTTAGCAAGAAGCTCAGGTTTGGGAAAGGTTTTGTTCTCTATGGGGGGTACTAACTAAGCCAGCACTCTCCTAGGAACTTGATGGTACTGAATACAGACCAACTGCATCATAGTCTGTGTGACCAGGCTACATCTTCTGTCATTAGAATCCCTGACTGGCTGGAGCCCATCCCTATCTCATCCAGCTGAGGGGGCGGGGGTGAAGCAGCTGGCAGCCTAGGCCCCTTTAGCTCAGCTCCTGGGGATAGTGCCCCTATGTCCTCGTCCCCGTCTTCCCCCCCCCCACTTGTTTTTTAAATAGTCTCTCTCCAGGAAGAAGGGCGTCCAATTCTATTTCTGATTCTGGGAAGTGAGGAGGGCCAATGTGTTGCCATAGTAACCTGAAATCCCCTCCCCCAAGTTAAGCCCATTCCCCAGGCTGAAGGCTTTGAGTAGAGAGGGTGGGGGGCGTGGAAAGGGTGGCAAGGAGGAGCCAAGGAATACAGTTTGAGGGTGAGCCCACAGGGGGGTCTCCCCTGTGAAGACAAATGCCCAGATTGCCCTCTCTCTCTCATTCCCCTCACCTTCCGAATGGCCACTGTGGAAGACCCCCCAACTCTTGGGGAGAAGACCTAGTCACCCTGGGAGAAAGAAACCTTTCTCCCTTGGGAATCAAGCCGAATGAATCCCTGTCGCTCAACAGGCCCTAGGGACTGTGGACAAGTGACAGGGCATTGAGAGCGGAGCTTATGCTGTACCAGTTCTGTGGCTCCTAGGCCAGCCTGGTCTGCTTGTCCAACACAGACCCTATTTTGGGCTCCCTTGTATTCTTCGGAGGCAGCTAGCTCTGTAAAATCCCTGCTTCTGCACTCTTCCAGTATACCTGCCTTCAACACTCTGTGCCCTGGGAATGCTCTAGACATCTCAAAAAACTTAAGATCACAGGCGCCTGCGATGGCCTCCCAGCGCAGTCAGATACTTAACGATCAGAAAGCAAGGCTTACGTCCCTGGAGCTTTGTGTCTTGGCCTCGTACATCAGCTTATGCTTCTGAGGCTGCAGATCTGTGGTGTTAGAGATGTCTACGGAGGCCATTCCATCTAGCAGAGGAGCATCTAGACAAAGGAAGGCTTCTGAAAAGACCCTAACAGCCCTTCTGAGCCAACCCGGTCTCTATGCTAATGGGAAATTGGGGGGGGCTCAATTTTCTACGTGTGTCCCCTTCACTGCTCTCTGGAGCAGTGTGAGGGACCCCAAAGCCCAGAACATTGGCTGTCCTGCAGTTTATCCTGGTCAACGTTCACCCACGCCATGGAGATAAGGCCCTGTTGTAAAGGAGTCAACACCTCCTGCTCCCTGTCTCACCTGTACAACCCCAGAAGATAGACAGAGACAAGAACCCCAGCCTCAGGGAATGGAGAGAGGCTGAGGCAAGATAATCCACTGGTAATCGGGGATGCAGAAGGCAGAAGGCAGAAGCCACAGTGCCGAGAGGATAGGATGTGGCTTGTGAGCTGTAAGGCACAGAGAAATTTAAATAACAGATGTTTAAACAACCTTCCCTGCAAGCCGCTGGTGCAGTGACCCCTCTGCTGTGATGGGTTGCAGCTTAAAAATAGCCCACAATGAACCGCTCTGAGCCCCAACTGACTCAAGCTTACGTAACTCTGCGTGAAAGATAGCCGCACCAGCCCAGAAGGCAGGGCAATGGCACAGCCACCCCTGGCTACTGCTCACAGCTGGCTGCTCCTTGCCCCTACTGAGAGCAGACCCCGATCCAAATGCCAGTGTACGTAAGGGGTGAGGGGTGTGGGGTGCGTGCTGCCAGAGACACACATGGCCCCCTGATTGCAGTGCAGAGATCTTCAACCATGTCTGCAAGAGGAGTGTGAGGAGAGGCTTCCTTCCCTTCAGGGAGGGACCCTGTAAGAAACAGAGCCTGTGGAGAGAAAATGACAAGCTAAAGAGACCAAGGCACCCACTCACTTGGTGGGGTGATTGGAGCTGCTCAGGGAATTCATTTTCCCCTTTGAGAAAGGGGGTGGGGTTCTTGATTTGACAGAACAGGTACGCAAAATTCATTAATGCGTAGCTAGATGCTAGCACCGTCATACTGCCCAGGGATGATCCCAACTCCTTTGGGGCCTCTGATTCTCTAAGGCACAGCAGCATCCCTGGAGGGACTCGCATGGGAGAGGGAGCGCTGGCTTCAAAGCTAATTGGATCCTGTGTTATTGGTCACCAGCTACTTCTTAAATGCCCAGTCGACAACTGGCCACCTAAGCCAACAGAAAGGAAGCAGGGGGGAGAGGTGAGGGTCCTCTCTGACATTGAGAGCACTGGCTATCCGTGGTCCCTCTGCCGGCAGCGCCCATGCTGGGCCCCTTTGATGTTTCAGTAACTTCCCTCAGTTCCTACCAACTGAACTCAAAATAGGAAGCACCACAGGCCAGGCCCCCTGAGGTCCAGTGGAGCAGGGGTAAGAGAAAGCTTAACGGGGAATTCACGGGCCAGACTTCTGATTCCCCATCAAAGCAGGTCAGGCTACGTAGTGCATGCCTTCCAGGTGCGAGACAGCACTGACACCAGTGGGCAGTCAGGAGGCTGTGAGTCACCGGCTGCTTCCTCAGCCCCAGCTCCCCAGTCTTTATGGGCATCCGCTAGCCCTCAGCTCTGCTGGGTTGTCCTAGAAGTAGACAGACAGAGGCTTGATATGTCTTGTTTGTTTGTAATAGGGTCTCAGGTGACCCAAGCTGGGCTTAGACTTACGATGTAGCTAAGGCTACCCTTGAACTCTTGATCCTCTTGCCTGCATACTCCAAGTGCTAGGATTATAGGTGTGCACCATCACGTGTGACTTGAAAGGTTAGTACTTGTGTCCACAGCTATTGGTGGGAAGGCTGGACGCTGGGATCTTCAAAGAAAACTCTTCTCCCCCGACCTCACAAGCTACCCTGGTAGGAGTCCTGGGCCTAGCAAGTCGGTTAAGGACTTCTCCTTTCCATTAGCCATTCTCTGTACCTGAGCAGTGTCAGCCACACACCCCCACCTAAACACAAGCACACGAGAAGAGAGTCCAGCCTCCCTCAGTCAAAAAGGGTGTTAAGGAGCCTCCAAGTACAGCCACCCCATCTAAGAACCTAGAACTAACCCTCCCTCTCTGTCCCCTCTGGTAGCCCAGTTACCAATTTGAAATCCAAAAAACAGTTCCAACTCCTGACACCCTAGATCAGATCTTCTCAACCCGTGAGTCACCACCCCGTGGAGGGGGCTCACATATTAGATATTACATCACAATTTATGACAGAAGCAAAAACACAGCTATGAAGCAGCAATGAAATGATTTTATGGTTGGGGTCACCAAACATGAGGAATTGTATTAAAGGGTCACGGCATTAAAGGTCGAGGGATGGACTTGGGATTATCAGAGGACTGAAAATGGAGCTCCAAGCCTGGGAGCTGCTGAGTGTGTTGGGGACAAAACCCAGTACCCCAAGTTACTACTTGACTAGAGTTCCTTCCTGGATAATTCTGACTCTATAGAGGGCCCTTCGGCCCAGAAAGCTGTTAGAGGGGTGACTGCTCAAAGTGAGGAAGTTTCCAGCTTAATAGGAAATGTCGGCAGGACTGATGCTTGAAGCTTCCCCAAGTGACAATCAGACCCCAAGTCCCACATTCTAGCTCTATAGGAAACCCGATGACTCCCTAGTTCTGCCTCTCAATCCTTTCTTGGGGTCCCTTTTCTATGGTCAGTAACCCTTCTCTCCAGAGTCTGCTTCCTTTCTGGGGCTTTCTAGTGAACAGAGCCATGAGGGGGATAAACTTCACATCACCGGAGCTCACGGCTTAGAGATAAAAGATTACCCGTCTTCACAAGCATGCAAACCCCGCCCATCTGGTGCAGGGGCTGCAGCGCTGGGATGCCTCAGGAAACTCCATACCTCTCTCCAAGCTTAGAGCATTCCCCAACAGAAGCATCTCTTTTTAACTTTGAACACATGGCCTTAGGGTCCTATAGGTAGCAATCGAGGCAGACAGCTAGAGGGTGGGAGGCAGTCCCTGGAAGACCCTGTTCTCCTTTAGGAAGGAGCTCTGGCTCCGAATCTAGGGTCCCATTGTTACGGAGCATTTCTAAGATACTCCCGGGAGGGAAGCTCTCCCTTACAGACCTAGGAGTCATCAACTAGAGGAATGGACAAAGCTATAGGAGGCTTCAGCAAAGCAGAGTCACTACTGAAATCTCTATCCCGTTCCCAGCCTCCCCAGCCTCCAGCCCCCTTGGTGGTCAGAGCACAGGTAGCAGGAGGAGGTGGCGTTTCCCTCTTCTCCAGACGAACATGCCCCTCTAGCAGTAGCTATGGTGTAGTGTCCTTGAGGATATAAATAGCTGGGGAAGCTGGGCCTTCAGAGTTTGCTCCTAGCAAGTATAGAGCTGATGCCTCTCTGAGATCCTCCCTCTCAAGGTTGCAAATGCAGTGTTGGCAGGGAAGGGAGGCAGGCGAGTCCATATACCATGACAGCATATGTACATGTATGTGTGCTACCTAGGGAGCCTAGGAGAAACTGCCAAGGAAGAAGCAGAGGAATGGCCAGTTGGAGCCCTGAAAGAAGCCATCTTGGATGTTGCATGCTTGGACACTCAACCTATCCCCGTGGGTCATCCAACAGTCCGCAAGGCCCTATAATTAAATCTGGGCACGTTCATCCTCCCTACGCCCTAGAACCTTTGGGCTGATCCAGCTCCTTTATAGCCACAGGACCTTTGCACACGCTACTTACTCTGCCCAAAATGTCTAACTGGAATCTAGCTTCTAGTAGATTATTCCCGCCTGAAAGAGCTGCAGTAAAACTATGGCCTCCTGGGAGTCTTCCCTCGCCGCTCTAGCCATCTCTTCAACGCAATCCTCCATTCCCTCCTCGATGTGCCTTTCTTTCACAGCAAACACCATAACGTGTGCTCGAATATTCATTCATTTATTTATTTATTTATAGTGTTTTACACTGTAGTATCTCTGTGATCACTGCTGTATCCTCCATATTCACAAACATATACAAAACGGACATCACATAAATACATGCTACAAAAATCACACTGGCTCACACTGGAACGAGGGGCTCAAAGGGGCCCTGTTTCCCACCTTCAGTAGCCTCAGAAAGCTAGCGTGCAGGTTTTACATGCTGAGGCTTGTCATAGGCCCAGAGGCAGCTCGGAATTAGCTCAAGGCCACTTAGCAGATCTAGTGCCTGTGGTCTACTTAGGGCTTTGGTCAAGTGGGCAGAGGTGGCTCTGAGAGAGGCCGGGGCCTCGACGTGCTCCTGTGATGCTGAGGCGAGGACTGTGCCTGCTCCGGAAACACACTCCCGTCATCCACCGCGCCGGGGCCTACGTTCACATAAGCTGCAGTCAGCTGTACGTAGTGGTCCCCAAGCAGGGAGGCCACTACCTGCTTTACTTCCGGCACTAGGGCGCTGAAGGTGGGTCGTGCTGCTGGGTCAGCCTCCCAGCAACGAAGCATCACCTGGTACCTGTAAGACAAGGATGTCAGGTATAGGGTGTACTCCTACCCAGGGGTCCTGGGCAGCCTGATCCCTGTTGAACAAAACAGATGAGGACACGCGGCAGGGCCTAGAGCCCCATTCGGACGCCATTGTTTCCTCTCCTCACTGAGATACCTGGCCAGCTGCCTTAGCAGTAAAGAGTTTTCATGGAGTCTGCCGGGGCCTCAGCTATGCGATGTCGGGTGTGTCCCCTGACTTTTCTGTGCATAGATTGGCCTCTTCTAATCCCAGCACTTGGTTCACGGGGTGAACTTGTGAAACCCTCAGCACATGGCTAAGAGGCTCAGGACCATCACACCTCTTCCAGATAGGATATAAAATGAAGATTAAGCCCTGTAGAGATCAGGCAGGGTGGCACCCACCTTCAGTCTAGCCTTTGGGAAGTGGAGGGAGGAAGATAAGGAGTTCGAGATCAGCTTTAGTTACATGAGGGGTTTGAGACTAGTCTGGTCTACATCGTGAGTTCTAGGATAGCCAGAGCTACATAGTGGTACCCTGTCTTAAAAACAAACCAACTAACATATAATGGGTGCAGTAAAACATGCCTTTAATCCCGGGGCTTGGAAGGCTGAAACAGGAGAATTAGCCTGCATTTAAGGATAGCCTGGGCTACTACAGAGACCCAGTCTTAACAAAATTTAAGTCCTGGAAGAATTTAAGTGGGGGACCGAAAGAAGCGGTCCTGATGCTGAGGCTCTGAAGCAGTGAGTTGGCCTACCCTGCTGCATCCTAGGGCGAACCTTGTTGTCATAGGGATAGCATCCTGCCTAGAATTACAGTCTAAGTGTCCGTGCGCAGTATCTTATACGTGTCTCCGACTCTCCGAGGGGAGTGCTATGACTCCTGTGATGGTGGAGCAAAACAGAGCCCAGCCAGGAGGGGGCCTGTCCCTGATGAGTGCACTCTGCAGTGTGCCGCCTGGATCTCCTTCATTTTCTCAGGGGCTGTGTCATATGCTCTTAGATGAAGCCTTCTCTAGGCAGACAGGAACATATCTTTCCTGATCTTACATCTGCTCACAGGGTAGGAGGGTGGGGCGGGGAGGACGGCCCGTGATCAGTGACTGATTAATACGTAGGATAGAGACCTGGCCCCTTGGTCTCAATTTCAGAAAACTCTGCAGGGCCAGCTCACTCCAACAGTCTTATAGAATGAGCTGTGCATCACACCCTCTCCCTCTGACAAGTCCTGTTCCCCCCACACACACCCCAAACCTGCACTGAAGCCCTACCGTGTAGAAACCCCCACCTAATCTGTTCAGAGAGCCTGTCTTAGATGCAGGCAGGCAGTGAAGTTAATTTCCATACTTCAGACTATATATATTAGTAAAACAGATGATAGAAAGGTCAAGGCCAAGATGGGGAGAGCTGTAAGAGAGAGCTACTCCTTCCCTTTCTGGAGCACAGCCCGGGACAGGAGTCATCAGCCGCTCTACCTGTGACCTGGTTCTTCCTGTTCTAAGCGTGTAGACCCGAGCACAGCTGAGGTGTGCCTGCTGATTAGGGAGTCAAACCTACCCCACGGGCACTGATGACACAGCTGCTGCCATCCCTTGGGAACGAGGAGTATGAATTACGTGCAGAGTAAAAAGGCCTTGCCCGAGAGATGCAGAGATACGGAGGGGCTGGTGTGGGAGCTGGCAGAGCCTTTGAGGTTAAGCGAGTGGCAGAGATGGAAAACAGCCCCTCTCCCTTTGCAGGAGTCGGATGGGAAAAGAGATCTGGGAAACCAAACCACTGGCCTCAACCCAGACTCTGAGTTGGAATGCTGTTACCATGGCAACTGTAAGGTCCTCTCAAGAGTTCTTCCTTGCATGGGGGCTGGGACCACTGGTACACAGATGAGTAAACTGAGTCCCAGAGAGGCTCCCTTTCCTGATCAACCGGAAGGGTCAGACAAAAAAACTAGGTCGGAGCTTGGTCTGTTGACCCCTCCTGGTGTCTGGAGTCCAGCCTTGCCCCACCCCGTTCCCTTGTACATACTCACAGTGCATCGGGACAATACTCAGGCTGTGGCAGGCGTCGGCCCTGAGACAGGAAGTGAGAGAGGTCGAAGGGATCGATATGGGGATAGGGTGGGGCACCCCGTGTTAGAAGCTCCCACAACAGCACACCGAATGACCACTGTTGGAGAAAAGTGAGGAGACTCATTCAAACGATCATCCCAAGTTTGGGGAGAGGTGGGTCCCCCAGGTCCTCCACTTCTCAGGGTCCTTCACTGGACACTCCCAGTCCTCTGCCCACAGCAGCACAGGTTCCTTTCCCCTGACTCTCACAGCTTCAGAGCTGCAAGCCCTGTATCACTCACAAGGAACCAATAACTTCACAAACTTCTTCTGTCCTGGCAGGTACCAGATCCCATTTCATATTTGTCCAAGACAAATGAGGTATGGGGGGGTTGCCTAAGTTGGGGAGTCTCTGTGCTCAGATCATGCAGAAGTAAGGCAAAATACTCTTTTTTTTTTTTTTGGTTTTTTGGAGACAGGGTTTTTCTGTGTAGCCCTGGCTGTCCTGGAACACACTCTGTAGACCAGGCTGGCCTCGAACTCAGAATCCTCCTGCCTCTGCCTCCCAGAGTGCTGGGATTACAGGTGTGTACCTCCACCGCCCCGCAAGGCAAAATACTCTTAAGGCACGGGGGTCAAGTGGACCTGGAGTGAAAGGCACCTTACCACATCGGACTTGGTGGTGAATCTGTAGGTCTGCAGGCTCTCCAGCGCCATCCACTTGACAGGCAGGCGAGCATGGCGCTGCTGGCGAATGCTATAGTATTCCTTGTCTAGGATGCCACGTGCCAGACCAAAGTCAGCCACCTTGACTGTGAATGACTCGTCCAGCCTGCGGAGAGGGAATCCCATGTCGAACTGGAACCCAGCTGGGGCTGTAGCTCAGCACCTGCCTAAGAACTGACTTCCCACCAGATCTTGCGCCCACCTGTTCCAAGCCCTTCCAAAGCCTTAAGGACCACGGTGTCTAACCCTATCCCAGAAAGACTGAAAGTGCCTAAGGCTTCAGAGCAAAGGCTGGGTCCTCCCTCAAGGCAGCCTTTAGCAGCTGCAGATCCTCGTAGCCTGCCCGTTTGCTTTGCCCCAGTTGCTCGAGCCACTCACATGCAGTTCCTAGCAGCCAGGTCTCTGTGCACAAACTTCTGCTCTGCCAGGTACTCCATGCCACAGGCTACCTGCAGGCCGAAGCTGATGAGGTCCTTCACAGTGGGGTTCTGGGGGGTGGTGGCACAAGGAGACTGGTGAGCACAGGCAGAGGTGGGTGCTGGCTGACACCTCCCACCCTGGACACTGATCACCAACCCTCTGAGGGGAGCGAATGAAACGAAGCAGGTCTCCGTGGCGCATATAGGGCAGCAGCACCCGGGGAAGGCCCTCGGGGGGCAGCATGATGCCGATGAGAGCCAGGATGTTGGGGTGATGTAGGCCGCGCATGAGCAGCCCCTCCCGCAGGAAAGCCTCCACCTCTTGCACCTCGGTGATGCCTGCAGAGTAGCATAGGTTAGCCCAAGGGCAAGAAGGTCCTTTACAAGGGTCAGATGGAGACAATGGGATGAGGGTGGTGGTGGAAAGGTGCCACTCTAGGCTCACTTAACAAAGTGGCATCACAGCCTAGCAGGAACAAAGGATCTGCAGCCGCAGGTCACCCTTCTCCCCACCCAGCCTAGGATGCCTCGCTTACGGCTCAGAGACTTGATGGCACAGTGGATCTGATTCTGTGCCTCGTCTGTATATTCTCCGTGGTAGACAACACCAAAGTGGCCTAGAAAGAGCAAGAGGGTAAAGAGGGGTTCGGTGCCCAGACTCACAGCATGCCCTTTATAGCCAGCAACCTCAGAACCCCAAATTGGCCAATGTGACATTAAAAACAAGCAGCAGCCCAATGGCGGGGCCCAGTCAGTCCTCCCGTGCCCACACGGCCACGCCAGAAGCCACCAAAGAGCAAATTCTCCAAAACCCCGCTCCAAAGCTGACCACATGGAGGCTCAGAAGTTTGGCAGCCTTGAGGTCACACAAATTAGTGAGTGGGGTCAAGGTGGGGACTGCTCTAGCACACCGCGAGACCCCTTCTATGGCCCTGCCCCACCTCCCAACCTTTCCCCCACACCTTTGCCAATGACTTGGTCAGTGTGAATGACCACTTGCTCGTGGGGAATCAGTACATCCTTGACCTCAGCTAGGAGCGTTCTGTCCAGATCCTGGAGCCGGATAGACTCCGTCCGCAGCAGTGGAACTCTTGCCCCATCCCTACTCTCAAAAGGTTCTTCATGGTTCGGAGATCTGGGAGCTGTATCCGCTATGTCAGAGAGTGTTGTCGGGGAGAGGAGTGAGCACCTGTGTGTGTGGGGGGAGGGGCAAGCCCAGGCTTCTACTGCCTCCCACCATCTCACCAAGGCCACTTCTGTAGTCAGAGCCACAGCGGAACATAGACAGGGACATGGCTCTGGGGGACCGATCCAGGGATGTCAGGTCATCCAGGTCGGGAGCAAGGACTGTGGAAAGAAACCCACGGTGGTGAGCCTCTCCAAGAGGGTCTCCTGGAGACCAAGCCCCACTGAGGACTCGTGGGAGACCCCTCCCCCCAGTCTGGAGATTGAAGATGCTGCTGTTTTGGGGGGAGTCAACTGTTAGGCTTAGTGGAGATGGATGTAAGAAACTCACCCAGCTGCTTCTTCCGTCTTCGGGAGTTAAAGACCAAGGCAATGGCCAGCACAGCCACAAGCAGGATCAAGGCCAGAAGAGCAATGAGGAGCGTTCTCTGTGAGGCCCTGCCTGGGCCTGACCGAACCACATGGTCCAGGATGTGACAGCCACCGTCTACACAGACCTGAAAGCACATGGCAGTTTGAACCCAGACTGCAGGCCATCCCAGCTCACGGTTTCCCGAGAGGGCCAGCTGTGTCACCTACCTGCAATGGGACACCATCCTTGCCAAGTTGCAGGGAAGGGGGCAGAGGGCAGATCACCATATCCCCCCGGAACTCATGTTGGCAGACCTCACCACCCACGGTCATGTTCACAGTCACGCAGTCTGCCACAGCGCTCAGCCCAAGATACTGCGGAGACAGACATAAGGGTCAGCCAGAGGCTGGACTCTACCTCCTAATCTTCCCCTGTCCCTCCCCTATCCTTTAAACCTACCTCAACCTTAACTGAATGCTCTTCAGGCTTCAGTGGAACCAGAGCTCTGGGTAGACTGGGTGGGGGCAGGAAGCGAAAACCAGGCAGCGTGAAGGCAGCTGCTCCATCCCCCCAGACGCTCAGGTTCCCCGTCGCCCACCCCTGAGAGTTTCGGACCACATATTCAGGCAGGCGGCACTGTTGCTGCTGTTCCAGAAACTGCCTTGCACACTGCTGAGACCCATGTGGAAGTAGTTAGAAAAATGGCCAAACCCTGGCGGCTCCAGTGTCCTCAGCCCGGTGCGAGGTGAAGTTGGACACCAGGGGACTGGTCCAGCTTTCCTCCCTCCTGGTCACCACCCACTCTGCTCACCCTGTTCTCCACTGTCCTTTGACCATCATGGAATGACATCCCTAGGTGCCATGCTGACGTCAGATGCTGGCCATGGATCGTGACGTGGGAACCACTGTGGGAAAGGGAAGGGTGGTGCCATTAGAGGACTCAGGGAGCTGGATCTCTCATTTCCGGGAGGCCGAAGTAGTCAGAGAGGTGGAACTTACCTATAGCCACACTTGGGACTGACGTCCAACACAACAGGGTCTTCCTTGTAGTGAAAGTTCCAGGAACCAGGCACCTCAGCACCCCCTATCTGCAGATGAAGGGGGACCCTGGCCGTGCCAGCTCCAGGAGGTGTTACACACAAGATCTGCTCCTCACTGACCCTGCAGCAATGAGGGACACCTTCTTAGAGTGATCAGGTTTGCCTCGTGCAGGGCTACTAATCCCTCCCACTTCCTCTGTGGGCTCTTTCCCATGCACCTACACTCCGCGGGACTGGACATAGGACGCTCCCAGGAAGACCTTCAGGAAGGCAGGGAAGCAACTAGTTCCTGTACCCTTGGCCGGAGACAGTGGCCTCTTGTCTGGGTTGGAGGGGACAGCAGACCCCTCTTGGTACTGATCCCTACACTGACCATGTGGCCGAGTCTCATTTCCCCACACTGCCAGTGCCTAGGTGCCCACCTGGTGAGGCTCCCTGGGTGCGAACAGAGGAGAGAGTCTCACCAGGAAGGGGCTGCTTGGTTGTCTCCGTTGGGGACAGGGAAGCTAGGGACTATGTTGTACTTGAGACCTGAGGTGACCTTGGGCACAGCCAGGAGGAACCTAATAGATTCCCTCAAACATCATGCCACCCCAGGATACAGATACCAGCTGGAGTCTCACAAAGGCAGGGTCCTGTGGCTTCCCGTAATTTTACCTGATAACACTTACTGTTCCAGCCGGCACTGAGTTCCGTTGACCAACACAGCTCGGCTGGTGCCGACAGACAGGCTCCGGCCTTTAAGGGTGAGATAAGTACCCCCAGCTCGTGGGCCAAAGGCAGGTTTTATTGATATCAGCACTGGCTCCTGAGAGGATATGGAAATGGCTCAGCTGAAACAAACCATTCAAGCCAAGCCCACTTTTCTTGTACCACCTACTGACCAAGGGCAAAGACTGGGCAATGTGGCCTCACCATGAAAGAGAAGCCTTCCTGCACAGAGACGCCTTCCACTCGGAAGTGCTTGCCCGCTGGCATGTCAGTGATGAAAAGGCTGATGTTTGTAGTGCCCACTGCCTGGGTGACCAGAGGCTCCAACTCACATTCAAGTTCCTCAATGAATTCCTTGGGGGACCCTGGCCTGCGACACCAGGAAGAGCACCATGTTGAGAATCATGTGGGGCTGGCTACATGTCTGCCTTAAGTCATGAGGCTTCTCTGAACCTCAGGGTAGCAACTCTGCCCACACCCTCGTCTGAAGGCAGCAGGACACTATTGAGCTAAACAGACAAGTAGAGCACACACAGGCTCAAAAAGGGACAGAGACATCTCAGGCACAAGAAGCCAGAGCCATTATAGCTTGCATCATATCCTTCACAGGACAGGGTCTCACAAACGAGGGGCCGCTTGGTTGCTGTCATCAGGGATAGGGAGGGCAGGGACCATGTTATACCTACGGCTTGAAGCGTCCCTAGGCAGCGGTCGGCAGGGACTTTGGCCCACAGTGATCCGGTGTGTTCCTTCAGGTACCACACTGTTGGGTTGCAGGTAGAAGTTGGAGCCACATAGGGTGAGCCTTGTAGTGCCCCTTAGAGGCCCACTGTGAGGATAGAACTGAAAGGGAGAGAACAGCCCAGGGTTTTGTGTGAGGTTGCACTCTCTTAGCCCCACCTGCTTCCCCAAGAGTCCCCCACCATATCCCTTTGTATCTCACACTCCGGCCATCCTGGGTCCCTGAAGCACTAGTTCCCACCAGACTTTTCCTACCTCCCCCTCTCCCATGTGTCATTCCCTCTGACAAGGATGCCCTCTCTACGGGCATTTCAGACCTGAGGAAGGTCATGGTCAGAACTTTTTGACATTTGTCTTCCCTACCCCAACCACAACCAGCTTGTCCCTCCCCCATTCCTGCACCCTGCTTGCCCCACGGTTACTGTGCCCTGCTGGGGGAAGCTGTACCTCACTGATCTCAGGTGGACAGTGGTCCTGTTGCCAAGAGCCAGGACACTCCTTCTGCCGGCCACACCGGTCTCCACACCAGCCACATCCCATGAAGCGCTGCGCTTTCAGGCAGCGCCAACAGGTGAGAAAATGACGACAGCCAGGGCCCTGGATGGGCACCTTGAAGACCTTAGGGTGACAAACATGTGGGTCAGGGATGGCTAAAGGTGGGAACTGGGCCCCATTGGTCCTCCTGGTTCCTTTGCAGATTAGAGAGGTAAGGTCTTCCTATCAATGCCTCTTGTAGCTCCCATTACTTCCAAACCCCTAAGTTCTGACCCTGCACACCTCACCTGGTCCCCAGAGGCAAAGAGTAGGTCATTCCCGAGGCGGCTGATGTCCCGGTGAACAGGCTGTCCACTGCTACCCAGGGAGAAGTTGGACACATACGGCAAGTAGTTGAGTGACCTGGCTATCTCCACCTGTGACAGGTCAACTATGAGAAAAATAGCAGGGACTAGGGACAGGAACACAGGGCCAGATGACTGTGGGGTAAAGGACCTACCTGTAGGACACGCCCATCTGCAGTGCCCATGTGGGCCACTGTAACATTGCCAAGGCGTGTCACGTGCAGCGCAGTGACCTTCGCTGACCCTAACATCCCATTGAAGAGGTCCACACGTGTGAAGCTATCGTAGACCATCAAGGGGAAGTAGTGGCATCGGGAGCTGGGGCTGGAGGCCTCTCCACCAGGCTGGGGCAAAGGTAAAGGTGAGGGAGGGACAGGGAGTCAGGGGTCAGGCCTGGGCTTCGACTCTTGGGGGCTTTTGTCAGTACACCAGCAACCCCAAACTGCAGCCCTCGCTGTGCATGACTGGAGGAGGCCCCAGCCATGCCCGCAGGCTCCTGGAGATAGCAAGGGCAGGGCAAAAGGGAGGCCCAGGCTACAAAGCCAGACCGCTGACTTCACGCCTTACCTCACTATGTCCAGTCTGGTGCCTGTTACAGAATCTCGTAGACCCAACCCTTCCACACATCCACTCATTTATCCAGGGCCTCATAAACCCTTCAAGATCCAGGGTGCGCTCTCACCCCCTGCTGGCTCTACCCTGCCTCTGTGCATGCATCTTAGCCGAGGTCCCTTCTGTAGGGCTTCGGTTTCCCTGCTTGTGCAGAGGACTGAATTCTGAGGCTAAGTGGCTTCCCAAGGTTGGCAGCACGGTTCCTTTCCCTAGGACTTCATAGGTCTTACAGGTACCTATACCTCCCTCAGGTACAAAAATTATTTATAGGTATGTGAGTACATACATAATACATAATACACACACACACACACACACACACACACACACACACACACACACATACACATACACACACAAGGCCCTATGACCCGAACGGCAGGCTAAGCACTAACCTCTCCTTGATTTTAGCAGGAGAGTTGGGGGCTGTCAATTCTTAGCACAGAATCCTGAATGGTCCTAGAAAAGTAGGAAGCCAGTGCATGTATTTAAGATGCTGGGGCTGGGTCAGAGGAGCAAGAAGGGTCAGGAGAGCCCTAGGTGTTCAGACCCTCCTTCAGGTCACACAGATTTAACCCGTTCCTGGGCCTCAGTGATAAGTAGAACCTGGGATGGGGAGGGGCAAGAGGAAGTAGTGTTGAGTCTAGACACCCCACCCTATCTGGGTCTATATCCTGCTTGGGTGGGGACTGGAACCTTGTCATAACTTGAGAAGGAGAGGGACCTGGCCCTAGCCGGAAGCCTGCCAACTGTTTTCGCCATGACTCAGGCACAGGTGGGGCTCTGGTGTGGAGGAGGCAGTAGCTCAGGTAAGCACAGGCTCCTGCTTGCTTGCGTCTGCACCCAGGGGTCTTCAGTTTGGGTCCTAGGATTGACTAAGGTCCCCACCCCTGAAAACATTTGCCTTCAGTGTCCCCTTCCTCACAGAAGCACCACACTCAACCTGAATTCATGTAGCCAGGCACTAGTCTTTAGATCAACCATTCTGAATACGCACAGAGGCTGGTACTAGCACGGTGTCGTACTTAAACTCACCGGACAAACACTGATCTTCAGAGACTTGGCATACCTCCATACTTAGAGCCCGTAGGCAGGGCCCAAGATTAGTTCTCCTGGTGCCTGGCACTAGTGACGCTGGGAGAGGTTCTGATTTCCTGCCTAGGTTCAGGCCCAACGTTCTTGCTCATAGGACTTCTCAACCTACATATACTCAGCTGAGGGAGACGGGCAAAGATGCCCCCCACTCCAAGGCTGGGGTGCTGCTCAGCAGGGGAACACTTAAGTGTTCAAGGCTGTGAGTTTAATCTCTCAAAATGAAAAAAAAAAAATTAGCACCAGGCCTGGTGGTGCATGGCCGCAAGACCAGCATCTGAGAGATGGAAGCGGGAACATATTGAATTCAAGGCCAACCTGAATGACTCGGTGTTCTCAAGGCTAGCTTTGGCTATATAGCAGATCCTGTCTCAAAAACCAAAAACCAAAAACCACCACCACCACCACCACCAACAACAACAACAACAACGACAACAACGAAAGGTTGAAGATATAACCTGTGGTAGAGGCTTAGTGTGAGTGAGGCCCTGGATCTGGTCCCTCAAGTTCTAAAGAAAAATGACTTTTGACTGCAACATGGGCTGTGAATGTCACACCTCCACTAACAGAAGCTAGAAACAAGCTAGTCACGAGTATCACAGCCATGGCCAGGCCTACAGCACAGGCCCAAGAACCTCCCTCCTCCAGAGGCTGAAGCAGGAGGATTACAAGTTTAAGAAGGGATTGGACTTCAAGAATGAGTTCAAGGCCAGCCTGGGCAACTTTAGTGAGACTATTTCAAAATTAAAATTGTCAAGGGAGAGGAGAGGGGCTGGGGTTGTAGCTTGGAGGTAGGGCATTTGACTAGCAGATGTGAGGCCCCAGGTTCAAACCCCCAGTTGCTAATTGTCACAGCAGAGCCAAGGGCACTGGGTGGCCAGAGACTCCAAGAATGTGATTGTGAGCTAGACTGATGGAGGGTGGCTCATCCAATGCCCCACCCATCTTCTCAATAGTCCTAGGTGAGGCTATCTGCTAGTTAAGGATGTTAACTAGCAGTTAAGGAGGTTACCACTAGTTAAGCCCTGAGCCCCTCAGGAGTTTTTTTTTTTTTTTTTTGGATTTGGTTTTTCAAGACAGGGTTTCTCTATGTAGCCCTGGCTGTCCTAGAACTCACTCTGTAGACCAGGCTGGCCTTGAACTCAGAAATCCACCTGCCTCTGCCTCCCAGAGTGCTGGGATTACAGGCGTGCAACACCACCGCCCGGCTCGGGAGCGTTTTAAAGACATTCTGTCTCCTTTTCTTCTGTTCTTCCCCGACACGATACACTGCCAGCTATAAGACCTCCTACCTGGGGCAGGGCCTTGGCTATAGTGACAAAAAGTCCAGGGTGGACCAATCCCAGCCATCCCCTCCCACGCCTTTATTCATCCTCAATTGCTTATCATTGCTTGCACAAGACTGGGGTGAGGCTTCCCAGAACTTTCTAGAGCTGAGCTAAAACTGCCTTTGCACCATGTCCCAGACTTTTCCTGTAATGACTGTGTGGAGAATGGGTTAGTGAATCACAGATCATACAGGCTCCCTAACAAGCCCCCAGACTTCCAGGGCTCCCTGGAACCTGATGGAGTGGGGTGGTGTGTGTGTGTGTGGGGGGAGGAGTTCTCTGGCAACCCTGCCAACCCCTCTTAGGAAAGCAGAGCAAAACAGTTCCTTTATAGGAAAGCGAAACTGCGGGACAGCAGCTGTGAGCGGTTGTGTTTGTGAGCATCTGCCCATGTGTTTTTGCCTTTGTATATATTTTTCTCTGTCCCTGAGGGTCTAGGAGGTGGACAGGTTGGAGGGGAACTTGGAAGTTGTGCTGGCAGAGGTGACTATGATGTAAGCTCCTCCTCACACAACCTCAGAAACTACCTTAAAGAATCAGATGGCAGGAAGGGTGACGCACATTGAAGCAGCAATAGGCGTCGGCCTCGTTCCTTCCCCCACCGCCTTCTCCCACCCAGGCCCTTTCAGCGATAGTAAGGAAATGGCTAGTATTCTGCTCCACAGGGTACTCACAGGTCAGGGGCCCGCTCTTTCTGCTCACCGGGTTAGGACAAAAACTGGGCGTCTGGAAGAAGTCGAGGCCTCTCGGCAAGGGGAAAGAAGAATTTGCAGAATGACAGCAAAATTCTACACCTTCTTCAATCAGGACGTCCAGATGGTGAATGGGGAAAGCGCATACAACAGAGCTGGGACCCATGCCGGAGCCGCCATCCTTGACAGCCACAAAGACCCCAAAAAGCACTTCCTGGCCCTCTGGAATGCTCAGCTCCACAGCCAGTTTGGCGCCTACTGGAGCAGAGTGGGCTGCCTGAAGCACTGGGTAAGGCTGTGTGCCCTCTGAGGCTCCACGGCGGCGGCGCCGGCGTTTAGGTGCAAAACGACAGTCCAGGACCAGCTCCCGGTAGTCGCCAATCTCTGGCTCCACAGCATTGAGCCGGACCAGACGTGTTTGCAAGGCACTGGGAGGGCTTGTGACGCTGATGGGTTGTACAGTCAGAAAGTAGACAAAGTTTCCTGAGTGGAAGCTGTACACATACTTGATGAGGTAGGAGGCCAAATATTTGGGCAGCACAGACAGCGACGGAAAACCTGGTTGGAATCCAGAAGTATCCGCTTTTAGCCGACGGATGGACACGGAGCGTGGGCTAAAGCGAGCGGCCAACGCCGGGTCTAGCGAAGATGCCACATAGAAGAAGGAAGCGTGGCCCTGCTCCACCACAGTCACACGAGTGCCCAGGGGGCTAGCCACACAGTCGGGGCAGGCCTCAGGCGTGTTACTGCTTGCTGAGAAGAGGCAGGCTGGGGCTGCTAAGTGCAGGCCTTTCTCCCCAGGCTCCAGCTCATGCAGGAAGCAGCGGCCCTGTAGGGTTGAGCCACAGCTGACCAGGGCTGGCAAACCTGGCTCCATCACTAGTACCAGTGTGTCTGTGTCGTTTGGTGGTCCATGAGGGCCTGGACCACAGCTCGCACAAGTCTGGCAGCCAGGGTCCCCCACAGGGCCGGTGGTCAGGCTCTCTATAAACTGCAGGTCAGGCCCAAGCACGTGTAGGCGATTGCGTGTGGCCACAAACACCGCACTATGTTTACTGTCCTCGTAGACTGCGGTGGCCTGTACCCGGCCCCCCGCGGAGAAACTGGGGACCACGTACTTAACATTGAAGTCTCGGGAGGCTGCGTAGGGTATTCGTGGGCACTGCCAGTCCGGGTTGGTGGACGCCGCCGGCAGCCGCATAAGAAGCATCAGCAGCAGAGAGGACTGTAGCGGTGGCAGAGGCAGCCCCATTGAGCTGGGGCCCCTTGGGAATCCCAGAAGGTCCAGGACTTGACCGAACCAGACTCAGGTTCCGAGCTGAGCCCAGCTAAGCAGCGGTACTGAAAGCCACTGGGCAAGCCAGCTAACCCACTCACTGCCCTGGTTCTTGGCCAACCCAACCTTTCTCCCTGCCCCGTGGTCTGAGCACCTGGCTGTGGACCCAAGGACTCGGCAATGGCACGATCACCTCACCAGGGGCCCCAGCTGCTGCTTCTAGCTGCCGCTGCCACAGCTACTTGGATCAAAGTCGAAGGGAGGTGGGCCCCCCCCCGTGGGTGCGGCATGGCTCGGGGCGGGGCTACGGGCGGAGCCCGGTCGGAGGCCGTGCTGTCTTTCCAGCTCGGTCTGACTCCTTCCAGCTGTGAGAAGGCTGTTGTAGTGACAGACCTGGAAAGGAATATTCCTGAACTATCCTACTGCCCCACAACCCACCTGGTTGAGGTTAGAACGGTGCAGTGCAATCTGGCTCCTCTCTCCCTGGGGCCCTCATTTATAGGAACACGGTCGGGCACCAGTTCACCACGCTGGGGAACGGTAAACAGGAATGCACGGGACAGAGTGATGCGGGGTGGGGAGGGGTGGGCGCCAGAAAGCAATACATGGAACGTACCTTCTGTGGTCAGAAACCATCTTTCCATGTGCTTATCTTGAGAAGTGTCAGAGGAAGGTATGTTGTGTCCTGCCCTGTCTGCCAAGACCCATAAGGGTTAATGGAGTCTGACTTCCCCTGGGTGGTAATAGAGGCAACTTCTGTGAGGACCTAGCCCTGTGGCTCTCTGATCCTGTGACTGTGGCCTCAGCATGTGAAAGCACATATGGGACAGGAGGGGAGGGTGACAGGGTGACTGACGGTGGTAAATGCCTCTCCCCCAGTGCCCGGTATGGGAGAGGTGTGGTCTCTGACTTCCGGGCCACCTCTGGTCTGCTCCAAGCCTTGCTTTGTGGACTCAAAGTCTCTGAAACAAGAATGTCGTCATTCTAGCTGGTTGGACTCCAGAGCCCTCTTCCCCGGATGGGTGAGTGAGGGAAACCCACTCTGCTTTGCCATCTCTCTTACCTGGGACTCGGCCGCCGTCTGTTGCTAAGAGGTCTTTCTCAATAGAGAGTGAAGGAGCACACAGAGGTATTCTTAGCCGGGCAGCATCCTGGCAGTGAACCTGGCCTCTTGAGGGCCCCTCACAGGGTGGCCATAGCCAGTTGGGAGTTCTGGTGCAGCAGAGGGTAAGAGAAGCAGGGAGGGCCGACGTTAACCAGATTACGTCGGCCGGGGAAATTTTGCCTTTTCTACTCCACGCCCAGGACAAACTTCACTGCCTGTTTCCCCTTTCTAACGTGGCCTTAGCGAGTGCTTCGCCCCCTCATCCTTTCAGAGTTGAGATGGTATTGCTTGTTTTGTTTTGTTATTTAGAGACAGGGTTTCTCTGGGCAGCCCTGTCTGTCTTGTAGAACACTTTGTAGAACAGACTGGCCTCGAACTTAGAGGCCCACCTGCTTCAGCCTTCCAAGTACTAGGACTTAAAGGTGTGTGCCACCGTGCCCAGCTTTTTTTTTTTTTTTTAAAGATTTATTTATTTATTTCATGTATGTTAGTACACTGTAGCTGTCTTCAGACACACCAGAAGAGGGCATCGGATCCCCATTACAGATGGTCATGAGCCACCATGTGGTTGATGGGATTTGAACCCAGGACTTCTGGAAGAGCAGTCAGTGCTCTTAACTGCTGAGCCATCTCTCCAGCTCCAGCTTTGTTTGTTTGTTTTTAAAGCATCATTTGTGTGTGTGTGTGTGTGTGGTTTTTGGGTATTTTTCGAGACAGGGTTTCTCTGTGTAGTCCTGGCTGTCCTGGAACTCACTCTGTAGACCAGGCTGGCCTCAAACTCAGAAATCCACCTGCCTCTGCCTCCCAGAGTGTTGGGATTACAGGCGTGCGCCACCACCGCCTGGCTTAAGCATCATTTAAAATCATCAAAAAATACGGAACAATTCACAGATCTGCAAGTCATCCTTGCACAACAGGGGCCATGCTAATCTCTGTATTCTATAAAAGAACGCCTTTTACATCCGTCCTGTGGAAGATGCGTCTCATGAACCACCAAGAGCTTGGGCTTAGTACACACTCCCAACACAGTTGCTTCCTCCATCCCCAGGGTAGGACTGCCCAGCTCAGAAATGAATAAATAACAGGAAGCAAACCGTGGCATCCTTCCAGTGCTCCATGGTCAACATGTCTAAAGATAGTCATGCAGAGAAAACTGAAATACTCTCCACACAGCGTCCAGATAGGGGCTCTTGTGAATGTTGTCTTGCCTCCAGAGATTGTGAGACATTCCTGGGCCCTGGGGGTAGACCTCACACATTTGGATGGCTTTGCCCAATCCACTGACGTGGGAGCAGCCATTAGTTGGTTCTCTGCTGCCACCGTGTGGCCATGATGGTGACTGCACCCCAGGACAAAGTTTCTTTGCAGGTAGATAGGTTTCTCATCTGTGGAGCCCACAGGAGAATCCCTTTGTTATTTTCCATCTGTGGGTTCTGCAGGACCTTCGAGGTAGGCACGAGGACCCGCACTCCCATAAAGTGAGCTCACTGGGCCCATTGCTAGCTTAAACTACTCTGTTCTCCTCTCACCACTAAGGGATGCTAGCCACTTTGCCTTCCATGGGCTCAGACCTCTGAACACCTCGGAAGGGTTGGACGAGTTTCTTTTTCCAACCCAGAAATCACATTAGTGAAATTGGGGTTGGGGGGGCGGTTTCTCTCTAACTCAGTGTGACCACATCAGATTGCAGCCCCGAGTGACTTGCCTGCTATAATTTTATCTGGAGGTTGAAAATCCTGGACTCGAAGACTCTGCCAGTTTCACTGCCGAACAGTTATATTAGGTTCTCTTTCCAAATGTGGGTGCCTCTGTCAGGAATACCTCCTTCACTTGCCTATTATCTCACCCCTGAGCTCCAAATAGGTAAACCCCGCACTTCTAGATGCCTGCTGTCCTAGCTACACGTGCTTATCTCTGACCCTCTTTCTTGATCAGAATCAGTGCTGAACTACAGAAGCTCAACAGCTGCTAGAGTGGCTACCAGAGCACCGAGGGGCTCACGGCTGATCTGCACATCCAGGGATGTCTGTCTTTGCATCCCCCCTGGTTCCAAAGGGTTTGTCTGAAATCCCTGGTCAAGGGCAAGATGAAGAAAAGCATCCAATAGCTAGGAAAGAGACCCAGGGCAGGTGTGCAGTGTGTGCTTCTGAGTATCTCAAGAGCCCGGGAAGGAGGCCTGCTGCCGTGTTAATTCTTACAATCTAGGCTGAAACCAGAAACCAGAGAGATTCTGCTGCAAAGCAAGTGTAGCCGTCACAGTGCAAAGGAAGTGGAGCATTTATGTGGCCCAGGCTAATCCACACATGTTCTCTCGTGTGACCCTACTTTCTGAGACTGCATGGAGATGGTTCTGACAGCCGGAAGACCACACTCATTGGGCACTCTTGTCTCTAGTTACTCTAGAACGCCTTTTGTTTCTCTAATCGATGCTAGTTAGGTTGTGGCAGGACCAGACCCCCCCCTCCCCCCTCCCCCAGGAGCAGGTCGGAAGCCTTCCATACTATGCCCTGGGTTGCCCGAAGGTCTTATGGTAGAATGAATGGACCAGTCTTTTACTGTTGAGGCTCCTGGGAGTGTCCACAGTACGTCATGTAGGACAGGCTGGGAACAACCCAGCGTAGCTAGTGACCTTGTTAAGGTACATATAGTTCTAGAGGCTCCAGAGATCATGAGGGCTTCTTTTGCCTCTTTCTTGGGGGCTGTGACGATGAACTGGCTGGTTCACAGGAACGAAGGCAGACAGCCCTTCTTGGGAAGGCATAAGCATGGTCCCCAGAGGCCTGCGGCTGTAGGGAGACCAGACTTGGAATCCATTCACACTCGGCACTGGGTTGCCTCGCCAAGGGCTCTTACCTAGAAGTCAGCCCAGGTCATCCCCGCTTGCCTGGCCTTCCCTACAGCAGGGCATTAACCAGAGCCACGACCAAGGGCTGGTGACTGCACTGTCCTCCGAAGCATGCTTCTGGGCCCCAGCGAGGCGTTCAGGAGTAGCTAGCACTGGGAGGACAGGGTCTGGGAAGACGGAGGCAGACAGGGAAAGGCAGCAGGGCACTTATGAGCCCATCACACATGGCAGGACTTTGGTGGAACCGAATCAGCCCCAGACTAGAATCTGACTCCACTTGAGTGTCTTGATGCTGGCAAAAGGGTGGCAGGAGAGGGGCTCAAATGAGCATGTGCTCCCATGTGTAAGAGTGTGAAGGGGCAGGACGAGGACCCTGTGTCTACATGTAAGAGTGGCTGGGACGAGCCAGTGGAAAGGCTGGGTGTGCTGGCACACACCTTAACTCCCAGCACGCAGGAGGCACAGGCAGGGTCTCTGTGCACTCGAGGACACCCTGGGCGTAGCGAGTTCCAACAGCCAACACTACATAGAGAGATCCTGTCCCCCAAATCCAACAAAACAGAACAGAGAACCAACGACAAAGCGCAACAAGTGTCCTTCTCAACGCACTTTAATGCACGCACCGGCCCACAGTCCCTGCCTGCTGGCTGGGCAGGGGAAGCCAACCTCACCTGGAGGCTCCCATGGCTTCCCATGCCCAGTGTGCTGTCCCGTCCCGCTTCCGTCAGTAGGTGAGCGGCGTGAGGATGAAGAGCCGGTCTTCCTCTCTCCGGATCCAGCGCATCAGCTTATGGATGGCACTGACGGCGGAAGCCTTGGTCCCCAGGGGGCTGTAGCACATGTAGAGCTCAAAGGCACCTGTCACCTGGAGGAGGGGCAAAGGGTCATCAGCTAGAACAGGTACGCCCCTGTGGCGTCTTCCCGGGATCCTCATGAAGACCAGTTCGTCTAGAGCCACCTTACCCAGGCGAGGAGGTTCTCATTGGGGCCTGTGTAGTAGATGGTCTTGAGTGGGCGCGAGGCATTGTGGGCACGACTGTGCAGGTACTGGTAGAGGCCCAGCAGCCGCTCCTGCTCCTCTTCACTGGTGTATGGGGCCTCGATCTCAGGACTGCAAATGGAGAAGTGGGTTCACAAAGGAAGACTTTGCACTGTCTTCTCTGGAGATCTAGAAATATCTATTTCTGGACAGGGAGATCTTACTGCCTGTTCTCCAGGCACACCCCTGTAGGAGGGGCTTGTCTTCTGCCTACAGAAGAGTGCCAAGCTGGGGGCCCTGTCCCCTTGCCAGGCTCACGGAGACCCTTCCTTGGAGAGGATGACTCTGAGTTTAGGTATCTCACAGAGTAGCAGGCCTAGAGTGAAGCACGGCAAGCCGGGAAACCTGTCAAAAACGGAGGGAACAGGGAGAGAGGGAGGACAGGCTCTGCAACATCTGCCCAGCCTCTTTACTGGGGTCAGAGGTGGGTGGGTCAATTCTGCATCCTGGCCTGGACCAAAATTACCTCAAAAGCAGAGCTGCTACAGGGCAAAGGATGTGAGAAACCCTGTGTTCCAGCCTCTTTCCCAAGTTGTGTTCCAGGCCTTATGAGTACTGAAGTAAGAGAGGTGTGTGCCCATGGAGAGATGCCAGAGTAAATTAGCCCCAACATATGGGTACACTCTCAAAGGAGTGGTCCGATTCAGGGCTGCGTCTCAGGTCTCAGGACCAACCAGCCTCCCCCATCTCTGCATCCTTGTCTCCCTGAAGCAGTGCCTCCTCTCACCTGGTGAAGAGTCCTGAGCTCTTTGATTTATAGAGGAAGTGGCGAAGATCAGGGATGCCTACTTGGGCAACGCTGTAGTAAGGTGTGCGCAGCGCCTCCCGCAGGGCCAAATGGGTCCCCCGCTTTCGGAGGCGTTCTTGGAAGCGGCGACGGCAGTCAGAGACTGCAAAGAAGTCCTCACGGTCAGTGGAGATCAGCAGCAGGCAGAGGTCGGTGTCGGGTTCTAGGTAAGAGATGTGTGCGTGGAAGAAGCCGGCTGCATTGAACTTTGGCAGGCACACGGGGGTCCAAGCCTCGCCCTCACGGAAGGATGAGGAGGAGCTAATGAGGTTGAAAAGCAGGTGCAGGTCGATGGGATGCAGGAATTGGTCCTTGCGGCGCACGAGCGCCACCAGCTGGTTGCGGGCCAGCAGGATGGAAAAGACCAGGCTGCGAGCACGCGCCTGCTGCAGGCTGGCACTCACCGTGTCCCGCACAGCCGCTGCCAAGGGCAGGCACCGCGCCGCGCCCATCAGGAAACTGGGGTCTCGAGCCATTAGCTGCAGCAGGTTATCGGTGATTCGCTCCGAGCCCGAGAGCAGGCGCCGCAGGTCGTAGTTCTGCTTTTGCTGGAAGATGTGGCTCAGCTGCGCGCCGGTAAGAAGGCTCAGGATCTGGTAGTAGATGTACAGTAGCTCCTGCGCCAGCTCCTGGGCCGACTGCCGCGTGCGGGCCACCGCCACCAGCACCAGAGGGCTCCGGCGCACGAATACTACCTTGTAGCCATCTGAGGGTGTGGGGAGGGGGTCAGCTTCAGCCCTCCTCCCAGAAGCCCTCCCGGATAGGCTTTCCCAGTGGGTACACAGCCTCACTTTCCAGGGTTTTCTCGCTGGGAGCTCTGAAGGGGCTTACTGGTGTGCTTAGCCAGTCACCTCACTTCCCTGCCCTTTGCTTCACAAGCCAACATTCTTTCATCTGTTTGCTTTTTGAGAGCATGTCGCTCTGCTCGAGTAGCCAAGGTTGGCCTGGGACTGGCTAATGCAGCTGAGGCTGATTCTCCCGCCCCCACCTCCCAAGTGCTGGGATTTGCGGGGTAGATGGACCATTTTATGGTTAAGTGCTAAGTCAATTAGCAAGAGATCTGGGCTAAGGATCTGGGATCTGCTTGTTTGTTTTTAATTCATTCTTTTGTCACTGCCCCAGGAGGCTTTCATCCTTTTGGATGGCAAAACTCCGGTCTTGCCACAGCCCCACCCCCTCAGGAGGCCTCTGTTGTTATCCTGCCTCCATACCTACACAGTGAGAGCATAAGGCTCAAGATGGAAGTACCTGTCTCTCAGTCAAAGACAACCCAGGTTTCTAGGGGTGAGTGTGTGTGTGTGTCTGTCCGTCTGTCCACCCGTCTGTCTGTCTGTCCAAAGCCTGGTATGAATCAGCCCTGCCACGGGGAGCCTCTCCCACAACCCTCTTCAGGCGGCTCACCTGCATGGATGGAGCGGATGGCATTCTTGTCTGCCTCCAGGAAGGACACCAGGGCAACCATGACACCCATAGTGCTGGAAAGGGCTTCCTCAGACCCATAGCGGGAGTACACAGGCTTCCCCGCCTCACTCAGTACAAACACGTGCTTCTGGTGGAGACGCCAGGCCTCGGTGGCATCGTCCTCCTCACCCCCTTCAGTTGGGCCCTCTTGGGAGGGCTCTGTGGCTGCCCGTCCAGCTGCCCCCTGGGGCTCCAGCCAGTCTTCAGAGCTTCCTGGCAGCATTTCCTCCTGCAGGTCTCGGGCCACACCTGTCAGCTGAGTGCTTAGCTCGCTGAAGTCCTGGCTAATCTGGCGCATGTCTGTAGGCAGTGGTGGGGGACTCCCGACATACTCTTTGGGGCTGTCCCCAGAAGCTTCCCTGTCTTCTAACTCTGTCAGGTCTTCATAGGAACGAGTGTGGACAAACATGGCACCCTCCTGCCCGGCACCTGCAGACCAAAAGTACGGGTGCTTAGGGAGGTAGCTGTGGCCAGACACCACTCACCAAGGAGATGCTTGGGGCCACGTTACACCTCCTCTTCCTCCTGTCCACCGTGGACCATGCTATCTACAGCTTAGAAGCCCTAGGTCCCTTGGCAGCACTGGACACTGGTATCTGCCAACCTCTCACTGACAGTGAGCAGCTCACCTGTGCCCGTTCCACACACACACTGGCCCCTTATTGACCCGCACTTTGGACCCCTCAGCACTCACACTTATCCAGGAGCCCTGCACCTGCTGTCTACCTGAAGGCGTCACCAGCCCCCCTTGTGGGTATTTGTTACACGTCAGCTCTCAGGGAAGATGTAGGTCCTTATACACCTGACGATTAGCCCCAGACAGCATTTTTCTTCTCTCTTTGATTTCCTTTGGAACACCGACCACTTATTAGTCACTCCAGTGGTATCCCCCAAGAGCACGGACTTATTTACCCTCTCCATCCATGGGGAAGGCTACCATAGTCGCTGACTACTACTAGCCTGTGGCTTCTCCAAGACAGGAACCAAGTTGGTATATATGTATGCATGTATGTATGTATGTATGTATGTATTATAACCTGAAGCCCTGTCACCACTTTGTTCCTTGTTTTGGAGCCGTGGTCTTAGTATATAAGTAAGTGGCTAGCCTCATACTCCTGTAGCCCCAGGCTGGCCATGAATTCACACCAATCCTGCCTCATCCCACAGGTGGCCTGCATGTGCTGGGATCACGGGTGGACAGCACCACACCCAGCTCTTCTTTTTCTTTTTAAAGACAGTTTGGGTTTTTATTACAAGATACTTTAGCTGGGCGGTGGTGGTGGTGGTGCACACCTTCAATTCCAGCACTCAGGAGGCAGAGGCAGGGGGATTTCTGTGAGTTTCAGGCCAGCCTGGTCTACAGGGATAGTCAGAATAGGCAGGGCTACACAGAGAAACCCCGTCTCAAAACCTCCCTCCCACTACAAAAAGAAAAAAGATCTTTGAAATATAGACTTTTAAGAAAGATCAGTAAGAAAAGAGGGAGATGGCAAGAAGGCAGCTGCAGCCTGAGCCCTGCTCCCTGCAGAGTCCCCAGCAGGTGGCACACGCCTGGCCAGTGACTGAGCAAGTGCACACGGAGGAGGGAGGGAAGAGCCACTGTGACCCCCCAGCCCCCAGGCCTGGCTGTCCCTCGGGTCTCTGCCAGTACCTGGCTCTGTTCCCTGGGTCAGGCCCGGCGTGGGGCTCTCAGCTCTTTCCACACTTTGGCCACTGGAGGGAGCCAGGGAGCCCTCAGGGCATTCGGCGCTTCTCTTCCTTTGCATGTCAGCAGCCATCTTTCCGGCTGTCCTGTGAGAGAAACGAAGGGCGTCATGGAGAGCAAGGGAGGAAGGTCTGCAGGCCGAGACGTCGCGGGGTTGACAGTAGTACGTTTCTTACCAGGACCCTACTAAGTCAACGACCTTGGGATGGCTTCTGAGGATTCTCACTCACTGAAAAAATAATAAAAAGTTGTTTTTTTTCCACATGTGGTGGCCGGTACCTACAATCCTAGAACTCAGGAGACTTGAGTTAGAAGAATTCCCCAGAGTACCAGCAAGCTGTCGCTACAGAGTAAAACCTTGTTTTAAAAACAACAATCTCTAGGGGCTGGAGAGCTGGCTCAGTGGTTAAGAGCACTGACTGATCTTCCAGAGGTCAATTCTCAGCACCCACATGGTGACTCACAAACATCTGTAATGAGATCTGATGTGTCTGAAGACAGCGACAGTGCACTCATATACATACAATACACAAATCTTAAAAAAAAAACAAAAACCTTACAATTTCTCCTTGCCTCGCCTCTTGCCTCTCCCTCTCCTGGGAGTTGAAGCCAGGGCCTTGTACACAGTAGGGTCTTGTACATAGTAGGGCAACACTTTACCTCTGAGTCACACCAGCCATCATTTCCCTTTTCTGATTATAAAAAGACACATTCATCGCAGAAAACTTAGAAACACCGGAAGCCTAAAGAAATGTTATTCATTCTCTCTCTCCCACTCAATTTTCCAAGCTATCCTGACAGTGTTAGCTGCTATTATTAGTTTGTTTCAAAACATGCTTTTAAATTTTTGTTTTTCTTGAGACAGGTTCTTTATATGACTCTGGCTGTCCTGGAGCCTGATACGTAGACCAGGCTGGCCTCAAATACACTGGAGGCAAAAAAACAAAACTAACAAGCAAAAGCCGGGTAATGGTGGTACACACCTTTAATCCTAGCACTTGGGAGGCAGAGGCAGGCGATTTCTGAGTTCAAGGCCAGCCTGATCTACAGAGTGGAGTTCCAGGTCAGCCAGGGCCACACAGAGAAACCCTGTCTCAAAAAACCAAAACCAAAACAAACAAAATACACTGGAGGCCTTTGCCTCCAGTACTGGGGTCACAGGTGTGCTCCACCATATCCAGCTTGAAACTATACATTTCATCTGCATTTAAAATCATTTATTTAGAGGCTAAAAAGATAGCTCAGCAGTTAAGAATACTTGGTTTTCTAGGGAACCTGACTTCCAGTCCCAGCACCCACATGGTGGGTCACAGATGTCTATAACTCTAGTTCCATTCAGGCATGCATGTGATGGAAATACATAAATCTTTAAAATAACTAAAATTTATTAAAGGTGCGTGCCAGACATGCCTTTAATCTAGCACTCAGGAAGGAGAGACAGGCAGATCTCTTTGAGTTCAGGAAGCTACGGCTCTGTTACACAGAGAAACCCTGTCTTGGGGCTGGAGAGACGGCTCAGAGGTTAAGAGCACTGACTGCTCTTCTAAAGGTCCAGAGTTCAATTCACAGCAACCACATGGTGGCTCACAACCATCTGTAACAAGATCTGATGCCCTCTTCTGGAGTGTCTGAAGACAGCTAGAATGTACTCATGTATAATAAATTAAAAAAAAAAAAAAAAAGAAAAAGAAAGAAAGAAAAGAAAAAGAAACCCTGTCTCAAAATAAACAAACAAACAAATATAAACTATTTATTTATTGTATGTGTGTCCATGTGTGTAAAGGTGCACACGTCCCACAATGCATGCAGAGTCAAAGGACACTTTTCAGGGGTCAGTTCTCTCCTTCCACTTTGAGGCAGAGTCTCTTGCTTCTGTCACTGTGCCGTGTGCCGCAGGCTGACTCACAGCTTCCTGCTGATTCACTTGTCTCTGCCCCCTGGCTCACCACAGATGCACTGACGTTACAGCTACGGACCGTTGCACCTGGCTTTTCACACGTGGGGTTCAAGGGTCAAACTCAACTTTGGCAGCAAGTGTCTACAACCACTGAACCATCTCATAAGCCCCTATATACACAAAAATGACGAATTACATCTTTTTTTTTTTGGTTTTTTTTTTTGGATTTGGTTTTTTCAAGACAGGGTTTCTCCGTGTAGCCCTGGCTGTCCTGGAGCTCACTCTGTAGACCAGGCTGGCCTCAAACTCAGAAATCCACCTGCCTCTGCCTCCCAGAGTGCTGGGATTACAGGCGTGAACCACCACTGCCCGGCTCAAAGTACAACTTTTATATGTCAAATAAAATAAAATACATAAAGAAAGAGGACCAGAAGGAAGTAACACTATCAGGGTAGCCAGTATTTATTTGTACAATATTTGAGAGACTGAGACAGAAGGACTGTTAAAAGTTTTGGGTCAACCTAGGTTAAGCTGGCTGTTAAGGCCAGCTTGAAATACATATAGTGTAACCCTGTCTTTAAAGTTCAAGTATAGGGCTGGAAAGATGACTCAGGGATGGGAGCACTGACTGCTCTTCCAAAGGTTCTGAGTTCAATTCCCAGTAACCACATGGTGACTCACAACCATCTGTACTGCGATTCGATGCCCTCTTCTGGTGGTTCAGAAGACAGTTACGGTGTACTCATATAAATAATATAAATAAAATAACGACAACAACAAAAATCCTCAACAGACTGGAGCTGACTGTGAGGCTGCATCCCTTTATCCCAGCATTTGGGAGAGGCAGAGACAGAAGGAGCTCTGTGACATTGAGGTCGGCTTGGTTTATGTCACAGTGAGTTTCAGGACAGCCAGAACTACACAGAGAGACCCTGTCAGAAAAACAACAATAAAATGCAAAACTTGAATTGACCAACAGTTCTTTTGGGACATTGCAGGGCTTGCAGAGGAAGACGGAGTCCCAGTGAGCAGCCTTTTCTTTAGACTAGAGCCCTGGCTTCCCCAGCCAAAGGTGACTCCATCGTTCATAAATAGCTACAGTTGAGCAGGGTGATGCCGGTGGCCCTGGGGCGGCAGAGGAGAGGCAGGGGAGAGTTTAAGGACAGTCTGGGCTACACCAACAAAACTGGCAAGGAAGGAAGAAGGAAGGGAGAGAGGGTGGGTTACAGTTCTACATGCCTGTAATTCCAGAGCTCAGGAGGTAGAACAAGAGGACTGGGAGTTCAAGATTAGCCTGACCTACTTGAGACCTTGTCTCAAAACAAAATCAAAGGCAAATACAGACAAAACAAAACCAAATAAAGTACCACATTTTAACCCTAATTCTCTTCTAGCCACCACACCATTTTTCCTGCTGCTATTTTATATAAAAAAAAATTTTTTTTTTGAGATAGGGTTTCTCTGTGCTGCCCTGGCTATCCTGGAACTCACTCTGTAGACTCTCTGTGAACCAGCCCTCACGTTCAGGGATCTTCCTGTCTCTGCCTCCCGAGTGCCGGGACTAAAGGTGTGCGCCACACCTCGCTAGGGCTTACATTAAATGGTGTCCATTATAAAAGCTGCCTTGGCCATGGTGTCTGTTCACATCAGTAAAACTCAGACTAAGATGAGTGTGTGCTGGGTCTCAATTCCAGTCCTCATGGCTGGGAGAAAACACTCCATGACTAAAAGAACGACCTCTTCAGTCCGTGTCTGGTAATAATTCCGAATGGCTCATTCTAAGCGACGGTCCATTCCTTTAGCATCTTATACCTCTGCCATTTCAGAACGCTGCCTTTCACATACAGCAGCACAGAAAACATAGCTACAGTATTTATAAGCTCTGAAATACTTCAGAGTCGAAGTTGCCTAGAATTAGTGTCCTAGCTAAGGGGGCTGAGACATTTGGAAGGTCCACAGACAACTCTTAAGCGATAGGGTCTCTGCCACAGCATCTAGGGGGAGAGGGGCTGGAGAGATGGCTCAGTGGTTAAGAGCATTGACTGCTCTTCCAGAGGAACTTTGGAGGCAAAGGCAGGGGAGCCCTGAGTTTGAGGTCAGCCTGGACATGAGAAACACTGTCTCAAAGAAAAATCCCCTCCCCAAATGTGGGTGGTGTGGTACAGGCCTTTGATTCCATACACTCAGGAGGCCAATGGCTGGTGAACCTGTGTTGGAGGCCAGCCTGACCTCAGAGTCAGTTGCAGGACAGCCAGGGGCTACACAGAGAAACCAATAATAATAATCATGATGATGATGATAAGGAGGAGGAGGAGGAGGGGAGGGGGAGGAGGAAAATGATATAAGTGGGGATCTAGGAACATGGCCCAGGTGGTAGAGTGCTTGCTCAGCAGGCTCGAAGGTCTCCACACCCTGGAGGTGCGTGCCTTGTGTGTGGGGGGGAAGCAGAGGGGTCAGGAGTTCAAGGGTATCTTTAGCGAGAATAATAACTATGATGTCCGCTTGGTGCTGTCTTTTAAAAAAGCGAAAAACTAGGCATTCTGGCTTACTTAGGCTTAAAATCTCCAACTCGTTAGGCCGATGCAGCAAGGTTGCTGCAAGTCTGAGTGGAGCCTGAGCTGCGGAGTGAGACTAAAACCAACAAATGAGCAGTGGGGGTGGGGGAGGGGGCTGCCACTCAGCTTGATCTTCAAAATATGACAAGGTGACCAACCAGGCATGCTCAGCTCTGCGGAGAGATTGGCAGCAGCTCGAGAGACCTGAGAACCAATCTTTACAAGAGACAGAGAAAGAGATAAGCTAAGCTAAGTGTGGCCGGAGGCTGTGGTGCGGATGCATTGCTATTGTCCCAGCACTTCAAAGGGCTGAGACGAGGGTATTACCACCAGCCATGACCACCTAGAACTACAAAGTGAACTCAAGGCCTAGCTACGGAGTCTCAATAAAACCAAAATTAGGGGTTAGGGATGTAAATTAGTTGATGGAGTGCTAGCCTAATAATACACAAAGTTTTGGGTTTGAACCCTGCACTATATAATATCACATATGGGACTGGGGAGATAGCCCAGTTGTAACTTGCCTGTATGCACGAGGACCAAGTTGAATCCCAAGAACCACTGTAAAAAAGTTAGGCACAGCCGGGCAGTGGTGGTGCACGCCTTTAATCCCAGCACTTGGGAGGCAGAGGCAGAGGCAGGAGGATTTCTGAGTTCGAGGCCAGCCTCGTCTAAGGAGTGAGTTCCAGGACAGCCAAGGCTACACAGAGAAACCCTGTCTCAAAAAAAAAAAAAAAAAGTTAGGCACGGTGTGCTCACATAATCCTAATACTGGAGACATAGAGACAGCTATATCCCTGGTCTCTGGGGCTAGCCAAGGCCAAACTAGCCTTACAAGATGAGTTCCAGGCCAAGGAGACACCTTGTCTCAAAACCCAAGGTTGGGCAAGGCAGTGGTAGCCCACACTTTTAATCATGAGGCAGAGGCAGGCAGATCCCTGTGACATCTAGGCCAGCCTGGTCTATCGAGTGAGTTCCAGGACAGCCAAGGCTACACAGAGAAACCCTGTCTCAAAAACAAAAAATAAAGCAAAACAAAGAAGCAAAAAACAAAACCAAGGCTGGGCCAGCCAGCTGGATCACCAGGTAAAGATGCTTGCAGCCAAACTTAACAACTTGAGTTTGATCCCTAGAACTCCCAGGAGTCATTTTCCGACCTTCACATGCCCCCCCCCAATATTTAAAAAAAGAAAAAGTTTAAAAGCAAATAAGCAAGGTGGACAACACCTAACGAACAACACCTGAGAAATTGTTTTAAGTTGACCTGTGGCCTCAATATGCACACTCGTCCATGTATGTACACACACACACACACACACACACACACCCCGGTAGGGCTGGAGTGATAGCTTTGGTGGCTAAGAATTTTTTTTTTTGGTTGTTTTTGCAGAGACTCACAGCTCCTTTCCCAGGACCCATGTTGGACAGCTCACAACAACCTGTAATTCCAGCTCCCAGGGGACCCAATCTTCTTTTTTGGCCTCCTCAGGCACCCATACACACACATGTACACACATTCACAAACACAAATAAACAAACAGATGTAGGTGACCTCAACTCTTGGGAGCTCTTGGGAGACAGAGGCAAGAAGAACGCAAAGTTCAACTCCTTCAGCTATAGAATGAGTTTGAAGTCAACCTGGGATATATGAGACTCTTGTCTCACACAAAGCAATAAACAGGGGCTGGAGAGATGGCTCAATGATTTAGATCAGAGTATGTACTCCTCTCAGAGAAGACTGGGTTTGATTCCCAGGACCCTGGTTAGGCAGATCACAGATGCCTCTAACTCTAGCTCCAGTGGATCCAGTGCCCTCCTCTGGCCACTTCAGGTACTGCACATACATGCATCACCTCCTCCAACATACACACACAATTAAAAACTTAAAAAACAGGGGCTGGAGAGATGGCTCAGCGGTTATGAGCATTGACTGCTCTTCCGAAGGTCCTGAGTTCAAATCCCAGCAACCACATGGTGGCTCAGAACCATTCATGATGAGATCTGTCACCTTCTTCTGGAGTGAATGAGGGCAGCTACACTGTACTTACATTTAATAAATAAATAAATACTTTAAAAAAATAAGTAAATAATAGTGGGAGGGAGACAATAAGAGGTTCCTGATAGAATGGCCAACTTTCCCAGAATAACTCAAAGTTGTAAATGTCTATATCCAATAGTGGACCATTACTTTTTTGGTTTTTTGTTTTGTTTTGTCTTGTTTTTTGCGAGACACGGTTTCTCTGTGTAACTCTGGCTGTTGGGGAACTCACTATGTAGACCGAGTTAGCTTTGAACTCAAGAGATTCACCTGCCTCTGCCTCCTGAGTGCTGGGATTCAATCGTTGACTATTTCTTATCTCTTCCATGATTATCTGATGGGTCCAAGCCTCCATTATCCCCCTAGCAAATTATTGCCACAACCTCTGCAAGGTAGCTCAGGTGAAGTCCTTCCTTTGCTCACTATACCGCAATACCTCACTTAGCAAGAAAGTCTCTTCTTCCTGATGACACACAGGCCCCTCAGTTTATCCTTTCTCCTTTATTTCTCTTATTTTCTACCCTTTCTTCCTGACCCCTTTCTACATCAGCTCATTATCCTGAACTCTCCACTTGACCTTTGCCCTTGCTCTACCTACACCCTAAGTCCTTTATATCCCTTCCTAGGCTAGCATGATGACTCACTCCTTCACTTCAGGCTGCTGCAGGAATACCTTATCAGCACACATCTGATCACCCCGACCTTTCTTTTCCTAGATTGAAGGTCGCCCTGTGGCCTGCTATATTAGACATATGCAAGAGGAATTAAACCAGCATTTAACACATATCTTTGAAGGATAAAGAAAAGGAAAGGTCTGTGAAGAACGCCCAGTTCAAGTGTACCTGGGGTCAGGCATGAAATCTCTTGTCTTTGGAAGTAATCAAGTGTTCAGGAAAACCAGCTTTATAGTCAGAGGAACTGGTTTTACTGGTCTGTTTTCTCACTTATAAGATGGCACGGAATAGCTGCAAACAGCTACTAAGGATTTATGGGGTGGGAAGATTAAATGAGATAATACATGCAATCTGGCTACATAGAGCAGGCATATCATATACCCAGCTGAAGCTATTAGCAAGCACATTGTGGTTATTCTTAGCCCTCAGACTGCATTTGCACACAGAACCAGTGGTCTCTGCCCTGCAAACTAATCCTTTGAAAAATTTCTCAGTCAGTCAGGGCCTGATGAAACATACGGAACATCAGGAAGTATGAACTCTAGTTTGAGGGACTCCCCTCCCCCCTGCTCCAGGACATCAGGTCAAAGAACCATGGGCCTCACCTCAGATCACCAAGCCAACGGCTATTTACTTTCTCTGCAGTTGCAGAAACAGGTTGCCAGTTCTCAGCTGCTCCTAAACATCTCTCCCAGGTCTGCACCGAGCCCTCTCTGTGGCCTTGTACTTCTGGTTTCAAACTCCAAGTTTAAACAAGTTCTACATTAGCTACACTGTCTTGACGGCCCACTCCTTCAGGACACCTTTTGTGCTTCTGAGTGTTAAATAAATCCAATATTTCTGAGTGTCCCCAGCATAGGACCTGCACGGGGAAGGGAGGAGGGTCAGCTGTCTAGAGCTAGCAGGTGCTCTTTTTCACAACAGTCCTCTTTCTGTGTGAGAACATTTAGCATCTTTACCCTCTCCAGGGTCAGTCTGGGGTTTCCACCCGAAGGCCTGGCGAAGGGAACAGTGTTCTGGACACCCACACACTCAGGCAAGAAGGTTGAGTGGATCAGATACAGCCCACCGGCCACCTCCAATGGGCCCTTAGCTTCTGCAGCTAGTGAGTGCTTCTGGAAAGCTGGTCCTGAAGCAGTTTTGAAGGGAGGTATCTCAGAACAGCCCGGGTAGTCTCTATAGGAACACTTTTTCCAGGCAGGTCCTTTACGTGCCTCCAGGGCATACAAACTCTTCCTAGGCGCTTCCAGCAGAGCTGGTGAGCAAAATCATCACCAAGAACAAAAGAAAACCAAACCAACCAAAGGAAAAACTGGTGCTATCCCTCCTTCTAACGTGCCTCCCTCCCTCAGATTGCTCCTGAGAGAGGAGGGTCTTGCAAAAGCCTCTCCTTACTGGCTCCAAACAACCTTGACTCTTTTTCCTGTTCTGACAGCGCTTCACCCTTTGGTCCACCTGGGAGGACGACTCAGAAAGTATGACAGACAGGGCTCAATTGAGACTGTGCTGTGGTTGCTTCAGCAGGATGCCTACTCCAACTACAAGGAGCTTAGCTCCCTGTCACCTCTAGAGGCCACTCCCCTTCCTGACAAAGGCTGCTCACAGTTCTCAAGCAAACTCTACCTAGAAAGGGTTGGCTCACCTAATGTAAGGGCAGCCTAGTTTGCACCCTTGAGAACGAAATCTCAAGCCCGAGACCCTTCCAGAGCTGCCTGGCTCACTCCACCATCCTCTGCAGCTTTTAAAGAGAACTCTGAGGGCCGAATATGTCCGAATTGGGGGTTGGTGTCTGCTGCCTTTGGGACATTGCTCTCCCGGCCCAAGGATGAGTTCTCGCCTCATCTTTCGAATTGCTCAGCTGGGACCAGACGGCTAAAGGACCCCAAAGAGACGCAGTACTCCTATCGGGGCAGTAGATGGCCGGGACCCCCTCCCCCCAGTTTTCAAGCCCCTCCCTCTAAAGATGACAGCTTGCCCGCCTCTCGCCGCCCCCAGGCCACGTGGGTTGGCAGTCGAACTCACCTGTTTCTTAGGGGAACACAGGACCTACCGAGGGTGCCAGTCACTGCCCTCTGCCAGACCCCTGGGGAGATATAAGTGTCCAGCAGTGCCTGGCCTTAGGTCGCAACTTCGCGGGGCTACCGCCCCTGGAGGATACAGACATGGCCACAGCGGAGGAACCGATCCCTCCTGCGGACCCTTAACCGGCCACCGGCGCAGGAAGACAGCTTTCACCGGCCTCTGGTGGCGGAGGCCCGGTTCCAGCCTCTTGGCCAGCCCCAGCCCGCCTCTGGGTGCATTGTGGGAAATGTAGTCCGAAGCACTGCGGGAGCGGTTCCGGGCTCCGGAGCCTGGCGATGCCAGAGGCGGGGTCTGACCCAGGTCTCAGGTTGCCTCACCTGGCACCGCCTTCTTCCGTGTCTTAGAGGCCGGTACTCTACCCTTCCCCTGCTCCCAAACGCCCACTAGAGGTTTACTTTAAGGGACAGGAACGAACGTCAGTATTTCTCCGATCATGGAAAGACAATATAAGTTTAGGTTGCTGGATAAATGCCATTAGTGAGCCCAGCCACATAGACTGTAAAGGACGTGGACGTGTCGAAAAGGCTCAAAAATTGTTGCTTAAAAAAGACCTTAAGCCTGGTCACAGTATATTAGTATAAGGCAATAGAAGGCGCAGTTCTCAACACTTCGCATAGACTGACCTGGGGAGCTTTAAAAAAAAAAAAATTAATGCCTGGACACTACCCTAGAGATTTTTATTTAATTGGACAAATGTGAGGAACCAGGCATCGGAGTTATTTTAAAAAGCTCCCGGGTGATTCCTAAGGGCAAGGAACCACTGCTTATTATTTCCTAGACACAAAGTAATAATAACAGGAAAACAAGTTTTCCCAGCAGCCCTTATTTTTGGTGAATAGTTTAAAGAAGCAAAATTAGAGAATGACTAATATTATTTGTATTTTCTCTGAAGCAATTTGCTTACTTTTTAAGCTTCGTGGTTAATTATCCCAGTAGTTCTGACATGAAGGACAAAGTCAGAAGTCTCTGACTTTCCCTTGCAGTTTGACAAGCTCCCTTAGATGACTGGTCTCCTGTGTTTCACACAACCCTATTCAGAAGTTGGGGAGAGCTTTCTCTCTGTCTCTCTGTCGCAGTCTCTCTCCTGTCCAAATTTGAAACCTGGCCCTATAATACTGGCATATGTATGACCAACAGGATGACAAGCTGTGACCTACTGGAGATAGCTTGCACAGGGTTATTAGAACCTTGAATGTTGGATAAGGGAAGCTTTTCATGTGAGAAAGAGTCTGTTCCTTTGCAGCAGAGACTGTGAGAAGGGGAGTGGAACTTTTCCAAGTCTCCATAGCTCTTTCAGGATTTCCTCTCTTTGCTCAGGCTTCCAGGTTCCTACCCTGCTGTTTACATTGTGATTCATAACAATAAGCAAAAGTACAGTTATGAAGTAGCAATGAAAATAATTATGGCCAGGCAGTGGCGGCGCACACCTGTAATCCCAGCACTTGGGAGGCAGAGGCAGGTGGATTTCTGAGTTCTAGGCCAGCCTGGTCTACAGAGTGAGTTCCAGGACAGCCAGGACTACACAGAGAAACCCTATCTCGGGAAAAAAAAATAATTATGGTTGGCATTACAATATAAGGAACTGCATGAACGAGTTGCAGCATTAGGAAGGCTGGGACCCATTGTTCTCAAAGATCTCTTATTCTCTAATTGACACATAAGTACTTTGCTGTATTTCACTAACTGCAAGTCATTCCCCCATGGACTTGATCTCCATAGAAGATAAATATCTTCAACGATAAATATAAAGCTTTCTCACCATCAGTTTGACAGTCTCCACATGGATGTCAGTATTTCTCTTAGAATCTCATTCTTGTTTTGTGTGCATATGTATGTTCTGTGTTCATGTATGTGCACCTATGTATGGGAATATGTGCAGGGGTGTGTGCACGCCCTGTGTTGGGTGTTGTTCCAATCAGCTTCAGCTGTCGACTTGGCGCAGCCTACAGTCAACTGAAAAGCCAGTCTCAGTTGAGGGATGGCCCAGATTGTATTGACCGAGGGAGCATCTGCAGGGAATTGTTTTGGTCGTTAATTGATGCAGGTGTGCCTGGCTGGTGGTGGTCAGTGCTGTTCCCTGGGCAGGTGGTCCTGGGCTATACGAGAAAGCTCATTAGGCTTGAATGAGCCAGCAAAAAGCATGGCTTCCTTCCTGGTTTCTGCTTCAAGTTCCTGCTGCTGTTCCTGTGCTGAGTTTCCTTACGGATCAACTGTGGCTTGTGAGCTGAAATAAATCCTTCCTTTCCTTCTGTTGCCTTTGGTCAGAATGTTCCAGCACAGCGGCAGAAAGGAATCTAAAACTTCCTTGACACTGTCCCACTTTTATGTCTCATGAAGCTCGGAGCTCACTGGTCCACTAGACTCCCTGGCTAGCAGGCTCCGGGGAGCCTCCTGTCTCTGTAGCCCCAGCTCTGTGCTTGGCTTTTCCAGAGGTGCTGCCCATGCTTGTAGAGCAAGCACTTTACCCATGAGCACGTTACAGATTAAGCAGTCCTTTCCCCCAGTCCTCATTCTCACTCCCAAGACCAAAGCCCCCATCAGACATGACAGGGTCTCTATTCATGGGATCAGCTGGTGACCATGCATCTCATAAGATGTGTGCTTAGCCACTGTAGAAGCAAGCCACTATTGCTACATTGGTTTGCTTGTTTGAGGATAGGTTTCCTGTAGCCAAGGCTGGTCTGCACTCCTGATCCTCCTGTTTCTACCTCCACGTGTTGATCACCACTGTAATAGGTGGAATTTTTTTTTCCTTCTGAACACAAGCAGGTGGGTGTCTGTCAGTCCCAGGCTAGCCTTTCTACAAAAGGAGTTCCAGGCAAATCAAAGATGTAGAATGAAGTCTTTTCTCAAAAAAAAAAAAAGACATTAGATTGCAATAATATATCTTAAAATAAGCCGGGCAGTGGTGGTGCACGCCTGTAATCCCAGCACTCTGGGAGGCAGAGGCAGGCAGATTTCTGAGTTCGAGGCCAGCCTGGTCTACAGAGTGAGTTCCAGGACAGCCAGGGCTATACAGAGAAACCCTGTCTCGAGAAAAAAAAAAAAAAAAAAAAAAAACAAATCCAAAAAACCAAAAAAAAATCTTAAAATATACCAATAACATCACTTTGTATAATGTAGGCTAGGTAGAACCAATTCTTTTCTTTTTCTTTTCTTTTCTTTCTTTCTTTCTTTCTTTTTTTTTTTTTTTTTTTGGTTTTGGTTTTTTGAGACAGGGTTTCTCTGTGTAGCCTTGGCTATCCTGGAACTCACTCTGTAGACCAGGCTGGCCTCAAACTCAGGAATCCACCTGCCTCTGCCTCCCAAGTGCTGGGTTTAAAGGTGTGCGCCACCACTGTCCAGCTGGTAGAACCAACTCTTTTGGAGACCTGTTCATAGGAGGTTGCCCAATCTGCCCTTGAACGCACTTGTAGCCAAGGCAGGCATTGAATTTGCAGGCTTCCTGTCTCAGCCGTGACTCTCCCCTTAAGTCATCATAAAGTTCAAAGTTGCTACAGGGGGAGGGTGCACCTATACAAGCGAAATGCAGAAGGTGAAGGTAGGAAGACTGTGAGTCCCAGGCCTATTTAGGATACTCAATGAGATTCCCTGAACAAAAAGGAAAAAGAAAAGAGCAAACAAAAAGTCAATGTTTTAGGCAGGCTGTCATGGCTCACACCTTTAATCACAGCACCCGGGAGGCAGAGGCAGAGGCAGAGGCAGAGGCAGGTGGATCTTTGAATTCAAGGCCAGTTTGGTCTACAGAGTCAGTTCCAAGACAGCCAGTAATACACAGAGAAACTATCTCAAAAACACCAGGAAAAAACTTTAATCTATGTTTTGATTTTTATTTGACTATTAGGGTAAACTTTACCTATAGCTTGCTTTTTGTTAATGAAATTACAAAGAAATCAATGCTGGTTCTTTTGGAATGCTCATAAAGAAATTTGAGTCAGACATGGTGGTATATACCTGTAATCCCAGTGATTTGGAGATTGAAGCAGAAGGATTCTCACAAGATAGAGGCCAGCTAGAGCTACAGAGTAGGCTCTTAAAAAAAAAACAAAAAAGAATCCAGTGGGCTAGAGAGATGGCTCAGTGGTTAACAACACTTACTGCTCTTCCAGAGGTCCTGAGTTCAAGTCCCAGCAATCATCTGTAATGAGCTCTGATGCCTTCATCTAGTGTGTCTGAAGACAGCTACCATGTACTTATTTATAATAAATAAATAAATAAATAAATAAATAAATAATTCTTTATTTTTACTTTTTTGGTTTTTCGAGACAGGGTTTCTTTGTATAGCCTTGGCTGTCCTGGATCTTACTCTGTAGACCAGGCTGGCCTTGAACTCAGAAATCCGCCTGACTCTGCCTCCCAAATGCTGGGATTAAAGGCGTGTGCCACCAATGCCCAGCTAAATAAATCCAGTTGTAATGGCTCATGCTTGTAATCCCAACACTTGGGAGGTAGAGACGGGATGATTTCTACAAATTTAAGGTCAATCTGGTCTACTTATTGAGTCCCAGGCCAGTCAGGAACAAATAGTAAGATGCACACCTGACAACCCCAGAAAGTGGGGCTGGAGATGCAGTTCACTGTGACCCCCAGGACCATAGAGTAAGAACAGAACTCCCAACGTGTGACTCTTGGCTACCTCTGACTTACTGCTTGTGAAGATACAAACACTGTGATATGTTGTTTTAAAAACTAACATGTTTCTGAAATGTTTGGTTTTATGAAATGAAGACTCAGGAGCCAGAGGTGTGGGAAAGCCTGCTCACTCAGATTAAAGCTATGAACCACCACCCCCTTTTCCCTGTAACACTCTAGAATCTAGAAACCAACTAGCTTAGAGAGATCTGCCTGGTTCTGCTGAGATAAAAGGCATGGGCTCTCACCACCTTGTTCAAATGGTTTATCTTAGCTCCAAATCACTCCAAGTCTTAGAGATTTAGAAAACAAGTTTAAACTGTAGTATCCCTTTGAATTTACTTAAAACACTTAAAATCTCTTAGCTGTGCCTTTAATACTAAACAACAAAAAATCCTTTTTATTTGAGAAAACCCAAAAGTTAATGTCCAATAGGTTTGTCAATTAACCATTCTAAAGGTAGGGAGGGCACTTGGTACCTTTGAAAGACCAACACACATTATGTCCCTGGCAACCTGGATAGTCTGTGACTGTTCTTGATAAAACCTTTTAATATTTTTCTCAGAAGCATTATTTATTGTATGGTTTGTTTCTGAAATTGGAGGAATGTTGTTCTATGTTTTCCATTGCTGCAACAAATCATGTCCTTGAGCCAATATCAGTTAAATTGTTTTGGCTTTTTATTTTCTGTTTCTATTTTCAAGCCATCTAGAGTAGTTCTATACAGGGTCCTAAAGTTTTCTCTCCTGGTGCTTCCCATCCTTAACCCTCCTTGAGGACTTTTGATAACTTACCAAAGCTGATGGCTTCTCCGTTTGTCTACAGCTGGAGTGATCTCTCAGTCCACAGGGTCTTGCCACAAGTTGGAGTGCCAAAATGTTGTTTTTTAAAAAACCTAAATTCCAGCTGGGCAGTGGTGGCACACACCTTTAGTCCCAGCACTTAGGAGGCAGAGGCAGGCAGATTTCTAAGTTCAAGCCCAGCCTGATCTACAGTTCCAGGACGGCTAGGGCTCCACAGAGAAACCCTGTCTCGAAAAAACAAAAACAAAAAACCAAACCAACCAAACAAACAAAAAACCAAAAACAACCAACATGAAAAACCAAATTCCAAATGCAGACTCAGGAGCCAGACACTGTGGTAAAAGCCTGGTAACTCAGACAGGCAGAGAAAGCACCTAGCTGCCCTTCCTACTCCACCAACGTCCCAGAAGGGAAAAAACCTGTTCTGCTTGTTCCCACTGTCTTAAATACCCTTCTACCCCAAACCCCTCCTTTCTAGGGTTTGTGTTCTCTCGCTGGGTACTTGGTGCACTTCTTGACTAAGGGTTGACTTTATTTGGCTCTTGGATTAAAAGTGTATGCTTTAGCGGGCAGTGGTGGTGCACGCCTTTAATCCCAGCACTTGGGAGGCAGAGGCAGGTGGATTTCTGAGTTCAAGGGCAGCCTGGTCTACAGAATGAGTTCCAAGACAGCCAGGGCTACACAGAGAAACCCTGTCTCAAAAACCAAAAACAAAAACAAAAGTGTATGCTTTATACTTGTTTAAAACAAGTAAGTGCTTACAGTAACAGAAAACTCTAGGATCAAAGGCTGAGCCACACCACCATTAGAAGTCACATCACAATCCCCAGGTTCACAACATGACCAAAAACACCCTGCACCAACCACACCCACTGCACCCCTTGCTCTCTGGGATGGCAGCTCCTTAAAGTCTCAGCTTCGTGCCAACAAGATGGATCTTTAGGTAGAAGTTCCTGCCGTGCACTTTCCCCAAACTTACACATACATACAAGTAATCCATCAAGAATAGTTGAAAGTTTCTGCATTCTGTTTCATTCGGACTTGTGATTTTCACGGACCCAGTATATCTCTCCATAATAGTAAAGCTAACTACAACTGGGGAAAATACAACTATATGCACTGTTTGTTCTCAAGATTCCTTTTTTAAAAAAAGAAAAGATCGGTCCTCAGCCCTGTTTAAAAAAAAAAAAAGAAAGAAAGAAAAGATTTATTTAAAAAAAAAGAAAAGAAAAGATTTATTTATTTTATATATGTGAGTACACTGTTGCTGTCTTCAGATACACCAGAAGAAGAGGGCATTTGGATCCCATTACAGATGGTTGTGAGCTACCATGTGGGTGCTGGGAATTTAACTCAGAATCTCTGGAAGAACAGTTAGTGCTCTTAACTGCTGAGCCATCTTTCCAGCCCTGTCCTCAAGATTTCTAGTCTTTCTTTTTTTTTTCAGAGGAGATTTCAGAATTTGAGGTGCTGCAAGGGTGTGGCTAGGTGTGTGCTTCGGCTATTGTTTGGCAAAAATTTTTACTGGCTTAGCATTGTTGTTGTTGTTGTTTTTCAAGACAGGGTTTCTCTGAGTAGCGCTGGCTGTCCTGGAACTCACTTTGTAGACCAGGCTGGCCTCAAACTCACAGGGTTCGAGATTTAAGATGTTTTATACGTATCTTAAAAAAGATTTAAGATGTTCTATACATATGTGTGTGTAACTCACAGAACCCCAGTGCTGGAATTAAAGGTGTGTGCCACCACTGCCTGGCATGGCTCAGCAGCTTCGGCATTTTGGACCTCATAGAAGTTAACCAAGTCTTCTAGCCCTGAGCTACAACCCCAGCTCCCTTCCCTGGGATTTAAAAATATGATGTTAGTTTATTTTATTATTATTATTGTTGTTGTTGCTGTTGTTGTTTTGAGACAGGGCCTTACTATATAGCTCTGGCTGTCCTAAACTCACTATGTGTTGGGGTCCAAGAGTCACCCCAAACCACACAAACCCTGATCTCAGTCAGACAGGGATGGTTTATTGAATACATACCCTAAAATTTGGGGGCTGAGGCTACAATTCCAAAAATTCTCTCAGAGCCAGCTTAGAAAGATAAAAACCATGAGCTCATGCGTAGGTGCAGGAAGTGCTTCTCCGTGGTCTTCTCTATTTTGGCTCGCTAGACAGGACAGTTCTAACTGACCTTTATTTTGATTGGTCCTAAGTTGAGCTTATGATTGTTGAATTTATTAAGACTAATAATCCCCAGAACATACAGAACATAACATGGTATGTCGTTAACATCACCCTGCTCTGAGCCAAGTTATTTTTCGGCATCAACAACTGGAAGGAATATTACAGCAACAATATGAAATAGCTGACAAGCATGGAGCAAAATGGCTACAGCTATGCTGGAGGTGGGAGTGAGGGGAACAGGTCTTAAGTTAGCTTCAAATTCAGGGAACCACTTGCCTCTACTTCCCAGTGCTAGGATCAAAGGTGAGTGCTACCACACCCAGCCTAAAAGATTTAAGATGTTTTATACGTATGTGTGTGTATAGACCATGTGGATGCAGGTACTACTGGGTATTAGAAAAGGCCGTGTAGACATGCTATTGGGGGCCAGAGAGGGCTGTCAGACCCAGAGCTGAAGTTGTGAGTCACCTCATATGGGTGCTGGGAACTGATCAGGGTTTGCTGGAAGAGCAGAAAACCAATCCGTTGCTGCAGGCCATATTTTATTGCATTCATTTCTGAGTCCCAGAGAGGGAGAGGGCGGGGGAAGGGAGGATGGAGAGAGTTAGTTTAGATGCTCAGGAGCCAGGAGCCAGCTTGAGAGAGTCCGTTTTCTCCTTCCACCTCGTGGGACTAGAGGGTTGAACTCAGGTGGTCAGACTTCGTAGCAAGTGCCTTTGTCCACTGAGCCATCTCGCTCACTGTTCTTCCCTGAGATGTTGAAGAGGTTCTCCTCTCTTCCTTTTTCTCTCTATAGTACTGGTAAGACAGCCCGTTTCCTTGTTCTGCTGGAAAAATTATCCCAAAGTATTAATGCATCATTTACAACCTGATTCTCTCCTGATTTATGTCTCTCTCTCTCTCTCTCTCTTTTATTTTTACATTTGATTAAATCCTTACTTTGAGTATTTCTTGAACTTGTGACTGATAATAGCCGGCATTGCTTACTGAGCTTAATCGGAACTCTATTGATCAATGCTAAAACTCTGAACTTTTGAAATCTTAGTATAATAATAGCATAGACAGGAGAAAGAAATCTAAAATTTTGTTACTTTAAATCATTTTTTGTTTTATTTTGTTTTGATTGAGACAGGGTTTCTCTGTATAACAGAACTCTCACTGTCCTGGAGTATACTCTGTAGACCAGGCTGGCCCTGAACTAACAGAGATCTGCCTGACTCTGCCTCTACCTCCTGAGTGCTGGGAATACCATGCCCAGCTAAATCACTTTCATAGGTGTTTTTAACTTGCATTTACGGACCTTAAAACACTTTCTTAGACCCTAAGACATTACTTAAGCATTCACATCCTCCTAAGAAACCTTAGAACACTTTCTTAAACACTCAGCGCTTACATAAACTTAAAGCCTGTTTTAATCCAATCATTTACTATGAGACACAAGTGATTGCTTACTGAGAGCACTCATTGCAAAGCAAGTTCCTAAAAAGTTAAGTCTGTGTGGTGGTTTGAATAGGAATGGCTCTCGTAGACTCATGTGTTTGAATGCTTGGCCCATGGGGAGTGGCACTATTAGGAGGTGTGACCTTGTTGGAGGAAGTGTGTCACTGTGGAGGCTAGCTCTGAAGTCTTATATGCTCAAGCTAGGCCTAGTGGGCAGTCTCCTTCTGCTGCTTGTGAGTCAAGATGGAGAACTCTCAGCCTCTTCTACACTATATCTGCCTGAATACTGCCATGTTTCCCACCATGACGATAATGGGTTCTGAAACTGTAAGCCACCCCCAATGAAATGTTTTCCTAGCAAATGTTAGTACAGTGGCCATGACCATGGTGTCTCCTCACCGCAGTAGACACCGGGTGGTGGTGGCACACACCGGTAATCCCAGCATTTGAGAGGCAGAGGCAGGCAGATTTCTGAGTTTGAGGCCAGCCTGGTCTACAGAGTAAGTTCCAGGACATCCAGGGTTACACAGAGAAAGCCTCTCTGGAAAAAAAAACCAAATCCAAAAAACAAACAAAAAGCTGTGTGGGATGTTGTGTAGGAGCTTGGAATATAATGTTGAGAACAGTGCAGACAACAGAGGCCTGACTTGTGAAGTTTCAGAGGGAAGATTAGACTCTCATCAGGGCCATGTTTTGATTGTGAGATTTTGTGGTTTTGGTTAGGCTGGGGCTGAAGAATCAGCTGTGATTCACAAGATACCAGAACCACTAAACCGAACCTTTGTGTTACTGGAACTATTGATGCTAGTTAGCAGGAGCCAAGAAATTAGCGGTGATTAAGAAGAGACCAGCATCATTGAGATAAAATCTTCTGGGAAGTGTTTTCTGAGAGCACAGAGGCTATGTTTCAGAGATAGCCAAGGTTTACCTTGTGCTGTTCCTAGACTTGGTAATGTGTAAGAGTCACTCGGGTGGTACTGGTTTTGAATGCATGAAGGGGTCCTGAAAATCAGCTGAGGCACAGCACTGTGAGAGGCTGCAGAAGGCCATTGGTGAAGGTGCAGCCTCAGTTGCAATTGATGGCCTAGGACTAATAATGAGATGAGGCTTGGCACTGTGAAGAGAGCCTGTGAGCAGCTATTGGTGAAGCCTACTTACAGCAGAAGACAGCAGTGCTTTGGAGATGCCAGTACCATGTGATGATCACCAAGAGCAGCAGCAGCAGTGGAATACAGGCAGCTGGAGCCTAGAAGACAAGCTGTGTGCTACAAAGGGCAGAGCTGGAGAAGTGACCCAAGCCCTCAGAGGAGCCCAGAAGATTGTGAGTTGGATCCCAGACACTGGATGGTTGGAGTTTGATTTTGCTTTTGATTGTAACCTTGCCCTGATATTTTTCCCTCTTGAAGTAAAAAGGTATTTTAGTGGAACCCACAGTTAAGAGATTTTGAATTTTTGTTTGTTTGTTTGTTTGTTTTTTGAAACAGGGCTTCTTTGTGTAGTCCTGGCTGTCCTGGAACTCACTCTGTAGACCAAGCTGGCCGCAAACTCAGAAATCCGCCTGCCTCTGCCTCCCAAGTGCTGGGATTACAGGTGTGCGCCACCACGCCTGGCTCGAGATTTTGAATTTTTAAAAGACTTTGAATTTTAAAAGATATTGGGTATTTTAAAGGGATTGAACTTTTAATATGTAAAGACTGTGGGACTTTTATTTTGATCTTGGGGATGAATAAGAAAGTAAGGCTTGAGGCTTAATAGTGATGTGTTTGTGTGTCAAGTTTGTACTGGCTGGTTTTTTCTTTTTTTTAATGTCAACTTGACACAAGCTGGAATTATCACAGAGAAAGGAGCTTCAATTGAGGAAATGCCTCCATGAGATACAACTGTAAGGCATTTTCTCAATTATTGATCAAGGTGGGGAGGACCCGTTGTGGGTGGTGCCACCCCTGGGCTGGTAGTCTTGGGTTCTATAAAAAAGCAAACTGAGCAAGCCAGGGGAAGCATCCAGTAAGCAGCACCTCTCCATGGCCTCTGCATTAGCTCCTGCTTTCTGACCTGCTTGAGTTCCAGTCCTGACTTCCCTTGGTGATGAGCAGCTGTGTGGAAGTGTGAGCTGAATAAACCCTTTCCTCCCCAACTTGCTTCTTGGTCATGATATTTGTGCAGGAATAGAAACCCTGACTAAGACAACCTCCAATGCATGGCTCAGACCATCCTTACCCTCCAGGGTCAAACAGACTCACTAGTTGCTTTAGTACTAATCAGCAATGGTTAGATCTGCTAACAGTGGAGAAGGCTTTGCCTCTTTCATGGAGAGAAATATTGTTTCTATCTCAACCAATCAGGTATAATAAAAGACAAGACTTGAAAACTCCAGATAGCTATAAAAACCATAAGGACCAGTTTGATGCCTCTGGCCAGTGGATCATGACAGTCCAGTATGGAGGTGGGTATTGCCCTTCTCCTTTTCCTAATGCTATTTGCACAGTGTCTTATACACTTGTCTATATTTCTTCTTTCCTTTTTTCTTTCTTTTTCTCTTTCCTTTTCTTTTTTTGTTTTTTGAGACAGGATTTCTCTGTGTACTAGCCCTGGCTGTCCTGGACTCACTTTATAGACCAGGCTGGCCTCATATTTACAAAGATCCACCTTCTTGCCTCTGCCTCCCAAGTGCTGGGATTAAAGGGTTGAGCCACCACACCCGACTTCGTCTAAACATTTTTTTTAAATAAACAAATTCAAAGATTTCTAACCAGACTTTTAATCATTTGTTTTTATAGGGTTATCAGCTAGCTCCTAGCTGCAGAACCAGGGGCCTATGGCCCCCTAATTATACCCTGACAGTGACAATTAAGCTTGACTCAAAGACTTTGATCAAACAGCAAGAAATAGTTAAGAATAAATAATGCCCCATCTCCTGAGCCCCGCATTGGTTATCAATAGTGGATCAAAATGGGAGAAATGCAGGGTAACAAGTCAGTGAAAAGAATCGCCCTGCCCCAGTCCTGTCCCCACACCTGGGACTTGGAAATCCCCACTTCTGTTACTCAGAAACAACAGCTAAGCAATACTTTGAGCAGCACTGTGCTTCTCCACGAGTTCACTGAGCATGCTCTGCTAGCTCACTGCACATGCTCCAAAAATCCTATAAAGTCTGTCCTCTCCACCCAGCTGGCCGTCTTTTCTGTTTCTGTTTCTTCTCAGAAGCAGCTTTCATTCTGTGTTTCTCCCCAATAAATCTCTTGTGTGAGATGTGTTGTGTGGTGTCACTTTGTGGTATTCTTTGGCTCTCGATTGCCAAGACACCCTTGCAACTAGCAGCCCCTGCGATATAAGGTTCTATAAGTTAGCTTTTTGTTACAGATTTTGCAGATTTAACCACACCCAATAAACTTACAAATCACGAGGTATTATAGTCTTACAAATCTTAGCAAGCGTTTTAGGCAGTTAGATGAAACCAATAGTTCTTTTTTGGATGTTCTGTTTTGCTTTCTTTTCCCTGTTACAGAGTCAGGTGGCAAGCTTGACATGGGACATAGAAGGGACTCTTAACCAGTCATGCTGGATCTAGAAAGGAGAACTATAGCTTAACTCTAGAGCCAACGTTCCAATAAAGCAGAACATCATAAAACAACTTTAATTTTTTGTTGTTGGTTTTGTTTGGTTTTTTGAGATAGGGTTTCTTTGTTTAGCCCTGGTTGTCCTGGGACTTCCTCTGTAGACCAGGCTGACCTCAAAATCACAGAGATCCACCTGCCTCTGCTAATGAGTGCTAGGTTTAAAGGTATATCACCAATGCCTGGTAAGAAAGAAACTTTAAAATATCCACACACAAAAGATATTTGGATCCCTGCTAAACTGAATCCAATGGCCAGAAAGCTCAGAGATAAATTCTGAGCCATGGCCACTAAAACAGTCGTGGCAGGTAGTGTTAGGAGTGACAGCTGGCAGCTGAGAGTGACAGAGAGAGCAAAATCAAAACCAATATACACAAAACACAGAAAGATCACACGTTCAAAGGAGACCGGTCATAAACAAAACATGCAGTGGCTACCATCCTGCATTCCTTTAATTGAGCTGACCCACATCCTTCTCAGTTCCTATGTTTACAACAAAACTTAACAAGTCAGTGAAAACACAGACTCATCTGAACACATGAAACAGAAAAATATTCCAAATAACCAGAAACAGGTAGATGGGCAACATCTCACTTTTTGCCCCGGACAGGAGATTATTTGGGTCTTGTCAAAAACCCTCCTTCTCTAGATCCAGATCCCATAAACAGAGAACCAGCTGTAACTTACCAGAGGGGGCCTCCATGGATACTGTCTGCTTTTCTCAGCGCTGCAGTTTACTCTGATAGTCTGCGACACTGGAAGCATGCTCCGGTGCCTCGCAATGTCTCTAGGTGCACACCTCCTGAGATGGGCCTTGAGCCCCAGCAGCCCTGAGTGAAAGTCCAGCTTTAGAATTTGGGTAAGTGATCTGATCTCCCTGGGGCCTCTAGAAAAATGTTAATTCTATCAGGTGAGAATAAGATCACTACCACAATTTTTAAAGCCAAATTTGAAGCATGCTTTATTAAATACTGACCAATGCAACGGACATGGGTATTAGGGATTGGCTCTAATGATTTGGCTTAATTTGGCTCCCAAAATCACACGGGAATCTGCATGTCCAGATGCTGAGGATCTTTATTCCCAATTGGCTTTTGATTGATCAATAAAGAGCAAATGGCCAATGGATGGGCAGGGAGAAAGAGGCAGGGCAGGACTTTTAGGATTCCCAGGCAAGAAACACCGTGGAGAAGAAGTGGGATCGCTATAAGAGAGGCATAGGACAGACCACACCATGACAGGGAAGCGGAGGGATAAGAATCAAGAGCCTGCTGACATGTAAGAACCTGGGAGGGTGGTTTGGAGGTTTGGAAGTGCCCAGCCATTGACTAGCCATTGAGCTAGTCACGGCATATCAAAATTAAGCTGACACCCCCCCCCATGTGTGTGTTCTTTGGTGGGTGACTAGAAGCACAATCATCTGCTGGGAGGGAGTTAAAAGTATTATAAACCACTACACATGGGATTCCCAGACAATGTCCCTCAGAACACCTTTAATCCTAGCATTTAGGCAAAGGCAGGCAGATCTCTGTGGATTCAAGGCCAGCCTGGTCTACAGAGTGAGTTACATTAGTTTGCTGCTTATAAAGGCAAACCCCACAAGGCTATGCAGTTCACCTTTGTCCATTGCGGGTAAGCATATGCCCTGATGTGCCTTCCTGCTGACGTGCCTCACACCTACATGTGCTCGACTACATCCTGTGCAGCAGGAACAGCCAACCTTGTTTACAGAAATGAAAACATATGGTTTATTATTTTATGTGAACAACATTATAGGAAGCTATCTATCCTTGGATCAACTAGGGCTACAGGATATCCTTGGGCAAATGGAACTAACAGGTAAGAAGTATTTTTTGTTTTTAGATTTATTTACTTTGCGCACGCCTGTAATCCCAGCACTCTGGGAGGCAGAGGCAGGTGGATTTCTGAGTTTGAGGCCAGCCTGGTTTACAGAGTGAGTTCCAGGACAGCCAGGGCTATACAAAGAAACCCTGTCTCGGAAAAAAAAAACAAAATCCCCCCCCAAAAGATTTATTTACTTATTTATGTATATGATTACACGGTCCCTGTCTTCAAACACACCAGAATGGAGCATCGGATCCCCATTACAGATGGTTGTGAGCCACCATGTGGTTGCTGGGACCACTGGAAGAGCAGTCAGTGTTCTTAACTTCGGAGCCATCTCTCCAGCCCATTTTATAGATTTTTTTAAACATAGTAATTTAAACTTAAAACATAACTTTAGCCCTCAGAATACCTTTAATCTTAGCACTTAGAGAGGCAGAGGCAGGCTGATCTCTGTGAATTCAAGGCCAGCCTAGTCTACATAGTGAGTTTTAGAACAGCCAAACCTACATAGTAAAACCCTGTCTTAGGAAGCAAAACAATAAAACCTAAAATAACAACAATGATAACAAAGAAACTCAAACCTCTCTTTGAGTTAAGCAGGATATGCATATAATCCTAGCACTGTAGAGTCTGTAGAAGTAGGATTGTCTCCAGTTTTAGGACATATCAGGCTATATAGCAAAACCTCTTAAAAGGCTATTATTTAATAGTGTATATGGGTGTTTTGTCCATGTATCGTGCATGTCTGTCTGCACCATGTGCATGCCTAGTGCCTGTGGAGGTCAGAAGACACCATTAGATCTCATGGAACTGGAAATGCATGGTTATGAGCCACTATATGGGTGCTGGGAATCCAACCCTGTTCCTTTGCAACATCAGTCACTGGTTTTAACCTCCGAGCCATTCATTCCTCCATTCCTAAAACCATCTTGGCTATTACGCAAACAAGCAAATGAAGCTGGGGGAGGTGGCTAAGTTGGTTAAGAACTTGAAAAGCTAATGTGAAGACCTGACCTGAGTTTGGCCCTCAAGACTTGGTCAAAGTGTTGGGCGTGGCAGCAGGCATCTGTAACCCCAGTGCTGGAGTGCGTTAGAAACAAGAAGTCCCTGGAGCTTCCTAGCCAGCCAGTCTAATTGAACTGGCGAACTCCAGGTTTAGTGAGAGATTCTGCCTCAAAAAAAAGTGAAGGGCCTGGAGTTAAGAGCACTGACTCTTCTAGAAGTATATTCTTTTCACATCTTCCATATGATGGTTAAAAAAATGTTAATAACTCTAGTTCCAGAGGATTAATACCATCTTCTGGCCTCTGTAGGCACCAGGCACAGGCATACAGCCAGGCAAATCACCCATTCACATAAAATTATAAGAAAAAGTAAGGTGAAAGACATCCGAGACAGACACTTGGAAGTTGATCTCTGGCTTCCGCATTCTTGTATACACACAACCCACCAAGCAAACATGGTTGTGCATGGCAGTAATCCCAGTATTTGGGAGGTAGGGAGGGGTAGATAATTAGGGCTAACTTTTGGTACATAGTCAAAGTCAGCTTGAGTTATGAGAGACCTTGTCTTTTTTTTGAGACAAGATTTCTCTATGTAATCTTAATTGTCCTGGAACTTGTTATGTAGACCAAGCTGGTCTCAAACACCATGTCCAGCCTGAGAGTGTTTATGTACATGTGTGTGTTTCATCTATTATGTATTTATTTATCCATATATTAATTTATTTGAGCCAGAGTGTCTTAGGGTTTTACTGCTGTAAACAGACACCATGACCAAGGCAATTCTTATAAATTACAACATTTAATTGGGGCTGGCTTACAGGTTCAGAGGTTCAGCCCATTATCCTCAAGGCGGGAACATGGCAGCATCCAGGCAGGCACGGTGCAGGAGGAGCTGAGAGTTCTACAACTTTATCTGAAAGCTGCTAGCTGAATACTGACTTCCAGGCAGCTAGGATGAGGTCTTCTAGCTGACACCAACAGTGACACACCTATTCCAAAAGGGCCACACTTTCTAATAGTGCCACTCCCTGGGCTGAGCATATACAAACCATCACAATCCACTCCCTGGCCTTCATAGGCCTGTTCAAATATGAGTCTCTGGGGGGGGGGGCTATACCTAAACATAGGATAATGAAAAATACATTTAGTCCAGCTTCAAAGTACCATAGTCTATAGCAGTCTCAACAGTGTTTAAAAGTCCAAAGTTCAAGGCCTCTTCTGAGATTCATCCAATCATTTAACTGTAATCCCCAAAGCAGGAAAGGAAACCAGATGGACAAACTTCAAACTCTGCATCTCTATGTCTGATGTTAAAGTGGTTTTCAGATCTCTGAGTAATTCCTTTTATTATCTTTGTTGACTGCAACAAACTTCTTTCACCTAAGCATTCTGTTAGCAGCTTTTCTCCAAAGATAAGACCACAGCTCTGGCATGTCGAACATCTTGGGGTCTCCAAGGCAACTTCAGTGTTAGCTTCTTGTTTCAATGTCGGGGATCTACATGCTCTTCTGGGCTCTTCCAAAGAGGCTGGTGTCACTTTTCCAAATCTGTGCTCTGTAGCACTCTAAGCTCAGGTTGATCTATTGCCACAGCTGTTCTTGGTGGTCATCCCATGGTACTGGCAGCTCCAATATGCTGGAGTATTCCACTGCAATGAGGCTTCACCAATAGCCTCTCATAGGCTCTCTTCATGATGCCAAGCTTCAAACTCCTCTGCATGACCCCTTCAATCCTGGGCTGCCAACTGCAACTGTGGCTGCACCTTCACCAATAGCCTTCCATGACCTCTCACCATTCTGAGGCTCAGCTGTTCTTCATGATGCCTGCATGCCTTCAAAACCAGTACCACTTGGATGACTTTTACACATTATAAAGTATAGCTGCAGCACAAGTTACAACCTTGGCTATCTCTGGAACACAGCTTCTTTGCGCTCTCAGAAAACACTACCCAGAAGATTTCCCCTCAGTGATGCTGGTCTCGTCTTACTCTTCACTAATTTCTTAGCTTTAGCTAACCAGCATCAATTTTCCCAGTAGTCTCCTCCTCCTCTTGACTATAAAGCCAGAGACACATGGCCGAAGATGCTGAGTTCTGCTGCTTGTTGGGGCTGGAAAATGGCCCGCTTGTTCTATTACATTATTACCAGCTTTCAATTACTTCACTGTCTAAGCTTGGCTGTCCTGGAACTTGCTCTGTACACTGACTTTGAACTCAGAGATCTGCATGCCTGTCTCCTAGCACTGGGATTAAAGGTGTTGTCCACTAATTCTGGATTTAAGTTTTTCTTTACCTAGAACTTGCTTGGTTCTAGGCTGTCCTTGAACTCAGAGATCTGCTCAACTTTGCCTCCTGGGATTAAAGACTTATACTATCATGCCTGGATCTAAATTTAGTTGAGTGGAATCTTGCCACAAGGTTATTACTTCCGTAATTCAATTTAATATTCTTTTTTACTTTGTGGGTTTTTTTTTTTTTTTTTTTTGAGACAGGGTTTCTCTGTGTAGCCCGGGCTGTCCTGGAACTCACTCTGTAGAGTGTGCTGGGATTATAGGCATGCACCACCAGCGTCCAGCTTCAATTTAATATTCTTGAACGTGGTTTCAGCTTCATTTCTCTTCATGGTGCCCCTTTAATACTTGAACCATACATTTTATATTTTTCCTTTCTCAGCTGGCTCTGCTTGTTTAAAATGCTCTTCATGAGACTTAACCAGTGAACAAAGTCCATGATAGGCGTTCTTGAGACTTTTTTTGTCAATGCAATTAGAGTCTCTTCACTTTAGCCTCAGACAGACTCTTCAGACAAGGGCAAGATGTAGTCACATTCTTCACGAAAATACCACAGAAACAGTCTCTAGGCCACATATTGAAATTCTCCACTGAAACCTCTTGGGCCAGGTCTGCGAAATTCAAATCTCTCTCAGTAGAAATGTCTTCCATACTCCTACTAGGATAGCCCATTAAGCCCCATTTACAGCATTCCACTACTTTCCAAATCCAAAGTCCCCAAATCACATTCTTCTAAACAAAAACATGGTTAGGCCTGTCACAGCAATATCCTAGTCCCTGGTGCCAACTTCTGTCTTAGGGTTTTACTTCGGTAAACAGACACCATGACCAAGGCAAGTTTTATAAATTACAACATTTAATTGGGGCTGCCTTACAGGTTCAGCCCATTATCCTCAAGGCAGGAACATGGCAGCATCCAGGCAGGCACGGTGCAGGAGGAGCTGAGAGTTCTACATTCATCTGAAAGCTGCTAGCAGAATACTGACTTGATTTCCAGACAGCTAGGATGAGGGTCTTATAGCCCACACCCACAGTGACACACCTATTCCAAAAGGACCACACCTACTCCAATAGGGCCACACCTTCTAATAGTGTCTCTCCCTAAGTTGAGCAGACGCAAACCATCACAAGGAGGTTTCTTTTTATAGCCCGGACTGTACTCTCTCTGACTACTCGCTCTGGTCTACTCTCTCTGTAGACCAGGCTGTCCTTGAACTCTGAGATCCATCTGTTTCTGCCCCTGGAGTGATGGGATTAAAGTCTTACATCATCACTTCCAGGCTCCACACCCAGCTTTTTCCAATGGGCAATTAGGGCAGCAGCAATTATTTATCTTTTATTTATCACTTATGTACAGTCCCCTCAGAGGCCAGAAAAGGGTATTGGACCCCTTTGAACTGAAGGAACAGAGGATTGTGAACCTCCAGGTGGGTTTTGAGAATTGATGCTGGGAGGTGGTGGCGCACGCCTCTGGAGAGCAGTGTTCTTAACAGATATTTCTCCAGGCGTCTTTCTTTTATCTTAAAGAATTAAATTTAGGCTACAATATCTGGTCATATTGCCAGGGTATACACACATGGCACCAGGTGGGTGGGACCAGCAAACCCCTCACAATGTAGACAATCTACCTCAGAACTTGGAGTCAGTTGTTTTAACTGGAAGATTCTGGAAGAGGTTGGGAATTAACAGTTACTTTGCTTGTTTCCCGTTAGAATTATGATATGCAGCTTTTGTGGCGAGTCAAGCGTATTTACATTTATTGCTCAGAACTAGCAAGGCCCCGTGGAAACAAGTTTTATTTTCTTTTTTATGGGCCGAGCTACTGAACCTTTTACACGGATGATTTCTGCCTGGAGTTTTTGACCAGAAGTCTATCGGAAGGTAAAAAGGACGAGTCTTTGGGTCCTAATACTTCAACACAAGCACTACTTTTGCACTTATTCTCTGGACTTAGGTAGAAGGGGGTCTTCTGTAGCCGAAAAGCCAACTGCCCTTTGCTTTAACGGAATAAGACCGAAATGATCCTCTCCCACTTTCTGCACACGAACTGACAATCCCTCTCCTTCCAAAGGGGTCAGGACCGCTCCCGAGCACCTGGCAGGGAGTAAACCTAAGATGTCAAAGCCACCCGGACACTTGCGAGGAAAGCAGTAGAGAAGCAGCGACATCACTGAGGCCAAAACATAACTCCCAGCAGGCCCTGCGCAGAAGCGTGCCTTCTCATTGGGTCGTGGTAAGCAGCGTGCCTTTCCATTGGGCAGCGGCTCCACCAGCCGTCAAAGCCGCTGCGCGCAGGGCACGGCGGGAGAGGAGGCTGTGGGATTTGCTGCCGTACTTCATCTCCCGGCGGGCCCAGCGCTGAAGGCGGTGGCGCGACGCCTTTGTGGAAGCCGGAGCCCACCGGGAGGAAGTTCCGGTCTCCGGGACGCTGGGTCCGTGGCGGCCTCTGAGGAGGAGGAGCGGGCCGCGGGGGCTACGTTGCTTTGGTAAGGGCCTAGGATAGGAGAGAGGGCGTGCCCGAGCTGCTGGGACGGGGTCAGCGGTCCAGGCGGCTCTGGTAATCGTGGGCCCGCGCGGCCTAGGAGCCGTGACTTCGAAGACACCGAGCGGCCGCGGCCTCACTGGCGAAGACAGCCTAGCGGTGGTGTGTTGAGGGAGGCGCCGCTCGCGGCAGGAACGCCCCGGAACGGTCGCGGGCCCGGGGTGGGGCCCGAGGCGGCCGTAGAATTACCGGTCCCACCGCGGAGCGGCCAGCCGTAGGGCGAGGGACCTGCGCGAGGTAGCGGTTCTGGCGCTCAGTTCTGTGGAGCTGCAGGAGGGATTTCTTTTTCTTTCCCCTTCTGTTTGTGATCCTCTTCTGAGACATCACTAGATACGGAGTTCTTGTGCCCTGCAAGTAACCTTGGCCGCCCACCCAGACGCTCAGACAGAAGGTGCGAGAGCTCGGAACCTGGCTCACGGGCCCGTAGAACCGGGAGGCGGGCGATGGTGACTGGTGGGTTCTGTACCCGTTGGGCGAATGTAGGAGGAGAGTGATGTTTCCACATATTCGTGCTTTAGAGTCCTCTTGGTGTTGTAAATAATGTGCTTTTCTTATAACTTTATAATTGACGTTGAGCTAACGAATTCAAGTGTGGGGTTGCGTTTCTTAATAAAAACAAAAGGCGTGATTTGTAGACCACATACACTGGAGGTAATAGTTTGGATATTTTGTCCTTTTTTAAACTCCACTCACTGTAGGTTTTCATATTAAGTTCAGACTAGTTGGATGTAAGTGAAGGAGTTTAGTAGGTTTCTTTTATGGATCGCTTGATCACCCAGGTCATTTTCTGAACTCTGGATTGTGCCTCAGCATTGTTAGTTTCCAACTTCCTGTTGATTAATTATGCCACAATTAGCAAGCTTGTGAGGATCAAAGGGAAAAGTGTTAACAGCTAATGACAACTGGAAAGTAACTAGCACTATCTTACCATCTTGAGGAAACATACTAGTTGAATCTACTGCCAGGCTTAGTGGAGTTTAATTCTGGAATTTAGGAGGATGAGGCAGGAGGATGTCAGGTTTGAAGCTGTCCTAAGCTGCACTGAGACACTTAAAGTGAAGTCTGAATTTTAACTCCTTAACTAGTACACTTGCTTATCTATTCATAAAATCTATAGGATTGTATATAGTATATGTAGTCTATAAGGTAGGATAGGTAGGACTCGGTTCTCAGCCGGTGTGACACCCTCGCTGCTCATTGAATCCAGAGCTTTCTTTATGCATACTAGGCAAGTTCTCTACCCGTAGGGTACCAGCCTCCTTATAGAATTTTCTTACCAGGCTTGAGTTTATTCTTACCTGTAGGATCCTAGGTTTTTGTGACTCTTGACATTAAGGAAGGATTTCTGATGGGAGTATTGTCGTCGTCGTCGTGGTGTCACCCCACCCCCCACCCCCGTGCCCCCATCTCCAGTCGTCCCCTTCCTACCCCCCTCTTTAATACAGGGTCTTTCATAGCCAGGCTGGATTTGAATTAAACTTGCCTTAAACTCCTAAATTTTCCACTTGAACTTTCTAAGCACTACAATTGGCTGCTGTCATTCCTAGCAAAGGGAAGGTTATTCAATGAATATCCTCTAGGCTAAGTCCTTTGTTACTCTACTATATACTCAGCTCTTTTTTTTTATTTTTAAAGATTTATTTATTTAATATATGTAAGTACACTGTTGCTGTCTTCAGACACACCAGAGAGGGCATCAGATTTCCTTATGGATGGTTGTGAGCCACCATGTGGTTGCTGGGATTTGAACTCAGGACCTTTGGAAGAGCAGTCAGTGCTCTTAGCCACTAAGCCATCTCTCCAGCCTATACTCAGCTCTTAAATGTACTCTTGAAACAGAAATTTGCCACCATGCCTAGATGTATAAAATGATGTTGATGACTTAGTTCAGAATCAGCTATGTAGATAATAAAATATTGAAAAGTTTCAATTTATTTACAGAGATCTGCCTGCCTATGCCTCCAGAGTATTGGCATTAAAGGTGCGTGCCTACAAGCCATTTCTGAGTGTGTTTTATAACAGTTCTTTCATGGTGTGTAACTCAGTATAGTAGAGTTGATAACTGTAGCGTTTCAGAAATCAGACACTGAATCCTGGACAAATTAACTTCTTCAAGCTTCAGTTCTTCATCTGAAATAAGGTTAATGAATACCGCCATCTCATGTAGGATTATTGTTTTGGTGAGTTAAGTTATTTATTTATTGTGGTACTGGACTTATCTCCCCCCATGGGTCACCATTTCAAGCTTGTGGCATTATCAAAGAATTTTAGATAATTGATCTCTCACTGAGCTATGTCCCCAGCCTAGATTTATTATGTAATATATTTAATGCTCTTAGGACAGATTATGGTATACAGAAAGTGTTCACTAAATATTAGCTACCACTATTGCTTCTTCATTTTCCTTTGAAATCATAATTCTGTGCATATAGCCCAAGCTAGTGTGAACTTACAATTGTGCCTCAGTCAGGACAAGTTGTGGGAGCTGGTTCTCTTATCTTACCTTGAGGGTTGGGAGAAATTCAGGTTGTCAAGTCTGGCAGTAGGTACCTCCTGAGCCATTTTACCAGCCCCCATCTTTCTTGAGACAGAATCTCTCCCTGGGACCTATGACTTGCTAGTTGTGCTAGGTTGCAGCTGTATTCTCCCCAGGATTCTCCTGTCTGCACCTCTCCAGTGCTGAAATTACAAGCATGGACTATCACTCCCATCTTTTTATTGTTGATCCTGGGCATTCAACTCAGGAAGCAGTTTACCAACTCAGCTATTTTCCCAACAACCTCCATCCCTTTGAGACAGGGTCTTGCTAAATATCCTGGCTGCCTCAGCTTCCCTGTGCTGGGATTTAAGATCTGTGCCACTAAATCTGGCAACTTGTCTTTTTTTTGAAATACAGTTTCATGTAGCCCATGCTGGCCTGGAATTCCTATTGCAGCCTCCAGAGTACTAAGGTTATAAGGTCACTTTATCCTACATTGTACTGTATACATTGTAGCAAATTTACCTTTTAAGCCATTTTAAAGTATACAGTTCTGCAGCATTTTAGTTACATCCACCTTGCAACCAACAATGGCTATTGCTAAAACTTTATCAGAAACTCTGTAACCATTAAGCATGTAACTTTCAATTTCTTTTTGTAGCCCCTGATAACTTTTATTTTGTGTTTCAAGTATAATGGAATGATACAATATTGTCTTTTCTGTGTTGACTTATTGACTTAGTATTACAATGGTTTCTTTAAGTTGATTGGATAGTATGTATCAGAATTTTATTCCTTTTCTCATTGAATAGTATTTCATCCTTTGCATAGAGGACCAAAATTAAAAAAAAAAAACATATGTATGTGAGTCTGTATGTATGTGCAAGTGAGTGTAGATGCTTATGGAGGCCGCTGGCATTGAGTCCATGGAGCTGGAGTTATAGGTAGTTGTGAATCACCTCATGTGGATGCTGTTCTCTGCAAGAGTAGTTAGTACACATTCTTAACCACTGAGCCATTTCTCTAGCCCTTAGAGTACATTAAAAAAAAAAGTTCATTTCAGAAAAATACAAAAATAAAATAAATTTAACACTTGACTATAGTAAATTGTGCTGTGAATGTTGATGTACAAATGTCTCTGATACTTAGTGGGTTTTTTTTTTTTTTTTTTGGTTTTTCAAGACAGGGTTTCTCTGTGTAACCCTGACTGTCCTGAAACTCACTCTGTAGACCACGCTGGCCTCGAACTCAGAAATCCACCAGCCTCTGCCTCCCAAGTGCTGGGATTAAAGGCGTGCCCCACCACTGCCCGGCTTGTTTGGTTGTTTTTGCAATGTACTGTCAAACTAAACCTCAGATTTTATATATCCTATGCTACTCAAGCATCCTACTAGTAAGCTAAAAACCCACTCTATCTCTATTTTAACCTTAAACCTTTTTTTCTTTAAAAAGGTAATCATAGAATATCTTCAAGCTAAAATTTAAATAACCATTAAGTTATTAATTATTAAATTATTAACAAATCTTTAAATTACTAAATAATTAGATAATACTAGTAAAATTGATGTGGTTTTTTTTTTTTTTTTTTTTTTTGGTTTTTTTGGATTTGTTTTATTTCGAGACAGGGTTTCTTTGTATAGTCCCGGCTGTCCTGGAACACACTCTGTAGACCAGGCTGTCCTCAGACTCAGAAATCCGCCTGCCTCTAATCCCAAGTGCTGGGATTAAAGGTGTGCGCTACCACTGCCCGCCAAAATTGATGTTTTTAAACCAGAGCCCAAGCTGTCCAGGAACTAACTTGCTATTGTGACCCAAACACACCCTGGATGTTCCTTCTGCTTTGGTCTTCCAGCTGCTGGGAGTGTTGGTGTCAACCACCATGTCCAAAATTAGACTTTTTTTTAAAGATATATTTATTTTATGTATGTGAGTACACTGTTGCTGTCTACAGACACATCAGAAGAGGGCATTGGATCCCATTACAGATGGTTGTGAGCCACCATGTGGTTGCTGGGAATTGAACTCAGGACCTCTGGAAGAGCAGGCAGTGCTTTTAACTGCTGAGCCATCTCTCCAGCCCATGCCCAGATTTAGAATATATATATATATTTTTTGTATTTTTGAGACAGTGTCTCATGTAGCAGCCTGGGCCTTGAAATCACTGTGTAGCCATAATTGACCTCTTATCTTTCAAGTGCTGGGATTCCAGGTGTTCACAGCCTCCTATGGTTCCAGCACTTAGGAGGCAGAGGTAGGAGGATTGCTGTAAGCTTGAGGAGATCCTAGTTTACATAGAAAACCTAGTCTCAAAACAAAAACCATATGATCCAGCAATTATATTTATAGTTGTACCCAAAGAGATTGGAGACAGACTCTCAAACAGGTATTTGTATTCATGTTCATAGAGCAGTATTCGTAATAACTAAAATATGAAAGCAACCCAAGGACTCAGTGATAGGTGAATGGATGAACAGAATGTCACCTGTGTGTATATTTATACTTTCTTTGGAATACTCTTCAGCATTAAAAAGGAAGGTAAGCATCTGTAATCACCACCTTCCTTGTGGACTAGTCTAGTATATGCAGCACCAAACAATAGAGACCTGTTTCAAAGAAGGTGAACAGTGAGGAACTATACTTGAGGATGTCTTCTGACATCTTCAAGCTTGCCAAATGAGTATACACACATACACATACATACATACATACATACATACATACACATATATACTCACGTGTATAACATGTACAAAGAATATTTTTACAATTTCTATTATTTAAATTTACATGTATGGGTGTTTTGCCTGCACGTATGTCTTTGTACCAAGTATATGCTCAGTGCCCCAGGAGGCCAGAAGAAGTTGTTGGATCCCTCGAGACTGAATTTACAGAAGGTTGTCCAAATGCTTTTAACCACTGAACTGTCTTTCCAGATCAAATATAAGATTTCTTAGTATGTTTTTTAAGAACTTATTTTGTGAGTATGAGTGTTTGCCTGCAAATATGTATATGTAACATGTACATGCCGGGTACTTGTAGAGACCAGAAGAGGTGGTCAGACCCCCTAGGACTAGAGTTACTGTGAACTGGCTACCATTACGATTCCAGCCATATAAAGGTACTGACCTGTATGTAATGAGGATTCCTTTTTCTCATAACCTTTGTTTTTGGTTTCCTGGAAATCAGTTTTGCTATTATTCAATGATGCTTGTTTTTATGAGATAGAATCTTTCTGTGTAGCTCTGGCTATCCTGGAACTAGCTATGTAGACAAGAGTAGCTGGTATTAATATTTTTTTTTTTTTTAGGCAAGGTCTTAGATAACCTAGTCTGGCCTCAAATCTTCTGTAGCCAAAAGAAATGTTTTTATTTTATTTTAGGTGATTAAATATTTTGCTTAATGTACATGTGTGTACTTTATGTACCTGGTGAGATCAGAAGAAAACATTAGATCCTTTAGTTTGGGTTTTTTTTGGATTTGGTTTTTTCCGAGACAGGGTTTCTCTGTGTAGCCCTGGCTGTCCTGGAACTCACTCTGTAGACCAGGCTGGCCTGGAACTCAGAAATCCGCCTGTCCCTGCCTCCTAGAGTGTGGGATTACAGGCGTGTGCCACCACCGCCCAGCTCATCAGATCCTTTAGAACTGGAAGTGTAGATGGTTATGAGCCACCACCTGGATGCCGGTAACTGAACTAAGGTTCTCTTTAAGAACAGTAAGTTTTCTGAACTGCCTCCATAGTGCTAGGACTAATGACATATGCACCATACTCCAGTCAGCTCTTGCTTCTACCTCTAGTTGTGCTCGGATAGCCATCACACCTGGCTAGCTCTAATTTATGGTAGTCCTCTTACCTTTCTTTCCTGGGTGTTAAAATTATTGATATGAGCTATCTTGTCCTGGCTAACATGGAAACCACTTTGGATTCTGGGAGGAATTCTATTGCTAAACTGAACCTAAGGAACTGATATAGAAGGACATGACTAGGAATGTTGTAGCTTTTAGCTTGATGTGGAGGCTTGCCCTCTCTGAAGGCCAGGTGAGCGATTTCTTTTTTGGATTTGGTTTTTTGGATGCTCTTGAAGAGCAATATTCTTGAGTATCCCAGGCTGGTCTTGAACTCAGTATGTGAATGAGACTGACTTTGAATTCATTTAGGGCAGTCCTGCCATGTTTCTCAAGTGTTCCCATGAGACCTGAGCTGTCAGATTGGCATCTCTGTCTTAAAACACAAAACAAAATTAAAATTTTATTTCTTCTTTGGTGATTGAATGATGAACCTAATGCATCATAGGCAAGTGATCTACTCGGCTACATTTTCAGCCCTCTCTTCATGGAAATCCTGTGGTTCATATGTTGTTCTGATGATGCTCCTTCATTTGTGATATCTATCATTAATTTTAGCTAAAGCTTTTCATTTCTGCGCCTGTGAGTTGATCATTTTATCCTGTCCTATTTTCAGGCTTTGTGGTCCTTTCTTCTGCTTGGTCAGTTAACTATTGTTGAAGTCCACTGTGAGCTTTTTATTATAAGCAGTGTGCTTTCTACTCCAGAGTTTGTTTTTCACTTCTCTGCATAGTTTCTCAGCATTTATTTATTTACTTATTTTGAGACATAGTTGGTGGTAGTGGCACATGCTTTTAATCCTAGCACTTAAGGAGGTATAAACAAGTGGATCTCTGTGCCTACTTTCCTTCCTTCCTTCCTTCCTTCCTTCCTTCCTTCCTTCCTTCCTTCCTTCCTTTCTTCCTATGTATATGTGTAGTAGGGGAGGAAGAATATAGGGTCAGAGGTCAATGTTGTGGAATCTATTCTCCTCCTCAACTTTGTGTGTGTTCAAGGGATGGAACCCAGATTACCAGGTCTGTGTGGCAAGCACTTTTACCACCAAATGAATCATCTTGACATTATCAAACATGGTAGAAAAGTTTTCACTTTATAATATGACAAAGACAGCCACTTATTAACTGTTAAGAAAATATAATTAGGCAGAAAATTTCAACAAACTATTTTTTTATTTTTTGAGACAGGGTCTCTCCTTTCTCAGTCTCCTGGGTGCTGGGATTATCGATGTGTGCCAGTGAATGCAGCTTTAGACTATTTTCTTTTTGGTTGGGATAAGGGGAGACAGTCTTGTGTAGCTCAAGCTGGCCTTTGGACTTGCCATGTAGCCTAGGATAGCCTTGAACTCCTCATTCTCCTTCCTCTGCCTTATTTCTTTGATTATAGGTGTTTATCACAATGCCCGGTTTTGAACTATTTTCTAAAGAGACTTCTTCCTCCATTGCCAGAAATCTTTGAATAGTCTCCTAGTCAGTCATCTTGAAGCAGTTCTTAAGTTTTCTTTGTGAAGAGAGACATCTTTTTTCTTGAATTTTTACCTTAATCTATTTATAGTTAATCTATTTATAGTTTTGGTGTTTTAGGATTTATTTTCCCCTTCCTGCTTTTTTGTTTGTTTCCTATGTAGGTTCTTATGTAGCTCTGGGTGTCTTGGAGCTTGATTGGGCTTATCTCTGCTTCTATCACTTCAGGCTCTTCATTCTTTTTCCGAAGATTCTTGACCTTGATCTTGGTGTTGAAGATGTTAAATCTTTATATTTCTGTTTGATTTTGTATATTTTTACCTGGGGTATTTTGTATAGATTTCTTTGCTGAAGTCTTTTCCTCAGTTACTTTATCAAAATCATCTACTTATATGTAGTGTGGTATCTGCTTGTAAGCTGCTCTGGGATGGGAATGTGGAGGACAAAGGATTAGGAGCTAAGGTCATCCTTGGCTTTATAAGAAATTTGAGTCCCTGCTGGGCTGAGAGATCTTGTTCCCCAAGACTAAAACAAACTAGGTGTGGTGGCTCATGTAGTAATTCAAATAGTTCAAAGGCTGAGACAGATTACCTTGGTTTCTAGGCTAGCCTAAGTTACATAGTGAGTTCAAGGATAGCCTAGGTTATAGTGTGAGACCATGACTAATAAAAACTCAAGCAAATCAACAGCAGCAATTAAAACAGACACAAACAAACAAAGAGAAAACCTAGTATTAGCAAGCGACTTGCCTATAATCTTAGTACTGGGAATGTAGAGGCAGGAGAATCAAGAAATTCAAGGTCACTCATGGCTAAGTCAGTCTGAAACTAGCTTGAGTTATATATCTCTGACTAAGCCATCTTTCCAGCTCCTACATGCTGCTTTTGAATGTCCTAATTTCAGGTACTTCAACTGTCTCCTGGTTTTCTACCCATTATCTGTTAGCATTGATATCTGTACCTATAGCTTAGCTTGTTTTATGGTTTTCATTAATCCTAAAAGAAAGCTTTCATGAGATCCAAGAAATTTCTGAATAATAATAATAATAATTACTAATATTATTATTGTTGTTTTTATTTTGAGATAGTCTTTTTATTTGTTTTTTTTTGTTGTTGTTGTTTTTTGTATTTGTTTTTTCTTTTTTGAGACAGGGTTTCTCTGTATAGTCCTTGCTGTCCTGGAACTCACTCTGTAGACCAGACTGGCCTCGAACTCAGAAATACGTCTGCCTCTGCCTCCCAGGCGTGCGCCACCACCGCCTGAGATAGAGTCTTAACATGCTGATCTAGCTGGCCTAGAATTCACAGAGCTCTGCCTGCCTGAGTACTGAGATTATAAAGGCATGGATTCCTATTTGAATTCTAAGTTAGGTGAAATAGAAGTAAGCATTTTGTATTAGTTCTTCAGATACCTGTCCCCTTCCATCTGACAAGGTAGAACAAAAGAATAAAATAATTTATAAATATATTTGTTCTTTTCTTACAAAGGAGCTCAGAACTAGACTGCATTGTTTAAAGAACAAAATTACTGCTTTATTGAAGAGGAAGAGGGTAAGGGAAAATAAAAATACCATAGAATGTTCCTACTGCTTTGAAGATGGCTTTTTCTTTTAGTTTTTTACATTTTAACTATTTGTGTGAGGACAGGTGTGACAATGGGTGTATGCATATGCCACACACATGGAAACCAGAGGACAACTTTTGGGAATCAGTCCTTTTTTCACTCCACATGAGTCCCAAGTTGTCAGGCTTCTTGGCAAGTACCTTTATCCTTTGAGCCAGCTTATCAGCCCAATTTTTAATAGGATTTCTTATTGTATGTGATGTATATGAGTGTGGGTATAAACATCTCACATGTACGTGTGGAGGTCAGAAGATAACTTTTGAGAGATGTTTTCTCTTTCCATTGTGGTGTTCAGTGATAGAATAGAGGTGATCAGGCTTTTGCTGAAAGGACTTTTACTCCGTCTTGCCGTCTTCCCATGTGCCCTTTAGTTTTTCCCTATGTTTACTGCTTGTTCTTTGGATGACTAAGACCTTGAAAACTTGATGTCAGGTGACTCTCTTCACAAAGAAAACTTTCATGACTTGTGGATTTTTTTTTTTTTTTTAATTTTCTCTTGACATCAAGTGTCCTTTGTACAAAGTATTTAATTTTGATGGTACACTTTATTTTTTTCCTTTTATTTGTTGTGTCACATTCAGGAAACCCTTGTAAATCCACGAAGATCTTTCAGTAGCTACAAGAAAAGTCCTGGAGATAAGTTCTCAGCTTCATTTAGGTTACATGCCTGTCTTCAAAGCAATCACTGGTGAGGATAATAAGTATTGTGATTAACTGAGCTAGATAGTGTAGGATTAGCCACATAGACTGAGGAGGGGTTTCATGTTAAGATGCCCTTTTTAGAAATGGGCACATAAGTGCTGAAAAAATTACTGAAGAAAGAACTATTGGAAGTGAAATATTCTTTGTTCACTAAGAAGTTTAGAATGCCCCAGAATATACTTTTGTTTTTGAGACCTTGAAGTTTGGAAAAAAAAAAGAGCTTTCAAATATTTTTTGTGTGAGATTGTTTGCATCCTACAGTACTTGTATGAAGGTCAGAGGCATCTGTGAATCAGGACATACATTTTTTTCTTTTCTCTATCACTCCTCTCCCCAGCCCTCCTTTCTTGAGATTGGGCTTCTCTGTGTAACAACAGCTCTGGCAGACCTGGAACTTGTCTTGTAGACCAAGCTGGACTGGAGCTCATAGATCTGCCTGCCTCTGCCTCCAGAGTCCTGGGATTAAAGGCAAATGCTATCACTGCCTGACTCAGAACACACATTTTTAGTTGGAAAAAAAAAAGTTAATTTGTTCTGTGTGTGTTCTTGTCTGTATACATACTACAGTATGTTTGTAGAAGTCAGAGGACAACTTGTGGGAATTAGTTCTTTCCTTTTACTTTAGGTTCAGGGGAAAAGTAATCAGGCTTGGTGGTAAGTGACTTTACTAGCTGACCATCTCACAGCTCTAACTGTTTTTTTTTTTTTTTTTTTTGATAATGTTTCACTGTGTATCCCTGCTAGCCTTTAATTTTCAGATATCTAAGAGCTTCCAGAGTGCTGGGATTGAAGACCCTATTACCCTAGGCTGAAAAAAAAATTTTTTTATAAAGATTTGAGTGTGTGTGTTTGTAGAAATTAGAGGATAACTTTTGGGAGTTGGTTCTCAATATTGTATAGATCTAGGGAATTGAACTCAGGTTGTCAGGCTTGGGGACAAGTGCTGTTACCCACTGAAGCTTCTCACTAGCACTGTAAATATTTTAAGGTGACTTCTGAGAATATCCTTGATATTTATCCCTGATAAAATTAGCAAGTAAGGATTATGTGGTTTAGCCTGTACTTCATGTTCTAAAGTACTTGCTTGTGGTTTGTTGTATACAGGTACCACCCTGCTAGAGTTTGGTAGGAAAAAGATCTACTTATTGAAGCTTTCTTGACATAGAAAGAGATGTGGGGGGATTCTCGATCAGCTAACAGAACAGGACCTTTTCGGTAAGTCTTAAATTTTAACTATTGAGTTTGTCAAGTATTTATAATGTAACTTTTGGCCTACCATAATGGCAGGTTTTTTTGTTTTTTTGTTTGTTTGTTTGTTTGTTTTTTGGTGGAGAAATAACTAAGGTTTTTAGAACTAGAAAATATTTGTAAAGTTTCTAGTAATTTCTAAGATGATTGAAAGTATATACCCAGTGTGCCAGGTGTTTTTTCTGTGTCTGTTTTTCCTTATTTCTTTCTTTATATGATATTGGGGATAGAACTCAGGGCCTCCTGTGTGCTTGGCAAATACTTTGGCTCTGAGCCATAGCCTTAACCACTTGATAGCCTTTTACCTGTCATGAAACTTGATATGTACACAGGCTGGCCTTGAATTCACTAGAGATCTGCCTCTGCCTCTGCCTCTGCCTCTGCCTCCTGAGTGTTGGGATTAAAGGTACGCACCACCACTAACCTGGCTGAAATCTATCTATCTTTCTTTCTTTCTTTCTTTCTTTCTTTCTTTCTTTCTTTCTTTCTTTCTTTCTTTCTTTCTTTCTTTCTTTCTTTTTCATCTATCTATCTATCTATCTTCTATTATTTTCTCTGTGTGCAGGCATGTGAGTACCACAGCATAGTTGTGAAGAAAACGAGAGAGAGTTCTCTTATTTGACCACATTGGTCAGGGGTCTGAACTTACATTTTCGGGCTTAACAGCAAGTACCTTTACCTGCTGATCCATGTTGCTGCCTTCCACCCCCCAAGTCAGGGTTTCTGTGTAGCCTGGCTGTCCTGGAACTCATTCTGTAGACCAGGCTGGCCTTGAACTCAGAGATCTGCTTGCTTCTACCTCCCAATTGCTGGGATTTAAGGTGTGTGCCAGTAGACCTGGCAACATTTTTAAAATATTAAAAAAAATGTCAGAATCATTTATTCATTTATCTGTTATGCTTTTTTTCTGAAAAAAAAAATGGTGTGAGCTCACTAATAGCCCATGTAGCCACTGTAGTCTTGACAGTCCTTCTTTAGTATCCCATGTGTGAGATTATTTATTCCTTTGTGGGTTTTTTTTTTTTTTTTTTTTTTTTGAGACAGGCTTTCTCTGTGTAGCCCTGGCTGTCCTGGAAGTCACTCTGTAGATCAGACTGGCTTCAAACTCAGAAATCTGCCTGCTTCTGCCTCCCAAGTGCTGTGCCTAAAGGTGTACACCACCACTGCTCGGCTATTTACTTAGGGTTTGCAGTGCTTCCTGGGCTATGATCTTTATCCCAGCTTCCTGAAAATCTAAGGTTTCTGTATGTATCATCACCACTCTTCTTTTCTTCATATTTGTTAATTCTTGTATCTGCTTTTAACAAAGCAGTATATATACTTGGAAAGCTAGCAAAATATATTGTTTATAGAAGCTTAACTAAGGGCCGGAAAGATGACTCAACAGTTAAGAGCATTTTTTTGCTCCTCCAAAAGATTCGAGTTGGGTTCTTAGAACTCACATCAGAAGCTTACAACTCCAGTTCTCAAGGATCCCACTACTGTTCTAAACTCCTCAGGGAACCACACATGCATGTACGTACATAAAAATAAAATCTTGGTGGTGGCGCACACCTGTAATCCCAGCACTTTTGGGAGGCAGAGGCAGGCAGATATCTGAGTTCGAGGCCAGCCTGGTCTAGAGAGTGAGAAACCCTGTCTTGAAAAAAAAAAAAAAAAAAAAAACCAAAAGCAAAAACTTGGAGGCTACATTAATTTCATTGACTTATGTCTGTGTTCTAGAGCTGTGTCTTGCTAATGACATTGATATGCTTTTCTGAGTGACACATATGTCAGCTTTAGGGGTTATTGGGTACAAAGAAGAGTGGCTATATCACTGAGTTATAAGTGGATTCTGCTTTAGATTTATAGGGAATACTTCAAAATGCTTATTTATGTGTATCAGTGTGAGTATATATATATGTTGAAGCCAGATGCTGGTAACAGAGCCCTCAGAGCTGGAGGTACAAGTGTTTGTGCAATGCTAGGCCTGGCAGCCTCTCTTTGCATTATCCAAATTGACCCTAAACTTACAATTCTCCACTCTCAGCCCTCAAAGTACTGGGAATAAACTTTTTTTTTTGTTTTTTGTTTTTTGTTTTTTTTGAGACAGGCCTTCTCTGGGTAGCCCTGGCTGTCCTGGAACTCATGCTGTAGACCAGGCTGGCCTTGAACTCAGAAATGCCTGCCTCTGCCTCCCAAGTGCTGGGCCTAAAGGCTTGCACCACCACTGCCCGGCAAGAGTTCCATGTTTTCCCCAAAATCTTAGGGTTGAGATAAATGCCAGTGAACTTTTTTTTTTTTTTCAGTGAACATTTTTTTGTTGTTGTTGTTTTTTGAGGGAATAAACTTTTTAAAATACTACTAGATAATGAATGTATTTTTTTAAAAAGACTTATTTATTTGAGTGCATAGTTGCTGTCTTCAGACACACAAGACGAGGGCGTCAGATCTCATTACAGATGGCTGTGAGCCACCATGTGGTTGCTGGGATTTGAACTCGGGACCTCTGGAAGAGTAGTCAGTACTCTTAACCTCTGAGCCATCTCTCCAGCCCCATGAATGTATTTTATTTTACTTGTATGAGTGTTTCATTCACATGTAGGCATGTACACCATGTGAGTGCCTGGTGCCCACAGAGGTCAGAACAGTATTTGGAACCCTTGGAACTGGATTTATAGACAGTTGTGAGCTGCAATGTGCATATTCTTAACCACTAAGCTATCACTGTATCACTGAAGTAAACTTGTCAAAAACGTAGCCATGCTCAGTTATTTACAGATTGTGTATGGCTGCTTTCATATTGCAGTTATAGATGGAATAATTGTAGTAGGTCCTGTATGTGCTGTAAAGCTCTAGGATGGTATAGTACTATCTGGCTTTTTATATATGAACAGCTTTGTCCAGGCATGGTGGCAAATGCCTTTACTCTTAGCCCTGAGGAGACTGAAGCAGGTGGGTCTCTGTGAGTTTGAGGCCAACCTGGTCTACATAGTGAGTTCCACAATATTCAAGGTTATGTAGAGAGACCTCAAAAAAGCAAAAACAAATAAATAAGCAAAACAAAATAAAAAAAATTGTCACACTCCAGTCTAAGTTAGTGCTTATATGTAAGATTTAAAAAATATTTATGTTATTGTCTGTCTTCTTAGTCTATTTGTGGATAATTATTTTATATGTCAGGCTATTTCTTATAGTATTAAGGTGGTTTAAGTTCAAAAACATTAGATAGATTTGGCTCTGTTGAACAATCAATCCTCCCTCCACTCAATTTTAAGAACAGCTTTGTTTTGTTTTGATTTTTGGTTTTTCAAGACAGGATATCTAGCCTTGGGTATCCTAAATCTCACTCTGTAGATGAGGCTGGCCTCGAACTCAGAAATCCCTCAGGCTCTGCCTCTTTAGTGCTGGAATTAAAGACATGTTCCACCAACACCACCCATCTCTTAAAAGAATGATTTATTTTTATGTATGTGGGTATATGTCTGCTTACCATATTAAAGTATGTATGTGTGTATGAATGTATATATGTATGAATAAATGTATGAATGTATGTATGTATGTCTGTATGTCTGCTTACCACATTCATTCAGTACTTGTGGAGACCAAAAGAGGGCATCAGATCTTCTGGAACTGGAGTTATAACAAGTTAAGAGCCATCATGTGGGTGCTGGGAATCAAACCCACTTCCTTTGGAAGAACAGTCAGTGGTCTAACTAATGAGCTATCTCTCTCTCCAGCCAAAGCATCTTTTTAAAATTATTTTTTATAGTATATTTTGTCTTAGCACCATTAAACTTACTTAAATTTTATTTTCTTATTGTAGGTTATCAGTTGCTTTGAAAAAATTAGAAAGATTTTTTTTTGTTTTTGATTTTGAGCCAGTATTACTCTGTGTCACAGCTCTAGCTGTCTTGGAGCTTGATTTGTAGACCTTCAACTCACAGAAATGCTCCTGCCTCTTGGGAGCTGGGATTAAAGCCTTGCCCTCCCTCTCTCCCTCCCTCCCTCCCTCCCTCCCTCTTCCTCCTCCTCCCTCCTTTTCCCTCCTCCTTCTCTTCCTTCCCCCCTACCCCCTGCCCCCACCCCCTTCTTTCTTTGTTTTTTTTTTGTTTTTTTTTGGGTTTTTTTTGTTTTTTTTTTTTTTTTTTTTTTTGAGACAGGGTTTCTCTGTGTAGCTCTGGCTGTCCTGGAACTCACTCTGTAGAACAGGCTGGCCTCAGAAATCTGCCTGCCTCTGCCTCTTCTTCTTCTTTTTTTAAAACAAAACAAAATTTCACTTTATTTCAGGCTGGCCTTGAACTGGAGGGGAGACTTCTGCCTCAACCTGAACTACTTTGTATGAACTACCATACCTGGCTTTTTAAAGTTTTTTATTTGTTTTTTTTGTTTTTGTTTTGTCTTTATATGTAGGCCAGACTGGCTTTGAACTTACAATCTTTCTGTGTTTAATCTCATTTGTAGCCTGGTGGGCCTGAACCTACTATGTAAACCAAGTTGGCCCCTAACTCAGAGAACTCTTGACTCTACCTCTAGTATGCTTGGATTTTTGTTTTTTTGGTGTTTTGTTTTCAAGACAGAGCCTCCCTATGTAGTCCTGGCTGTCCTAGAACTTGATAGGTAGATCAAGAGATCCTCCTGTCTTTGCCCAACTCACTAACTTCTAATTTTTAAGTTTTTTAACCAGAGGGAGATGGCAATCCATTTTGGGGAGACTCAAAGAATAAGAAAGGGTGTTTTGCAGGCAAATGTCTTAATTTCTCTTTGAAATACTTTTTTCATAAAATTATTTTATGTAAGCTTAAAATAATTTCTGTAACCACTGGTGTTCATTGTTTGAGATAGGGTTTTACTGTGTAGTCCTGGCTAGCCTTGAACTTGGCTGTGTAGATTAGGCTGGACTTGAGCTCATAGAATAAAAGGCAGAGCCATCATCACCCTTGGCACTACTGCTGTTTTATATTAATAGAACTGTTTTTTGATTAGACTATAAAATTTAGATATAAGAACTGTAGTGTGGTAGGTTACTCTAGATCTGCTCGACTTAGAAGGGTAAGATAATCTTCACGGCAGTATTTAAGGACAATGCTGGGTGTATTCTGGTAAAAAAAAAATGCCTACGTTAGATGCCTCAGCAGTTATTCCATGAGGGTCCGAGGAAGCTTGAGGATTCTCAAAAGCCACTGAATGACTTTAATGACTTTTAAGTATGGGAGACATTGTGGTTAATGGTAACATTCTAATTTTTGTGTTAAATTTTATTCCTTATCAATATTTAAGCTTGTTTATGATGAACCAAAAAGACATAACTAATGTTAGTGTTTTGAGGAACTAATAGAAGCTTTTATGTTCTGAAAATCCACTAAATGTATGTTGTTCTAATGTTTAGGTTAATGTTTTAAATTTCTTTTTTTTTTTTTTTGGATTTGTTTTTTTTTTCTTCGAGACAGGGTTTCTCTGTATAGCCCTGGCTGTCCTGGAACTCACTCTGTAGACCAGGCTGGCCTCGAACTCAGAAATCCGCCTGCCTCTGCCTCCCAGAGTGCTGGGATTACAGGCGTGTGCCACCACGGCCCGGCAATGTTTTAAATTTCTATTTACTTTATGAAATGGCTTGGTACTCCTGGAGCTGAGGAGAGAGGGCTTCTTGGGAAAGAGTGCTTGCTATGAAATCAAGAGGACCTAAGTTTAAATCATAGTACATAAATAAAAGCAAGCAAACAAATGAAACAAAACATTTTTGTAACCAGAATTGGGTGGAAATTGAAGTGTTCTGGAAGCTCACTTAGTCCAGTTAGCCTAGCTGAGACTATAAACTTCAGATTCAGTGAGAAACCCTGTCATAAAAAATAAGAAGAGAGCCATGGAAGATGCCCAGTATCCTCCAGCCTCTGTATACATGTACATATCTAACATACAAATAATGAATTAAAAAAAATAAGAAACAAAGGGACTGGTGATGGTATTGGACCTGTCCTCCTGAGCTGAGTTACCTAGAGTCTGTTGTCTTTGGACTTCTACTGTATGGGTGAAGTTTGAACTCAGAAGGGTCTTAGGATAGAATCTGTATGTCTTGGGAGGATAAACTTGAGTTGATTCTGATATTCTCCATGTTCTTGTATTGCCAAGCAAGTCAGCCATTTTTATTTTCTTTTCTCATGCCCTCTCTGAGATTCACTGGTGTCTAATTGCCTACTTAAGTTCCTTGATTTTTTTGATTTGTTGAAATAGGTTCTCATTCTAAGGCTACTTTTAAAATCAGGATCATCCTCCTCAACATTCCAAGTAGGAGATTAATAGTTGTTATAACCACCTTGTGTGGCTATCTCTTGATCTTTGACCAAAGCCAAAATGTGTAAAATGCTCTAGTGATGAGGCAAAGGAAAAATGTTGGGTAGTTTGAAAGTTTGGTCTACTCTTGTTTATTTCTCCTTTATTTTATTTTATTTTTGTTTTGTTTTGTTTTGCTTGTTTTTTGTTTATTCAAGACAGGGTTTCTCTATGTAGCAGCCCTGGCTGTCCGGAACTTACTCTGTAGACCAGGCTAGCCTTGGGATTCTCAAGAGATCTGCCTGCCTCTGCCTCCTAAATCCTGGGATTAAAGGCATGTGTTACCTCGGCCCAGTTTGTTTATTTCTTGAGTTATATGAATGGATGTTTTGTCTAAATATGTATACATCATATGTATGCTTTTCCTGAAGAGGCCAAAAGAGGGTGTCAGATTCCCTGGGACTGGAGTATACAGGTTGTGAGCTGTCACATGGGTACTGGGGGCCAAACCCTAGGGCCTCTGGAGAACAGCAAGTGCTTTTAACCACTGAACCGTTTTTCCTGTTCCATTTATTCTTTTTTGTTGTTCTTTTTCTAACTGTAAGCATTTTAAAAATATGTTTTATTGCAATAAAAAGTTAGCTTGAGACATTAGAATCTTGTTTGTCAGCTTTTTTATTTGGGACATGGAAATAATGCCTAAAGACCTAATGTTGTAGGTGACTTTCAGCCTTAAGCTCTTACTTAGATAATTTAGCTTGGTGTAGACAACTTAACATGCTTTGTGGAATGATTCATGTTGCCTTTTGTGATAATATACTCTTGGATATAGTTATGATTGGGCCCAGCTGAGTCTTTCTGAGTAGAGGTACAGTAGAACTGGCATTAATGATAGTCAGTCACAATGATATGCAATGACTCTTTCCTTTTGTGGCCTATACTCAATTGGATAAATTAGAATCCATGTTGTAGATATAATAAAATATTTGGAAATGTTTACCATTTTGTGAAGCAATTAGAAAGACACTTTTTGAAACTTATAAGAAATTTTATACTTTGAGGCTGAGCATGGTTGTTTATTATAATCCCAGTATTCAGAAAGCAGATGGAATAGAGGATTACTTCAAGACCAGCCTGATCTACATAGTGATTTCTAGGCCATCCAGGTAGTTATATAACCAAGCCCTGTCTGAAAATCAAAAGAAAAAACAACCAAACAAACAGAAAATTGCACTGATTTCCTCTGACTCCACATGTGTAGTAATTGTCATAATGACCTTGGAATTTTAAGTTCCTTGGCTGTAGAAACTGGGAATTTTTATAGTATGTTACCTTTGTTAGCTTATCTGGTATTGCGGATTTTCCCTGTTGCAGGACTGGGTGAAAGCTTTTTCTGCAGCAGTCATGTTGAAAACCTTGTGTTGACTTACCTCGTGTTCTGAAATGGGAGCATAAAAGTTTACTTGGACACCTCATCTTAAAATAGCAAAACTTGCTGTTTTCTGCAGATCTAGGACCTTGTTACAGAACTCTGCCCCCCAAAATATGTTTACAGAAGAATATGCTGTGATTAGAGAAGAATATGCTGGTGTGTAGATTTCAAACTCTCTGGACAATATGAATAACCCTGTCTTTGTTTCTACAGTGGGAGCCAAGAAGAAAGGTTTGCTCCCGGGTGGAACAGGGATTATCCTCCTCCTCCCCTTAAGAGTCATGCTCAAGAGAGACACTCTGGCAACTTTCCTGGCAGAGATTCACTTCCCTTTGATTTCCAGGGGCATTCAGGACCTCCCTTTGCAAATGTAGAGGAGCATTCTTTCAGCTATGGAGCTAGAGATGGACCACATGGTGACTATCAAGGAGGGGAGGGACCTGGACATGATTTCAGAGGGGGAGATTTTTCGTCTTCAGATTTCCAGAGCAGAGATTCAGCACAGTTGGATTTCAGGAATAGGGACATACATTCTGGGGATTTTCGGGATAGAGAAGGACCACCTATGGACTACAGGGGTGGAGATGGTACCCCTATGGATTATAGAGGTAGGGAGACACCTCATATAAATTATAGAGACAGGGATTCTCATACTGTTGACTTTAGAAGTAGAGATGTTCCTCCAGCTGACTTTAGGGGCCGGGGCACTTATGATTTAGATTTTAGAGGCCGAGATGGATCCCATGCAGATTTTAGGGGAAGAGATTTATCAGATTTGGATTTTAGATCCAGAGATCAGTCTCGTTCTGATTTTAGGAACAGAGATGTATCTGATTTGGACTTCAGGGATAAAGATGGAACACAGGTGGACTTTAGAGGCCGAGGTTCAGCTACTACTGATCTAGACTTTAGGAACAGGGATACACCACATTCGGATTTCAGAGGTAGACATCGTTCTAGGACTTACCAAGATTTTAGGGGCAGAGAGGTAGGACCTTGTATGGAATTTAAAGATAGGGAGATGCCTCCTGTGGATCCAAAAGTTTTGGATTATGTTCAGCCTTCTACACAAGAGAGAGAACATTCTGGTATGAATACGAACAAGAGAGAAGAATCCACACATGACCATGCAGTAGAAAGACCTGCTTTTGGTGTTCAGAAGGGAGAATTTGAGCATTCAGAGACAAGAGAAGGAGAAACACAAAGTGGAACTTTTGAGCATGAATCTCAATCAGACTTTCAAAACAGCCAAAGTCCAGTTCAAGAACAAGATAAGCCAAAGCTCTCTGGAGGTGAACAACAGAGTTCAGATGCTGGTCTGTTTAAAGAAGAAGGTGATTTGGACTTTCTTGGCCGACAAGACACTGATTACAGAAGTATTGAATACTGTGATGTGGATCACAGGTTGCCAGGAAGCCAGATTTTTGGTTATGGTCAAAGCAAGCCTTTTCCTCAGGGCAAAATGCCCAGAGATGCTCAGCAAGACCTTCAGGTATGTTGATGAGGGGATTCATAATCCTTTTGTAGCGTGATATGTAGGGTGATGTGTAGTGTGAAAGATGTTCTGTCCCTAAAGCCTTCTTACAAACCATGCAAAAGGAAATTCTGGATTTGAGAGTGGAATATAGGAGTTTAAACATCCAAAAAAGCCCTTGGTGGCTCAGAACATGTTTTTGATGCATGTTTAATCATGGTTGCTTTATTGTGCTTATTTAAATGTCCAGTGTTAAGTTGATTTCAAGTTATCAATCTTTGGGGAGTGGGTCTTAACTACGATTGCAGTCCCGGTGATTTAGGATTTATTATCTTATTTAGGTTCATTTAGAGAATACTTAGAAGTATTTTTACAGTCATGAGGATATCATGATGTTAATGTTACACATTTCCTCTTTTAGCTAGCTTACTTAGCTTAAAGGTTAAGTTTCTTGAATATAAGCAAGTACAGTTATATTTGCAATTTAATTATAAAAATTATCTTAAAATAGATTTTAGCCATCTCTACTTACATTTCCTATGTGATCTTTTTTGTGTTTGTGTTTGTTTTTCGAGACAGGGTTTCTTTGTATAGCCCTGGCTATCCTGGAACTCACTCTGTAGACCAGGCTGACTTCAAAATCAGAAATATGCCTACCACTGCCTCCTGATTGCTGGGATTAAAGACATGTGCCACCACTGTCTGGCAATCTTTTTTTTTTTTTTTTCTTTTAAATCCTGGTTGTCCTATAGACCAGGCTAGCTTTGAACAAAGATTTACCTCCCTCTCCCTCTGCCTCCCAGGTGCTGGGATTAAAGGCATGGACCATCACCTGGCCTCTTGGTGTGTTTTTTTTTTTTTTTTTTTTTTAATTTATTTTATGTATGTGAGGACACTGTCACTGTCTTCAGACACACCAGAAGAGGGCATCAGATCCTGTTACAGGTGGTTGTGAGCCATGGGAATTGAACTCAGGACCTCTGGAATAGCAGTTAGTGCTCTTAACCACTGAGCCATCTCTCTAGCCCCTGTTGATGATCTTAATAACTAACCTAGTAGGGTTAATAACCAAATAATAGGTTTTGAGAATTTTAGAGCATGTTTTCTTTATTATTTTAAGACTCCCTCAGTAATTATTAGTCTTATCATACTTACAATCCACCAATATTAGGGGGGAATGAGAGAAGATTATAATTGCTCATATCTTCAACATACTGCAAATCGCTTTTGATCTTGAGTATATTTTATGTTGAGCTTTATTTTACATGCAAAAATAAATCTATTTGTGAAATAACTTTACATTCTGAATTCAAGGATCAAGATTATAGGACTGGCCCAAGTGAGGAAAAACCTAACAGGCTTATTCGATTAAATGGGGTACCAGAAAATGCCACAAAAGAAGAGGTAAGACATATGTTCTCTCTGTCTTTTTCAATTAAAAAAAAAAAAAGCCCAGATGTCTATAACACATGCCTATACTCTAGCACTTGGGAAATATATGCAGAAGGATTGTTGATTGAGGCCAAACTGGACTACATTGTGAGATCTTATCTCAAAATGAAAAAAAAAATTAAAATTCAATTAAAAAATTTTAGAAGTGTTGTGATATGCCTATAATTAATAGAAGGCTGAGAGAGAAGGATCAAGGGTTTGAGCCCTGGAGAAGGATAATGGGACAAAGTAGATAGGAGCAAGTACAATGATATTTAGGTATGAAAATATCACAACAAAACCTATTTGGTATGCTAACTAGAGTAATAATGAAAACTCCGAAGTGATTCAGTGTCAAAGCTGGGCTTACTAACAGAAGCTGAAGCTAGCCTGGCAGCATAGCTCATAATCCTAGCTATTCAGGAAGCTGAGGAATATAAACTCAAGACCTGGCTGGGCTGCAGAATGAGCTTAGGGCAACCTGTGCAATTTAGTGTGAACCTGTTTCAAAATAAAACCTCAGGAACTGAAAATACAGTGTTTATACATACCTTAAGTTCGATTTCCAGTGCCTCCCCTTATCCCCCCCCCCCAAAAAAAAGGCCAGCTGGTACTAGCTACTCAGCCATTTTATTTTGATGAATAAATAAACAGGGATAGCATATATTCTTCAACCTATATTCCTCAGTGTTATCATCTGTAGTAACTATAGTATGATGTCTAATTAGGCCAGGAAGTAATTTTGGAATATTCTGTAGAGCTTATTTGATGTCACTGACTTGAAGGTTTATAAAGTGATTCCTGACTAGTATCTTGAGACTTGATGATATCCTTGAGACCATATTATATCAGGAGTACACGCACAAAGATACAGGTGGTTTACAGTAGTAAAGACTGTGAGCGCCGGGCAGTGGTGGCATATGCCTTTAATCTCGGCACTTGGGAGGCAGAGGCAGACGGATTTCTGAGTCCGAGGCCAGCTTGGTCTACAGAGTGAGTTCCTGAACAGCCAGGACTATACAGAGAAACTCTGTCTCAAAAAACCAATCAATCAATCAATCAATAGACTGGGAGCTAAGCTAAGTGTGATGGCACATGTCTTTAATCCCAGCACTCAGGAGGCAGAGCTAGGTGGATCTCTGAGTTCCAGCTTAGCCTGATCTATACATCAGGAGTTTAAGGAGCGTACATAGACCTGTCTCACAGTCAAACTGGGAGTCACCTAACTGCTCTTTTTAAAAGGATTTTCTGTCCCAATTATGACAGAACTTAGGGGAAGTAAAAGTATGTCACACATTGTTAAATGCTAACAAGCATTTGTTCATTTAATTATTACAATGTTCTGTGAGTTAGTTCTCTTAATTCATTCCACTTTTGGTTGAGAAGCCTTTGTTTGAAGTTCTTGAGACAAGTTATATTTCAAATGCTTTGGCTTTTAGATTTTGGAATATTTGTATGTATTTTACTAGCTTGACATTGCTAATCTGAAATCCAAAATGATTACAAACGTTCATATTTTAAGAGCATTTAGGATTTCAGAGGTGGTGGAGTTGTTTGCCCCTCAACCCTCTTCTTCTGGACACAGTTGTACTATGTAGCTTTGGCTGGCCTACTATATAGCTTTAGACATAGTCATGCTTTGGTTTTGCCATCACCTCAGTGTTTAGTTAAGGATATCCTTCCTGTATTGTGCACCAGGCACTGTCATAGACACTGAATAATAGACCAGTGAGTATAATAATGTTGCTGCCTTCCTAGGTAACATAGAAGCAAGCAGATGTTAAACAGTAGAGGGCTAAAAAGGTGGCTCAGTAGTTTGAGGACTCAAGATTGGTTAGTTGGCCCTGTTTGGCAGTTGTGAGCTCCAAGGAGCTCTTATACCTCCTTACCAGCCTCTGAGGCCGGCTGTCTGCACTCCTGTGTACATGCCCACACATAGACCTGGGTATATATTTACACAATTACAGTTTTTCTGTTTTGTTTTTTGTTTTTGTTTTCCAGACAGGGCACATAATACTGTTTTAAAAAGTGAGAAAAGCCAGATGTGGTGGCACACACCTTTAGTCCTAGCACCTGGGAGGCAGGAGCAGACAGATCTTGAGTTTGAGACCAGCCTGGTCTACAGCTTGAGTTCCAGGATGGCCAGGGCTACACAGAGAAACCCTGACTCAAAAAACCAGAGAGAGAAAAGGGGAGGGAGCGGAAGAAAGGGAGGAGGATAGTTTTTAGTAGTGATAAGTTTTCTGGAGAAAAACCAAACCAAAACAAGAAACTAAAGATTTTAATGATCTAGAGTAGCCTAGAGAAAGTAGAGTCAAGAGTTTCAAGGTCATTTTTGGATCTGAGACCAGTCTGAGCTACACCAGAAGAGTTAGGGTGTCATCAGGATTGGACTGTTTCCTTCTCTTCTTTTGAAATTATATTTATTTATTTGTACATGTATATGGAGCAAGTGTCTGCATGCCCAGCACAAATGTGTAGATCAGAGAATAGGGCTGTTTGTTTGTTTGTTTGATACAGGGTTTTTCTGTGTGGTCATGGCTGTCCTAGATCTTTTGCTGTGGGCCAGAATGGAATCAAATTCAGAGATATGCCTGCCTCTGCCTCCCAAGTACTGGGATTCAATGTTCTTATCTGCTGAGTCATCTTCCCAGATACAGGATTCGGCCATTTTAGATTAAACTCAAACCTGAATGTAGTGAAAGAACAGGTTGTTTGAGGACAGAACTAAAATCTAGACTAAGTTCAAGTTGTATGGCTCTAGAATGGATTGGATTTACTCAGTGGCTCATTGTTTTTAGCGTGAAACACTAAGCATTAAAGTAAAGAGTTTAAAATATATACAGATTTTAAAACCTGTGCTCTTTAAAGCTATGCCATTTGGCCTTTTCTAGAGTGCTGGGTATAAATCTAATTCCTTCTATATGCTAGGGAAGCATTCTTACTACTGAACCACATTCTTAACCCAGCTCTTATGCCTATGTCTATTGTATTCAGTTCCTGTTCCTTTCTCTCTGTGGTGTGCTTCCCTTTCCCCATTCATGGTGACATAAAGTCTGTGTGCCTCCTGGCCAGTTGGGATTATAGGTCTCTATCATGCCTGATTTCATTTATCACAGTGTGTATGGTTTAATTTTGTGTATATAGATTTAATTATATAGAGGAAAAACCAGTAAGGAAATAAAAAATTAGCATTTAATAAATGATTAAATTAGCATTTGTATCATTAGTGTAAATGTCATATTTTTGCAGATTCTTGATGCCTTTCGGACTTCTGATGGCATACCTGTAAAGGAGTTGCAGTTGAAGGAGTATAACACAGGTGAGTTTTTTAAATGTGCATATAATCTTGGTTTAGGAAGGGTCTTGGGAAGATGTCTGCCTCATATGCTCCTCAAAAATTTGTTTTTAAAGAAATCACAAGTATGATTTCCAGAAGTTTCCTGTTGGTGTCTTCAAATAACAAGCAGCTTTAGTCTTAACTGTGATTCTTTGTATGGCTGTTTGTCCACACGTGGGCGATGAGGATGCGTGTTCCGGTTCTTCTGAGTGCCTGTGAGATATAAAGTGAGTGTCATAGCATCTATCCCTGTTTTATATGATTAAATTATTAAACCTGGTATTTATGTTTTTCACAATGGTGATATGCTACATTTGAGCCTAGTGAGATTTAATAAGCTTGCTGTGTATGAAGTTTTACATTTCATTGTCTCAAAGTGAAATTTAACAGCTTACCAGAGAAATTGCTTGCTCTGAGAAGAGTCCTGCCGCAGCTCAGGTTTGAAATTCCTGAATAGATCTAGAAGAGCTTTCTGCTTGACTTCTGTCTGCAGTCTGAAATGCATGTATGTTCTAGTGTTTTCCAATGCCACCTTTGGATTACTTCCTTCAACTCTTAATACAGGAAATTAGGAAGAAGTGAAATACCAAGCCCTCAAAGTTTTTAAATTTTTATTCTTTTCTCAAATACTATGTCTTGGCCCCCTCCCCCTTTCTCCTCTCAGCCCCTTCTCTACCTCCCCATTGCCTCAGATCCACTCCTCCTCTGTTCCCCTTCAGAAAAGGGCAAGACTTGCAGGGATATCAACAAAACACGGCAAATCAAATTGTAATAATAATGGGCACATCCCCTCATAAAGGCTGGATAAGGCAACCCAGTGGGAGGAAAAGAGTATCAAAAGCTGGCAAAAGAGTCAGAGGACCTCCCCCCCCCCACATATACAGTAGGAGTACCATAAGAACAACAAATTACACAAACAACATATATACAGAGGACTTAAATCAAATAAATATTTGGCAAATATTTTTTGGGACTCCATGATATGGGATAGATTAAAAATAAAGATAATTACCCCTGGGCAATAGTGGCATACTCCTTTAATCCCAGCACTTGAGAAGTAGAGGCAGACGGATTTCTATGAATTGGAGGACAGGCAGGGCTGCACAGAAACCCTGTCCTCAAAAATGAAAACCAACCAACCAAACAAGTAAATAAATAAAATCTTTAAGCGATCTGTTTTGTAAAATTTTAAATTGAAGAAAATAGAGCATTTATCTTTTCACAAAACATAGAGCCACCATAATATATTTAAAGGCATCATCAATCAGCATGTCATATTTCAGAGGATACAGCTGCTTTCTACTTATTTATTTGTTTGTTTATTTTATGTATGCGGCCTGGGCAAGCATTCTATCTCTGAGCTATTAACTCAATCTTACTTTAACTTTTAAATAACTTACCATGGAATGGAATTTTTTTTTAAAGATGTATTTATGTATATAAGTACACCATTGCTGTCTTCAGACACGCCAGAAGAGGGCATCAGATCCCATTACAGATGGTTGTGAGCCACCATGTGGTTGTTGGGAATTGAACTCAGGACCTCTGGAAGAGCAGGCAGTGCTCTTAACTTCTGAGCCATCTTTCCAGCCTGTTTTTGTTTTTTCGAGACAGGAGTACGTCTTGGACTTTGTAGGCCAAGGTGGCTTTGAATCAGAGATCTGCCTGCTTCTGTCTCCCCAGTGCTGGGATTAAAGGTGCACACCACAGCCACCTGGCTGGCTTTGAATGGAGTGTTTATATCTAGTAGATAGCTTCTTTTTTAAAAATTTTATTTATTTATTTTTATGAGTTCTGCAGTGAAAAGTTACACACAAAATAAATTATTGTGTTTAAAATAGTGTGGCTTTAAAGTTCAAAAGTATACTTTTCCTGTAATTTTGAGAGAAAACCCCAGAAGTATTATTTTTCAGAAAACAATTATTCATATGGTTTAGTTATATCATACCTTTACTTTGTGGAAACATGATTTAAGAGTAGATTTGTTGTTCCTGTGTGCCTCAGTTTGTCCTGTTTGTGGCATGTGTCTGATACATGCTCTCTTTGGTAACTAAAGGTAGACTTTATAGACTGGATAAGTTTTTTAACTTAACTTACAGGGTGATAGGACAACTTGAGCTTCAATCTTGTGTCATGAACTATGCCTTCATTAAATATTGATACATTTAGTGAAGAAGAGATAAGTGAATATTTACTTGTTTGTTTGTTTGCTTGTTTGTTTTGGTTTTTCGAGTCAGGGTTTCTTTGTATAGCCCTGGCTGTCCTGGAACTCACTCTGTAGACCAGGCTGGCCTCCAACTCAGAAATCCGCCTGCCTCTGCCTCCCAGATGCTGGGATTAAAGGCGTTCACCACCACCCCCTGGCTGAGATGACTGATTTTTATTTTTATTTTTTGGTGGTTTTTGGAGATGGGGTTTCTCTGTGTATCCCTGGCTATTTTAGAACTTGCTCTGTAGACCAGGCTGGACTTGACTTCACAGAGATTAGCCTCTGCCCCCTGAGTACAGAAGAGATATCTTAATGCTTAAACAGCTACTCATATCGTGACTCTCAACCATCTGTAACTCAGTCCTAGAGGATCTAAGTAAGAGTCCCAGCCTCCTTCTGTCTTCTGTGGGTACTAAGCACATACTTGGTGCATAGATACACATACAGGCAAAAAACCATACAATACACATAAATGAAATAAATAGAAGAGTGATGGAGCACCCCCATTCACTCACACACACATACACACACACACAGACACTAACACTCATTCATGTGTGCACATGTGTCACCTCTCCTCCGCCCCATACACAAATTGTACTTAGGAGGTAGAAAGACAGAAGGTCTGCCTCAGGTAAATAAAATGTTCAGTTCCTGACTGTGCCTACTTGAGACTCTAACTCAAAACTTATGTGACACCTGAACTAAGCTAATTGTTTTAGATTGGGTAATGTCCTGCTGGAGTTGAAATAGGTGTTACTTATACTGGGTAGATTGAGAATATATAGAGTTGATCCTTTCAGTTTTCGTTACTAAGCCAGGTATGATGATACACATTTGTAATTCTACCGATGAGACCATGGTGTAGAATCAAAAAGTTCCAGGTCAGTCTGGGGTATATAGTAAAACTCTGTTTACTCCCCCCTAACCCCCTCACTCTCAAAAAAACAACATTAAAAAAAAATCTTTGCTGAGAATTTGCCACACAAAACCTTATTATTTAAGGTCTTTTTAGATTTTGGAATTACAAATGAGATTATACTCCCTGTACCTTTCATTTGGTGTTTACAAACAGCTTTCTTAATTGTATATCACCTTGACTTTTTACATTCCTGGGAAAGTGAAATGTCTTTTGATGGTTAGATAATAAAAACTATATACAATTGGAATAGTATTGAGCAGTAGAAATGAGACTGTTCATGTACATTACAACAAAAGAATTGTGTTGATAAAAAGAAGCCAGTTAACACAATATATATTTATATAACTCTCCACAGAAAGGGATGGGTTGCTAACATATACTGAAGTGTGGATCAGCCTTGAAAACATGAAAAAGTCGGACACAACCAACCACATTTACGACTGTATTTTTATGGATATCCATAATAGGTCTAGCCCCAGAAATAGAAAGAAAGCTAGTGGGAATGAGGAGTAATTGCTTAATGGATAAGGGTTTTCATTTTAAGGCAGTAAAAATGTTTTAGAACTAGATAGTGTTGTACAGTATCGTAACTGTACTGAATTACATAGTTTAAAAATATTACTTATTACACAGAGAAACCCTGTCTCGAAAAAACAAAAACAGAAAAACAAACAAAAAAATATTACTTATTTGTATGTGTTTGTGTTCCTGTTTTGAGTTTTTGTGCACCATATGAATACAGATGCCTTTGGAGGTTAGGAAAGGGCATTGGATCCTCTGGAATTGAAATTACAGATGGTTGGTGGGTGGTGGTGGCATACACCTTTAAAACTGACCCTCAGAAGCAGAAGCAAGTGGATCACTTGTGGATCACTTTAAGTCCAACATGATCTACAAAATAAGTTCTAGGACAGCCAGAGTTATACAGAGAAACCCTGTCGAGAGAGAGAGAGAGAGAGAGAGAGAGAGAGAGAGAGAGAGAGAGAGAGAGAGAGAGAGAGAGATCACAGATGGTTATGAGACACCAAGTGGGTACTGGGAACTCATCCGTGTCATCTGCAAGAATAATAAACCCGGGGCTGGAGAGATGGCTCAGTGGTTAGGAGCACTGATTGCTCCTCCAGAGGACCTGGTGTCTGTAGCTCTATGGTAGCACACATGCACGTGGTGCACACATATACGCATGGGAGCAAAATACCCATACACATAAAAACTTCTTAAGAAAAAAAGAACAATAAATACTTTTAACCAATGAGTCATGTTTCTAGACATGTACTTTTTTCCTGGACAATGTACCTTGGGCTAGCCTCATATTCATGGCTTCTACCTCCTAAATGCTGGAATCATGGGTATCCACCACCTTTGCCTAGTTTCTATAGTGCCCCAATGAACACAAAGCATTGTATGTGTTAGGCAAGCATTCTGTCAACTGAACTATATCATCAGTCTTTTTTTTTTTTTTTAAAGGTGGTAGGTGGTGTGGTGGTAGGGTAGTGGGTAGTGGACAGGCTCTTACCAAATAGCTTTGACTAGTTGTAACCCTCTTTGTAAACCAGGCTGCCTTCAAACTCAGAGACCTACTTGCCTCTGCCTCCAAAGGGCTGCAGTATAAATAAGGCTTTTACCACAAGGCATACCCTAAAGCATACAGACTTTTACAAAATGGGTGTTTGGGTTACGTATTCTATCTTTCTGAACAGTTTGTACCGTCTTGTAATTCAGCTTTTGTAAGGGCATCTATTCTTATGCTCATGGGTTCTTTTGGCCTCAAAATTTAAAGAATTTACTATTCTGTTAGCTTTAAAAGATTTAAGTATATGGGTATTTTGCCTCTGTATATGAACTTGCACCACATGTCTGCATTGCCCACAGACTGATTACAGTTGATGTGGCACTGGATGACACCATACTGTGCCAGGTGCTTGCTGTTCTAGGATTGGGGCCACAGGAGTGGAAGAAAGACTTTAGTCTCTACCTACGTCCTCAGTTGTTAATCATTTTGTTCCAGATGCTCTTCTGTATTGATCCTTCTCTTGTTACTATGTCCCTCCTAGAATGAGGTCTGGTCTTTCCCTATGAAAAACAGATTTACAATTTTTTTTCCTGATTGATTGTTTTTTACACAAGGGGTTTGAAGGAGGTGGGAGGTAGGGAGTGGAGTGAGAATATAATTTGGATAGATCACTAGCTTCTTGAAAGGTTACGCACTCCCCTTTGACTTAAGTAGCATCTTCAAGTAGATTGTGCTTATTTCTTTTCATCTTGACTCTTATTAGAGTAGCTCTTTAAGGTAGGACATTAACCTCCATTGTATTTACGTAGTACCAATACTGCAAGTGGACTGGAAGTGAATTGAAAAGAAAGGTTCTTAATGGTTATTTCCCTGGATGCAGAGAACTATAATATCATAATCAGAATAAAGTGAGCACTGGAACTAAATTTAGATTTTGAAATAAAAACCCATATGCTGTGATGATACTTATCTACTACCTATAATCTCAGCACTAGGTAGATTAAAGTTGGAGTTCCTGGAGGGTTATGGCCAGCTTAGGCCACATAGTGACACTAGGAATAATCTAAGTAGCCTATATAGTACAAAGTAGGATCTTGCTTCAGAAAAATTGGAAAAAGGTAAACATTTTTTTCCTTTATTTTCTATGTGGTACAGAGGAACAAACCCAATGTCTCATACATGCTAGATAATGTTCTACTACTAATCCACATCCCTATCTTGTCTGTCTGTCTCTGTCTCTGTCTCTCTCTTTCTCTCTCTGTGTCTGTCTGTCTGTGTCTGTCTGTCTCTTTCTCTCTTTCTATACACTACCTTCCTTGCTCCCTTCCTCCTCCTCCTCCCCACCTTATTTTCAGGATAAGGTTTCTCTCTGTGTAGCCCTAGAACTAGCTTTGCAGAACAGACTAGCCTCTAACTCAAGAGATCCACCTGCGTCTGTCTCCTGAGTACTAGTATTAAAAGACGTGCACACTATGCCTGGCTCTGTCATGTGCAGTTTACATGTGCAGTTTATAATACTTGCTTCTACAGACACAATAGTTTTGTTTAGAGAAAAGGTTTTATTTAAATCAGATTTTAATAAAATAATCACTGACTTTCACAATCTTGTAGAATCCTTGAGAGAAAGCTTATTGGTTAAGAGTGCTTGCATACCTTTAGTACCAGTACTCTAGAGGCAGCCAGAGGTACATAGTGAAAACCTGCCTCAAAAAGAGTGCTTCTGTACTTTCAGAAGACTCAAGTTCAGTTCCCAGCCCCCATGTTGGTTACCTCATTATTGCCTGTCACTCAGCTTCAGTGGATGTGTTACCTCCATGGGTACACATAAGTACACGTACACAAGGGAGGATGGGCAGGCAATAAAACTAAGAAAGTGCTAATCTCCCTTTTACATTTCATAGTTGGCATATCTATTTGGGAATTGTTGAAAGTTAACCAATGGCTTTTTTTTTTCTTTTCTTTTTTATGGATTTGGTTTTTTCAAGACAGGGTTTCTCTGTATAGCCCTGCCTGTCCTGGAACTCACTCTGTAGACCAGGCTGGCCTCAAACTCAGAAATCCACCTGCCTCTGCGTCCCAGAATGCTGGGAGGTTTCTTAATAGGAAATTCATCTGGGCTAATGTTATTTTAATTTTTCTAGATCAATTTGAAAGTAGGGCTGCCTATCCCATTTACCCAAACAAAATTTTCATTATGAAGGCTGGTCTTGTGTAAACTAACAATTGACTTTAACAATCTTGGATTGAGCCCGGCGTGGTGGCGCACACCTGTAATCCCAGCACTTCGGAGGCAGAGGCAGGTGGATTTCTGAGTTCGAGGCCAGCCTGGTCTACAGAGTGAGCTCCAGGACAGCCAGGGCTACACAGAGAAACCCTGTCTCGAAAACAAAAACAAAAACAAAAACCATTCTTGGATTGAGTTTGTGGTACTGTGGAATCAAGCCTTGCAGGGATAGAGACCAAAGATCAGTTTTTGAGTTGGGGTGGATATTACTTATCAGGTCTCTTGTTTTCTGTACCTTATCCCTCCAAAAAATATCTAGTTAATTTTCATAGATACTTTTTGGTAACTAAATGATTAATGAAGATGGAGAAGATTTTGACATTTTACACTTATTTGTATGTGTATACACATAAAACACAGGCATGTTATAGTGCTTATGTGGCGGTCAGAGGACAACTCAGGGAAAGTGTTTCTCTCCTTCCACCATGTGAGTCCTAGGGTTCAAATTCAGATCATCAGACTTGGTAGTAGTATCTTTACCTGTTGAACCATCTCGCTTGCCAAGATCTGAAAGTATTACCTTTTTAAAATTTTCTTTCCCTTGTTCTGTTTTTATCCTTCTTAGCTACCAAGAAAAGCATAAGGAATATTTATATGTCTAGAAGATTTGTATATTTAGGTTAGAAAATAGAGTCAGGTATGCTTATTTTAATAGTCATGTAAGACCCTTTAGCCTATCAAGATATCTTCCCAGAAGACCACTATTAATAAAAAGGTAATAAAATAGATATTTTGTTACTTCCACTGGTAAAAATATGTTTGTGGATTTTTAACAGTATTTACCATCTTGAGTCCAAGTAATTCTGAATTCAGGATTCATTGTCAGCTTTCAGAATATTACTTCTCTAGGTAAAATATCTTCTGTGACTGACTACTAGAACTTTTCCTGTTAACTATCAGATTAATTCTGATTATTGTAAAATTTGGGAAACAAGAAGATCTCACTTTATTCCATTAAAGCAATACAATCATTTACTTTTTTTATATTCTGTTGTATTGCATTCATCTATTTTCAGACTTTTGTATAATCACCTAATATTACTTGAGTCCTGCCTCCTACCCGTATATACATATACCCTTTCCTTCTCACTGAGTCATCATGGAGGTGGGGATATAAGGCTTGGCTATGGCTTCATTTGGTTTCTGATTCCAAGTTTCTCTGAGTGTGAGAATTTACTGTTGGTGGCTATGCTTCTGTTATTTAAAGTGCTGTATTTTTCATACATTATGACCCTTAAATGCAAGCTAACCTCTTCATCTGGTGTCAACCAAAAGAAAACTGATCTGTTGCAGCGCTGGAGGAAAAACTGACAATGTTGGATTTACCTATATTGAAAGATGGTATGTTGTTCTTTACCTTGGGCTCTCCAAGTATAATCTTGACAGTGCATGGTTTTTATCTTATATGCTGATTTTTGTCTCTAACTTCTAAGTTAGATTCAGTTTGTATTTAATTCCAGTCTTTTTTTTCTGTATATATTTTACATAATTATCCATAAGGATATATTCATTTTTTAATCCTTTATATGCTATGTATTTCCATATTGCTCCATAATTTTTATAGCCATCTTTTATAATTAGAATTTCTAGTTTTTGTCCTTTCAGAAGAATTGTGGGAGCCAATGGAGTCACTTATTGAGAGTGAATACTTTCTAACTTGTTTATTTAGTGCACTCAAAAGATTTGCTATAAATATTACAATCAGAGTAACCATTGTGCTCATTTGTCCTCAGGTATGTGGGACTCATCCTGTACTGGGGCTGAATACATTTGAAATTAAGATTATTTAAATCAATGTAGGGTCGTCTTAAAGGGTGAAAGGCTAGGATCTGGAGACACATGCTTGTAGTTTTAGCTACTCAGAAGGCTGAGGCAGGAGAATAGGTTTAAGCAGCCTGAGCTACACAGTAAGGTTTAAGATTAACCTAGAATCCAAAAATAAAGGCACTCTCCTGTAATCCCAGCACTTTTTAGTACAGGTAGGAGAATGGCTCCAAGTTTGAGGCCACACAAGCCAATGGAGCAAAAACCTTATCTCAGAAAACTAAAATGAGTAAAACAAAAGAAAAGAAAAAGAAGGCTGGGCAGTGGTGGCGCACGCCTTTAATCCCAGCACTTGCGAGGCAGAGGCAGGTGATTTCTGAGTTTGAGGCCAGCTTAGTCTACAGAGTGAGTTCCAGGACAGCCAGGGCTATACAGAGAAACCCTGTCTCTGTATAGAGATACAAATACTCTGTATAGAAAACCAAATGCAAAAAAAAAAAAAAAGAATAAAAATACCAAGTTTACACACATACAGGAGACACTGAGTGTACTCAGCAGGTTGTTTTATATGTGTATGTGCTTATACCTGTAACAGTAACAAATAAAAAAAGACCTTGATTTTTAGAAGAAATATGGGGGTGGGGCATGGGAGAGGTTTAAGTGAGGTGAGGGGTGAGGGAATGACATCATTGTATTTTAATTTTTAAAAATTTTTGAGTAACAAAATTGACTGGTGAGGTGGTTCCATGGGTGAAGGAGCTTGCCACCAAGCTTGACAACGTGAGTGCCATCTCTTAACGTACATGTTGAAAGGAGAGCAGACGGAGCTGCAGAGACAGCTCAGAGGTTAAGGACACCGACTCCTCTTCAGAGGTCCTGAGTTCAAATCCCAGCAACCATATGGTGGCTCACAACCATCTGTAATGGGATCCGATGCACTTTTCTAGTGTGTGTCTGAAGACAGATACAGTGTATTCACATTAAAAAAAAAAAAAAAGTGGAATCCTTAGGGCTGGAGAGATGGCTCAGTGGTTAAGAGCACTGACTGCTCTTCCGGAGGTCCTGAGTTCAAATCCCAGCAACCACATGGGCTCACAACCATCTGTATGAGATCTGATGCCCTCTTCTGGTGTGTTGGAAGACAGCTACAGTGTACTTAGATATAATAAATAAATAAATCTTAAAAAAAAAAAAAAAAAAAAAAGGAAAGGAGAGCAGGTGATTCCCAAAAGTTGTTCTCTGAGCCTGATGGTAGAGGTGTATGCCTGTATTCCCAGCACTTTGGAAGCAGAGGCAGGTGCATCTCTGGGTTGGAGGCCAGCCTTATCTACTCTACAGAGTGAGTTCCAGGACAGGAAGGGCTACATAGAGAAACCCTGTTTCAAAAAAGAAAAATAAAGTTGATCTATAATCTCTCTATACATGTAAAACACACCATGCCTGCTCACTGCACACACACTGTAGTTTTTAAAAAGCATATAGAAAACTAAGATTAGATTGATGGTTTAATTGTAGAGCTCTTACCTAGCATGTTCCAAAGTTTAATACTGAAGAAATGAAGAGATACAATATGATTGTTAATAGTATCCATTTGAATGTGAACTGCTTGACTTTAAAAGGCTTAGTACTGGTTTTAAAACTAAGGTGTCTTTGAGCAGATTACTTTTCCTTTCTTTTTTTCCTCATCAGTAAAATGAATTTAATAATATATACTTCAATAGTAGTTTTGTGGGGATTAAACTGGTATATGTAAAATAATTTTGTAATAGAACCTTGTTTATAACAGATACTATGTAAATACTTAGTGTCATTATCTTCTGGCAGTTTCTGAAAATCTTTATGATAAAACTATGAAGTTTACATGCAGAGACTATTTGGGATCAAGACTGGGCACCTTAAAACCTTCATAATTAAAATTTAAATATTTTTTTGATAGCTACACTTTAGTGCAGAAGAAACTTGAATGATAGGCTTGTAAACTTAATGTTATTGTGAAGTTGATATGTACAAAGAGATCATTGTTCCTCTTGTAGTCTGTGTATTTTCCTTTCCAGTGACTAGTATCAATATCTGCTTGTTTCTTCAGCAAAGTATGAAATGTCATGAATCACCTTGTTCTTCCCACAGTCTGTGTATTCCTCTGGGCCACAGTGTTTTGATTTTTGGGCAGCATAGCAAGAAAAATGTAGGGCTTTGCAATCTGATTTTAGTGTCTGGTGTTTGGTGTGTGTGTGTGTGTGTGTGTGTGTGTGTGTGTGTGTTTTCCCCTGGTCCCCCCCCCCCATTTTGGCAACTATAGAGAGAGTTTGTTTCCCATACTCTTGTGAATTCCTTTGATAATGTTTTTAATAGTAATCAAAGCATTCAAGAGAACATCTGTTTGGTCTATGGCTGCTCCCTTCTGATTATGGACATGATTTTGAGTATTTGCAGTAGAACCTTTGTGATAAAAGGTATCTGTCTGTGCTCCTTGTGTTATCCTTCATTGCTTCCAAAGTATATTTAGAACCATTTACAAAATGTAGAAAGAATATCTTTTGTATATTTTATATTTTATATATATGTGTGTGTATCTGTATATACATGTGTACATATATGTGTATACACATACACATATATGATATATATGTATATATATCCATATATATCAGACTAAATTTGTTTAGAAAATCCCATTTGAACTGAATAAAAAACAATTTTCCATATTTAACAGGTTGCATACAAATATGTATACTAAAAAACCTTGTGTTTCATCAAAGATTGACTAGTAAGAGGAAACTGATTTATGATAAGTTTAAGCAAGTTGGAATTGGCCAAAACTATGAAATAAGGATAGAGAATTTTGTCTCTAGGTAGATATGGTAATGTACACCTTTATTCCCAGCACTCTGGAGGCAGTTGCAGGTGAATTTCTGTAACTTCTATAACAGCCTGTTTGACTTAGAGAGTTAGTTCCAGGCTAGCCTTATTTACATGGGTGAGACTTTCTCTTTAAAAAAGAGGGGTGGGGTCTCTCTCTCTCTCTCTCTCTCTCACACACACACACACACACACACACACACACACACACACACACACACACACCTACCTACCTACCTTTAATCTTAGCACTTGAGGCAGTGGCAGACTTTCTGTGAGTGAAAAAGGCCAGCCTGGTCTAAAGAACAAGTTCCAGGACAACCAGGGCTACATAGAAGACCCCTTGTTGGGGGTGTATGTGCAGGGGTTGGGCGCAGCATACACTTCTCTCTATCTCACAGACAGGGGTAATGCTGAGGTTTTTAGAAGCTTTTGGTTATTTATTCTTTTTTTTTTTTTAAGATTTATTTATTTATTATATGTAAGTACACTGTAGCTATCTTCAGACACACCAGAAGAAAGCATCAGATCTCATTACAGATGGTTGTGAGCCACCATGTGGTTGCTGGGATTTGAACTCAGGACCTTCCAAAGAGCAGTCAGTGCTCTTAACTGCTGAGCCATCTCTCCAACTCCTTATTTATTCTTTTTAGTTATTTGCTAGACTTAAAGCAAGTATATACATCATTGTATAACATTGTGTAGTTAAAATAGTTACCAGGTCTAAAATCAAAGTTGTTACCATAAAACATTTTAAGACCATTTAGTTCATGTAATAAGGAATCCAACCCATTTTACCAAGTTTTTGGTATGTTTATTTTTATTTTTTAGAAAGAATGGTTAAAATTTGTGATCTTATGTGTATAAATGTTTATATGCATATATGCATATACATCTGTATACTATGTGTGTACCTGGTGCTTGTTGAGGTCAGAAGACATTGTCTCCTATGGGACTGTAGTTTCAGAAAGTTGTGAGACACCATGTAGGTACTGGGAACCCAACTTGAGTCCTTGGGAAGAGCAAGGTTATATTCTTAACTGCTGAGCCAACTCTCCAGCTCTTATTTTATTTTTGAGATAGGGTATTACAATTTAGTCCAGGCTGACTTTTGAGTTGCAGTTCTCTCGTGTCAGCTTCCTGAAAGCTAAAATGTCACCGTATGTCACCTGGTCAACTTCTCTCTTGTCTTTTTGCCTCTTTTTGGTTGCACATTTTGAATCCAGAACCTTATACACCACTGAATTATACTTTAGCTATTACCTTTGTTTGTTTGCTTGTTTGTCTTTAATGGTTTTTAAGACAGTTTTTCTATGTAGCCCTGTGTCCTGAAACTCACCCTGTGTATACTGTTCCTTTTGATACTTTAAGGAGTATCAGTTTTTTCTTGTTTATAGCTACTTTATATTTAAAATTTGCATAGGTTTTATGTTGTATTATTTCCCTCTTTTATTTTTTTATCTGAATAAATCACATCTATTATTTTCTGTTCCATTTGCATACTATAATTTCTAGAGGTTCTTTATCTTGTGAGGAAATGAAGGAAACATGGAAACCACATGTGGAACATTGCAATAAATGTATCTTTGTAGTTATATGGTAGCAGTACCAGGAACTATGAGACAGGTTCATGAGTAGGGTTTAGCAGCCTGTAAATCCCATGACTTACTAGTTTCATGGGTCATTAGAACCTCAGGCCTGAGCTGCAGATATTTTTAAATGTTAAAGTGAAAGGTATTTTATGATAATACCTAGAGTTATTAAACATACATTGATTACTAATAACTGCTATCTTTCCCTCTGCTTGCTCTACCATCAGCTTTTTGCATGTAAGCAAAATTTTGGATCCAGCTATTCATATTTATGCTTTTATATCTTTCTCTTTTCATAAAGTTTTTATCTGGCTTATGACTTGAGTTTGAAACCAGGGGAGGGAGGGTGATAATGGTGCTCTTGGTTGAAGTAGTGTGTTCCCTATCATCTGGAAGTCTACTGTGGTATACAGATGTTGCATCATTCAGTCAGCACTTCTTTGAAAGTGGTTTTTGCTTGAAGAATGGTGACTCTTGGCGCAGCTTTGGAATAATCGCTTTTCTTTCTACTCTCTGGATACATTTTTTTCAGATACTTTCCTGTTCTTGTTGGCTATATTTCTAGCAGATTTCAGCCTGTTACTAAAATGTTTTGGGTCTCCACATGAACTTTCTGTGAAATTACTTGGTTCTGTGGTACCCTTTCTTGATCAGCAGTGATAAAGACGGCATATAATCTTCCTAGTTAATAGGGAAAAAAAACTATTTGGAATGAATCCCAAAGTTCAGAAACACTCAGACTTTTCCTTCAGTACTCTTTTCTGTTTGAGGAAGCCCTTCTGCCTAGTGTCGAGGAGGGAGGGGATAAGTGGGAGGGCTGTGTTTAAGGGGTTCAGAACAGGGGATATAAGTGTGTCTTTTATGTTTGCAAGGCACTAACACCACTCCCGTCTGTATTTAAATGCTGTCCCCAGGTTACGACTATGGCTATGTCTGCGTGGAATTTTCACTCTTGGAAGATGCCATCGGATGCATGGAGGCCAACCAGGTTGCTTTATACTTCGGTCAAATGATGCTGAAAGGATATATATTTTATATATGGGGAGGGAGGGTTTCAAGCAATTTAACTTTGGAAAGGTACAAGAAATCTTCATATTTAGAGTATACAATACTTCCAAAAACCAGTTGTGCAAAGAAACCTTTTTAAGAGCTGAGAACTAATGGACATGGTACTTTTTAGAAACTAGGTTCGAGTTCCAGTTCCAGTTTGACTAGGTTCCAGAGACTGTACATGGGAAATATGACAGATCTGGAGTGTTTCCCTCTACAGTGTGATGAAGATGTGTGGGCTCCTGATACAAATGATCCTCAGTTATTGAGGCTCTTTAGGACAGTTGATGGTAAAACGCAGACTTAGTTCCTTGAAGGCTACAAATATTGATTTTTATGGCACTAAGGACTTACCTACCTGTGTTATGTTTGAAAGACTGTGATTGAGGAGAAAAGAGGAATGGATAGTTTGTGTCCATCTCATTCATTCCTGTTCTTTGCTAGTTGAAGTGTTTTCTTCAAGTTGTTGGCTTTTTATAGATGGAGAATCTTGCCTTGAACTTACTGTTTGAAGTTTTAGGAGTTATTCAACTCCCCACCATTTATTTTCATCTTCATCTAATTGAACCCTGCCTAATAATTTGAGAAGAAATTGCTAATTAGAATCCTTCTTATTATGTGTTTTCCCTTGGGAAAATCAATTTGCTTTGTCTCAGGTTCTGTATCTTGAGAGAGGAGAGCAGCATAGGGATGTAGTTTGACTTATACCATGTATAAGTATATCTGTATATACAAGCACGTGTCCCAGTGTGCTTACACAAGCATCTGCATCACAAAAGAAGGCTCTCCCAGAGGAGAGTAATTAAATGCAATCTTTTCTGTAGCCTAGTGCTTTTTTAATCAGCTATGTTACACTCAACTTGATTCTTGGCATTTACTGCCTCCCACCCCCTCCCCACCTCTTTTTTGAGACAAGGCCTCACTATTTAGCCCTGTCTGGCATGGAACTTACAGAGACACATCTGCCTCTGCCTCCTGAGAATCACAGGCCTGTGTTACCATGCCTAGCTTCACATGCCCAGCTTTAACATTCACTTCTTTGTGGGGAAGGGCTTTCCTGTATTGAAATGGAGGTAGTATTGTGGGTTGCTTGTTTGTTTGTTTATTTTTAAGGCATGATCTCATTCTGTAGCCTAAACTGGCCTAAAATTAACTGAGTAGCCCAGGGTAAATTTGAAATTGTGATAGTCCTCCTGCCTGTTTCAGCTTCAAAGTGCTGAGATTATAATTATGAATCGCTGCCTTAGTTTAGTTTTTATTGATGTAACAAAATACCATGACCATAAGCAACTTCAGGATGAAAGGGTTTGTTTTAGGGTAAGTTCATAGTTCATCATAAATTTTGAAGTAGGGCAGGAAGTCAAGGCAGGAACCTGGAAAGCAGGAACTAAAGCAGAGACCATAAAGGAGTGCTGCTTCCTGCCTTGTTGCCCATGATTGCTCAGCCTGCTTTCTTACACTGTCTAGGACCAGTTAGTTACCCAGGTATGGCATTCCCTCCAATAAGCTGGGCCTCTCAAATCAAATCATAATAATTAATGAAGCCCTATAGGCCAGTCTTATGGAGACATTTTTTTTTCTTTGACACAAAGTTTGTGTCAGGTTGACAGGAAATCAGCATAGCAGACATACCTATCTCTAGAGAGAACCACTGATGTATTGCAACTCTTAGTAGAAGTAGAAGCATGACCCACTATCGAGTTGTCAAAGAATAACTGGATGAGGACATTTTCTCCTCACTTAATAGCATTTTTACTGCCTCTCCATCACCAAGTCTTTTAATAAGTATTAACAGAAGTAGTGTTAATTGTAAAGAAGAATGGAAGTTCTAATTTATATGATTCCATCCTGACATCCCCTCTGAAAATGAGAATACTTATTTAATTCACAAGCAAGTTGTTTTTAACCATCTTACCATTGTCTCACTATCAGTAGTTAAAATACAAGTGGGAGGAACTTGGCAGATGCTGTTTCTTTCATACTATTCTTTCCTAAGAATGCTGGGTTTTGATTGGTTGATTGTTATGTTGGATTGTATTTGTTTTGTTTTTGTTTTTTAAAGATTTACTTACTATATCTATGTACACTATAGTTGTCTTCAGACACACCAGAAGAGGGAGTCAGATCTCATTATGGATGGTTGTGAGCCACTGTGTGGTTGCTGAGATTTGAACTCAGGACTTTGGGGAAACCAGTCAGTGCTCTTAACCGCTGAGCCCCATCTCTCCAGCCCTTGTTTTGTTTTTAAAAGACAAGTTTACACACACACACACACACACACACACACACACACACACACACACACACACACACACACAAACTAGAACAGGCTAACCTGGAATTTTATGGTAGACCAAGCTAGCCTAGAACTTTTTTTTGTTTTTGTTTTTGAGATCGCTGCTGATTTTAATCTTCAAGAGTATCAATATTGCCTGGGGATGTAGCTCAATAATAGAGTTTGCTTGGCAAGCACAGGGCCCTAGTTTCAATTCCTAGCACTCAAAAAGTACTATATATTAAAAGATTGGTGCTTTGTTCCAAAGTGCAACTAAGATAGTCCTCTATCTGAGCATGTTTGTTTACCTCTAATCCCAGCACTTGGGAAGCCTAGGGTAGTGGGATTTTTAGGCCTTCCCAGGCTACATAGTAAGATTCTGTATTAAAACAAAACCCTCAAACCAGCTCTATCTTTTATTTGATCCTATGATTCTATACCTAGAAAGGAGACAAGCCCTACCTGGGTTGGCAATGATAGCTTATCAAATAAAGGCACTTGTTGCCAAACCTGGTAAACTGACTTCAATGCCTGGGACATACCCCCCACTGCAACCCCTGGCCTGGAAGGAGAGAGACTTCTGAGTTCTCTTCTGACCTCCATATGGATGCTATGGCACATCCCTCAAATTCAATAAGTCAATGCTAAAAAATGCATCTTAATAGTCTCTACAGTCAATCTCATTTCCTAGACTTTTATTCCTCCCCTTACTATAGAATCCTCTCTTGTTGAACCCATAGTCATCATGATTAGAATAGTATTCTTTTAGTAGCCTTTCTCATATGTAGCCTCAGGGCATATGTAGATCATCTTGCTGGGAAAAAAATTGAATGAAAAAACTTGATCTCCAGGAAATCTTTTGTACTTATGCAACGTGATAAAGGAGGAATACATGTTTTGGAGTCAGGTCTTAGTTCTTAGGTGGTTTACCTGTGGCAAATTTTTTAACCTCCCTTGGTCTAAAGTCCTACTGTGTTCCGAGTATCTTGATGTGCTTTAATAGTATCTTCACACTCTTTGTTCCCAAATAATTGCAGGGCATTTCTATGCCTGTTCAAGCCTATTTTAGCTCCTGAATAAATAACACAGAAACCTAGTATTTATTAATAAACTGCAAACACTAAGCTCAGTAGCTTCTGAGCCATTTTAACCTTGTAAGGCTTCCTATTTCTTAGTCACATGGTCTTTACCTTCAAACTTGATCTTGCCCTAGCTTGCTGTGGTCCATGTGTTCCTTATACTCATGCCTCCTGGTCCCTCCACGTGGTCTCTTCTCCACACTTTCCTCTCTTTACCGCTCCTCTGTCTCTCTCTCTCTCTTCTCTCTGTTCTCCCCTGGCCCCCAACTCCCATCCTCTCTCTCCTTTCTCCTCTTTCTCTCTCTCCTTGGGACTCTCGCGGTGCTTGGATGTCCCACCTCCTGTTCTCTCCTACCCAACTGTAGGCCGATTAACTCTTTATTAACCAATCAGAGATAATAGAAAACAAGTTTAACATAACATTGAGGCTGATGACTGACCACACAGTAGTCAGGACTTCAACCAGACATCTGGGCATAGAGCTCAGCATCCTAATACTCAGTGCACAGAACCATCCTCCAACAATGAACTCCAGTGTGGATTGAACAAGGTCATTCATTTTTGAGTGTTGTATGCAAGGATGCTGAGGATTCTTCAGGGAACAAAACTATATAATTTTAGACTATATAGCTTAATTTTAATGGAGAAAAATAGGACAAGTAGGTTGACAAAATTTAAAATAGCACAATATGTGGTAGTGCTGTGTGCTGTTTAAAGATGTAACAGACTGTTGAGAGAACCTATATAGTTAGATAAGCTGAGTGCATTTGGCAAGTGATTCTTGAGTAATGAATGCAGAATACTTAATACTTAATACTGTAACTGGTACATGGGAGCCCTTGAAATTAGATCAACTCTTTTCTCTGTCTTCTTATATATCAGATGATTTCTTATTATAATTCTAGGGAAATAAAGGTTTGTTTTTTTGTTTTTGTTTTTGTTTTTTTTTTTTGGATCTAGGCCCTTAATGCCTCAATAGTTATGAGACTTGTGAAGGACAAGAATGCAAAGAAAGGCCTGATTCCTTAGAGTACAGAAAATGTTTGTGGAATATTGTTTCTGTCTATCTCGTTTCCTTTTTTCCAAGTTTTATTTAAATTGCTTAGCAAATTGGTATATCTCTGATTTGTCATAGATCTGCTGAAAGCCTCTGACCAGGGCCGCGTTATGTGTATGGAAAGTTCTAAGCTCAGGTTTCTATGAACTCCTATAAATTGACTCTGCTGTTTTCATGAATTTCTGCTTAATACAAAATCTCTTGATAATTGATTGATATTTGTAGATCTAGGGGATGGAAATAAAAGAGGATTCTGCTGGCTAGCTCTGTGTAATATGTGGATTATGTATTCATTTGTGAGGTTGCTCAGGATGATAACCAAGGCCCCTCTAGCCTCTTCTCAGTACCTACATCCAGAAGTCAAATGGGAACGCTCTCTGCAACATGTTGTGACTAGGAATGTCATCAGAGTAATGAATCAGTGGTCTGTCTGGGAAAGAACTTCAGCAAATATGAAGATTTGAGTCTTCTTAGCTCATGCCCTCTTCACCTTTGTCTAAGTGAAAGATAGCAACTTTGTAAAGCAAGATTTTCATTTGTTTCTATCCTTCATTGGGAATTTATTGTTTTTTAAGGTAGGGTTTGTCTATTGTGTGGTTCCTATTGGTCATTACTTAATTGCTACAGTTGCATTTAATATTTATTGATTCATTTATTTATGAGTTAGGGTTCCACTGTGTAACCTCAGTTGGACTGGAACTCACTATATAGGTCACGCTGGGTTTGAACTCTGGGTTTGATTCACTGACTCTGCCTCTTGAGTGCTGTAATTAAAGGTATGCACCACTAAACCTGGCCAGGAAATGAATTATTATTATTATTATTATTATTTCTTCTTTTGTTTGTTTGTTTGTTTGTTTTTTGAGACAGGGTTTCTCTGTGTAGCCCTGGCTGTCCTGGAACTCATTCTGTAGACCAGGCTGGCCTCAAACTCAGAAATCCACCTGCCTCTACCTCTTCAGTGCTGGAATTAAAGACATGTGCCACCAACACCACCCATCTTTTAAACCAGACCAGGCTGGCCTCAAAGGAAACCTTCTGTTTTCCTTGTTGTCCAAGTTTTTAGTACTGAGGATGAATATCATGTACTTTTGTTATGTGTACTATTGAACTAAGATTTGGAGAGATGAGTAAGAAGTATGGTGTCAAGTACTGAACCGTTTCCGTGGTTGGCCAGTAGCATGAGCTAAACTCAATGCAACGGTTGCTCGGCAAGGATGTTCAGGTTTGTTACTGTGATGCTTGCTGCCTGTTCTTTGTTCAGATCGTTTCCTAAGAAATTGTTTTACAGATTTTTTGTTGTTTTTTTTGTTTGTTTGAGTGGGGATGTCATTTTAAAACAGAGTTTCTTTGTGTGTCTCTGGTTGTCCTGAAACTCACTCTGTAGACCAGGCTGGCCTCTGACTCACAGAAGTCCATCTGCTTCTACTTCTCAGGAGCTTGGATTAAAGGCATGTGCCACTACTGCCTGGCTCTCAGCTTTTTTTTTGTTTGTTTGTTTGTCTCCCCCAGCCCCCTACACACACACACAGGGTTTCTCTGTGTAGCCCTGGCTGGCCTTGAATTCACTTTGTAGATCAGGCTGGCCTTGAACTCAGAAATCCACCTGCCTCTGCCTCCCAGAGTGCTGGGATTAAAGGCATGCACCACCACTGCCCAGTTGGCTCTCAGCTTTTATGACACAATTATCCTGACTTTTTAAGGTACAAAGAAAGAGGATGCTCTTGCTACCTAACATAAAAATTCCTTCTGACACCAATTTTTTCTATTGTGAGAAATGAAGGCTGTGAAATATGTGTTTTACAAAACTATTTTTCTGCCAACAAAATTTAGAGTTTGGATTATTTGAAAAGACTAGAGTGACTAGGGTTTTTGTGAAGGCCTCTATAGGAGGCCAGGTCTTATTTACTTTGTCTTAAAATATCTTAATTTTAAAAAACAAAACAAAACAAAATGGGATGTGTTTATGGTACTCTTGCATGTGTAGATGTCAGAGGACAACTCTTTGCACTTTTACTAGGGTTCCTGGAATCAAGCTCAGGCATCAGGCTTGGGCTGCAAGTACCTTTACACAGTTAACTGTCTCACTGGTCCAACAAATCTTTCTTGTTTGTGTTTTGAACCAGGACCTGTTTCAAGTCCAGACTGGTTTCAAAGTGATACTTTTCTGGCTGCAGCCTCTAAAAGTATGAAAGTATAGGTGTGTATATTACCATGCCTCTTGACAACGTTTCTTGAAATAGTTCTTGCTAGGTAGCCTTAGCCTTGGTGGGATTGTACCTCATTGTGTAAAGCAGGCTGTCCTTCACTTCACAGAACTCTACCTGTCTCTGCCACTGGGACTAAAGGTATGGGCCATCATTCCAGGCCTAAAACAAAATCTCAAATGTGATTTGTCCTTGTGATTGAAATTGAAAAACTATTTGTGGTGGCCCATCAAGGAAAAAGTAAATACCCAAATTGTTGGATTCATAATCAAGTTAGTACTAATGATTTAATGTAATCTGAAACATTTCAGTACTTCAGTTCTGTGCGTGCCAAGAAGCAAAAGCAACAAGAAAACCTTATTATTCACAGCAATAATAAGTCAATCTGTTTAACTGTTCAGAAGGTTTTATTTTCACCTAAACAACTCTCACCTCAAAGCAGTTATTGAGAAAAGTGTGGTTTCCTGGACAAAACTGTTATATAACTTGTGTCTGGGTCATACAAGCCTTGCCTGACTTCTTGGAAACGTCAATTTCAATGCTTTTTAGTTTTCCTCAGTATTGGTGTGAGCAGAAACATGGGGAAGTACAGGAAAGTCAAGTAGAGTGTAAAGTCAGAGTTATTGAAGGTTCTTTTTTGTTTTGTCTTGTTTTGTTTGTTTTGTTTTCTTGAGACAGGGTTTCTCTGTGTAGCCTTGGCTGTCCTGGAACTCACTCTGTAGACCAGGCTGGCCTCGAACTCAGAAATCTGCCTGCCTCTGCCTTCCAAGTGCTGGGATTAAAGGCCTGTGCCACCACCAGCCAGCGGAGGTTCTGTTCTTAGGAGAAATAGTGTATTCAAACCAAAACAGGCTGACGTGGACGCCAGAGTCTATGGCTTCTTCAAGGGAATTGCGAGCATGTAAAATCTTAATTTGGTTTTTAAAAATTATATTTGCCTTATTTATTTTGTGGAGTGTGAGGGGAATACCTGTTTGTGTATGGAGGTCAGAAGACCTTTTGCAAAAATCATTTCTCTCCTTCCACTGTGTAGGTGCTAGGGGTTGAGCTCAGACAGCTGAGCTTGGTGGCAGACACACCGCTGAGACGTCCTGCTGGACCTAGTTAGTTTTTAAAAATATTTATTAGTTTTGACATAGCCAAGGCTGGTATTGAACTGCTGATTCTCCTGTCTCCATCCCCCATGTGTTGTGATTGTAGACATGGTCTGCTATACTCAGCTAAGTAAGTCTATTGTTATTATTGTTGTTATTTTAGATTTATTTTATGTGAATGAATGTTTTGCTTGCCTGTGCATATGTGTAGCACATGCATGCCTGGTGCCTGAGGAGGTTGGAAGAAGGTGTGGATCCCCTGGAACTAGAGTTATGGATGGTTGTGAGTCACCATGTCGATAATGGGAATTAGGCCTGGGTCTTCTTTCTGCAAGAACAATGAGTGCTCTAAACCAGTAAGCCATCTCTCCAGCCCCTCAGCTAAGTAAGTCTTAAATTATAGTAGTTCCTGTATTATGCCATATAGTACGTTCTAAAAAAGAAATAGTGACAGTTCTCAGGAGTGGAATGCATTTTGGGGGAGGGGAGTTGGTTGATTTTTGTTGTTATTGTTTAGTTTTTCTTTCATTTCAACAATATTTCTTTTTTAAATTTTTATTTTATGTGTATTGGTGTTTTGCCTGTGTATATGCTTGTGTGAGGGCATCAGATCATGGAGTTATAGACAGTTCTAAGCTGCCATGTGGGTGCTGGGAATTGAACCTGGGTCCTCTGGAAGAGTACTCAGTGCTCCCAACCACTAAGCTATCTCTCCAATCCCTCAACAATGTTTCATGTTTAGTATATTTGTTGAAATTGTTGGTCAGAATACTGCTTCTTGGCCTCCATATGTCTTCCAGTGCATTAGCTCTTGAGAAAAGTTTTAAGTTCTCAAGTGAAAGCAAGAGACAGATAGTGCAACAGGAAGTGTGGTCAGACCATAGTGGGCATGTTACCTGTGCCTTTAAAACTAGATGCTTACAGCCAGCCTCTAGCTTTGCTCAGGCTCTAATTCTATTAATTACTTCTTTTGTTTGTTTGTTTTGTTGTTTCAAGACAAGAGTTTCTCTGTGTAGCCTGAACTATTCTGAAACTCAGTATATATACCAGGCTGCCTCAAAATCAGAGATTTCTGCCTACCTCTGCTTCTCAAGTACTAGGATTAAAGGCATGTGCCACCATGCCCAGTTTATATAAAAAGTACTTCTAGCTGGGCAGTTGCAGTGCACGCCTTTAATCCTAGCACTTGGGAGGCAGAGGCAGGCAGATTTCTGAGTTCGAGGCCAGCCTGGTCTACAGAGTAAGTTCCAGGACAGCCAGGGCTACACAGAGAAACCCTGTCTCGAAAAACCAAAAAAAAAACTTCTTATAAATGTAATAAATGTCAGATATTTTGCAGTTTTTTTTTTATTTTGCAGTTTAATGAGAATGTTCACAGTATGCCTCCTGTGATAGACTTGTTTGATTTTGTTTGTTTTTGTTTTTTAATTAATTTATTTTATGTATCTGAGTACATTATCAATTTCTTCAGACACACCAGAAGAGGGCATCAGATCCCATTACAGATTGTTGTGAGCCACCATGTGGTTCCTGGGAATTGAATTTTGGGATCTCTGGAAACGCAGTTGCTGCTCTTAACCACTGAGCCATCTCTCTAGGCCCTGTTTCTGTTTTTTGAGACAGGGTTTCTTAGTGTAACCAGCCCCGGTTGTCCTGGACTTGCTTTGTAACTGGGGTTGGCCTTGGACCCACAGAGATTTGACTGCCCAGGATTAAAGGTGTGTATCAGGGTTTGTGCTTTTTTTTCTATGCATAAATCATGACTCATTTTTATGATTGAAATAATTTAGTTTTAATTTGTTCTAAATTGGAAAATGCTTAGTATATATTTAAATTTTTGCTTTTTTTAAATCACATCTCTTTGAGCCTGTATTATTATTATTATTATTAGCTGTTGTTGAATTTTTATTAAAATAGCATTTATAAGGTGCTGGTTTTCTTAGTTTTGTGGCTTTTAGAACTTGATTGCATATGGTGTCTTGGTTTGTTTTCTGTTGTTCTGATAAATATCAAGACCAAAAAAGGATTTACTTCATCGTACAGCTTTCAGTCTATCATGAAAGAATTCAGGGCAGGAACCTGGAGACAGAAACCAAAGTAAAAGCATGGAGTAATGCTGCTCATTGGCTTGCTTTTCACAGCTTGTTCAGTTTGCTTTTTTATATAACCCAGGATCACTTGGATGACAGTGCCCACAATAGGCAGGTCCCTATCAAGGAAATGTCCCACAGATTTGTTCTCAGGTGACCCCAGTTTATGTCAAGTTGACAGAAACTAACTAGCACAGATGGATATTTAAAAAAAAAAAACCAAACTGAGAGGGCCTGGCAGTTAAGAGCACTGTTGCTCTTGCAGGGGACCAGGCTTCAATTCCCCACACCTACAAGTGACTCGCACACATCTGTGACTCTCATTCTAGGAGATCTAATGACCTCCTACTGACCTCAGGCACCAAGCACATATACGTCGCACATCGATACTTGCAGGCAAAATACATACACATAAAATAAATGTAACAAAAAATTAATTGGAATGAAAAACCAAAAATATTATTATTCCGATTATGAAGCCAGTGGTTTGTCAGAGACATAGCTGAGTTTGTGGGCTTGATGGTAACTTTGGCTTATGGCCTTATAAGTGAGTTATGATAGAGTCTTTAAGGACTTGGGGTTGTGGGGCTGGAGAGATGATTTGGTGGTTAAAACTCTAGCTCTCCTAGAGTACCCACATGAAGACTTAGAACTGTCTAACTTCCTGTCCTTTGCAGGCACCAGGCACACACATGGCACATAGACATACATGCAGACAAAACACTCACACACATTAAATAAGTAAATTAAGAGAAAGAGTGTCAGAGGGAGATACGGGAGCTGATAAAAGATCTTTAAATCTTTGGGGGTGTACTTTAGATGGTAGTGATGATGCACTCTCTTAAGTTCTTAGGAACTTAGAGAACAAAAATGTCTCTGCTTCTTGGTGAAGTGTTCACTCTTACATAGTCTCTCTCCATAGTGTGGCATCGTTTACTTACCATACCAGAGGTTAAACAACTGGGCTGCTGCATTTTGAACTTTGTGCCTTATAGAACTGCAAACTAAATAAATCTCTTTTGCTTTATAAGTTAGCCTGTCTCAAATCATTTCTTTATGATAGCAATAAGCTTTCCAGTACAAATACTTAATACCCAGAATATGTTTAGATAGTATAAACTTGGTAGTCACAGCAATGTTAGAATTCCACCATCAATACTTACTGTTTTTTGTGATGTTGATTTGGTTTTGTTAATTTATTTATGTTTGCAAAGCAGGGCCCTGTATGTTAAGCAAGTGGCCTACCACTAAGCGCCCTCCCTCCCTCCCTTCCTCCTTCTGTCCCCCCCTCCCTATCTCTCTTTCTCTTTCTCTCCCCATCTCAGTTGCTAGCATTAAGTAATTGCTTTATGAAATAGGAATCTGTTTAAACACTGTTTACTTTGGACTTAATGACTTTTTAATTGCCATTTGGAAATCACAGATGCTTGAAAAGATGTATGATACTTTTTGTATAGCTGCTAGATTCTTTTCATTATTGTTATTGAGACTAAATCTTGCTATACTGCCCTGGTGGCTGCAGCTTTCTGTATAAACAAGACTAACTTCAAATTTGTAGCAACCCTGTTTCTGTATCTTTAGTGCCGGATTATAGGCGTGAGCCTAGTTACTATATATTTGACAGCCATTGCCTATTCTTTTAGGAAATTGAGACGTTTAGATAAAAATTAGATGGATGGATGGATGGATGGATGGATGGATGGATGGATGCATAGGCATGTAAAGACAAATGATCCTTACCATGAACTGCAATCCTAGCTGAGAATTTTAAGGGTGTGGTGGTGGCGGTGGTGGTGGTGGTGGTGGTGGTGGTATGTGTTCACATGAGTTTATTTGCCTATACAGCATATGTATGTAGGCTAAAGGTTAACCTTGATATTTCCTCCTTAGTCACACACTCTTCCACCTTATTTACTTATTTGAGACAAGGGTTCTCATTAAACCTGAACTTCCCTGTTTTAGCTAGATTGGTTGGCGAGTGTGCCCTCAGGATCTCCCTGTCTCTGCCCCCAACATTAGGTTTCAGATGCACACTGATTGATCTGCCTTTTAACATAGGTTCTAAGAGGATCTAAGTTCTGGCCCTTAAATGCTTGAATAGCAAGCACATTACCTACTGAGCATCCTCAGAACCAGTGAAGTTACCATTGCAAATAGTTCTCTCATCTCATAAGTTGTAGAATTCAGTTAATGTTACTAAACACCTAGTATGCTGAACTTAGATGTTTTTATCTCCTATTTTCCACAAGATAAAGTGTTTACATGTTGTTATCCACCCTCTAGTTTATAGATTATATATGTATATTTCTGAGTAAGGGTATTGATGGTCATGGGTCAACTTATTTAAAATAAGTTGCTTTTTGGGCTTATGAGATGACTCAGCAGGTAAAGGCAATTGTCTTCAATCTAAATTTTTCCTTATTTATGGTCTCACGTAGGAGATTTATTCTTTGCATTTACATGTGGGTCTAACATGTTTTTAGTTAGCCTCCATGATAGAATAAGATTACCATTTGCATATGGATATCTAATTGTCTCTGTGTCTTCTGATGAAAAACTGTATTGAGCTAGGTATGGTGGGGAAACTGAAGCAAGATGATTACAAGCAAGATTGAGTTCAAGGCTACCTAAGGTACATTGTGAGTTGCGAGCTAAGCTGAGGTATGGAATGAATCTGTGTCTTGAAAAAAGAAAAAACAAACCTAACAACAACAACAAAAGATATTCTAATCCTACTGAATTGTATTTCCTCCTTGTCTTTGCATGAGCCTTTTTTTTTTTAAAGAATTATTTATTTTATGTATGTGAGTACACTGTAGTTGTTTTCAGACACACTAGACAAGGGTGTCTGATGTCATTACAGATGGTTGTTAGCCACCATATAGTTGCCAGGAATTGAACTCAGGACCTCTGGAAGAGCAGCCAGTGCTCTTAATGGCTGAGCCATCTCTCCAGCCCCAGTCTTTTTTTTTGTTTTTTTTTTGTTTTTTAAGTAGCCCTCTCTGTTCTGTCCTTTGCTTTTTCATCAGTACCATACTCTTGTTTACTGTGTCTTTATATTAAGTTTTAAAGTTTGGGAGTATCAATTTTGTACTTATTTTTCAGTATTGTTTTAGTTAAAATGCTTTGCTTCTTCACATGAATTTTTTTTTTTTTTTTTTTTAACTAAGTCTGAGTTTATAGGCTGGAGAGATAACATAAAGGTTAAGTAAGAGCAGGTACTTGCTTTTATTCCCAGCATTAGACAGCAGAAACAAATGGATCGCTATGAATTTAAGCCCAGCCTGGTCTAGTGAGTTCAACAACAACCAGGACTGTGTAGAAAGACCCTGCTCATAAATAAATAAATAAATAAATAAATAAATAAATAAATAAATAAATAAATAACATTAAAATTATTTCCATTTAAACTGTAGGATATTGATGTCCACAAATACAAATGCATTGCTTGAACTTCTACTACAGTGAGGGGCTGTAAAAATATTTGGCTCAGTGGTTAAGATCATAGGCTGTTCTTCCAGAGTACACAGATTCTGTTCCCAGCACCCACATGGTAACACCACTGCCTGTAAGTAGGCTTCCAGGGGCATGTGCATGCACATAATACACATATAGACAACCAGGCATTCACACATGCACAAAAATCAGTTTTAAAAATTTGTATTATATTTACAGATGAAATTAATAAGAACTGACATCTTAGTGATATTAAGTGCTTCTTTTCAGTGAAGTTGAATTAATTTACATATTAATTGATTTCTTTGATTAGCATTTGCCTTGAACTGAAGAGATCCACCTGAATCTCTCTTCCAGGGTGCTGGTATTAAAGGTTTATGCCACCATGCTCCAAATGACCTTTTATAATTTTTCTCACATGGCTCTTATACACACTATTATATTTATAACCTATTTTTTTTATTGATTAGTATTAATGTCATATCTTTGATTTTGTTTGTTTGACTGTATGGTCCAGGCTAACCTCAAATTTATAATCCTTCTGCCTTGGATTTCTTTGGACTGGTGTTGCAGATGTGTATCACTGTCCCCAACTCCTGGTTGTTGTTTTTTTTTTTTTTTCATTGTTTTTGTTTCTTTTGTTTTTTAATTATTTTATGTGCATGAGCATTTGCTTGCATATATTTCTTTGTATCATGTACATGTAGTACTCAAGCAGGCTAGAAGAGGTTGTTGACTCTCCTGGAGCTGAAGTTATAGACTGTTGTTAGTGTCATCAGTGCTAGAAATTGAACCTTGGTTCTCTGGAAGAAGAATCAGTGGTTTTAATGCACTGAGCCATCTCTCCTGCCCTTGATATTTATTTATTTAGTTAGTTTTGAATTCTGATTAGTTTTTACTGAATATAAGAAATTTTGTGTTTTAATCTAGTTTGTTTTGCTAAAATACAACCCCTAAGTCTAGGTACTTTTTATTTACTTATTTTTTTAGAATAATTTATGTGTATGAGTGCTTTATCTTCATGTATGTGTGTGCCTTGTGTGTATGCTTAGTGCCTTCCTTCAGAAAAGAGTGTCAAATCTCCTAGAACTGGAGTTGATTGATGGGAACTCAACCCATGTCTTCTACAACAGCAGTAAGTGCTCTTACCTACAGATCCATGTTTCTATCCTCAAATCTTCCAGGGTTTATTGCTGTGAAAAAACACGGACCAAAAGCAAGTGGGAAATGTGGTTTGAATATGGTTAGACCTCGGGAGTAGCAATATTAGGAGGTGTAGCATTGTTGGAGTAGATAAGGCCTTTTTGGAAGAAGTACATCACTGTGGGGGTCAGTTCCATCCAGAACAGTAAGAGCAGTACAGGAGAGTCAGTTTCTCCCAACTGCCTTTGGATCAAGACGTAGAATTCTCATCTCCTCCAGCCTTATGCCTGCCTGGATGCTGCTGTGCTTCCTGCTAAGATGATAATGGACTGAACCTTAGAACCTGTAAGCCAGCCCCAATTAAATGTTGTCCTTTATAACATATATATTGCCTTGGTCATGGTGTCTGTTCACAGCAATGGAGCCCTAACTAAGACAGAGGAAAGAATTCTCTTGGCTTATACTTCCACATTCATAGTCCATCATTTAAGGAGTTCAGGACAGGAGCCTGGAAGCAGGAGCTCGTGGAGAGACCTCCTTTTTAAAGAACCCAGGACACCAGTCCAGGGGTAGCCCACCACAATGGGCCGAGCCCTCCTAATGACTAATTAAGCAAATGCCCTACATGCTTGCCTAAAGCCAGATCATGAAGCCATTTTCTCAATAGATGCTCCTTCCTCTCTGGTAACTCTAGCTTATGCCAAAGTGACATAAAGCTAGTGAGCACAACTGACTGCTTATCAGCTTGACATACAAACATTATCCCTGTTTACCCACAGCCTTCCCCCTTTTTTCCCCTAAAAGAGGACCAACCTCCTCTTTTTTTTCTTTTTTTTTTAAGATTTATTTATTCAGACACTCCAGAAGAGGGCATCGGATTCCATTATAGATGGATGTGAGCCACCATGTGGTTGCTGGAAATTGAACTCAGGACCTCTGGAAGAGCAGTCAGTGCTCTTAACTGCTGAGCTATCTCTCCAACCAACCTTCCCTTTCTTGTTCATTGCTAATATCAACATTACAACATAAAACATCCAAACTTTACAACCCTCAGTCTTACAAATTCAAACACATAAAGTTCAGTCTCTTTTAAATAGTCAAAATTGTCTTTTAAAATTCAAGGTCTCTCAATTGTGGGCTCATATAAAATCAAATATCAGATACTTTAGTTCAACAGAGAAGAACTAGAACAGAGTCAAAAGCAAAGCAAACTGAACTCCAGCTGTATAATTAACTCAGAATCTAATCTATGGGATCCACCCATGACCTTCTGGGCTCCTCCAAAGGGTTTGAGTCACTTTTCTGGTTCCTGTAATCTGCAGAGCCCACACAGACTGTTTCCTAAATTCAGGCCCCTCTGTGTCATAGCTGCTGTTCTTCCTGGTCCTCTCACAGTACTGGCAACTTTAAAATGTTAGGGCCTCTATCTGCAACTGGGCTGCATTTTCACCAATAGCCTCTTCTGAGCTCTCTCCAGGGATACCCCTGCTCTCTGTGAACCCTTAATACCTTCAAAAATAGTACCACCTGGGTACTATTAACTTATTATACTAAGTTTGACTGCCAACATAAGGCTGACTTTGGACCACAGCTTCTGTGCTAACTCTGAGAAAACACTTTCCTAAGTGACGGTGGTCTTTTAATCACTAATTTCTCAGCTCCAGTGTACCAGTAAAACAAAGATACTGGTCTCTTATTCATCATGGCTGACTCTTCAGCCCTAGCCAACCAAACTTGTTTTAACTCAAAATAGCAAATTACTCTGATGGAGTTTTTAAACTTCCTTCTGAGCCAGGCAGTGATGAAGTGTTCCTTTAATGCCAGCACTTGGGAGGCAGAAGCAGGCAGGTCTCCCTGAATTCTAGGATAACCTGGGCTTACACAGAGAAACCTTGTTGCAAAAGCAAACAAAGAAAAAGTTATTTTTAATTATGTGAATGTATGTTTATTTAATGGGTATGTATGCATTAGAGTGCACATACCCTCAGAAGCCAGAGGCATTAGATCCTCTTGGAGCTGGAGTTACATTTACAGGCAGTAGTACTGTGAACTGAGGGTGAGTTTTCTACAAGTGCTCTTAGCTACTAAGCCCATTTCTCTAGACCATAGTATGAACTGATTTTTAAATTTTTTGACATTTGTTTTTGGGGCTTTATATTATTTAGAAATATGTCACTTAATTTCATCGTGTTTGGGGGTTTTGCAACTGGCTTACTGCTCCTGACACCTAGTTTAATTCTCTTAGTAATTGAGAGCATATGTTGTTTGATTTGTATTCATTTAAATTTGTCAAAGTATGTTTTATTTTCTATAATGTGTATATTAATGAAATTATACATGTAAGCTTAAAAAGGTTTAGAATGTTTTTGCTAGCTCACAGATGTTGATTAAATTACTTACTGATGCATTTTCTTCCAGATTTTTCTAGGTAAATGTCATATATAACTTATACAATCATTTAGTAAGATATTTTATACAAATCGTTCGGTTTTGTTCTTTTGAGATGGGGTCTTTGTAGACTTCTGAAACTCAATATATAGACTAGTATGGCCTCATATTCACTGAGGTCCACCTGCCTCTGCCAGTTACACACATAAAAATGAGTAAATCTTTTTTTAAATTTAGTTTTGAAATTATGGAACAGGGGTAGGAGGATTGTCTGTGCATGTGAGTGCAGTGCCTATAGCTATCAGAGACCCGGGATACCCCTGGAGCTGGCGTTATGAGCAGTTGGAAGTCACCTGACATGGATGCTAGGAACTGAACTATTGAATTGGCAAATATTTAAAATAAAGATATTCCGCAGTCTTGATGAGGGGCATTGGTGAGCTCCTTATGCTGGTAGGAGTGCAAATTAGCTCAATCATTTTGAAGAGTGATTTGACAAGTTGTAGCAAAAGCTGAAGGAAAGAGCCAGGAGGCAGCCCACCTCTAATGTCTTTTAACCACTGCACAATCTCTCCAGCCCCTTAGAAATAATTTTATTTGTGTATGTGTGTGTACGTGTGGAGATCAGAGCAGAGGGTGTGGAAATTCCCTCTATCCTATCATGTGGGTCCTAGGGACTGAACCGGATGTTATCAGGCATATAGGCAGATAGATACCTTTGTCCTCTGAGCCACTTCAGCAGCACTGGATGCATATAGATTGGATCATGTTGAATGACTTTATAGCAGCTGATAACGTATATTATCATGAGTTATGAAGCTAGTTTATTTAACAATATTAATCTTGTGATAAATAATCTAACAAAATTGCTTTGGGATTAATTCCTACAAGTAGAGTTGCTCAATTAAAATATAAACAAACAATTGCGTTTTAAGAGATTGACAAGGCTGGGTGTGGTGGTGCACTTATTAACTCAGGGCTACTCAATAGGCAGGATCTCTGTGAGTTTAGGCTTAGCCTGGTATGCATAGCAGGCCAGGACCAGCCAGAGTTACATAAGGAGACCATGTCTCAAACAAACAAAAAACAAATTTAACTGAATTTATTATTTTATCTTTAATATTAGTAGTTGATGATTAGTGGTTTATGATTTACTAAATATTAAATTACTATATGAGAATTTCCTATTTATTTTTCTAGTGGTATTTGAGAACATTTACCCTTATGTCCTGTAGCATTAAAATGTCTAGTTACAATGCAGCCAAGGCACTTTCCTGCCTACCTGCCGCAATGTTCTGGGTTCCCGAATGAAACACACACACCACACACCACACACACCCCCACCCACACACACACACTCCCTTTATATTTTGATATGCCTTAATCAGCTCAATGGCTGGGCCACTTCCTAACTTCTACCTAGTTAATCCAGCTCCCTCCGTTAAGCCGGAGTTATTACTAAGTCCTGTATTCTGTCTTGGCTGCCCTGGGCCTCTCTTGGCCTGCTCTCACCCGGCTCCTACATGACAGCCATGCTGTCTGTTCCCACCTTCTCAGGCATAGGGTTTCCTCTCCTCAACCTCTCCCAGCAAGATAGAACTCCTTCCTTTCTCTTTCCTTCTCCTTAGCCCAGGAATCCTAAAACCCTGCCTCTGTCTACCCTGCCCAGCCATTGGCTTTTGGCATCATTATTTACCAATCAGAACCAACTGGGGTCCATGAGGGACTTAATGGGGGCAATTTGGGGACCCAAATAAAAGAATATAAACAGCCACAATGTCCTAATCAGTGTATAATGCTAATTAATAAAACACAGTTAATAAGATACTAGATAGTAGTACAGTAATAATTGTTATTGTATTTTATAATTTTCTGTGTGTTTTAAATATATCTTTTTTTCTTTTAACCTACTAGCAGAGATGAAGGAAACTAGCTGGACATGGTGGTCTATACCTTTAATCTCAGCCCTCTGGAGGTAGAAGTAAGCTGATCTATAAGACCCTGTCTCAGAGAAAACAAAAGCCAAATCAAAAAGAAGGAAATTATTGGGTGGCCCGTGCCTTTATTCCTACTTAGCACTTGAGAGGCAGAGGTAGGCAAATCTTTGAGTTTGAGGCCATCCTGGTCTACCAAGTGAGTTCAAGGATAGTCACGGTTATAAGAGAAATCCTTCTTGAAATATTTAAAAAAAAAAAAAAAGGAAAGGAAGGAAAGAAAGAAATTAATCATTTTTATTTTAGATTTGTTAGTTTGATAGAAGATTTTACATGTGATTACTCCTATTTACATTTCTTTTGTCATTATTGCTGTGAATATATATTCAATCAAAAATGGAAAAACTTAATACATCTAGTATATAATAATATCCCTTATCAATGGTATTTTGTTCACTCCATGTAATCTTTTTTTTTAAGGCTAGTTAGTTTTTCAAGACAGGGTCTGTCTATGTAGCCCTGGCTGTCCTGGAACTCCAGGCTGACCTTGAAGTTCACCTGCCGCTGCCTTTTGAGAGCTGGGATTAAAGGAGTGCCCTATCACTACCCATTTATCCTATCTAGGCTTAAGGTAAATAAGTAAATATATATATGTGATAGATTTTTAAAATATTAAAATTAAGTATACTAATGGAATATGAGGTGGAGTTTCTCAAGAATCTGTGTCTCAGAATCCCTGTTTTTTTGTTTGTTTCCTTTGTGTCTTTGCTGTTTTGGAATTTTCTCTCAATTATCTTTTGAACCAAAAAGCACTTAAGAAAGGTATATTTGTTGTAAATGAGTATTTATAGAGGTCAACTGATATAAATGTATACTTTTAAAGAGGGCAGCACTAGGACTGTTCTCACAGTGATTAAGACCTTTGCCCTGAAACTGTAGACGTGAGACTACTGATAAGGGAAACTACTATATGCTAGATGAATTAAGTTCACAGAGCTACCTCCCACCGCCCCCCCCCCAAAACCCTATTATAATTTTAAGCCAAAAGGAATTTGATGCTTAGGATAAATTTCTTACTATGATATTATTCACAGATCCAGAAAACAGTCTGTTTTGGGATGGGAAGAGGGCTTGTGAAGTGTCTGCCATGAATGTATAACTTGTGTTTGGATCCTGAGCACTAATGTAAAAACTCAAATGTACAGCAGGAGTTAACTATAATCCCAGTATAGAGAGCTGGAGACAGGAGGATCCCAAGGATTGTTTAGCCAAACAATTTAGCCTAACTGGAGAGCAGTGGTTTAGTGAGAACCTGTCTCAAAAAAATAGATGGAGAGCCTTTGAAGTCACCTGACATTAGCCTACACACACACACACACACACAAGGAGAACTTTCTGGCATTTACATATTATGTTCTGTATGAAATGGTTAAAGATAGGTGTGTTAAATTAAAGGTACTGCAAACTCAGTGTTAGGGATTGAAATGAGTACTCTTAACCAGAGCTCTCTCTTCAGCCCCAAGCTATAGTATTCTAATTTACTTTCTGTTTTTAGGGCTGGAAGGAAGGCAGGCAGGCATGTTTAGTGTATGTGTTACTAATTTATATGATCATATATTTGGGTTTGGATACATGAGTAGTAGGATTCACACGTAGAGGTGAGAGGATAACCTCAGGTGTTTGTCTGGAGGTGAGAGGATAACCTCAGGCGTTTGTCTTCAGTGTTGTTGGAGACGGGAGACTGCTCTGGATGCTTTGAGCTTCTGGAGAATCTCTTCTTTCCCTTTCCATTCTGCAGTAGGAGTGCTGTATGTGCAGTGTTCCCTGAGTGCTGGGACGGAACTGCAATCCCCAGCAAGCACTTTGCTCACGGAGCATCTCTCTAGCCCTGTTTTTTTGTTTGTGTTTTAAGTTTTATTACCTCCCACCATATTTGGGGTGGGGTATAAGTGCCATGGCTGTGTGGCCGTCTTCTTCAGCATATGTGGTCTAGGACTTAAACTTAGTTGATAAGGTTTGGTGGCAAGGGCCTTTAGCTATTGAGCTATCTTACTGGCCCACTGTTTGCTTGTTTTTAGGGCATAAAACTACATAACTATAGCTGGCCTAGCATTCCCTATGTGATGGAGGTTGGTTTTAACTCAAAGCACTCTTCCCTGCCTCAGCTTCCTGCTGCTGGGATTACAGGAATTTGCCACCATATCCCACTTTGATTATCATTTCTAAAATTCACCTTTTTTATGTAGTGGAAGTATTGTTGTTTTTATTTTCATCATTGTATAGTTTTCGAGACTATATCACTAGCGTGTGTGTGTGTGTGTGTGTGTGTGTAACTCTGGCTGTCCTGAGCTCTCTATCCAGGATGGAATGTTTGAATTTGGAAATTACTATACAGCATCATCTTTTTTCCTTTTTTAAAGATTTATTTGCTTGTTTGTTTTATTTATTATACAGTGTTCTGCTTGCATGTATGCATGCAGGCCAGAAAAGGCCACCAGATCTCATTATAGATGAGTATGAGCCACCATCTGATTGCTGGGAATTGAATTCAGGACTCCTGGAAGTTTAAAATGAAAGACCCTTTAGTTTAAAGATGTGTGACAGCACAGCTTGCAGCAGCCTCTTGTATGCAGTTGTCAACATGGTTGACAGAGAAATTCTCCTGCGTTTGGTTTCTTTTACTGCCAGCAGCATTAAAGGATTCTTATTATTCTGTTTCTTTGCCATCAGAATATCACAGAATGGGACTGGGAATATAGGTTAGTGATAATAAAGTGCTTGTTTGCCACTAGATCCTGGGTTCAATTTACAGCACCACTTCTCAAATGAAATTGTATAGTATATATACTGATATGTTTATCTCTTATCCTCCCACATAAAACATAATCTTAGCCGGGTAGTGGTGGCGCACGCCTGTAATCCCAGCGCTTGGGAGGCAGAGGCAGGTGGATTTCTGAGTTCGAGGCCAGCCTGGTCTATAGAGTGAGTTCCAGGACAGCCAGGGCTATACAGAGAAACCCTGTCTCAAAAAAAAACAAATAAAAAAAAAAAAAAAACCCAAAAAAGAACAAAAGAACAACAACAAAAACAAACCCAAAAAAACAAAAAAAAAAAAAAAAAAAAAAAAAATGGATATGAGCTTCTTACTATCCATTGTCCTTTAAAAAATAAAAAAAAAAAAAAAACATAATCTTAAAACGAGTGGTGGTAGGTATACACCTTTAAGCCCAATAGGCAGGCAGAGGCAGGCAAATCTGAGTTAGAGGCCAGCATGTTCTACTCAGTGTGTTTCTAAACTATTTTCAAAAATCAAAATAAGATTACATTAAAATTAAATACACAAATCCTGGTCTCCATGTGTTACCCAGACTGATCTCTGATGCCTGGGTTTCAACAATGTTCCTACCTCAAACTTAGTCTTCTAAGTAAATGGCTCTGTGTCATACAGTGCTATTCTCAGCTTCCTTTGGCTGTTTTGATTACTGTAGCTCTCGTTCATCCAAAAAAGAATATATTCTATACCCGGTTGGTACCTGAAGCCTTAAATAAATCTTGTTTATAGTGTTTTTACATATTTTGTTGCTACATAGTTCAAACTAATGCTGTTTTCTATTTTACCTAAGCACTTAACACTCACCTTTATAATTTTAGGGAGAAAAGATTCATTTTATTGCAGACCGTAGAAGCCACAACATAGGCTTTTTTTCTCTTTCATTATTAAATTAAGAGCTTTAACCTTTTAGATTAAAAATAGAACTTTATAACTCTTCTTTAGTATATTCAAATTGTAAATAACATTTGTACCCATAATATGAAAAAGGAGGACATCTTGAATGTTAGCACTGTGTGTGTTTGTTTGTTTGTTTGTTTATATTTTGCATCCTTGACACAATTGAAATTTTAGTTTGGAGGGTTTTGGTTTTTTTAAGACAGGATTTCTCTATGTAATAGCCCTTGCTGTCCTGGATTTACTTTGTACCCTCAAACTCAAATAGATCCACCTGCCACTGCCTCTAGAGTGTTGGGATTAAAGGCAAGTACCACTATGTCCAGCCACCAATGAAAATTTAATGAAAGTTTAAAATGGAAGACCTTTGTAGATATTCTGATAGACATGTCTATTCTCCAAGATTAGTATTCTTTAATGTCAAGAGGTTTGGTTTTTTTGTTTTGTTTTTATTTGTTTTTGTTTGTTCGCTTGGTTGGTTGGTTGATTTCTGTTTTTTTGTTTTGTTTTGTTTTTTTGCGAGACTGGGTTTCTCTGGCCCTGGCTGTCCTGAAACTCTCTCTGTAGACCAGGTTGTCCTCAAACTCAGAAATCCACCTGCCTCTGCCTCCCAAGTGCTGGGATCAAAGGCAAACTGCCCAGCTTGTTTGTTTGTTTTTAAAGAAATAGGATATTTGTTGGGCGGTAGTAGCACATGCCTGTAATCCCAGCAATCTGGGAGGCAGAGGCAGGAGGATTTCTGAGTTTGAGGCCAGCCTAATCTACAGAGTGAGTTCCAGGACAGCCAGGGCTATACAGAGAAACCCTCTCTCGAAAAAACCAAATGCAAACACACAAAAAAAACAAACAAACAAAAAAAAAAGAAAGAAAGAAAGAGAGAGAGAGAAAGAGAGAAAGAAAGAGGATATTTAGGGGCCAAAGAGATGGCTCAGTAGTTAAGAATACTGGCTGCTCTTCCAGAGGTCCTGAATTCAATTCCCAGCCATCACATGGTGTCTCATAGCCATCTGTAATGGGATCCAAGGCCCTCTTCTGGTGTATCTGAAGAAACCCAACAGTGTAGTCACATACATAAAGTAAATAAATAAATCTTTTTTAAAAAATAGGATATTTTAAATAAAAACAAAGTAATCAGGAGCATATGTGGTAAAACATGCCTGTGAGCCCAGTAGCTGGGGAATCAGGCTTTATCATCACCTGCATAACAAGTTTGAGACCAATCTATTTCCAAGAACCACAAAAGTAGAGGTAACTGAGATAATTCAGTTCAATTATGAAGACCCACATGGGACTGGAGAGATGGCTCAGCAGTTAAGAGCACTGACTGCTCTTCCAAAGGTCCTGACTTCAAATCCCAGCAACCACATGGCAGCTCCAACCATCTCTAATAAGATCTGATGCCTTCTTCTGGTGTGTCTGAAGACAGCTACAGTGTACTCACATATAATAAATAAACAAATCTTAAAAAAAAAAAAAAGGAAGATCCACATGGTAGCAGAGAAAACTTGACTGCCACCAGTTGTCTGATCGCCACATGTGCATGAGTTGGCATTCCCTTCTCTCCCACATAATAACCTTTATGAAGAATTTTAAACACTCAAAAATTACAAAAAAGAAAGAATTGAAAATGGTAATTGAGTGTGCTGCTGTGTGTTAAACTGTGCTAAAATAAATAATATCCTATGTCAAGGACTGGCCTCAAGTGTATTGTGTTCCTGGAACCAAATTCATCTTGAAACCTTGGCTAATTTTGACTGTAAGGAGTAGGGTTCAGTAAAATACAAATTCCCATCTTGCTATATAAAGTACAAATAATGGGGCTGGAGAGATTGCTCAGCAGTTAAGAGCACCGAGTGCTCTTCCAAAGGTCCTGAGTTCAAACCCCAGCAACCACATGGTGGCTCACAACCATCTGTAACAAGATTTGACACCCTCTTCTGGAGTGTCTGAAGACAGCTACAGTGTACTTACATATATAAATAAATCTTTTTTTAAAAAGTACAAATAAGCCAGGCTTGAAGAAGTACACCTTTAATCCTAATACTTAAAGCAAAGGCAGACAGATCTTTGTAAATTAGAGGCAGCCTGGTCTAAATAATGAGTTCTAGGACAGTCAGGGATATATAGAGAGAGAGAGACCCAGCCTCAATGAATGAATGAATCAAATCAACCAATAGATAGATGGATGGATAAATAAATGGATGAATAAATAAATTAATAGTGAAATTGGGGCCTGAAGAGATTGCTTAGCAGTTAAGAGCACTGGCTACTCTTCTAGAGGACCTGGAACCCACATAGAGGCTCACAACCATCTCTACCTCTAGTCCCAAGAGATCTGACACCCTCTTCTGACCTCCAGGGATACTGCATACTTGTGGTACACAAGTTGATGTGTGGACAAAACACCCTTACATATAAAATAAAAATAACAGTTAAAAAATTTTTTTAAAGTACAAACTAAGACATAATGGTACATGCTTATAATCCTAGTATTGGAGGTGGAAGGAGACAGATAAGGAGTTCTAGTCCTGCCTTACATAGTGTGATGATTTGTTTATGCTCAGTCCAGGGAGTGGCACTAGTAGAGGTGTGGCCCTGTTGGAGTAGATGTGTCACTCTGGGTGTGGGCTTTAAGACCCTCATCCTAGCTGCCTGGAAGGACAGTATTCTGTTAGTAGCCTTCAGATGAAGATATAATCCTCTGAACTCTGCCTGCACTTTGCCTGCTTGGATACTGCCATGCTCCAACCTTGATGATAATGGGCTGAACCACTGAACCTTTAAGCCAGCCCCAATTAAATGTTGTCCTTTATAAGGCTTGCTTTGGTCATGGTGTCTGTTCACAGCAGTAAAACCATAAGACACATACTAAGTTTTTTTTTTTTTTTGGCTTTTTTCAATACAGGGTTTCTCTGTGTAGCCCTGACTGCCCTGGAACTCACTTTGTAGACCATGCTGGCCTCGAACTCAGAAATCCACCTGCCTCTGCCTTCCAGAGTGCTGGGATTACAGGCGTATGCCACTGCCCGGCTAGTAAGTTCATTTTTAACCTGACGTATGTGAGACGCTATAGGACCCTCTTCCCAATATAAAACAGAGGCGGGGCTAAGGATATGGTTTCAGTGAGTAAAGTACTTACTGTACAAGGATGAGGACCTGTATTCAGAGCCCATGCACCTTTAAAAAAGGGGGAAAAAGTAGAGTGTGACAGGGTATACCTATAGTCCCAACTCTGGGAAGGTGGAAACAGGCAGATTTTGAGGTCCAGAAGTTTTGTTGTTGATTGTTTTGTTTCTCAAGACAGTCTGTGTAGCTTGGACTGTCCTAGAACTTTCTCTTTACAGCTGGGTGGCCTCAAACTGATGAGAGATTTACCTGCCTCTGCCTCCTGAGTTCTGGAATTAAAGGCAAGTGCCACCACGGCCTGGCATGAGAAGTCATGTCAAAAAAAATGATATAATGTTTGTTTTTAAAGGTGTTTTAGAAAAGCGTTTTGTTATACTTTCATATGGACCAAACAAGATGAAGAAGTATCCTCTCTTTTGCCTAGAGTTGGTAAGATGGCTAAGTGGGTAAAGACTCCTGTCACCAGGCCTTACAAACTGAATTCCATCTGCAGAACTACCTGGGAGGAGAAGAGAACTGACTCTTGAATGTTATTCTCTGACCTTCACATATGTGCTATATGTAGTATTCATGCTTACACACACGCACACACAGTATCAGCTGAGCATCAAGCTCAGTGGTAGAGCACTTACCTAGCATGCTAAAGACTCTGGGTAAGGTCCCCGCAGCTCTAGGTATGTAGGGGTATGGGGGTAGTGTGATTCAAATGGCAATAGCTTGTGCCTCAGCCATAAATTGGAGTCTGTAGTAGGATTTTGTTTGTAGTGGTGATCCCCTTTGTGGCCCCATCACTTGGATTCTCAAAGGAAAACACAGATCATGTTCAAAGACCAGTCTAAGCATAGGGGATAGAAAAGACCAACCAGCTAAACTGCAGACCTGCTACGAGCAAATCTTTGGTATTTCGTTCAGAATTACTGTTCTCTATTACTTGTTCCTTTGCTTTTGTCCTGTTTGCTTGCTTGTTGCTTTGTGATAGGCTATCACTATGAAATGTAGGCTGGCCTTGAACTCATGATCTTCCTACTTTAGCCTTCCTGAATGCTGGGATTGCAGGTGCATGCCACTATACCTAGCTTGTTTGCTATATTCATATTCACACACACAGAAAGTATCATTGTGTAGCTTTGTCTGCAACTTGCTTTGTAGACCAGGCTGGTTTCATCTCACAAAGATCCACCTGACCCCTGGAGTGCTGGGGTTAAAGGTGTATGCCACTTTGCTCTTTGGGCCATGGGAATTTTACAAAATATTTGAACCATAACAATAATCCTTGCATTGCTTGGGGGCCATGGGGTAGCTTGACTGCTTGACACAAAGAGTTCTATAAAAGTATGCTTTTTTGTTCTCAAAGAGGTGTCTTACGTTGCTTGCTGTTTAATGCCGTGGATTGAACCTAGGGCCTTGGCTATGTCAGCAAGCAATCTACCACTGAGCTATAAATGTTCTCAACTAAAGTAATTCTAGAGACTTTAAGAACAGAGCAATCACTTTGACAGGGGTAATTTGAGAGATCAGCAGTGCTTTCAAGAAGCAAGGTCTGATGAACTTAGTAATCCCAGCTCTCAGGAGGCTGAGGCAAAATGATCATAGTCAAACTCTGTCTTTAAACTACATCAGTAACAGGGGCAAGAGAGGTGTCTCAACAGTTAAAGAGTATGTACTATTCTTATAGAAGACCTGCCCACATCAAGTAGCTAGCAACTGCTTATAAATACAGTTCTAGAATTTGCTCCACTTTAGTATAAGTGTAGTAGAGAGTGAATTGTTCTGTTGTTTGGCCATTCTCAGCATAAGTATGTATGCCTTTTTACAGTTGCTTGTTAAAATTCTGAATACCTACATGTCAAGTGAGGGCCTTGAGCTCAAGGGGGTTTTAGTAGTTTTTATTCTAATGTAAACTTAATTGAGCACTGTAGAAAGGATATCTTGGATTTTACTTATAAATACATGACACTTTGTTAGGAACCAGGCTACCAGGTTTTCTTAGGCTAATGCCCTTCATAGTACCATTGCTTTATTAGCTTAGTGATCTTTTACGTGATAAATAAAAGTACCCTAATATATTAAAATATATTTTATTAAAATATATATGGTAGGTAATAGACAATTAAGAGCGGACAGCCACTAAAAGTCTGTGTCATTCTACCAGTTTACTAACCTATTCCCTCACAGGTTACTTTCCTAGAAGACAATGGCAGATCTTTGCTCTATGGGATCTGGAAAGGGGACTGGCAGGTCTGGGGAAGGGTGCAGTGAATATCTGTCACTCCATACTTTGTATATTTGAGCTATCCTTGTTTGATGATATCCGGATAATCAAGCCATAGAAAACCCTGATTGTTTTTGTTTAAGTTTTTTCCACGACTGTTGTTTTCAGAAAAATTGACTGTTCTTTAATGGGAATGTTAAAACCATTTCACAGTCTTTAGCAGTTTCATTGTACCTTGATGTCTCTAGCTGTGTATGGATTGACTATAAAGACTGCTTGAGTTGTAGGAGAGGATAGGGAATCCTTGCTGTCAAGCTGAGCAGTGGAAAGTAGAGACAGGAGAACTGCTGGAAGTTTGAAGACAAATGAAAACTAAGTTGGATATGGTAGTACATGTCTTTATTCCCAGAATTCAAGAGACAGAGGTAGGCTGATTTCAGTGAATTCCAGGCCAGCCAGAGTTACACAGTAGAACCAAATCTCCAAAGAGAGTGAAGAGCGACCAATTTTGAAACATATATGATAATCTTAAAATTGGCCTACCTATGGGACTCCTGACTAGGCTGGATTAGTAGTCCATTCCTGTGATATAGGGTCATCCATCGAAACTGCAGGAACAGCATATTTGTCTGTTGAGAATTATCTTTTGCCTTAGAAATTCCTAAGTATACTAGTGCATCTAAGTGGTGAATTCAGAATATACAATTTCACAGTAGTGCTTTGCTCTGGTGATTGTTCAGTGTTCAAATGGCCAACCTCATGTTTTAGAAATGGGATACAGAGCTGTGTACTCTAAAAGCAATATCTCCCTCCTGAAGTACTTTATGCCAAGCAGTATCTGGGAAGGATTCTATTCAGTTCTTTGTCTTTACAAGAAATATCTAAACTATATTAGCTGTGTTTGGTGCTAATAACAAAAAGCCAACAAGATTTATTGTGAACCCTTAAAAACTGGACCAGCAATTTAACAACTAAAACAAAATGTTATCATTAAGATAAAGGTTTTTCCCAAAGTAGTAGGATACATCTTTATTTATAACATTGGAGAGTCAAAAAGAAGTTGTTCTATGAGTTTGAAGACAACCTGGATCTAGCAAGAGCTAAATAGAAAGACTATGTCTTTAAAAAAAAATTACACTCATACACATAGACACACGCATCCGTGAGTGAGGTTTACTATGTAATGACCATTCCCTTTGAAAGCTTAGTGTTTAAGAAGACTGAATTAAACCTAGCCATGGTGGTATACATCTTTAATCCCAGCACTTGGGAGGCAGGGACAGACAGATCTCTGAGTTCAAGACTAGACTGGTCTTGAGGGAGTTACAGGACAGCAGTGCTACCCAGAGAAACCCTGACTTGAAAAACAGTAACAACACAAATAATAATAAATAATAGAACAAAAATAAACACGACTGAAATAGGTTGAGAAATGTCCTATTTGACAAACTAGCAAGGTAAAGTGGATATTTGACTCCATCTACTTTCACCTACTGATACTAAGTTCTTTTTTGAGAATTTAAGGCTCAAAGTAATCAACATTTGTTTAAATCCTCATTTTATAATCTGTAATAAGCTTTTGACATGGACTAATCAACATAATCTTTACAATTATTTTATCAGTTAAGAATTATTAATCCCAGGGCAGTGGTGGCATATTCCTTTAGTTCCAGCATTTGGGAGACAGGCAAGTGGATCCCTGTAAGTTCTAGGCTAGCCTGGTCTACAGAGCAAGTTTCAAGACAGCCAGAGCTACAAATAGGAACCTTGTCTCAAAAAAGAACCAAGACAAAAGAAAGAAAGAGAATTGTTTATCTCACTTTATGGAAGATGGGGACCTTTCTGAAGGTCATGGAGTAGAACCAGGATTCAAATTTAAGGAACTCACTCCAGAATCCACGTTGTTTTATCATTTTTTGTTTTTTACCTTTATTTAAGAGAGAGTGTATCAGTGGTAAGTGTGCCATGGTGTGCATGTAGAAGTGAGAAAACAACTTGCAGGAATCAGTCCTCTCCTGCCGTATGGATCCTATGGCCTTAACTTAGTTTGTCAGGTGCTGTGGTAAACACCTTATACACTGAGCTATCTTACTATCCTGGGTTGTTTGTTCATTATTGGAGACAGGGTTTTCCTGTGTAACCTTGGCTGGCCTGGTTAGTTTAGAACTAATAATCCTTCTTCCACTAACTCCTGAGTTTTGGGAAAACCCATGATCTCCCAAATGAGATGCACTGAAATACACTATCTTCTGGTTTGGAAAGGTGTTGGAAACCAGTTTTCCTACATGGATAAAACTTAACAGAAAAATATAGCCCTGACTCCCCCTTCATACAGATCTCTTTCCTGACTGGCTCCTGGGGGTAGATTACCCATTCCTAATACCAAGCACAAGTTGGTGAATAAATGAGCCAAAAGGACCTTCTCTGTAGTCCTGAATGAGTTTTATACTGACATTCAGCAGCATAACATGGTTCCTTATCTGCAAATTAAAAGTTTGCTTCATGGGATCATTTAGGGGATTAAGTAATATAGCATACTTACCAGTTTCTGGCTCTGAGTAAATGCTTGGTATATGTTAACAATTTGTATTGCTATTGTTCTTTAGCTTTTAGAGCAATACTTAAGCAGTTTGTCAGAGACTACTAAGACCCAGTTAGGTGGGTAGTTTTCCTTTGGTTTTATTTAATAAGACAATAATCTTATTCTATGTATTTCTCTTGACTCTTTTGGTGCGAAAAGCAGAGAGGTAAAGCATTATTTAACAGATGTATGGATTCAAGCAAGAAACTGAGGTCCAATTGCAAGGAAATGACTTGTATAATTCAGAGCCCTGTCTGAGGAGACACAGAGGACCCTAGAGGGCGGAGAGTGAACACAGCGCAGGGGCTAGTTCCAGAGTCGCATCTTCGGTTAGTTCAATTACCAGCATGGGTGAGGGTCCCTTGTCAGTAAGCAGAGATCCTTCCCCTCTCTGCTCCAATAATGTGAAATAGGATTTGTGACTTATCCAAAATAGGCAAGGAAGCTCTATAACTAGAGGTTTGTGGAGACCTTTGTCCCACCTTTTCCTGCACTAGCTTCCCCAGAGGCTTATTTGCCAATTGTTGTTCCTCAGATTTAGAGTTAGCTTGCTCTGTAGGTTCCCAATCTGAATGGTTGCCGCCGCTGTCCTTGTAATCACCACCACCACAGGTGTTGCTGCTACTGGCCATTCAGCCATTCACAGTTTGCTGCTATTAAGAATATAATCTGCTGTGAAACTTTCACCTTCCTCCTTTCTTCCTGTCTTTGGTGTTGTACTTCTTTCTCCTGGTGCTTTTGCTGTACAACCAATGTTAGACTTCAAAGTTACTAGCTTATTACCTCTCAAAGGAGACGAATTAGCCATAGAAAGGAAGGTAATTGAGAGAGAATCTATGCCTCTGTGCTTACTAGTGTGGGAGTGAGGAGTGGGTGCTTGCTCAGGAGAACTCAGGAGAGTGCTCTACAAAACCTGGAGACGCAATGGCATAGCCTGCACAAGGACAGTGCCCTGGCCTGCTGGAGGCAAGGCAGAAGACAAGTTTTACCTTCTCCTACCCACTTCCCTAAACTTAATCTCACTTTGCCACATATACTATTCCAAGTCTGTGGCATAAAACAAACAGCCATCTGACGTATTGGTGAAAATTCTTATTTTTCATAAAATGTTTCAGCTTGGGGATTGGAAAGGCCATCTGTGCCTTCCTGTCTCTGTTACTTTAAGGGTTATAGTTAATGGCTTTTTTTTTTTTTTTTTTTGTCTTTCTTTTTACAGGGAACTCTAATGATCCATGACAAAGAGGTCACTCTTGAGTATGTGCCAAGTCCAGATTTTTGGTACTGCAAACGAGTAAGTACTAAAATTTCTGTTTTAGAAGTAAGCATTCCAGAGGCCCTATTCTACTTACCACCTAGTCTACTGTTTCCTTGCATTGCACTCAATAAAATAGTCTTTAAAGGAAATGAAATTAGCATTCCACTTCTCCATATCTCTAGGTATTCTAATTATGAAAAATTTAAGCCATACTCTTACTGGAAGTTTTATTGCAGTGAGACTGAAAATTCAATTTCAGTTTTTATTGCTAATAGTTTAAAATTAACTACAATGTAAATGTGGTGGTGCATATCTTTAATCCCAGCAGCTCTTGGGAGGTAGATACAGGCAAATCTCTCAGTTCAAAGCCCAACTAGTCTAGAAAATGAATTCTAGGACAGCCAAGCATACACAGTGATCCTGTTTCAAAAATAACAACAAAAAATTATAAAATTTATGATACATGGTTTAGCAAGTCAGAATGTGTGCGTGTATATATACACAATTATACATTTTATATATACACATATAGATACATGTATATGCATATATACATAAATGTACATGTGTATGTGTGTTGGTACCTGGGAAGATGACTCCTTGGTTAAGAGCACTTGCTGTGAAAGCAAGAAGACCTAAATTTATTGCCTGAGTTCCCTATTTCCCATATAAAACCCATGTAAAGATGTTCTTCCAGTTTTCTTTTTATTGTTGTGGTAAAACACCATGACCAAAAGTAACTTAGGAAGGAAAGGTTTTATTTTACCCTCCAGTTATATTGCATCGTGAAGGCAGAAATTCAAGTCAGCAACTGGAGGCAAAAACTAACGGAGAGACCATAGAGGACTGCTATTCACCTTGCTTTCTTAAACAATAAAACCCAGAAACACAGCCCAGCAGTGGTGGCGCTTGCCTTTACTCCCAGCACTTGGGAGGCAGAGGCAGGTGGATTTCTGAGTTCGAGCCCAGCCTAGTCTTCAGAGTGAGTTCCAGGACAGCCCGAGCTACACAGAGAAACCCTGTCTTGAATCAAAAAACCAGAAACACCTACCGAGGGTTTGCATTGCCTATAATGGGCTAGGCTCTCCTATATCAGTTACTAATTAAGAAAATGTCCTAGAAATTTGTCTTCAAGCAATGTAATAAATACATTTTCTCAAGGATCTTTCTTCCCAGATGACTCTAACTTATCTAAAGTTGACCCCCCCCCCAAAATGCCCAGAGACAAATAGGTACCAGATGGAGAATGATAGAGGAAAACACCTGATATTTTCCTCTAATCTCTGCCTATACACACGTGTGCACACAGAATAAATATACAGTAAATATATATGGTTTGGAGAGATAGCTTAATCAGGGAAGAACTTGTAGACCAAGTTACTCAGAGATCTGCCTGCCTTGAATGCTGGGATTAAAGGCATGCACCATCACTCCCACCTGGCAGGGAGGCCTGAACTATATAAGAGAAGGGAAACCCAGCTCATATGGAACAAGCAACAATGCAGTTATTATTTTTGTAGATATGATGTAACTAGCTGCTTGGCTTCCTTGAAATGGTGAGGTGTAACTTGGAGTTGTAAGCAAAATAAATACTTTTTTTCTCCCCTATGTTACTTTTTGTCTGGGTATTTGTCACAGCAACAGAAATGAAACTGTAGCAGGAAACTAAGGCAGGAAGATCACAAATTCATGAACATTCTGGACCTTGACCCTATCTCAAATACAAAACAAACAACAAAAAACCCACATAGTTCAGAGGCACATTAAGTACCTTCACAATATTGTGCAAATATTCACCCTCCAGACCTGGTGACCAAACATTAGACTTGACCTATGCTAAACAAGTCTTCTGCTCTTGAGTCTCACTGGGTGGTAACAGTTTATACATTTAATTTCAGCACTTAGGAGGTAGAGGAAGGTGACTCTGTGAGTTAAAGGCCAACCTGGTCTACATAGTAAGGCTCAAGACAGCCAGGGCTACATAATAAGACCTGTCTCAAAAACAAAACAAAACCTAACAACAACAACAGGAAAAGGTGGAGTCTTATATGGTCCAATCTGTGCCAGCCTTCCAAATGATGGGAATAAAGGTGTGTGTTACTACACCTGGCACATTCAGGTGTTTGATCTATTGCAGTATTTTGATTATTTTATGGTGCTGAGGACCATACTACAAAGACATTTTTAGTCTCTATTAGTTCATCTTGTGTTGTGTGATGTTAAGGGTGCAACTTTGGTGTTTGGCATATGGCATTTTCAATTCTTAATATTCCATTTAATGAAACTATTTCACCAACTGAATCATTTTGAAGTCTTATCAGAAGTCCACTTATCACTAGGGTGGGAGGGCAATGGTACACACCTTTGATCCCAGCACTCATGAGGGAGAGACAGGCTCATCTCGGAGTTCCAGAACAGCCAGGGCTACACAGAGAAACCTCGTCTCAAAAAATCAAAAGAAAAACAAGTGAGTCTATATATATTTAGATTTATGTATTTATTTTAGATTCTCCAATTTTAGTCTAAATTTTTATGTTTATTCTTAAAGTCAGGACCATGGTTGTTGGGATTTAGGCCTTGTCGGGGGAGGGGGAGCAGGTGTTGTGTAGCATTGGCTGTCCTGGAACTCACTCTGTAGATCAAGCTGGCCTCAAACTTGCAGAGATCTGCCTGCCTCTAGCTCACAATTACTGGGATCAAAGTTGTGCACCACCACTGCCTGGAATAAATTGTTTTTAAATGTCACTTGGTAATAAAATGAAATGAAGTACTAATACATGCTACAACTTAGATGGACCTTAAAAATGTTATGCCAGGCTGATGTCCATATATTGGAAAGTTTTATGATGTTAAGGGTGGAAAATAACTTCAAGAGTTTCTTTGAGAATGATGAAAGTGATTTTAAATAAAATTATCTCAGTGGTTGCGCTACATACTTACTAAATATTATTAAGCTGTATACTTAAATATGTAAGTTTTATGATACGTAATTGTGCCTACTTACTAAGTTAAGATACTGACCCTGCTGTTGGAGCTTGGTAAGCAGCAGGTCAGTCTGCCATTGTTAATAAATGGAGCTATCAAATACTTTGAGGGTATCCTAGGATATTCCTTTTTTTCTCTCAATTTTGTTAGTTATTACTGTGTTGCATATTCATTTTGGTTTCTAAAAATGGTTTGGGTCACATTAAAGTCTTTCTTTTTTACCTGCAGTGCAAGGCTAGCACTGGTGGGCATCAGTCTTCTTGTTCATTCTGCAAGGGCCCCAAGGAAGGTAAGTGTCTTAAACAATGAACAAATAATTTATTTTTATTTTTAAAAATAGACATCTCAGAGGCTAGAGAGATGGCTCAGTGGCTAAGAAATAAACAGTTCTTTCAGGAACCTGAGTTTGGATCTCAGCACCCACATAAGGCAGCTCACACTTGCCTTTAACTCTACCTCTAGAGTATCCAAAGTTGTGATCTGGCCTCCCTGGGCACTTACACATATGTCAATACACACAGACAGATACATATACATACATTAAAAAAAATATTTTTTAATTGACCCAGCCTTTAATCCTAGTACTTGAGAAACTACAGGACAGTCCAGGGTTTGAGGCCAATGTGTGCTACATAGCAAGAGCATTGTCAGAAAACGAAAGTTGAAAGGCGCCTTTAACCAAAAGTAAAGATTAGGAAAAAGAGTATAAGCTTTAAAAGAAGAGGATAAGGAGGGAAGGAAAGAAAAAAATGAAAGAATTGACACCATAAAAACAAATCTGTGAAGCTTTAAAAAATATAGTTCAGATCTGGCAAAATGGCTCAGTGAGAAGTATGATTTCAGTTCCTAGAACCCATGTTAAAAAGCCAGAAACGGTAACACACATCTGTAATGGCACTAGGTCTGTGCTGAGATGAGAAGCTGACTGACCAGCTAGCCTAAAGTGTAAAGCAGTGCAGCCAAAACAAGAGAGACCTTGGCTCAACGAGCTAGGAGAGAGAGAACAGACACCGTTAGTTGTTTCTGACTTCACATGTGCACTGTGCTAGTTACAGGTCATGACATACAAACACACTAATTTAAAAATTTGGAGAGAAAATAGGCATGTTTGTTCATTTTGTACTCATAAAGCAGAAATAGGTTTATCTTTTATGGTTAGAGGCCAGCCTGGTCTAATTTCATTTTTTGAGGGTCTCACTATATAACCCTGGCTGCCCTAGAACTTGCTCTATAGAGCAGGTCAACCCTGAACTAGGAAATCTGCCTGCCCTCCTGAGTCCTGGAATTAGGTGTGTGCCACCTACTGCCCTGCTGATTATTTTTTATTTATTTTTTTCTCCTCCAGGTACAGTTTAGGGTTAGTAGCCTATTTGCCTAGTATTCAACTCAAGAAAGAACTCTTAAGGTACTTGGGCAGATGGTTTATGAAAACCTTACACAGAAGGTATCAGAGCCAAGCCTGTAGTACTTGCATACAGGTTTGATTCTCATTATGTCACAAACACAAGGAAAAGGAAGAGGAGAAACACAATCATATATATTCATTGATCATATGATATTAGTATTAAATAACCACTACAGTGCTCTCATAGAATGCCTCTGAGCCACATGGCTTCCTTAGTACAAATGAATAAATTATAGGAAAAACAAAACAGAAAGAGGACTGACAATGGAAAAGGCTCATCAGGTAACTCCTAACAGTTATTCTCTGACTTCTACACATACCATGACACATACACAGCAATATGCGTAAACTAAACAAATGAATAAATTATCTTTAATTATGCGAAGAAAATGAATTACAAAAACCTCTAAACAAATAGTTTGCCATGGGTTGTATTATGACAGTAGAAGAAGCAAAGCTTCTAGACATGTTCTTTGGATATATGCCACTAAGTCCTTAGACACCATGTCATTGCTAATTGTGTCTCTCATTCATTCTCTTTCTCTCTCTTTTTCTCTTTCTTTCTCTTCCCTTTACCTTTTATTCTTTTCCCCTTCCTCTCTTTCTCTCCTATATACTGAGGTTCTAACATAGGACCTAGTATGAGACTATGAAGGTTCTCATGATGTAGCCCTAGTCGGCCTGGAATTGCTATGTAGAACAGGCTGGCTTTGAAATCACAAAGATCTTCCTGCCTCTATCTACGAGTTAATTGATTTTTGATTTGGGGGCATGGTCTAATATATCCCTAGTTGACCTTCAAGTCATTGTGTAGACATTGAAGAACTTCTGATTCTCTTGCCTGTACTTTCCATGTTCTGTGGTGGTGCTGCAGATGGATGCTGTCATAGTCAGCTATTTAGTTTGTCTTTCTAAACCTCCCAAGTGCTGGTTCCTACATATGTTTCTATTGTTGGTAATAATAATCAGGCCCAGAAGGTATGAAGATGAATTTATTGAACTGTATATTGTATAAACTTTTAAGTGATTAGTATTGTTGTTGGTCTTTGTTTGATGATACTTTTCTTTTCATTTTTTTATTTTGTATGTATGGGTTTTGCTGCATGTTGGTCTATGGCCCATGTGCATATGGTGCCCACAGAGCCAAGAACTGTAACTGGAGTCACAGGTGGTTGTGAGCTACCAAGTGGTTGCTGGCAACCGAATTCAGGTTTTCTGAAGAACAGCAAGTGTTCCTAACCTCAGAGCCATCTCTCTAGGCCCTTGCCTTTTGGTTGGTTGGTGGGTGTGTGGGTGGGTGGTTGGTTGGTTGGTTGGTTGGTTTTTTTGAGATAGGATTTCTCTGTATAACATCCTGGCTGTCCTAGCTTCAGACTTAGAGATCTGCCAGCTGCTGCCTTAGATTAAAGGCCTGGGCCATCAATCTGGGCTTTTGTTGTTGTTTTTAAACATTTATTTATGTATATGAATACATTGTCACTGTCTTCAGACACAACAGTAGAGGGCATCAGATCCTATTACAGATGGTTATGAGCCACCATGTGGTTGCTGGGAATTGAACTCAGGATCTCGGGAAGAGCAGTCAGTGCTTAATCACTGAACCATCTCTCCAGTCCTTGTTTTTGAATTTATTTTATTTATATAAGACTGCTCTTCTGAGCCATTCCTTCAGCTTCCAATTAGGATTAGGTGTTTTATTTTAAAATTTATTTTTATGTGTCTGTGTGAGTGTAAACCACCTTTTTGTAGGGGCTATAGAGGTCAAAGAGACAAATATTAGCTGCCTGGCCGCCTATACATTCTGGGAAACACAGGCAGGTCCTCTGGAAGAACAGCAAGTACTCTGTACTACCAAGTAATCTCTTCAAACCCATGATTAATTTTTTTTAATTTACGTGTATATTTGTCTTACATGTATATATGTGCACCACTTGAATGTTTGGTATGCACAGATGTCAGAAAAAGGAATAGAATTCCCTGGAACTGGAATTACAGATGATTATGAACTGTTAATGTGATGTTGGGAACTGAACCAAGTTCTCTGCTAGAGCAGTAAGTGCTATTAACCACTGAACCATTTCCCTAGAGCCTGTTTAATTTTTTTTAATGACCTCAAGAACCATCAGAAACTTTTCGTAGGTATTTCTGAGATGATATTAAAGGCATTTTGTTAGTTTCATGAAGTTTTATATATTTTCCATTTAAATTTCCCTACTGACAGAAGTCAAACAGGAACTAGTATCCTATCCTCAACCTCAGAAAACATCCATACCAGTACCCTCAGAAAAACAGTCCAATCAGCCACGACCTGCTGATAAGGAGCATGAACTCAGGAAGCGGGAGGAAGGCCAAGAGTCAAGATTGGGACACCAGAAGAGAGAGACAGAAAGATACTTCCCACACTCTCGAAGGGAAGGGCCCAATTTCCGAAGAGACCGGGAAAAGGAGTCATGGTCTGGAGAGACACGCCAGGATGGAGAGAGCAAAAGTGAGTGATTTGTCAAACTATGTGACAGATTGGCAGCACAGGTAAGTGGCTTCTATCCAGCTGCGGTGCAGGACAGCCAGTGGAGCTGTGCACAGCGGAGAAGGCATTGCCTTGAACTAGCTTTACTAGTCAGAGGGAGCTGTATCTTCTACATAGCACATTACTATATTTTTTTTAAAATGCAGTAAGATGTGATTTTTAGGTTTTACATATTGGTAATAAAAAGAAAAGTGGGAAGTATTTCTTTATTAAAAAATTTAGTAGAGCAAAGTATTATGTAGATTAAAAATGGCCATTAAGTTCTTGGAGCTTCAAATTTTATGTTTCTTTCCCTAATATCTCTTTTCTGTGCTTGTTTCATTCAGCGATCATGCTGAAACGCATCTATCGTTCCACTCCACCTGAAGTGATAGTTGAAGTGCTGGAGCCCTACGTGCATCTCACTACTGCCAATGTCCGCATCATCAAGAACAGGACTGGCCCCATGGGTCACACTTATGGCTTTATAGACCTCGACTCCCATGCAGTGAGTCTTTCTTGTTTTAAAATGAGGGCTGAGGACTGGCAAACCCCTGGTAATGTTTGGGGAAGCAGGGCATGGGGGGCATGCCTGGAGACCCAGCTGCCTAGAAGCTGAAGCATGTGATAACAAGTTCAAGGCTAGCCTCTGCTACAAAGTGAGCCCCTGTCTCAATTTATAAAGGGGGAGGGAGGTTGAGAAGAATCAGTAGTGAATTCTCTCCTTTGGAACTAATGTTCATTTAGGTAAGCTTCTGCCCTAAAAAGACTTTGAGAACAAATCTAAGCACCAAACTCTTCTACATTTTAGTGTTTTTTTCTAATTTTTTCTTACTTCTTTCTAGTCACAATTGGTTATATATTTGATAGTAATAGGAGATTCTTCTTTTCCAAAAAAGTATATAATTTATATATATGTATATATATAATATATACTAATATATCTATTAGTATATATTATACTGATAGATATATAAAAATAGTTTTGTTTGTTTGTTTTTTGAGATAGGGTCTCCCTCCATATCTTTTGCTGTCCTAGAACTTACTTTTTAGGCCAGGCTAAACTCGAACTCACAGAGATTCATCTGCTTCTCCCTCCTGAGCATGGAGATTAAAGGTGTGTGCCACCATGCTTGGCTTTAATAAAATCTTGTTTGAATTTTTGCTTGTGAGGCTCTTTCCTATAAAAATGTCATAAAGATAGTAATGCAAATTGTTATTTCTCAAATATGCTAAAAAGTTATCAGAGACTTTGTGAACTAGATCTAAAGGTAATCGCAGCCCAAGAGAAGGGAATTTCTAAGGCTTATTTTCAGTTGGACACCCAGAGGTCCTGAGTTCAACCATCTGTAATGGGATCTGATGCCCTCTTCTGTGCGGCTGAAGACAGTGACAGTGTACTCACATACATGAAATAAATACATAAATCTTTAAAAAAATTTTAATAAAATAGTGGGAAGAGAGCTTGGTGCTTATATAGTATGCATGAGGCCTTACATTCACCACACACACACGCACACGCACTCAGTTATTTTTACCAGCCTGCTCTTACTGTAAAAATTATTAAATAGCAGAAAAGGGAGAAAGATGATTCAGTGGTTAAGAGCACTTGTAGCTCTTCTAGGAGGACCTAGATTTGACTCTGAGCATGTGTATTCTGGCTCACAACTGTTATAACTCCCATGTCCAAAGGTTCTGTTGCCATCATCTGTCATCCTCAGGCACTAGGTGTGCACAGACCTACAAGCAGAACACCCATTCATGTAAATTTTACTTTAAAGTTTTATATGCTTATATAATATATACATAATTTATATATATTTTAGATTTATCTAAATTTTATATTATTTCTATTTTATATTATGACATTTTTAATATAGATGCATTTTTATATTCTTTTTCTAAGGATGTAGTCATTTTTATCTTTGGGTTCAAGTTTGACTTTGATTCTTTAGGAAGCTCTTCGAGTAGTGAAGATTTTGCAGAACCTTGATCCACCATTTAGCATTGATGGGAAGATGGTAGCTGTAAACCTGGCTACTGGAAAACGAAGGTAAGGCCTCATTCCAGTTTTAGGTAAGAAATTGTTCCTCCTGGATAAGCGACAGAGTAGGGCATTGTGAATTCCCAGCACAAGCTGTTTCAGATACATACTTATACATTTTCTTTTTTCTGTAGTTTGCTTTATTCTAATTATAGAATTGTTCTCATTTTTAAATAGTATTCCCACCTGGACATGATGTTGCAAGCCTTTAATCCCAGCACTCAGGAGGCAGAGGCAGGTGAATCTGAGTACAATGTCAGCCTAATCTCATAGCAAGTTTCAGGCCAGCTAAGTGTCTATTACAAGACCTTGTCTCTAAATGCATGCATACGTACATAAATACATAGATAAATAAATTAAGTATAAAGTATTCCTGGATGCTTTAGGCTTTGACTGCCTTTTATCTTTAGGGGCCAGAAAAGTTGGTATAGTTTTGGGTTTATAAGTACTTTGTTGTATATTGTTTCTTTGAGACAAAATCTCATGTTAAAGCCCTTACGGGCCTGAAACTCATTGTGTGGAGTAGCCTCAGTTACAGCAATCCTCTTGCCCCAGTCTCCAGAAGGCAAAGAGTATAGCCAGGGGCTAGCACATCTGGTTGATGTGTTTAAGTATGCAGGGGAAAAAGTCTCTCAGTAGATCTTCCTATGTTAGTATCTTGAGTAAATATATATAGTCTTCCCATTGCCCGAGCCTCAGTCATCCTGGAATATCTAATTCAGTTATTCTTCTTTACTCATCTTGTCCAAAACGTGATACCTGGGAGATAACTCATCAGAGAGATGAGTTCATAGAGGTGCTTTTACTTAGCACCTCTACTTAATTGATTGTTTTGCTCCAATAAGTTACTTTGCAGGAATCCCACTGCTGTTTCAGTCAAGTATCTGGATCGCTAACCTGCTTGCTGTCTAGGTTGGTTCATTTTTCTACACACTGAGGAAGAATTTCAGTGAATCTGTATGATTAGGCATTCTCAAGGTAGCTTTTGGTAACAGGCTTTTAATATGTCATATTTTATATTGCAGAAATGATTCTGGGGACCATTCTGACCACATGCATTACTATCAGGTAGGCTTTAACACATGGTGAATATAATTTTTAAAATATTCATGCAACTAAAAGGATGACTGCAATTGATGAGTGTGTTAAGAATAGTGACTGTTATATACTTCCATAATTCTACTTTGGTTTCTCTAATAGGGTAAAAAATATTTCCGAGATAGGAGAGGAGGAAACAGAAATTCAGACTGGTCCTCAGATACAAATCGACAAGGGCAACAGTGTGAGTAACTGTTTTGTTTTTCTTGGTGTTTTTTCCCCCTGACTTATATTCATTACTTAAAATCTGTGTGATCACAAAGGTAGCAAAGAAATTGTTAACTCATCAATGAGAGTATATCTCATATAGCCTCTTTACCTATTCAAATTGGCTACTGTAATTATTTATTTGTTCTTAGTAAGCCCCTTAGTAATAATTTTATTTGACAGGAACTAATGCTGGCTTTGATTTAATTCCTTGTAGCATCATCTGACTGCTACATATATGATTCTGCTACTGGCTACTATTATGACCCCTTGGCAGGAACTTACTATGATCCTAACACCCAGGTTAGTTTTTTTTGTTTGTTTGTTTGTTGGTTTGTTTGTTTGTTTTTGCTTTATTTGCTCTGTCAGTAGTCTTTTGAGAACAGTACCCATAATGTGTTACTTTGAGTATTTTATTCTCTGGATTCTTTGGATGCTCGCTGCTTGAAAAGTAGAAAATTTATGGAATCTGAACTGTTTCCTATATGGAAAATCAGTGCCCTGTGGCATTAGAGGTAAGAACAGCACTGTTCTGGGAACATCAGTGGTGGTCTCTGTGTATACTCACCCCCGAAATGGGATCTTAGATTGATATGGGTTCTTCTGCTGCCTTGAAGGGAAGTATGTTCCTTAAGCCTGAAATTCTGGAAAAACAAGCATTCTGTAGACTTACTTCTTTCATACTATATCACAGCAAGAAGTCTATGTGCCCCAGGACCCCGAGTCACCTGACGAAGAAGAGATCAAGGAAAAGAAATCTACCAGTCAAGGAAAGTCAAATAGCAAGAAAGAAACGTCTAAAAGAGATGGCAAGGAGAAAAAAGACAGAGGAGTGACAAAGGTAGGGCAGCTCATAAGTCTGTGATCTTTATCACATAGTTACATGGAAAACATGGCCACTGTAAACAGAGAGGGTCTAGATTGAAGGCGTAAAGTCACTGCAAATGTGCTCTAGGAGGAGCTGGAGATAAGCTCAGAGGTAAAGAATTCTTGTTCTCATAGAGGACCCAGCACCCACATGGGGCTCACAGCTGTCTATAATTCCACTGAACTCCAGGGAATCTAAATCCTTTTCTACATGCAGGCAAAACACTGGGTGTGTGTCTCTGTGTGTTGGGGGGGGGGGGGGATGCTAAAAAAATCTTATTAAAAAAAAAAATCTGGGTAATGGTGGTACACACCACTTGGAGGCCGAGGTGGGTTGATCTTAGAATTTGAAACCAGCCCGATCTGCAGAGCAAATTCCAGGACAGCTAGCTAGGGCTACACAGAGAGACCCTGTCCCAAAAAGTCAGGTATAAATACATTCATATATATAATTTATAAATTATATAAATTAAATATATAAAATAAATTAATGATAAATTACTTTCTATTTATTGTTTAATAAAATAATGAGAAGGCATCTGGAGAGATAGAACAGTGGTTAAGAGCACTGACTGCTTTTCCAGAGAACCCAGGTTCAATTCTCAAAAGCCACATGGCAGCTCACAACTGCCTGGAACTCCAGTTCTAGGGGGATAGAACTTCCTTTCTAATCTCCCTGGGTACTAGGCATGCATGTGGTGCATAGACATACATATGGTTAAAATATCCATACATAATAAAAAACAGTTTTTTAAAAATACTGTAAGTGGGAGGTGAATGGGTTAGGGGGTTGAGGGGGAACTGGAAAGTGGAAAACATTTGAAATGTAAATAAATAAAATAACCAATTAAAAAAATGAAAAAAAATAAAATACTTTAAGGGCCTGGAAAGATGACTGGACCTGGGTTTAGTTCCCAATAAACACAAGTCAGCTTATTATCTTCTATAGCTCCAGTTCTGGGGATCTAATACCCTCTTCTAATCTCTGAAGGTACCAGGCATGCACATGGTGTGTACAGTAGCTCACACAGGGTAGCATACCCACAAAGATATGTAGGCAAAACACTTAAACACATAAAGAAAGAAAGAAAGAAAGAAAGAAAGAAATAAAGAAAGAAAGAAATAAAGAAATAAAGAAATAAAGAAATAAAGAAATAAATGCCAAAGTCAGTGGTACACTGGAGACTCTTGTCCTTAAAAAAAAAGAAAAAATAATCAAAATGATTACTTGGTGTAGTAGTCCACACCATTTCCCATATATGGTAGCTCTCTTCCTTTTACAAATGAAAAAAATATAAGATTACACATGGTAGCACATCCCCGTGATCCCATCACTTAGAAGGCTGGGGCAGGGGGATTGACAAAAGCTCCAGGGCATTCACAGCCTTATTTTAAAAATTAAAAAACAAAAATAAGGACGTGCAAGATTGCCTGATGGGTAAAAGTACTTGCTGTATAGCCTGATGACCTGAAGGACGTGGTGGGACAAGAGAAACAATTCCAGCAAGTTGTCCTCTGACCTTTATCCTCATTAGAATCCTCTATGTAAAAAGACCAATCTGTATGCCACTACTCCGAGTCCAGCCGAGTGTTTGTTTGTTTGTTATTGGGGGCCCACAGCCATAGATGTGCATCTCCTGGCATGTATGTGTGTGGCCATTGGAGGACACTTTGTAGAGTTGGTGCTCTCCTTCCCTGTTACATGGACTCGGCATTGAACTCAGGTCAGTAGCTGAGCTGTTCTGTCAGCCTATGCCTATACCTTTCATTTTTATTCCTTGTCCTTTCAGGGTGTGGTTCTGTATGTACACTTCTCTTGGTGTAATTGTAACAGAATTGGATTTTTATGGGTGGTGGGGGAGAAGGGCACCTTCTATGTAGAGGTCATAGGACAAGTTGTAGGAGTCAGCTCTCTCCTTCCACGTGGGTCCCAGGATCTTTAGTATCTCTAAATTTTTATTATTATTATTACTATTTTTCTTCTCAGGGGAGAGCACTAATGCAGGCCTCCACTACCACAAATTATGCAGTTGAGTTTCCCTAATATTTCTAAATTTTACTGTAATCTTTCACTTTTTAAATCATTTCCTTAGGATAAAATTTCAGAATTAACAAATGATATTTTCATACCTTGTCTAATTATTTTATGGAAAATTATATTGGTTTCATCTCATATCAGCACCCCTCAAGACAGTCTCTGTGTAGTACTGGCTATGCTGGAAATTGTTCTATAGACCAGTCTAGCCTCAGACTCAGAGATCCACCTGCCTTTCATTGCTAGGATTAAAGGCATAAGCCATCACATCTGGGTCATCATCTCATATTAGTTATGTATTTTATAAAATGAAGAAATTTGTTTGAAGTTCAATGTGTAACTTTTTTGCCATTAGTAAAAATACAGAAAAAAGGTGAAAAGAGACTTATTTTTCTTGATTCTATGCATCTAAATAACTTAAACTTTCAGATTGTGCTGCCTTTATGTTTAGATTCTGTCCCTGCCTCGAACATATTCTTAAGCCTTTTGAAGGCAGTAATTGTAATGCCTGCTAGAATCTATTAAGGTTATAAGTAAAGACTGAAGAAAATAATGCTCTGTATTAATGCCCCATCTGGTACCCAAAATGTTGTACACATGCAATTGCACTAAATGTTTCCTTGGATGGGTGTCTGTTGGTGGAGACTCTTTCACATGCTAAGAGCTCTACTCCGATGTACTCCAGGCCCAAATGTTACACTTTTAAAGTTCTTTGAAAATCACTAAAATGTTGCAGATGTTTGAAGATTTGGAATACCAGACTGATTTTATCAAAACTAACTCTTTGATCTAGTTTTTATTAGTGATTATCATATAAAAATTACCTTTGTTATTGGTCAGTTTCAAGAAAGTACCAGTGAGGGGAAGCCTCCCCCAGAAGATGTTTTTAAGAAGCCCCTGCCTCCTACTGTGAAAAAGGAAGAGAGTCCTCCTCCAGTAAGGCTAATTCTAATATTATGGGCTGGTCTGGGAGGGAAAGGAACCCCAAAAGCCTCTGTCTGGTCTGGGTCCCTTGATTCTGTATATCCCAAGTTAGGATTCTTCTTGAGTGTAAATAGTAGGGAAAATTTGTTACTTGCTAATAGGATGTTACTAACTAATCAGATTGTCTGACCTTTTTTTTTTTTAACTTGGTTGTATTTTCAACACACCAGATGAAAATTGTCTCCTCTTTGTGTGTGTGTGTGTCTGTGTATAAGTGCACTTGCACACATGTACAGAGTTTAAGAAGGACTTTATGGAATCGGTTCTCTCCTATCTTTATATGAGTTTCAGGACTAAACTCAGGTGACCAGGCTTACACAGCCAGCGCTTTGATGTGCTGAGCCATCCTACTGTTCCTGCTGTTTCTGTTTAAGTTATTGTCTTATTATTGTCCATTCTTTTCTAAACCATGTTTTCCTGGCCTTCATAAAGTCAGACTAAACTGTATCACTTCCATTTGGGAGAGAAACCACACGGATAGTGGACATGTTCCAAACCTAATCAGTTAGAACAAAGAAAGAAGATAGCCTTATCAAAATATCTCCAAAAATAGAAATTAAATTTTTTGCTAAGCCCTAGCCTTTTTTTCTCTAGCCTAAGGTTGTAAATCCATTAATTGGTCTCCTGGGTGAATATGGAGGAGACAGTGACTATGAGGAAGATGAGGAAGAGGAACAGGCCCCTCCTGTGCAGCCTCGAACAGCACAGCCTCAGCCTCGCGAGGAGCTGACCAAAAAAGAGAATGAAGAAGACAAACTCACTGACTGGAATAAACTGGCTTGTCTGCTCTGCAGAAGGCAGTTTCCCAATAAAGAAGTTCTTACCAAACACCAACAGCTGTCAGACCTGCACAAGGTATTTCAGGAAGACATTTTTGACTCTTACCATTGTGGTAAATTAAGATGCTTAAACCTCCTTTGGTTTTAATCATCTCGAATTAAATGTGTGTATACGTGATATGTATGTGCCCATATGTGACAGAGCACATATGTGGAATTCAGAGGTATATATGGTCATGTAAGTTCCTTCTCCATCTTCACATGGATTCTGAGGGTCAGATCACCCAGGCTTGCATCCCAAGCCCTTCACCCACTGGGCCATCTTGCTAGTTCACTCTTAGATTGTCTTGTTTTTCATTTATTCTTCTCTCATATATTACATCCCATCTGCAGTTTCCCTTCCCTCTGCTCCTCCCAGTATCCTCCCACATCCCAGTATCCTCTTTCCTCCAGATCTTCCTCCCATCCTTTCACCTCCCCTCAGAAAAGAACAGGCCTTCCAGGGACATAAGCCAAATACAGCATAATAAGCTACTATAAAGCCAGGTACATATTCTCACAACAAGGCTGGATGAGGCAACCCTGTAGGAGGAAAAGGGTTCCAAAGGCAGACAAGAGTCAGAGTCAGCCCCCAGTCCTACCACTTTTCTGTTTTTAATTAAGGAGTTGCTGTAAATTAAGAGGTTTTGCCTGACCTTAGAGAGCACAGTAGTTAAGAGTACTTGCTTCCTATTCAGCAAAACCAGAACGGGGAAGTGGGAAGGGGTGGGTGGGAGGACAGGGGAAGAGAAGGGGGCTTGCGGGACTTTCGGGGAGTGGGGGGGCTAGAAGAGGGGAAATCATTTGAAATGTAAATAAATTATATCGAATAATAAAAAAAAAAAAAAAGAGTACTTGCTTCCTCTTCCAGAGAACCTGAGTGCAGTTCCTAATATCTACATGATGACTACACAAGACTATAAGTCCTGTTCCAATGCCCTCTTCTAGCCTCAACCCTTTTTTGGACTATGTGATTACTGCTACTGTATGTACATAGATACATATAGGAAGCCAGCCAGTGGTGGCGCATGCCTTTAATCCCAGCACTTGGGAGGCAGAGGCAGATGGATTTCTGAGTTCAAGACTAGCCTGGTCTACAGAGCGAGTTCAGGACAGCCAGGGCTACACAGAGAAACCCTGTCTTGAAAAACAAATAAATAAAAAAGATACATACAGGCAAAACATTCTCTTATATATGTATATATATATAATTTTTTAAAAACTGTACCTGCTCCCATCTTAGAACTTCAGTGTTCAGACCCAATACAAGCAGCATAGCTATCAAAACCAGATACATAAGATGTATAGGGAGAAAAGGACTTATAGATAGATACCTTGCCATTAACTAACAGTTGAGATTCAGATAAGCTCCCAATTCTTCTTAGGTACTTGTCAGCGTCACCTGGTTCTGTCCAGCTATGTCAACATGTTGTTACTCCATAGGTAACAGCTAGGCCTCTGTCTCTTCATGCAGTGATTGTTGCTTTAAATTGTGAACACAGGAGCTATTTGGGGGCACTATTTTGACATATATTGATTCTCCCTTGTAGTCTTACCAGCAAGTCAAATTATACAAAAATAAAGCCTTTGGATGGGCTCATGTTCTCAGAGTAATTTCTTTCATATTTCCTCTTAGCAGATGTTGCAACATAATGTTTGAAGACAGTAACTTGAACTTCTCAGTACAGAACTAAAAGTCTTTGCCAAAAAAAAACCTGAGAAGCGCTGTTTTTGTTCCTAAATACATGGCTTGTCCCAGCTACCACCTTGAAGGTTTTATAAAACTTCTAGGATTCTAAGAAATTCCTCCTGAACAATTCCAGAACAAGGGTTTACTGGGCTATACAAGGACTGTTTTGGACTCCTGGTGTTTCATGTACAGCCTGAAGATTTGTGGAGTTCAGACCGTGTTCAAAGAATGAGGGACTCAGAACAGATTCTTTCAGAATCTTGGTGTTCCTTTTTCATATTTCTCTGGGTCTGTGAAAGAGTGTCTAGGGATTGGGGATGATGGGTGGAAAGTGATAGGCAGAGTGAAAAACGTGATTTTTTTTCTTCTTCTTTGGCTTGCCCAGACCCCTTTTCGATTATTTTTACCTTAAATCAGAAGATAAACCATGGGCTGGAGAGATAGGTCAGTGGTTGTCTTATTCAGTGTTCGATTGGTATAAAGAGACACCATAACCAAGGCAACTCTTTTTTTTTTTTTTTTTTTTTTTTTTGTTAGCTGGACCTGGTGACACAATTTTTTGTTTTGTTTTGTTTTTTGTTTTTTGGATTTGGTTTTTTCGAGACAGGGTTTCTCTGTGTAGCCCTGGCTGTCCTGGAGCTCACTCTGTAGACCTGGCTGGCCCCGAACTCAGAAATCCGCCTGCCTCTGCCTCCCAGAGTGCTGGGATTAAAGGTGTTCACCACCAGCACCCAGCAACTTTTTTAAAAAAGATGAATTAGGTTGAAATTCTCTTACGTGATTTACCATGTAATTTGTTTGCCAATTAGAATATAGTTTCCTTATTGGTGAAACTAAGGCAGAACCGGTTAAGGGTTTGTGCAGGCTATATTAGTCATTTAAGAGAGTCAGAACAAAAGCATCTGGAAAGACCTAGAAGCATTTCTCGGCGTTTTTGTTGTTGTTTTCTCAGACCTGTACTCTTAAAATTTCTTCTTTTCTCAGCAAAACCTGGAAATTCACCGCAAGATAAAACAGTCAGAGCAAGAACTAGCCTATCTAGAGAGGAGAGAACGGGAGGTAAGCTTTGGGAAACAGTTACTCACTTTGTTCCAAATCTTTTTGCCCTGTGGTACATACTTTGTACATTGTTCTGATTCCTCCTTACAAAAAGACAGAGAAGAAAACATGATATGTGGTGGGGAGGGACTGAGAAAAGAGGAGGGAGGTGCAACTGCAGTCCAGGTATAATGTATAAGAGGATAATAAGTAACTAATTATCTAAAAGTAAGTAAGATAAAACCACATTACAAGCTGAAAAAATATATGTATACATTTGGCAAAACTCTGATTCTATATTTAAAATGATCTGTTCATTGTCTATAAATTATACTTTAGTAAATTATTGGGTATTTTTTTAAGGTTATGTTTTGTTCTCCAGGTGTGTAAAATAAATAACACTCTTATTCCCTATTCAGTTTCTTTTTTTAAATACAGTTCTAAAGATTATTTAATCATATGTATATGAGTTCTCTAACTACATGTATACTTGCATGCCACAAAAGGGCATCAGATGCCAGTATAGATGATTGTGAGCCACCATGTTGTTTCTGGGACATGAACTGATGACCTAGAAGAGCAGACAGTGCTCTTCATCTCTGAACCATCTTTTCAGCCCCTGATTTAGTTTTTGAACACTTGAGAAAGTAAAAAATTGTTGGATAGTGTTGCTACTTTGTTTCCAACCCAGAAGGTGGGAAGAAGGTTTACAAGGCAACTCCTCATCTGCAGCCCCTCTTAGGAGTGGAATTAGCATCAAAATACAAGCCTAGGGCTATCCACAACAGGATAGGACTAAACATCTTTCACTATTTCAAAAGCTAAGTTGGAGGAAGTAGCTTAGTGTAAAATGAAATGGACTAGCTACTTAACATGCTGTTAGGCACTCAACTGCCAGCTATTTGTAGAGCCCATACCAACCTCAGGCAATTTTTTTCCTTTTATTCTCTCTCTGGGTGTGTGTTTGGGTGGGGAGTGTGAGTGAGTGAGTGAGAGTGTGTGTGTGTGTGTGTGATTTATTTATTTATTTATTTATTTATCTATTTATTTATTGTGGTCTTTTACCCTTTTTTTGGTTTTGGTTTGGTTTTTGGTCTTTTGAGGCAGGATTTCTCTGTGCAGTGGTCTTGGCTGTCCTAGAACTTACTTTATAAACCACGCTGTCCTATAATTCACAGAGATCCACCTGCTCCTGCCTCCCAGATGCTGGGATTAAAGGCTTGCCTCATCATGTCCAGCACTTTAGACAAATCTTATATGATGACTAAGAATATATTTATGGGGCTAGAGAGTGACTCTATGGGTAAGAGAACTCAGAGGGCCTAAGTTCAGTTCCCAGCATCTATAACTTCAACCTCAGTGGATCTAAAACCGCCACTCTCCACAGGTACTTACACTCACAAACATACCCACACACAGACACACATGTACTTAAAAATAAAATAAGTTACTAGGGGTGATTCATACTTTTAATCTGATCAGTAGGGAGGCAGAGGCAGGACTTCTGTGAGTTCAAAGCCACACTGGTCTACATAGAGTTCTAGGCTAGCCAGAGCCACAGCGAGACCCTGTCTTAGTTTTTTTGTTTTCTTTTTTGTTTTCTCAAGACAAGGTCTTACTATTTAACCTGGGCTCTCCTGGAACACACTATGTAGACCAGGCTGCCCTCGAACCCAGAGATCAGCCTATCTCTCCCTCTGCAGTGTTAGGATTAAAGGTGTGCTTCACTGGCTTTCTTTTTTTTTTTTTTTTTTTAGTTTAACTAACCAAAAAAAAAAAAAAAAAAAAAAGAATATCAACCTGGGAATAGTGGCCTTTGCCTTGCCTCTACTTAGTGCTAAGAATTCCATAAGATCAGGGTCAACCTAAGCTACAAGGCAAGATCCTGTCTTAGGCAAAACAGAATAATAATAAAGCCTGTGCATAGGCAGCACTTGGAAGGCTGAAATGCAAGGATCACATGATCTCAGCCTATGAACATACCAAGATACTATCTTCTTAACCTCAAGCCCTCCCCCTAAAATGCCAGGAGTAGGGTAGAACTTCTCCCTCCCAACCCTCTTAAGTGGAAATCTCAGGTCTGCTCTTCTATTCCCCACAGGGAAAGTTTAAAGAAAAAGGAAATGACCGAAGGGAAAAACTACAATCTTTTGATTCTCCAGAAAGAAAACGGATAAAATACACCAGGGAAACAGACAGGTAAGGACAGACATTCTTCATCCAGCCACTACCTACAGACCTAATAATAGGACTATAGTCAGCAATTGACTTCTGCTTTCTTTCTCAGAGAGAGAGATGAAGTTTCAGGTGCTTTTGCACCTGAAAGCCAGGGCTGAAGTGGCTATCCGCAAAACTCTTATCAATAATACTGTACCTCCTTATAAGTCTGATAATGTCATATTTCTGGGCTATTTCTCTGTGGAATCTCAATTCTCCAATTGCATCCTAACTGATTGACTGGCTGTGCTGCTGGAGATAATATGACCGCTTAATTTCCTCTGCTTGTTTTCAGTCAAGCATTTCCCAATTTCATAACCCCAGAATTCCATCAAGTCTGCTGAAAATTTTCGATGTATTGCCACTGTACTAAATTCAAGGAATATTCGAGTAGACAAGACATACAATACCCTTGGCTCTGTGTGCACAGAGTAGAGAAGGCTTAAGTGATGATGTGGCTTACAGGAAAGCCAGAAAGGAAGGGAACAGGAGAAGGTTATAGTTGCAGGAAACTATGTACAACAGGACTTATTTGTTCCTCACCTCCCCACCCCTCACCCCGCCCCATGACAGGGTTTCTCTGTGTAACTTTGACTATCCTAGAAATCAGTCTGTAGTCCAGGCTGGCCTTGAACTGAGATCTGCTTGTCTCTGCTGACCATGCACTGGTATTAAACGCATGTGCCACCACCACCCAGCTTTTTTTTTTAAGCATATGATGCATTTGACAGAGCTAAACAGTTGGAGTTTGTTGTTTAGTGATAGAAAATCAGGATGCCTAACAGATTAGAGACCAGTTCACTTTCAACATATTTTTAAGTTAGCAGGAAATCATTTAAAATGGGGTACTAATCTACTTTAAGAATTATTCTTATTACTTTTTATTAAAGATTTATTTATTTTATATATGTGAGTACACCATTGCTGTCTTCAGACATACCAGAAGAGGGCATCAGATCCCATTACAGATGTTGGTGAGCCACCATGAAGTTGCTGGGAATTGAACTAAGGACCTTTGGAAAAACAATCAGTGCTCTTAACCACTGAGCCATCTCTCCAGTCCTACTTTAAGAATGATTAAGCTGGCCGGGTGGAGGTGGTGGCAGCGCACACGCACTCCTTTAATCCCAGCACTTGGGAGACAGAAGCAGGTGGATTTCTGAGTTTGAGGCCAGCCTGGTCTACAAAGTGAGTTCCAGAACAGTCAGGGCTACACAGAGAAACCCCGTCTCAAAAAAAGCAAAAAGGAAAAAAAAAGAATTATTAACCATACAGAAGATACACTTTAAACAGAGACTAATGATGATGCTTACATTGTGAGTCTAATGAGAGATGATTGCCAAAGGCAGACTGTGAATGGATTAAAGGAAAATGTGAAGTCCACTTGCTTTGTAAGTAGTGAGATTGAAGAGTCACTGATAATTCTTGAGTTTCTATTGGCTGTTTATAACAAGAAAGGATATTTGAGGCCTTGAAAGGAAAGAAGAAAAAGAAACTGACAAAAAAGTTCCTAAGCAAAAGGGAAGGAGGCATGCTGGCTTCAAACCAGAAGAAATTAGCCTGCCTTCCTGCCCACCCCTCCCCCAAGTGTCTGGGTTAAAGGCAAATGTTACCTACCATGCTTGCTTCCTCTTCCTTTTCAAGAGTATTTCAGATACTTTCTAAGGTCCTGCCCACTGTACTCTCTGATTCTGGCTCCTCTGCCGTCTCCATTTGGACTCTTCTACTCAGAGCCTCAGCTGCCACAATAAGCCAACATGTCAGTTTTATTTTCTGAGCTTAAACATTTCTTCTCTGCTGCCTTTTGCCTTGAATCCCAACACTGTAAATGCACAGGCAAATGGATCTTTGAGTTTAACACTAGCCTGGTCTACTTAGTAAATTCAGGCCAGCCAAGTCATAGTAAGACCCTATCCCATAAAACAAAACAAAATTGTTTCCAGTTACATCTTGATTATTTCTTCTTGTGCTTGTCTGAGGCTGCATATTGCACCCCAATAGTACCTCTAAACCTTCAGAGTCAGTTCCTTCATAGCCTTCTGTTTATCCTGTCTTACTCAGTCACTCTTCTTTTTACTATAAAGTATATAAGTTTAATGGAAGTTTATTAAAGATAGTTTGTTTAGACTTATGTATTTGAGGGTTAGAGAGATGACTTAATGCTTATGAGTACTTACTGCTCTTTTAGAGGACTCAGATTCAGTTTCCAGCACCCACATATCCATAACCCCAATTCAGGGAATCTGATGCCTCCTTTTGACCTGCAAGGGCACTGGGCAGACATGGGTACATATACATGCAGCTAAAAACATTCCTACACATAAAATAAAGATAAATCTACAAAGATTATGTATTCATTTATAAATATTATAAAATGTGTAGTGAGGAGGTTGTCTGTGTGTGCACCATATGCATGCAGGAGCCCATGCCGGCTGGAGAACTGGGTGTTGAACTCCCTGAAACAAGAGTTAAAGCATTTGTGAGCCAGCCACCTGTTGTGGGTGCTGGGAACTAAACCTGAGTCAAGTGTTTTTATGTGCTGAGTATCTCTTTGGGCCCTATTGAAGATTTTGTTTGTTTGTTTGACTGTTTGTTTTTTGGATTTGGTTTTTTCGAGACAGGGTTTCTTTGTATAGCTCTGGCTGTCCTGGAGCTCACTCTGAAAACCAGGCTGGCCTCGAACTCAGAAATCTGCCTGCCTCTGCCTCCCAGAGTGCTGGGATTATAGGTGTGTGCCAGCACCGCTCGGCCCTATTGAAGATTTTTAAAATAGCTTTTTTAAACAGATGTGTTAAAAGAAAAAAAGGTATCCAGATAAGAGACACCCTGGTAGTTGTAGGCATATCTAAAAGGGAATAATTGTTTCTCCTGTTTTTCAGTGCATTTTCCATTACCAGAAGTGTCTTGTACAGAAACTTGACCTTTCTACTCTTGAGGATAGACTAACACAGAGTACTTGCCTAGCATGCCTAAGTCCCTAGATTCAATCTCTAATAACACAAAAAGCAAGCAAACATTTTTTATTATTTTATTCACATGGATATTTTGCCTGCATGTATGTCCATGTACCACACACATACAGTGCCCATGAAGACTAGAAGAAGATGTGATCTGTCCTTTTTGTGAACTGAACGTAAAGAGGGCTTACGTAACATACCTGAAACCCTTGGTTTGACTCCCAGAATAGCAAAGAAACAAAACAATACTACCTCAGTTTGTATATACACACATGCTATCTAGTAAGAGGCTTAAATCTGCAAAGTATTTTTGCCTAAAGTATCAAATGTGATGTAATGTTCAAGGCATCTTTCTCTCTCCCTCTCTCTTTTTCCCTCTTTCTCTCTGTCTCTGTCTGTGTATTTCTGTGGTACACATCCATTGTTGCCACATCCATGATTCATCTCCTCAGGGTCCTATAAGCATCTAATAGCAAAGTCATGTTCTTTCCTATGATCAGGGCCCAATTGTAGTCACTTCTGCACCCACAGGACAAGCCTCGTTACATGGCTATTGAGTTGTGTTTAATATACTTATTAGGAAGCAGATCTCAGCAAGAGATCATCAGCTCACCTTGAAAATAGTGGTAGGGGCTGGAGAGATGGCTCAGCAGTTAAGAGTGTCGACTGCTCTTCCAAAGGCAGTGAGTTCAAACCACATGGTGGCTCACAACCATCCATAATGAGATCTGATACCCTCTTTTGGGGTGTCTGAAGACAGCTACAGTGCACTTACATTATAATAAATAAATATTTTTTTTAAAAAAAGGAAAAAATGGTGATAGAAGTGTATCTGTCTGTCTTATAGTGATCGTAACCCTGTTGATAAAGAAGACACTGACACTAGTAGCAAAGGAGCCTGTGCCCAGCAGGCCACTGGCTGGAGGAAAGGGGCAGGCCTGGGATACAGCCATCCTGGATTGGGTTCATCAGAGGAGGTAAGATGAATCTGTAATCCTGGGAGTTATATGAACCTTGAATATACTTAACTTTTTCTGTCTGGCCTCTGAGCACATGCCCAAAATAGAGATCAGAGACAATTTTTAGAAATCAGTTTTCTTTCTACCTTTTAGAAATCAAACTCAGGTCATCAGGTTTAATGGCAAGTACTAAGTCAACTCACCAGCCCTGCCCCCGCCCTAGATCCTGTGTTATAACTTGTTGTTCTGGGCCCTTGATGATTTCCCTGACAGTGAGAAGAAGGCAGGGAAGTTGAATAGAGTTCATCATACTCTTATATAAGGAACAAACAGTGAGGGAAGTATAGAAGCCAAGTGGTTTGAGACTAATTTTGGTTAAAAAACATAGCCAGGCTGGGGGGCGGGGGGGGGGGTGCATGCCTGTAATCCCAGCACTCTGGGAGGCAGAGGCAGGCTGATTTCTGAGTTCGAGGCCAGCCTGGTCCACAGAGTGAGTTCCAGGACAGCCAGGGCTATACAGAGAAACCCTGTCTTGAAAAAAAACCAAAAAAAAAAAAAAAAAAAAAAAAAACAGAGCCAGGAGAGCTGCACTCGGAGGTAGGACGTTCACTTCTTAATCCGAGGTGCTAGTAATGATATCACAAAAAGAAAAGAAAAAAAAAAGGTTGGGGCTAAAAAGAGCCAGGGAGCCAGTGATCAAAGATTAGAGACCCTGTCTGTGAAAGAGATTGTCAGCATAGACCTTTGATAGCTAAGATGTGGTTCACTGGAAAGATTTAGCTCCTCTTATTTTCAGGGGTAGCACATAGAAAAGATAATCAGAGGAAATATTGCCTATTTGGATAGAATTGGGCCTCTGCGATTGTTGACCTTCAAAGACTTACCCATTTCATTTCTATTAAAACTCATGTGTCTAATATTGAAACCTTTGTTTTGAAATCATGGCATTGTGATCTTCCTTATCCAAAGATCTCACTTGACTCTTTGTTCTGCAGATTGACGGGCGGATGAGAGGACCTGGGGGTGGTGCCCCAGGAAGAACCAACAAGAGACAGTCGAATGAGACTTACCGAGATGCTGTTCGAAGAGTTATGTTTGCTCGATATAAAGAACTCGATTAAGAGTGGAGACACCCCACAGGACACCCCACAGTTTCCTCCTTGTTTTGTTTGTCCATCTCTCCTTTTGTTTTGTTACTGTTCTTGCTGCTAGAACTTTTTTAAATAAACTTTTTTTCAATGTGAATAAATTTTGTTTAAGTTTTTTTCCCTCCACAATGGATAGAGATTAGAGCTTGATATTAAGAAGTAAAAACTGGGGCTGTAGAGATGCAGTTAAGAGCACTGACTGCTGTTCTGGGGGTCCTGAGTTCAATTCCCAGCAACCACATGGTGGCTCACATCTGTAATGGGATCCGATGCCCTCTTCTGGTGTGTCTGAAGACAGTGACAGTGTACTCACATACATAAAATAAATAAATCTTTAAGAAAAAGAAAGTAGGAAATGCCTCCATGTAGGCATATCTGAGTTAATGTGAAATAGTCAACTAGTGCTATAGTAAGCAGGGAATGCTGCTGAAGTGTTAGAGTAAGGGAGTGGGCATGGTTAATTATCTCCATCTCAGCAGTGAAAAAGAGCCTCTCTGAGCCTGTGAGTGTTGGTAACTGTTGAGGTAAAATATTTCCATATGTAGGCTTACTAATTAAAGATTCAGAAGCTCTTTGACCATCTCAAGGCTGTAGGGAAAACAAAGTTCTACAATTGTCTCAAAGCAAAAATGTCTTTCACTTTATTTTCTTCTCTTTTTGGTTTTTTTGAGACAGGGTTTCACCACCACCCAGCTTCACTTTATTTTCTCTAGCAGTAGTTCCAGTACTGGGACAAAACATTTTCTTTTTCTTTTTCTTTTTCTTTTTTTTTCTTTTTTTTTTGCCACATAATCTGAGAGTTAGTTGGTTGGTTGGTTGGTTGGTTGGTTGGTTGGTTGGAATAGACTCATGAAGGTTATTATTTCATTGGGTTAGGGGGTCTTCAAAGAATTTCACTTTGTAACTCAGTAACTCAGCCTAGCCCAAAATGCCTCATATTCCTTCTATCTCCTCCTTTCTGGGAGCCGAGATTACAGGTATTTACCAAATTCCCTGACTACTTTTATTCTTTTAAACATTCATCTTATGTGTATTGATGGTATGGGTGAGCTATATTCAAACCAGGTCAGAGGACATCTTGTAGTCAGATTAAAAACCCAGATTATCAAGCCACATGGTGGTGGCACATGCTTTTAACTAACCCCAGTACTCAGGAAGCAGAAGCAGGCAGATATCTACATTTGAGGCCAGTCTACTCTACAGAATGAGATTCACAATAGCCATGAATACATAGAAATACTCTTCTGGAAAAAAGAAAACTCAGATTATCAAGATTGGTGGCAAGTACTTTTTAACCAAATGAACCATTTCACTGGTCCCAGCTTTTGTTTCTGAGTAGTTTTACTATTTTTATTTGTCTTTGTGTGTTGTATGCATTTAGGGCCAGAAGACAGTATAAGATCCCTGAAGCTGGTGTTATAGGCTTGTGTGCTCCCTGATATGAGTGCTGGAAACCAAATTTGGATTCTCTGGCAAGCACTCTTAAACTGCCGAGCCATCTCTAGCTACCTGATCCAACTTTTACATTTTTTAAAGTGAAAGACAAAAGATTGTTTTATTGAAATTTTGTTCAACAATGCATTTGCTTATTTTATTTGTGTTGCTTAATTTAAAACAAAACAATTTCCGTTTTCTTTGGTATATCAACGACCAGATAGCCTGGGGGATATACTCACCAGAACAATGTGACTCCACAGAAAGAGACAATTGAGAGGATGGGTTTCTTCCCTGATGGAATCTGTCTAGGGATAGGGGAGTAGCTTTTGAGTTTAAAATTGAATTGGCAGCCGATCATGGTGGCTTCATCTTTAATCCCAGCAGCCAGTGAGTTCTCCGTGCCACCCTGGCTTTCCTGTAACTCACTTTGTAGACCAGACTGGTCTTGAACTCAGAGATCTGGCTGCCTCTGGGATTAAAGGCATGGGTCACCACACCCTGCTATGAGTACTTTCTACGATCGGAAGATGTGTGTTTTCTGAAGTTAAATGGGTTACATGTATACTCAACCATAATTGGGCATATATCTTAACATGTATATGATATAGATATAGATATAGTGAGAATACATAGAAAAGAAAGATGCTGTGTATGTGTTCCTTCAGCCATTTTTTTAGGCATTTCCATCCAGTTTCAGTTGCCCTAATTCCAGCACACCTTAATCCCATCAGACTGCTAATCCCAGCATGCATGAGGTGAAGGCTGGAGGATCAGAAGCAGTCCCCACACCAAAGAGATGGATCTCGGACAGTATGGTCTACATTGTGAATTCCAGGCTAGCCAGAAATATAGAGACCTTTTTTTAAAGAAAAGGAAGGGGAAAGAAGGAAAATAAAAACAAAACAGGGAAAATCAGTTCCCTAATAACTGCATATGCAGAAGGCAAGTTATGGTACCTGGATGATAATATCTCCAGAAAGAGCAGAGTGAACAAAACAAAAACAAAAAAAAACAAAACACTGGGGTTTTGCATGTTTTGTTGGAATTGGGTTTTTTTTTTTTTTTTAATGGATGGTTAATGGATGGTAGGAAGGTGATTTGGTTTGAACTTGGGCTATTTTACATTTGCTTATTGTTGGTGTATTTGATCATACATGTTTGCCACATCAGAAAACTGCTCATGAGTGGTTCTCTCATTCCATAATGTGGGTTGCCAAGACAGAACTCAGGTTCTGAGGCTTGGCAGTAAGCCTTACATGATGAGGCAATCTCACAGGTTTGGTATTATTGTTGTTTTATTTGCTTAAAACAAAATATCCCTATTGTTCTGGAGTTCATAGTCTAGCTGCCGGATCCATCTCTTTAGTGTGGGACTGTTTCTCATCCTCCAGCCTAGTTTAGTCTCCAATTTACTAAATTATTAGCTCCGAGTGTTTGCAAAACAAGACATTAATGACTTGCCCTAGGAGAGAGAATAAAGTTGCCCAAACTGGCTTCAAAACCATGGCAATCCTCCTGCTTCGTTATCTGAAGTGCAATTTCAGGTGTGCATCTTCACAGTGAGTTAAAAGATAATATTTGTGAAGACCCCTGCACAAAGTCTAACCTAGCCTCTTGGGAAGTAATCAGTAGTATGCCTTCTCTAGGAACTGGATTATACGTTTTACAGTGTGTCAAGCGCTGGTAAATTCACATCCGGGTTCTCAGAGGCTGAATGGCAGCTTTGTCATGGAGCAGATGAAATACAAAAAAAAAAAAAAAAAAAAAAGCGCAGGGTCTAGTGACAGGCTGCCCGGGCGACCACACTTCCCGGCAGCCCTCGCGCAGACGGTCTCCTTCTCTGATTGGATGTTTCTGAAGAGGCGGGTGGGGTGGGAGGGTGGGGAGGGTCGACGCGCGAGGTACTGTGGGTAGGAGAAGAGGGTCGGTGGAGACGCCATTTTGTGAAGCGGCCGAACCTTGTAGGAGGTTCTGGGACGCAGAGCCGCTACTGCTTCTGCTTTGTTCCCTCTGTGGGGGTGAGTGCGGCGGCCGTCCATTACACCCCAGTGATTTTGAGATTGGTGCTACCCCTTGAGTCTGCCTGTCAGCCGCCAGAGGTGACTGCTCAGCCGCGTCTTTGAAGGGACTAAACTAAGCTTGCGTTTGAGCGCCGCGCCCCTCCTTGCCTCTGGCTCTGCTGCCTTTCATAGGTGGCTCCCTAACCCGGTCCTCGGCCCTCCTCTTTCGAGTTGTTTGTCTCTGGCTGGGACCTTGTCCCGAATCCCCTGTCCTGCGGAGCTGTGGAGCGAGCGCCGGTCCTTCGGACACCCCTCGGAAGCGCCTGGCAATCTCTTAAACTATCATCGCCCAGCGTCTGCAACTGAATCTCGCTCTGAGAAAGGTGGTTGGGAATGGGTGTGGGGAGGGATATATGTAAGATAGGAAAGATGGACGGAATGCCGGACTCAGCTGCACAGGTCTTAGCGCCGCCATCTCGGCTGCGATACCCCGCGGAGGTGGGTGCGGGCATCTCCGGAGAAACAAGGGACAGCCGTAGCCGTTCGACCCCGGAACTTGAATCACTAGGTGTCTCTTATTTTTTAAGTCAACGGATGTTTGTTGAGTGCCTTCTTTAAAGAGCAGATTCTAGAAATGGCTAACTGTAGTTTCTGGGACATCACTGGCATCTAAGAATATAGCTATGTGATGTTTTATTACCGCCCGTCGGCTGGGGAAAGGCTGTTGGTCACTCGGTGGCTGGTCCAAGACATAGGTGTTATTGATACACAGATATTAAGCCATGTCAGGGTTTGGTCTTGTCTTACTGAAGTAGATTAAGATCAGCCGTTGTGTTATATGTGTAAATTTCAGTCAGATCAGCATTCCAGCTTCTAAGTTTTTATCAGAAAAATTTGAGATTGTCTTACAATTCTAGTGTTGAATTTTATATTAATGAACACACTTTGATGAATGTTTTAACCACTGTTCGTCTCAACAAATAGAGTTGCTTTGGTTATGGAAATAAGGAGCTTTTTGCTTCGTAATCGTAGTAGGAGTATTCCAAGGTGTCTAAAGCCTTCACCCTTATTGAGTTTCTTATTGAATATGTAATCTTAATATGTTAAAGTGTCCTTCGTCTTCCTGCTTCTTAACAAAATTATAGCACGACTTAGTGTTGGCAGGCCCCCGTTTCCCTCCTCATTTTAGTCACTACTAAATATTAGCCACAGTTTCTATCCCAGTTTGTAGGGTACTTGAATTAAGTGATCTCTGAAATTTGCAATTTTTCTCTCCCCACCCTCAGGGAGAAAATTAAACCTTTTGAAGCAGTGTGCTAGATCTTCAGTTAGACAATGGGTTCAGACAAAAGGTGAGTTTTGATACATTCCATGCCTTTGATCTCAGCAACTTAGTAGGAACTGAAATATTTGTTTAAAATTGTTTATTCAACCCTGTATGATGATAGCAGCTTACAATTTTAATCCCCTTAGAGGCAGGCAAATCTCATTGAGTTCAAGGCCAGCCAGGGCCACATAAAGAAGGCTGTCTCAAAAAGGAAAAAAAAATACAACAATAATGAATTGTTTATTTAGCAAACAAATATTTAAATCTATATTGTGTTTCAAGTGTTCCAAATGACCACTTTTGATTCTGTCCTCACAAGTTTCAGTCTAGTGAGAGAGTTAACGGCTTTGTTAAATTTTAAAGTTCTATCTGGACACATAAGAAACACAGGGAGCATCTTGGAGAAAGTGTTGTCTGAGGTGAAATCCAATGGCTAAGAATTAGGTTAAGGAAAGCAGTCTGCAGTAGGCCATGGAAAGTTCCAGTGGTGGGCAGGAGCTGTTCAAAGCTGGCTCGACAAGTGGTGAGGGAAGGAGTGCCCGGCCTTGTTATTCACTAGTGGTAGGTACAGTGGCTGAGATTGAGATCTGAGCAGCCTGGGACAATGTGTTACATCAAGACAGGAGGAGAAGAGCTGGAGAATTAGCATAGAACACATCAGGACTGGGGATACAGCTAGCTCTGTGCTCTATGGGGCATGAGTATCAGTCTCCAATAGAACCAAATAAGCCAAGCAAATAAAGATGAAAATTGTGGGCTGTCTCAGCAACTGTGGATATGGAGATCTCAAATCATTTGACTTAACGTAGCCTTCACATATTCTTGTTATTGAGAGGCCGGTTCTGTGATAGATAAAATTGACATCCAAGAAAGGCTTATATGTGTCATATGATATCATGTATTCCTGTCACAGCAGTCTATTGCTCCAAATAGTTTTTTTAAAGTGTTATATGAAATAAATGTTTTCTGAGCTTGTTAGTTTGGAGTGATCACCTACTTATGTATAGAGATGAACTGCTTGGTTGGAAGGTTGATTGATCGGGGTTGGAGGGAAGACTTGGGTCATCTAGGGTCCATTTCTGCTCTGTGTGGCACCCTTGAGAGTAAATTGTTATGATTAACTCTTGGAGCTGGGCGTGGTGGTACACACCTTTAATCCCAGGACAGACAGGGCTACCCAGAGAAACCCTGTCTTGAAAAACCAAAAAAAAAAAAAGATTAACTCACTCTGGGCAGTGGTTGCACTCAACTTTGATCCCAGCACTTAGGAGGCAGAGGCAGGCAGATCTCTGAGTTCAAGACCAGCATGGTATATAGAGTTAGTTCCAGGACAGCCAGGGTTACACAGAGAAAACCTGTTTGAAAAACCAAAAAGAAAAAGGGAAAAACAAAGATTTAGTCTGAAATACTAAAATTGCTGTCTTTGATCAGCATGAACTGAAATAGAAATAAAGGAATACTATATAGGCTTAAGAAAGCACTAAGAGGCTGGGCAGTGGTGGCGCGTGCCTGTAATCCCAGCACTTGGGAGGCAGAAGCAGGCAGATTTTTGAATTCAAGGCCAGCCTGGTCTATAAAGTGAGTTCCAAGACAGCCAGGGCTATACAGAGAAACCCTGTCTCGGAAAAAAAGCCAAAAAAATAAATAAATAAATACTTCTTATAAATGTAATAAAAGGAAAGAAAGAAAGAAGAAAGAAAGAAAGAAAGAAAGAAAGAAAGAAAGAAAGAAAGAAAGAGAAAGAACTAAGAATTAATTTTGAGAATATGTTCCTTTCTCATAAACTTTAATCCAAATAACTAATAGTTATATTTTCTGACTTTGGGTCAATTCCTTAAAATTGTGTGGGTGTATGTTTTCTCTCCTTTTTCTTGAGACAGTCTCACCACATAGCTGGCTGGCTAAAACTCTAGAGAACACCCTCCTTCCTTTGCCTCCTGTGATTAGAGGCCTGTGTCACCACAAATTGCCTATGTATGTTCTTTCAGTAGATATCTTTGTAAAGTAAACATTGGTGGTATGTTTTGAGGGGGTTTGGTTTGGTTTGGTTTGGTTTTTTTGAGATAGGGTTTCTCTGTGTAGCCCTGGCTGTCCTGGCACTCTCTCTGTAGACCAGGCTGGCCTACAACTCAGAAATCCGCCTGTCTCTGCCTCCCAGAGTGTTGGGATTACAGTATACTTAAATGATATACTTAAATGAACATTATTTTTTCTTGCAGAGTGAGTAGAACAGAACGTAGTGGAAGATATGGTTCCATCATAGACAGGGATGACCGTGATGAGCGTGAATCCAGAAGCAGGCGGAGGGACTCGGATTACAAAAGGTCAAGTGATGATCGGAGAGGTGATAGATATGATGACTATCGAGACTATGATAGTCCCGAGGTAAGTGATAGCGATTGTCGATTGAAATTCATTAAAATTATATGGACAGTCTTCTTGTAAAGAAACGTGGCAACTAGAAAAGTAAACTGATGGCTCAGAAGCGTGTTCAAATTGCGTGTCACTTTGAAAGACAGTGTGAGGGCTGGAGAGATGGCTCAGTGGTTAAGAGCACTGACTGTTCTTCTGAAGGTCCTGAGTTCAAATCCCAGCAACCATATGGTGGCTCACAACCATCTGTAATGAGATCTGACGCCCTCTTCTGGTTTGTCTGAAGACAGCTATGGTGTATTTACATATAATAATAAACAAATCTTAAAAAAAAAAAAAAGAAAGACAGTATGAGCCTTTAATACATTGATATTTTGCCTACGTGGATGTCTGTATGAGGGTGCGGAGCTTCTGCACCTGGAGTTTCAGACAGTTGGGATCTCTTCATGTGGACACTGGGAATTGAACCTGGGTCCCCTGGAATAGCACTTAACTGTTGTTGAGCCATTTCTCCAGCCCTATAATAAATCTTTACAACAGGACACTATTTTTGTGTTACTATACTGGTGTATTATTAAACCATTCTTCCCAACTAAGAGAATGTCCTTTTAATAAATACTGCATTGAAAGATAGAGAGTGCCAGCACTTACTATTAGTTATTCTTGCAGAGGCTCCAGGCTTGGGTTGCAGCACCCATGTGTTGGTTTACAACTATCCTTAGCTCTAGTTCCAAGCTATCTGACATCCTCTTCTAGACTCTGTGGTTACCAGGGATGCACATGGTACACAGGGGATCTAGATCAAAGGATAAAGGGTGATTTGAATTATAATTTAGTTTTCTTTGGACCAGAGAGAGCGTGAAAGAAGGAACAGTGACCGGTCTGAAGATGGCTACCATTCAGATGGTGATTATGGAGAGCATGACTATAGACATGACATCAGCGATGAGAGAGAGAGCAAGACCATCATGCTCCGCGGCCTTCCTATCACTATCACCGAGAGCGATGTAAGAGAAGCAACAAACAGCTCTAACATTCTAGTAGGGACAACAAACTTACTCATTGTCTCATGGTGCTATCTGATGTCACATAGTGGAATAGATTTCTTTCTTTGGCAGTGGACTGAAGGAAAGTACTAATTATATCTAACCTTTGAATCCGAGTATAGAATTTTCTAAAGTTTCTGACTATAAGCCTTGTTTGTTCATTAACTATTAGATGGTACAGAAGGTAATTCATGCTTTTAAATTTTAAAGGTGTTAAAGCTGAGCATGATGCCTCACACCTGTCATCGTAGAACTTGAAGTAGAAGCAAGCCCTGCGGTGGTGGCACATGCCTTTAGTCCCAGCACTTGGGAGGCAGAGGCAGGTGGATTTCTGAGTTCGAGGCCATCCAGGGCTATACAGAGAAACCCTGTCTTGGGGGCGAAAAACCAAGTAGAAGCAAAAGAGCATCCATTTTCATCTCTAGACTAGCCAGGACTGCATAGTCATATCCTGCCTCAAAAAAGATTAACTTTTATCTTTGAGGATTGGTCTTTCCCAAGCTCTGTAGTCCACTTCTACCTTCAAGTGCCTCCTCCTACCCCTGTTAATAAACTCCCCTATTTAAGGGGCTAGAAAGATGATTCAGCAGTTGAGAATAGTGACTGCTCTCACAGAGGGCCTGTGTTCAGTTCCAGTGCCCACATGATGGCTCACACCTTTTTGTAACTCCAGTTCCGGGATGCCTTTTTCTGACCTTGAAAAGGTATGAGGCATAAATATGGTACATACATAAATATGTACATAAGATTTTTGAAATTTTTTGAAGAAAAATTAATTTTTACTGCTCATCCTGATGCTGTATACTAGTAATTTAAACACTCAGGAGGCTGAGGCAGAAAAATGGGTAATTTCAGGCCAGTCCAGGATATATAACAAGACCCTTAAAGAACCCAAAGACTGGGCTCTAACACCACCAAAAAGAAAACCAGAAAGTAACATTATTAGTAATCCCACTGTCTTTTTTATTCTGAACAAAATTACATTTTCTATTTGAAATCTCAGAAAAGCGTGTTGAAAAGGATACTTCATTTCTTGGCACTTCTTACTTTCTTTTTAAGATTTATTTGCTTTTATTTTATGTGAATTGGTGTTTTGCCTGCATGTGTGTCTGAAGGTTCCAGAGGTCCCCTGGAACTAGAGTTGCAGATAGTTGTGAGCTGCCATGTGGTTGCTGAGAATTGAACCTGGGTCCTCTGGAAGAGCAGTCTTCCTCTTAACTGTTCAACTATCTCTCCACCCTGACATTTCTTAATTTCTTTTTGTTTTTGTTGTTGTTGTTGTTTGGTTTGGGGTGTTTTTTGTTTTTGTTTTTTAAGAGAGGGTTTCTCTGTGTAGCCCTGGCTGTCCTAGAACTCACTCTGTAGACCAGGCTAGCCTCGAACTCAGAAATCCGCCTGCCTCTGTCTCCCAAGTGCTGGGATTAAAGGTGTGCGCCACCACTGCCCAACTTCTTAATTTCCAATAGTATTTCAAGTCTTCCTTTTTTCCTAGCCACATGGACTTGCTTTTTGTTTATTGTTCCTCTTTGGACAAATGCATTCCTTCTCTTCCCCTCCCCCCCAGGGTCCCTTTATATGTCATGATTCATGATCTAACAGGAGAAATAGAACACGGTTAGTGTTTTCACATAGCTCCTGTACTATAGTTATCAGTATGCATTTCTTTACACAATATTGCATTTCTAAAAACAAGCTTCTGTCTAAAGCAATTGTCCATTGTTCTAATCCCTGAAGGCACTATGCTGAAAGGAATGTGAGGTTAAACACATTTTTGTTGTGTGGGAGGGAATCGGGTGCATTCAAAAGGGGATTCTCCAGGTTGTCCTGGAAGTCCCTCTGTAGCCTAGGCTAGTGTCACACTCAGAGATCTGCCTGTCTCTGCCTCCTGAGTGCTGGGATTAAAAGCTTATGTTTTTATTTACCACTACTACCACGAAATAGGTTGTTTTCTAAGATGTGTTTACTTATGTTATCAGCACTCTTTGCATGTATGTCCGCATGACAGAAGAGGGTGTCAGATCCATTACAGATGATATGAGTCTCCGTGTGGGTGCTGAGAATTGGACTTAGGATCTTTGGAATAGCAATCAGTGCTCTTAACCACTGAGTCATCTCCCCAGCTCACCAAAATACATTTTTAAAAGATATAAATGCCAGACTCTGTTGCCCAGGAATGAAGTAATAAATGTCATAATAGCCAGGCAGTGGTGGTGCAGGTCTTTAATCCCAGTACTTGGGAGGCAGAGGCAGGTGGATTTCTGAGTTCGAGGCCAGTCTGGCCTACAGAGTAAGTTCCAGGTCAGACAGGGCTACACAGAGAAACACTATCTCAAAAAACCAAAAAATAAAAGGGATGGGGGAAGGAAAAAAAAAGTCATAATATTTAGTAAAAACTTAAATTTAGGGCTGGAGAGATGACTCTGGTTAAGAGCACTCTCTGCTCTTCTGAAGGTCCTGAGTTCAAATCCCAGCAACCACATGGTGGCTCACAACCATCTCAATGAGATCTGACATTCTCTTCTGGAGTGTCTGAAGACAGCTACTTACATATAATAAATAAATAAATCTTTTTTTAAATAAATCTTTAAAAAAAACTTAAATCTAAAGATACAGATCTTTAAACTGGAAGTAACTATTATAGTAAATGTGAGATAGGCTGTTTACAGTTAATATTTGTTATTTCATTGTCACTGTGGTGCAAAGCTACCTACTGTTCCTTGAAAAAACATGAATAGCCAAGTCAGCATATGATAGTTGTAGCATACAATAACAAGTTGGCATTGCTAGATATGTTAACATATGCCTGTAAGGAGGCTGAGGCAGGATGGAGGTTTGAACTGAGTTCTAAACCGGTCTTGGGGAAGGGGGGGGGGGACTGGCTGACTGACTTTGTTCTTTGTTTTGGGGGGAATCTCTGTAGTCTCAAATGTCTATTCCTGTACACGTGGTGAAAGTATTCAGGGAGCCAGGTGTTGTGTGGAACGTTTTGTTTAGGAGTGAGGTGGGGATCTATGTAGTGTTGACCGTGCTGATCTCAAATTCAAAGAGAAACTCCTGCCTTTGTCCCCCAAATGCTAGAGTTAAAGGCATTTGCCACCATGCTTAGACTTTCTTCATGGGACATTGGATAATGTCTTAACTGAAGAGCACAGAAACTTTTTCAAGAGAAATCTTTACTGGTAAAAGATAGATATTAGCTGACGACCTCATTTTTGGGAGATAGAACTGCTTTGGTTGTGTAGAAAACTGGGGAAGGATATAGTGAATGGAATTAATGAGCTGATATAAAGTATAGAATCATACTGAACCCAAAGAAGCCTTACACAGCTTGATTTGGTGATGGTCAGATACTGCTAGCAGGAGAAAGGTAAGAATATTAGTTGGAGGCTTTGAAAACCCAGCCATTCCCAGTTGGTTCAATATCCCTAGACAATGTGCTTGTAGGATCCCAACAGTCTCTGTCACATACAGTATCAGTCAATTTGATTTATTGTTTGGGGAGCACACATGTGAAGGTCAGCAAACAGCTTGCAGAAATCAGTCCTTTACTTTCAGTGTGAGTCTTGGAGATCGACTTTTGCCCACTGAACCAACTTAACTGACCATAATTTTTTTCCTTTTTTTTCCCAATAAATAATAGAGAAAATCTGTTTCCTTTGTTTATTAACAAACTATTATTAATCATACCAAACTTACAACCAAGCCTGAGTTAAAAAGTTAATCTCTATGTTCCTTTATTGGCCAATCCAACAGAAAAGGATGAAATTGGAAGCATTAGGGGTGTGAGAGTGGGTTTAGAGACAGGAATTTTAATTTACAGCATTTCTGTATCTGTCTGTCCTTCCTCTCCTCTTTTGTAGCTCTGTTATGTAGCTCTGGGTATCCTGAAACTCCTTGTCTTCAGGCTGGCCTCAAACTCTTAAGCTCCACCTGTTTCTGCCTCCCGAGTATGCCTCAAGCTTTTGATCCTCTGTTTTAATCTACTGATTGGCATTTGAGGCCTGAACTTGTCTGACTATTTTTTATTCTTGGTCCGATATGCTTCTGGGGATAGTGACATATTCTGTGTTCTTCAGGATACAAGGCCATGAGATTAAGGATTTAGTCATGTCATGATCAGGACTGTAGAGTAATGTACATACCTGGACTGGATGGAAGTAGCACATAGCTAGACTCTGTTAGCTTTGTCTTCATGAAACATAGTCTCTGTGACCTTTAAGATAAATGTTCTTTGGTGGGATAAATGAAAAACATGCTCACCAGATGATTTAATCCTACTTCTTAAGCTTTTTTTATGGCTGTAGCTTAAACTAACTGTAAAACCCTGTACAGATTCGAGAAATGATGGAGTCCTTTGAAGGCCCTCAGCCTGCAGATGTGAGGCTGATGAAGAGGAAAACAGGTGAGAGCTTGCTTGGTTCCTGCTTGTTAGAGTTCTCTTCCCCATTCCCACCTCAGTCCCTAAAAAACATCCTGATAAACCCCAGCCTTCAAACACATGAATTCAGAATGAAAGGTTTGCCATGGCTAAGGAATATGAATGACTTTGAAAACGATGCTAGCATCTGAGGAACTTTTTAAAAACTTTGCTTTTAGGGGTTTTCTTTTCCTTCGGTAAGTAGTGATTTATAAACTCCTTGTTTGGCTGTTCATAGTCGGTTGCATGGTTACTTAAGTGTGGAATCCAATCAAGTGCATTTAACTCAGGCGGCTGTTCCTTGCCATGGCAAAGTATCAAGAAGATCCCCAAGTCAAGTCACATTGTAAAGCTGCTTCCCAATTGGCTTTGTCACGCAGTGTTGAAGCAGTGGGAGAGAGATTCGCCTGTTATAAAGGAACTGACTAACACGAGTATCCCGTCTATATCTGAATGCTGTCTCTAGGTGTAAGCCGTGGTTTCGCCTTCGTGGAGTTTTATCACTTGCAAGATGCTACCAGCTGGATGGAAGCCAATCAGGTTGCTTCACTCACCAAGTCTAGATATTCATGAAAATGGAACAAGTCTGTACAATTAAAAAAAAAAAAAAAGGTTGAAGGAGTGGTTTGTTCCAAAGGAGTGACTTGACTTTAATATTTTTAACAACAAAAAAAGCTTTGTGTATATTAAAATTGACATTACTAGAGTAAATACAGTTCTAAGAGACTGTTGCAGAATTTGTTCTGATTTTAAACATGGCTACATAATAGAACTTTACCTTCTGAAAATCTGCGTGGTAGTCAACAACATAGCCGTTTCCTGACTGATTACATTCGTGCTCGATGTAAACATTGAGAGCATCTAAACTATCAAACTCCACTAGACAGTGAAGAGAACACAGCAGAAGTCTGTAATAGGCATTTCTATGCGTGATTCCTTGTTTTTGCCTGAAGACCATATGCCAACCAGAGGCATAACCTCTCAGGTGGATCTTGTAGAATATTTGAGCAATAAGACTTGATAAGATTAGTATGGAATCAGTGTGTTCTTGCTGTCTAATCTAGGCATAGTGGCATTAAGAATCTAATTTCCCAGAGAATGCCTCTTAAGATCTGCTCAAAATAAATCATGTATTGAAGCCTTAACTGAAATATTATATACAATGTCAAGATTATAGTAAATGTTTGTCACTTAAGATTTTTTTTCCAAGGACCCCAAAGGACAATATACTGACTACCTTTAAGTAGGAAGTTACTTGACTTGTGTGGTTTCTTTTTTTTTTAACAGCATTTTATGATTCAAGTTAGATTATATAATTGGCCAATACAGCCATTTATAACAAGGCTTAATTTAAGATAAGGGTATTTCTTTGGCCAGTTTGTATTGAAGATTCTCAATTTCTTGTCAGGCCTTGTAGCATAAGACTATAATCTTAATACACTATCTCAAAAAAAAAAGGATATTAGTTTCTTAACTCAGAAATTAGTACTTATCAAATATGGGGACTCACTCTTGTAATCTCAGACTCAGGAGAGTGAGTTAGGAAGACAGATATGAGTTTAAGGCCAGCCTGGGCTACAGAGTAAGTGGTGCACAACTTTAATGGCATCACTCAGATGGATCTCTTGAGTTTGAGGACAGCCTGGCCTGTAGCATGAGTTCCAGGACTACCTAATTATGTAATGAGACACTGTCTCTGAATAAACAAGTAACCAGCCATCATAGTCCTTCCTTTTAAAGTAGAGCTTCATTCGTGTCTTACCACAGATGCTGGTCTAGTAAATCTATAGTGTGTACAATAAAGCTTTCTGTGTAAATCTATTTTCTTGACAGCCATTTTGATACAGTAGATGTGTCAGAATGGATACCCTAGGAAATTAAAACCTATAAGACATTTTAAAGTTTGCAATTTTAATGTATACAAAGCTTTATTAGTATGAATTTTTTTTATAATTCAAATTCACTCCAGAAATAAAAGGATAGTAGGATTAGGAACCCAGTGGTAGATTGGAGTCTCTTCCAACACACATCCCTCTTAGTGGGATATGTTGATGTCTTACATTTGCTTCTGTACATCATAGTGCATAGATGGCCACCTTTCTATTCTTTCCGACTTGGCCAGACATGCAGTTTTGCCTTTAGATGCTACAAAGACAAAATTCATAGCATGATTTGTGAGAACCAAATTGCCCGATGGTATTTATTTGTAAAGGGGTTAGACTCCTTTTAAAATTCTGAGCTGAATATGTTGGCTCATACCTTTAATCCTAGAACTCCAGAGGCAGAGACAGGCAGATTTCAGAAACACATAGTGAGACCATGTCTCAAAAAATGTAAAATAAAATCTGAATATCCTATTTAAGTCTGTTCTGATAGTGTTAGACAATTATTCCAACCACCATTCCCCTTCCTGTGAAAAGAACAGAGAAGATACTCCTATTAAATGAAGGCTCTTTGGGGGCAGGTGTCGGGGATGCTCTTGGCTGGATTGAGTCAGCTCAGAGTTTTGACCTTTCAAAGTAAAGTCTCTTTTACTCACTTGGTTTACTTAAATAATAAGGTATATACTTTATGAACTCTCCTAACCCCCTGAAGAAACTTCATTGGCCTCCTGGTTACTCATCCTGAAGAGAATACAATCCATTTCAGAGAGAAAGCACACCAATCACCTAGGACATAACATGATCACATTTGGCAAGAAAACCTGTTAGCTGTTTGAGAGTTGGTAGCATTGAGAGTAGTCCTTACCCAGAAGGAGATATGATCAAGTTCCCTTTTAAAATGAGACACACATACCCCTTTCTCCCTTTGTCCCTCCAAAAAACACATCCTGAAGCAAGAATTTGGGGGAAGGGAATATACAAAGGCTTTTGCATTATACAAGGATGGGGGACTGGGGAAAGGTGGCGCCAAGCCCAAGGACACCATGTTAGGGCTGATAAAGGAGACAGTCTCAGAGCTGGAAGAGGCTTGTCTTCTGTTTGAAATAGACTGTCACTCTCAGGCATCCTGTCAATGCTAAATAGTAGGACTTCTGTCTCTGCGGGAGACACAGCCTGGTGCATGTCAGCGTTTAGTGTTTGGCAGCTTTCTCAGCACTCCCTGACTCCGTTTACCTTTACTCCAAATCCCATTCTCTTACTGCCTATCTGAAGCATTGGATGGGCAGAGTATAGGTGGCGGTGGTTGGTCTTCCCCGTATGTTGTCCATTTAATTCCAGAGCACTGATTTTTCCGAAGTGTGCTCTGCCCTGGGAAAATGGACACATATTTCTCACAATGGGAATAACTAATTGCTTCTTTTTTTTACAGAAAAAATTGGTGATTCAAGGAAAGCACATTGCAATGCATTATAGCAATCCCAGACCTAAGTTTGAAGATTGGCTTTGTAACAAGGTAAGCATATATTCTTCCCAAATTAAATATACTGACTTTTTCTCTTTGTCCATTTGTTTGATATCTTAACAAGAAAATAAAAACAAACAATGACTGACTTGTATCAGAAGTCTATTTTTTATGTGACTCCTGACTTTTCTCTGGTCTTCCTGTGCTAGTATGAGAGGGCAGGATCCCTAAAGAGTTTTCTTATTATGGAAATCCAGGATTCTAATTAAGAATCCAGAGTTTCGATTAAGATTTTTAGATGTGTTTTGCTTTGTTGCTTATGAAAATTTTTTGTTGTGTTTTTTCTTAAGATTTATTTATTTTATGTATATGAGTATATTATTGCTATCTTCAGACACACCCAGAAGAGGGCATCAGATCCCTTTACAGATGGTTGTGAGCCAACGTGTGGTTGCTGGGAATTGAACTCAGGACCTCTAGAAGAACAGTCAGTGCTCTTAACCACTGAGCCATGTCTCCAGCCCTGCTTATGAAATTTTGAAGGTCTTAGCTTTTGACATACCCTCGTATATTACCCTCTTGTATTAACAAATATCCCTTAGAACTTTGGTGTACAGTAGTATTGCTCCTGTCACCAGTGCTGAATTTTGAACTTGCTTGTGAGTCTTATTATTTTGAGAGTACTAAGATTACTCACTGCGCCTGAGTCTGCTATGAAGAAAGTTCCTGTTCGTGTTATATTGTGTTTTTATATTTGACAGACCATGCAATGCTCTTAATATATGAGAGAGCTTTTGTCATTGGCTGCTTCAAAAAACCTCATCTTGGTGAAAGTGGAATCCTACTTCAAATTACAATGTTTTTCTTGGAAGAATTCACAGGGTGTAACATGCTAAAATTTAGGCACATGCCCCTTGTCTAGGATACTTACTGGCAGTTTTTGCTTTTGTATTTAGTTATTGAGTTACCCGTGGCCTCACTGCACTAACCCACATGATGACTAGAAAGCCTGGACTAATGTAAGAAATAATTACAGATAAAACTTTTTATTTTCCAGTGCTGCCTTAACAATTTCAGGAAAAGACTAAAATGCTTCCGATGTGGAGCAGACAAGTTTGGTAAGCGTGGATTCAGCTGTTTGGAAAATGCAATTAAACCTAACTTACTGCCTGTCAACCTGAGGAAAATTGTAGATTTCTAGGACATTTGAACTAGGAACTTACATAGTAACCTAACTCTTTTACCTTGGGCTAAGTAGACGCTGATGCTGATTGTGAAAGAACAAAAAATTCTTTTCCAAAATTAAGGTGCTGTTTGCCTGGTTTGCATGCTGCCTCTGCTTTTGTTTAATATAGAGTGGTGCTGTCTCCCACTGGTCCAGTAGTTGGGTTCCATATTAGCTGTCAGAATTATGAGGTTAAAATATAGCCACAGATTTCCTAAAAGAAAAGAAAATAGCATGGTGTCTCATTCTTCTGCTGAATTAGAATAAAAAGTTCAAAGCCAGCATGGACTAGATAGAAGGTTTCAAGGTGACCTAAGTTACATAGGAAAATTATCAAGAAATGGTGGCAGGTGAAGAGTGGGACATGGTTCAGTAGCTAAAGTATTTTCTGTGCAAGCTTAAGCTTGAGGACCTGAGGTCACAACCTCAACACCCATGTAATTTAAACAAAAATTAGGCAGGGCATGTTGGCATGATTGTAATTGTAGTGCTGGAGAGGCGCAGCAGGGTGATCCCTGGTGCCCTGGCCAGCCTACATACGGGTCAGCTCAAAGTGAATGAAAAACCTTGTCAGAAAATAAGATAAGCAATAGACACCCCAGACATGGACTCCTCCCTGCGCTTACACACATGTGGATGAGCTCATGCATATGCATACAGAGAGACATCACCACCACCAGTTGTTTTTTTTTAAAAAAATGTCTGCTAGATATTCTTAAAGTAAAAAGGCTTGGCTCTCAGGAGATGAAAGATGATCTAGAGTCCAGATCATCCTCAACTATACTGCAAGTTTGTTATCAGCCTTGGCCAGATGAAACTCTCATACATGAGTACCTCAGAAGTTATGTTTCTTTGTTTAAAAATATCTTGGAGGTGGGAATGGTGGCTCACATCTCTAATCCTCACAATTCTCAGGAAACTGAGATAGGATTGCCAAGAGTTCGAGACTTGTCTGGGCTTTGTACTAAAACCATGTTAAGACTATTGGAAACAAAAAGAAAATGCCCTGGGGAGGTGAAGATGAATATGTCTCTGGCAGAGCTCTTGCCAAGCATGCACAAGGGACCTTGATTTCACACACGTACCCCATCGGCCATGAAAAGAAAGAAGCGGGCCTTGATTGTTTGCTTTGATTGCTTGTCATCATTTGGATCTCCTTTACTCCTAGACTCTGAACAGGAAGTGCCCCCTGGAACCACAGAGTCTGTTCAGTCCGTGGATTACTACTGTGATAGTGAGTTCAAACATGATACTTTGACTTTTATGTTAAAAGTTGACCTCAGTAAGCTCAGATCTCTTACATTTTTAAAATGAGCATCCACAGCTTTAGTTTGCCCTATGGAAGATTGATCTTTGTAATTTTCTTAGCCTAGCAGGGTGAAAAATAAACTAGAACCTACAAAATGTATATTTTTGCCTGTAAGCCTGCCTTTAAAAAGCATTGACGGGGAGAAAGCTTAATTGTTATTTTTCTCATTTACCAACAGCGATCATTCTTCGGAACATAGCTCCGCACACTGTGGTGGATTCCATCATGACAGCGTTATCTCCCTATGCTTCCTTAGCTGTCAATAACATTCGCCTCATAAAAGACAAACAGACTCAACAGAACAGAGGCTTTGCATTTGTGCAGCTATCTTCTGCAATGGTAAGGTTCTCCACTGATCTTACTGAGTTCGGGGGGAGGAGGGGGACATCCCCTTTTTCTTCTTTTTTGAAAAAAATATCCTTTTTAGTGTGCTGTTAAAAGGGCAGTAGTGGTAGTCTGGTCAGTTAAGTATAGCCTGCAGCCAAATCTTTCCTTTTTAAACAAAAAATCTGCAGGCTGGAGTGATGTCTCAGTCATTGTTTATTGTTCTTCCCAGGGACCTAAGTTCGGTTCCTAGGACCTTTTAGGTAACGTACAGCCGCCTGTAACTCCATCTAGCCTCTTCTAGCCTTTGCAGACACCCATGTGCAACATACACACCTACATACATATTAAGTGAAAATAAGTTTTTTGTTTTTTAATGTTTATTTTGATGCCAAGTTGTTTAGTGGCAAAGTGTCCTAGGCTCTGGGTTTAAGCCCTACCATCAAAATAGAAAAATTGACTCAGAGGTTAAGAGCACCAACTGCTCCTCCAGAGGTCCTGAGTTCAGTTCCCAACAACCACATGGTGGCTCACGACTATCTGTAACTGGATCTGATGCTTTCTTCTGGTGTGTGTCTGAGGACCTATACATAAAATAAGTAATTTTTTTTAAAGATTTATTTATTGTGTGATGGTGTCTACAGAACATTACACAGTAAGTAGTCCCTAAAGAAAAAAAAGGTTTGTTTTTTATTTTGTTTTGTTTTTAAAGATTTATTTATTTATTTTATGTAAGTACACTGTAGCTGTTTTCAGACACTCCAGAAGAGTTTCATTACGGATAGTTGTGAGTCGCCATGTCAGATGTCTGGTTCTTTGGCCATCATGACTTCTTAGCAGTAGTGAGGTAGGCAATGACAAAGAACTTCAGCAAAGTAGGCAACTTTCCCTGTATGATAGAGGAAGATAATTTCATTTACTAGGCTCAGACATCACATTCATATTTAGGTCTCCTAGAACTGAAGTTGTATGTGGTTGTGAGCTGCTGTGTAGGTGGTGGGAATAGAACCTGGATACTGTGGAAGAGCAGCCAGTTCTTTTAGCTGCTGCAACATCTCTCCAGCCCTAAAAGTCAAGTAACAGCCTGGCTCAGTAGTACATGCTTCTCTGGAGGCAGAGACAGGTAGGTCTCTGTGTGCTGGAGGCCAGCCTGGTTACATATTAAGTCCTGACTACAATATATAGTTATAAAGAAGTTTGTGCCTTTAGAATGATTTAGTATTGGTTCCTGTAACAATTCTGGATAACTTCATGTCTGAGGAGTGTTTCCTTTCTCAAACTTGTCCAGAAACAGGGTAAGACATTACTTCTTTCTTTTTTTCTTTTTTTTTTCCCCCTTTGGTTTTTTTTTTTTTTTTTTTTTTTTTTTTGGATTTGGTTTTTCCGAGACAGGGTTTCTCTGTGTATAGCCCTGACTGTCCTGGAACTCACTCTGTAGACCAGGCTGGCCTCGAACTCAGAAATCCGCCTGCCTCTGCCTCCCAGAGTGCTGGGATTAAAGGCGTGCTAATATTTAATTCTTTTTTCTCACTTTGTCCTTCAGGACGCCTCTCAGCTGCTTCAGATATTACAGAGTCTCCATCCTCCATTGAAAATTGATGGGAAAACTATTGGAGTTGATTTTGCAAAAAGTGCCAGAAAGTGAGTGTTGTCATTATCCTTTATCCTTATTTCAAGCTCTTAACAGCTACATATTTACTTATATAAGGATGATTGCCAATTGTACCTCAGCTCCATACTGTCAACAGAATGAGTAGACCAAGAGGGAGAAGATTGTCTTCTCTTAGGTTTTATCTTTCCAGTCCACTATCACCAGTTAATAATAGTTGCCAAAAATGGTTTCATTATGAATGTTGAAAACACATTCTATTCAGACTCAAGCAGTGTAATGCAGACCTGTCCAGAAATAATCCTTAGCTTGCAGGACAGCATGCTAATGTATTACATGACTATCTAATGCTGTAGATATCCTTGTTTAGAGCCTGGAGATGGTTTAGTAGGTACAGCACTTGCCATAACTATAACCTTGGTGCTGAGGGGCAGACAAGGAAATCCTGGCAGACCCTGTCTACAGAATGAGAAGAGATACCATATGTCAGCCTCTAGTCTCCACATTCAGTGAGCATACCTTCATGTGTACTGTACACAAGGTTTCTAGTATCACTAATCATCCAACACATACCTTATTGGATCACTTATAAAGTAGATGAGTAACATCCACTGAGGTTTACAGAGGCCCCTCTTAGGAAATTCAACCTTACTAGCATCTGAAACATGTATGTTCTTCCCCAAACCCAAAGGCTGGAATGGATTTGGCACAGTGGATGCACAACTTTAGACATACAGAGAATCATGTGATATTACCTCTTTGTAATTTCAGAGATTTGGTCCTTCCAGATGGTAACCGTGTCAGCGCCTTCTCGGTAGCCAGCACAGCCATCGCCGCTGCTCAGTGGTCATCCACTCAGGTGAGAGTAGTAAGAAAGGGTCTCTTCCTTAAAGTGGCTTTGTTTATTGTGCTAAACATAAGCTTGCTTCTGAAATGTTTTAGCGATTGCTTTATTGCCTACTAATTTTATATTTGGCTCTTTTTCTTTTGATATTCTACAGTCTCAAAGTGGTGAAGGAGGCAATGTTGACTACAGTTACATGCAGCCAGGCCAGGATGGCTATACACAGTACACTCAAGTAGGTGGACTTAGCTAACTAACATTCAACTTCTATTCTACAGACTGTGTATAAAATAGCAGCTCTAATAGTGGGCTTTCCCTCAGTACTCACAGGATTACCAGCAGTTTTATCAGCAACAAGCTGGAGGGCTGGAGTCGGATACATCAACTACATCAGGTAAAAAGCATCATTTTTATTGAGCTTTGTTTAAATAACTGTGGTTTTAGAGACAATGCTATGATTAACTCTGTTCTTGGAATTTAGCTATGTTCCCCACCTCACGTTGAATCTTGAGTGACCACAGTTTAGCTCAGCAGGTGGCCCAATAGCAACACCCACCAGCAGAGCCACAATAAGAGAGCATTGGTAAGCGGGTGGTGCTGGCACACGCCTGTAATCCCAGCACTCTGGGAGGCAGAGGCAGGTGGATTTCTGAGTTCGAGACCAGCCTGGTCTACAGAGTGAGTTCTAGGACAGCCAGGGCTATACAGAGAAACCCTGGTGGGGTGGGGGGAAGAGCGCTGGTAGCCATTGTGATCCCCACACCTTTAATCCCAGCACTCTGTAGACAGAGGCCAACCTGACCTAGAGATTGAGTTTCAGGACATGTTGTCTCCAAAAAGTGAGGGGAAAACTTTGGCAGTTAGATATCATAGTTGTGTAGCTTGGTGTGGTAGCCCACAAATTCTAGAGTCAGAGAAAGGCTGGTGGACCTCTGTAGCTGCAAAACCTTCATAGAGAAACGTGCAGGGAGTGGAATCTTTGGCTAGGGATGAAGCTCAGTTTGTAAAGTGCTGTGTGGCAGACATGAAGCCCGGACTAAATCCCCAGCACTGCATAAAACTAGGAATTGTTTGTGCCTTTAGTGTCAGAACACAGAAGGTGGAGCTAGGATGACCAGAAGGTCGAGGTCATCCTTAGGGTTATAGCAAGTACCAGATTAGCCTGTGCTACATGATGCTGTCATAGGAAAAAGAGTGCTTTAAATATTCTTCCATGACTATAAAAAATAAAGTCTTAAGAGTCTTAAGAGCCCAAAGATACAGATTTTTGCTTCTCTTCCTTTCTTAGCCATAATACAGAAAGTAAAAGATTTTTGGTTTTTTTGGAGCAAGGTTTCTTTGTGTTGCACTGGCTGTCCTGGAACTCACTCTATAGACCAGGCTGGCCTCAAACTTACATCCCAGACAGGATTCATGAGTTTGAGGCCACCATTTAAACTACATAACAAAACCCTACTCTTTCCACACACACCCCAGCCCAAAAAAGAGAGACAGAAACAGCTCACAAAGTGGAGGCTAAAATGAACAGTTGTGCTGGAGTTCATGCTGTAGCTCCGCCTGACCCTTCTGTTTGTCACCAGGCACCACAGTGACTACCACCTCAGCAGCTGTCGTGTCCCAGAGTCCCCAACTCTACAATCAGACCTCCAATCCACCTGGCTCTCCGGTAATCTTTTACTCTTAAATACAGAATTGATACTTTTGTTCCTATGTTGCTATTACCCTTTCCTGGTGTATGAGCCAGGATTGATTAATTACATACATTTTACCTAACTTCTTTATTAGGTTTTTAAAAATTATTATATGTATGTTCATGTGTTTTAAATATAAAGTACCAAGCAGGTCATATTTATACTTTGTAAATGCTTCCGCTTGACCTATAGAAAGTTGTCAGCATGTCTTTGCTATAGAGCTGCCCTAGATCCGTGCTGCAGAGCATCTCTCAGGGGAGGCTTTCCTCCTAGATGATTGCAGTGACTTAGTTCTCTTAAGAGGCTTTACAGTTGAAATTACATTGAAGCTAATGTTCTTTCCAGACTGAGGAAGCACAGCCTAGCACTAGCACAAGTACACAGGCCCCCGCTGCTTCCCCTACTGGTGTAGTTCCTGGTACCAAGTATGGTAAGCCAACCTCATGGGACTCTTGACAGTTTGAAGGTCATCATTTTTGCCTTTGTTGTTAATAAAGTTCCTCTCCCTTTGAAACGGGTGTCAGAGGGACAATTGGGAATGTGAAGAAAGAATATTGAGGCCTGTTGTAGCTCACTGGCTTAGAGATTAATATCTAGTTTCTTACATTGCATGATTGACTGCATTTTGTTTTTGCAGCGGTACCTGACACTTCTACTTATCAATATGATGAATCTTCAGGATATTATTATGATCCTACAACAGGGCTCTACTATGACCCTAACTCACAGGTAAATGCTATTTCCCTCCTTAATATCACTAGAAAAAATGAGTTTCACTTAATACTTTTATAGGGCATGAGATGAAATATTCCCTAAAAGGTTTATATGACCCAGATAAGTTGTAAGATTTTTCTTTAATTTCTTCATGGCTATCAATAAATAATTTTCATTTCAGGATTTAGGGTTAAAAGATGTTTACAGTCCCAGTGAGATGCCTCAGTGGGTAAAAGTGCTCATGCTGCCAGCCTGAATTTGATCCTTATGGCTGAGAGTGGCAGAAGAAAGCCAGCATCCTGTCCCCAGTTGCCCTCTGACCAGCATATACATGCCTCATTCACACATCACACATACACATTGCACACAATACTGATCAAGTGTTCTGAGGTGAGCTGGTGAACGGGCTCCGTGGATAACATTATGTGCTCCCCTTGGGCAGACCTATTCAAATCCCAGCACCAACACAGCAGCTCACACTGCACACTTCCAGTTCTAGGATATTTGATGCCCTCTTGTGGCCTTTGTGGATACCAGGCACAAACATGGAGTGTGTGTATGCATTCAGACAAAACACTCTTACACATATAATAGGGTTTTTTGTGCGTTTTCCCCCCCACTTTTTTGAGGTATATTGTATATATATAAAAGTGTATGAGTTGTAAATGTATTTGCGTTCTTGTAATTTTTTTTCAGGTTTATTTTATGTGTGTTTTGCCTGTGTTTGTTATCTGATCACTCTGTGTGTATAGTGTCCACTGAGGCTACAATAGGGCAATGGATCCCCTGGGACTGGAGTTAGAATAGATGGCTGTTAACCACCATATGGGTGCTGGGAATTGAATCTTAATGTTTTCATGGATGCATGCATGCATATGCACACACACACACCAGTAAGAACAGTCCCAGCATATCTGCATAGTCCTCAGGCTTGTTGCCAATTAGAACCCTCCCTCTTCAGCATCCAGCATTTTGATTCTATTTTTAGAGGAAGTTTTATCAAATTAAGACAGAGGCAGGCAATCACTGAGTTTCAGAGCAGAACTACAAAAGGAATGATGATACAAACCTCTAATAATCCCAGTACTTGGTGGGCAGAAAAAGGCTGTGAGTTTGACCCCAATCTATGTGGCAAGTTCAAGGCAGCTATGGGCTACAAAGTCAGGCCCTGTCTCAAAAACAAAAAAAAAGGAAGATTTTTGTGCCAAGCATGGTGTCACACACTTGTAATCCACCACTCAGGAAGTAGAAGCAGAAATATCAGAAGCTCCAGGGTTACATGGATGATATTAAAAAAAAATTGCTGGGGCTGAAGCTCAGCTCTTCATACTCTTCCAGGGGACCTTGGTTCGGGTCCTGGCACACACTCATGGCTGCTCATAGGCATCTACAGCCTCCATCCAGAGGATTCAGAGCCTTTATCACACTCCTGTGCCCATATGCAGACACACACATTACACACACGTGACTACAACTAATATAAATTTTTTTTTAGGGCTGGGGAGATGGCTCAGTGGTTAAGAGCACTGATTGTTCTTCCAAAGGACCTGAGTTCAATTCCCAGCAATCACATGGTGGTTCACAACCATCTGTAACAGGATCTGATGCCCTCTTCTGGTGTGTCTAAAAACAGCTACAGAGTACTTGTCATATATATAAAAATAAATAAAATCTAAAAAATAAGATAATTTTTTTCTAAAAAAAATTCTTTTCAGAGGATATGAGAGAAGAGTTTAAAAAAAAAACCGCCAGGCGTGGTGGCTCACACCTATAATCCCAGCACTTGGGAGGCAGAGGCAGGCGGATTTCTGAGTTCGAGGCCAGCCTGGTCTACAGAATGAGTTCCAGGACAGCCAGGACTCCATGGAGAAACCCTGTCTGGGGGGGGGGGGGGGGACCAAAAAACTCTTTTAAGAAAAATCATTGAAATGGCCTAGCTAGAAGCTTTAAATTCTAGGTGGGTTCCCCCACATTGAAATAAAATTTACCATTTTAATCATAATATATATAATTTGGTGGATTTTAGTGTAATCATTTTATTAGCAACTAGCACCTCTAATCTACAGAACATTTTTTTTAGATTTATTTATTTATTTATTTATTTATTTATTTATTAATGTAAGTACAGTGTAGCTGCCTTCAGACACCAGAAGAGGGCGACAGATTTCGTTATGGATGGTTGTGAGCCACCATGTAGTTGCTGGGATCTGAACTCAGGACCTTCTGGAGTGCTCTTAACCGCTGAACCATCTCTCCAGCCCATCTACAGAACATTTTTATCTCAAGTTATTCCCCTTCCTCTGGCCCTGCCTTCCACCAGCACGCCCCTCCCCACCCCCAATAAAAAACATTTTATCTCTGAGTTTACCTGTTATAAATGGACTCAGACACTATGGTCTTAAGTGTTTAGCTTTTTTTTTTTTTTTTTTTTTTTTAATTTTGGGTTTTTCGAGACAGGGTTTCTCTGTATAACCCTGGCTGTCCTGGAACTCACTCTGTAGACCAGGCTGGCCTCAAACTCAGAAATCCACCTGCCTCTGCCTCCCAGAGTGCTGGGATTACAGGTTTGCGCCACCACCGCCCAGCGTGTTTAGCTTCTTTACTTAGCATGCCTATGTATTCTTGAGGATGGGGTTTAGCATGTCTGGGGAGTATTTTATTTTTGTTAGTGTCTATAACTTAAGGAGGGAAAGCAATGTTAACACTCCATAAATAAGTGTCTATTTATACCTAGGAACTGTGTATATAGCATAGCAAAACAAGTACATTTACCAGGAGTTGACCTTGAGTGCCCGTGGTTTCTGAGAGGGAAGTGTGAAGAAACAGTGTGCTGCCTGTGTGCCTAGCTCCTTCCTTGTTCGCTCACTTCCATCATTTGTTCAGTCTCAAATCTCCATGGCTGTTCTCCTTCATTCAGACATAGATGTAACAATCCCACAGTTCCTTTCTCTATAAGAGACCTTGTAGAGGACCCAGCTGGTAGAATAGGTAAAGACCCTTGCTACCAAATCTGATGATGCAGGACCCAGATCGTGGAAGAAGAAAACTAGCTCCTACAAGTTGTCTGTGTGAGCAATCAGACACACACATGTACTAAACATGATTTTAAGGCAGAAAAGGAGGGCAAGGTGTGGTAGCACACATATCCTAGACAGAAGCTGGCCGGTCTGAGTCCAGATGGACCAGCCTGGTCGACAGTGAGTCTTAGGACAGCCAAGCACTGTCTCGGAAACAACTACGTGAACCGGGTATGACACTTGCCTGTCATCCCAGGTCTCTGGGGTCCAAGCAGGAGGATGAAGAAGTTCAAGGCAGCCACTTCTACACATTAAGTATGAGCATAGTTACATGAGATCCTGTTTTAATTTTTTTTCTTCTTCATGTTACATCTTAATCAAATCCAGATCCTCACACACATTGCTGGTAAACAACCCTGCCCTGTTCAAGGTTCAAGGTGGGAAGAACCATCAAACATCAGGAACCAAAGGTCTCCATGTGTGCTGTCAGTACAGGGCGCCTGTGCCCACTGCTCTTTTTCCTTTTTTTTTTTTCCCCCGGATTTGTTTTTTCTGAGACAGGGTTTCTCTGTGTAGCCCTGGCTGTCCTGGAACTCACTCTGTAGACCAGGCTGGCCTCGAACTCAGAAATTCACCTGCCTCTGCCTCCCGGAGTGCTGGGATTACAGGCATGCGCCACCACCACCTGGCCGCCCACTGCTCTTCCTAGGAGCCTCTCATGTTCTTCTTGGCCTTGGTGGCAAAGCAGCTCCGCGGGGCCTCGAACTCACATACACAGAGGTCCTTACTCTGGTGGCCTCCTGGGGTGGTGGAGGCTTGCACACACTTGCCATCAGGCTGCTAGATATTCTGGGAAGGCTCTGCACATGCCCCCAAACCGCTCTGTTGACAGACATGAGCGGTTCTTTCAGGCGTTTGTGGGCACTGCCATCTTGGGCCCTCTGTTTAAAGTTTTAAATTTATACTTTATTGTGGGTATTTTGCTTCCATGTGTACCACTTGAGTACCTAGTAGTCAGGGAGTTGGATCTCCTGGAACTGGAGAAGAAATAATATTCTACTTTTTCTAGAAGTTTCATATTTACTAGCTGGCTCATCCTCATGCATACCAAGTTGTTCTATGAGTTACTTCTGAGCAGGAAATACATAACACTTAGTCCTGAGTATATTTGTTTTGGGTTTTTTTGCCTGCTGTGTTGAAAAGTGTCTGGCTTAAGATTCCCTTTGTAGCTGAGAATGAAATCCTATTTTTCCCTGCTGCTCCCACCTCCCAAATGCTAGGTTTACAGACAAGCGTCCAGACCAGACTATTTGGGTTTTTGTTTTTCTGTTTGTTTGTTTGTTTTCGAGACAGGGTTTCTCTGTGTAGCCCTGGCTGTCCTGGAGCTCACTCTGTAGACCAGGCTGGCATCGAACTCAGAAATCCGCCTGCCTCTGCCTCCCAAGTGCTGGGATTAAAGGTGTGCGCCAACACTGCCCAACTTTTTGTTTTGTTTTTAAGATAAGTCCTCAACTATATAGGCTAAATTGACTTTTATGTTTGCAATCTTCATGCCTAAAGCGGCTGAGTGCTAGGATTACAGACATGCATTACTTCTGACATAATATTTATGTCATGGCCTTGAAGTATAGCCAGTGAAGCAGTTACTTATATATAACATATGTATAGCCTTAGGACCATTCCCCACTACCACAAAACCTTTATCAGCAAGTCTGTAATCACTGCATTTTTTTTCTTGTAGTACTACTATAATTCCTTAACACAGCAGTACTTGTACTGGGATGGAGAGAAGGAGACCTACGTGCCAGCTGCAGAGTCTAGCGCTAACCAGCAGGCTGGCCTGCCTTCCACAAAAGAGGGAAAGGAAAAGAAAGAAAAGCCCAAGAGCAAAACTGCTCAACAGGTATGTCCTGTCCAAAGACACCATGGTTCCTTAGAGAGTTAACTTGACTTACTTCTTCATTTTTGGCTTACAACACTGAAGTCAGCTTTATTTGTATTCTTAAATTTGGGCTATTGCTCCTGTTGGTACATGCCTATAATGAAGCAACCTAAGATGCTAAGGCAGGAGGCTCACAAGTTTAGAGCCGGTACGGGTTTCTTTTCTCTTTCTTCCTTCATTTAATTTATTTTCTCCCACCATCACCTTAGTAAAGCCCTGTTCCAAAGTAAATAAACCACTGGTAATACAACTCGGTGGTAGAGTACTTGCCTAGCATGTTCAGTTGCCTGACATTTAATCCATAAAAGTCAAAAACTGGGTCGGGCAAGAAATGTAGCTTGTCTGGCTACATTTGAGCTCACATCTTGCAATAGCTGCCACTATAGGCCTGTACTGCCACACCAGTCTTTTATTTTGCTTTATGTGTAGCATTTAATTCCAGGTCCCTAAGTAAAGTAGAAGGATATATCAAAAAGGGCCTGGTCTCCTGGAAGAAAAACAAGGAAAATATTGCAAGACCATAGTGAGCTAAGACTACACAAACCCCTGTCTAAAAAAAAATAGTAAGCCGGGGCTAGGAAGATAGTTCTGTCAGTAAAGTGCTTTTTTCACAAGAATGAGTAGAGTCCTCACAACCCAAATTTAAAAATCCAGACATAGGGAGATAGTTCAGCTGCACATAGTGCTCTTGTAGAAAAGCCAAGGGGTTTCTTTGTTTTGTTTTGTTTTGTTTTGTTTTTAAGATTTTTTTTTAAATTTTTTTTATTCGATATAATTTATTTACATTTCAAATGATTTCCCCTTTTCTAGCCCCCCACTCCCCGAAAGTCCCATAAGCCCCCTAAGATTTATTTATTTTATATATGTGAATACACTGTTATTGTCTTCAGACACACCAGAAGAGGGCATTGGATCCCATCACAGATGGTTGTGAGCCACCATGTGTTGCTGGGAATTGAACTCAGGACCTCCCGACAAGTTTTAATCTCAGCACTGATGTTGGGCATTTTCCATCTGAACTTCTGGCTCCAGGGAATGTGACTCGCTTTCCTGGCCTCTGCAGGCACTGCACTTGTACACACAATGCATACACATAGTATATATATCTTTATGTGTTTGTCTGCTTGTGTGTAGAGTAGAGGTCAGAGACAATTTAAAGGCATCTGTTCTCCCCTCCTGTACCATGCATGGGTTCTAGGGACCAAATTCACACTACCTCTGAGTTATCTCGTGAGTCCCACAACATAAGATTCTTGTTGCTTTATTTATTGTTAGATTACAGAGAAGTAAGTGCTTTTTGATGGTGTTTGTTGTTTGATACTAGATTGCCAAAGACATGGAACGCTGGGCTAAGAGTTTAAATAAGCAGAAAGAAAATTTTAAAAACAGCTTTCAACCTGTCAATTCATTGAGAGAAGAAGAAAGGAGAGAATCTGCTGCAGCAGACGCTGGCTTTGCTCTTTTTGAGAAGAAGGTAATGCTGACAGGAGTAGCCACACTCGGAATGGCTGGCTGTAGCATTTGAGGCTTAGGCTTCTGGCTTGTTCTGTTTTCCAGGGAGCCTTAGCTGAAAGGCAGCAACTCATTCCTGAATTGGTGCGAAATGGAGATGAAGAAAATCCCCTTAAAGTAAGCAATACCACCTGTGTTTTAACCAGCTGTGTGTGGTTTGTGTCCCGCGTTGAACTTCTGTGGCATGTTGGTTAATGCAGTTCCCTCTTAAAATGGGATGCTTTTCTCTATCAGTGGGTTTTTGGAACAGCTTTGGTATATAAAACCCACATTGAGGGCTCTGTTTTCTGTGCCTGAGATCAGGTGAGATGGACCGATGAATGAAGCCTGAATTCCTAAACTAAGTAAATTGGCTTTCAAGGCATTTGTAAATAGAATTTTTAATGGTCTGGAAAGAAAATTAGGACAAAGCGAAAACTTACTTTCCTTGATAGATACTGGGCTAGCTGGGCCATTGCTCTGATCTGTTGCTGTGTTTGGAGTTTTTATGCATGGTCAGTGATTTAAACAGTCTTCTATCTAAGAAACCATTTCTTGGGCTCCATGGGGTTGGTTCTAGAAGGCTGTTCCATACCTTTTTTGGGGGCGGAGGGGGGGGGTTTCAAGACAGGGTTTCTCTGTCTGTCCTCTGACAGCCCTGCCTGTCCTGGAACTCACTCTGTAGACCAGGCTGGCCTCGAACTCAGAAATCCGCCTGCCTCTGCCTCCCAAGTGCTGGGATTAAAGGCGTGCACCACCACCACCACCACCACCACCACCACCACCACCACCACCACCACCACCACCCCACCCCTCCCGGCTTGTTCCAGACCTTTGATGAAGTGTTGTTTGCTACTAAAAGACAACACAGAGCCATGGAAGGTCTCTCACATTCTGGCGCTGTTTTATCTGTGGAATTCCAATGACCCATTATCATTTTTATCCCCAGCGAGGTCTGGTTGCTGCTTACAGTGGTGACAGTGACAATGAGGAGGAGCTGGTAGAGAGACTTGAAAGTGAGGAAGAGAAACTAGCTGACTGGAAGAAGATGGCCTGCCTGCTGTGCCGACGTCAGTTCCCAAACAGAGATGCCCTGGTCAGGCACCAGCAGCTCTCCGATTTACACAAGGTGGCCTTGCTTCTCAAACCTTATTGGGGAAGGGGAGGAATTTAATGGTGGGAGTGGTGACTCTGATAAAGGTTCAGTAAATAACCTTCTGTTGCATAGGTACCTGGTGTTATAGGAGGTAAGAGAATCATTGTGTCTTCATACACCCCAGGATTTGGTTTGGATGCTATGAGATTTGTCCAGAATATAAAACAAAAGTACTAATGTTATGACATTTCATATGAAAGTGGTCCGAATTCTAAGTATGTCTGTAAACTCTTTTGTAATAGCAAAATATGGACATCTACCGAAGATCCAGGCTGAGCGAGCAGGAGTTGGAAGCCTTGGAGCTGAGGGAGAGAGAGGTGAATACATGTGTCTAGATGAGGATCCTGACGTGCCTGCCTTTAATACTTTCTGTTTGTTTAGAAGGAGTCTTGCTATGTTCACAGGTTGGCCCTGACCTCTTGAGCTCACATCTTCCAGTAGCTGCCACTGTAGGCCTGTACTGCCACACCAGCCTTTTATTTTGCTTTTATGCGTAGCATTTATTTCCAGGTCCCTAAGCAAAGTGGAAGGGTTTATTAAAAACACTTGTCCAGTCATTGTACCTCTATGAACTGGACTAGCCTGTGTTTTATGAGCCCCACAGTGGCTTTTAGTCAGGAAAAAAATGTTGTTTCCTTGTTTGTCCTGATAATATAAGCTTTCCTGAGTGAGATAGAAGGCTTCAAATGAGGCACTGAAGACTGGAAAGAATGTGATGATCTCCCAGTCATGTAGAAGGGTGGAGTGGGCTACAATGATAAACGGCCAAGAACAAAGGGTTATTAACCTGTCATGCCTGTGGGGTTAGTGGTTGATAAGGCCAGATAAGTGCATATAGAAGCCTATACATTAAAAATAAATCAGTGGGAGGAGCGGTCCTTGGTGAGGTGAAGGCTCAATAGATGCCTCAATAGAAATTAGGAGGGGGGGATGGCTTGGGTGGAGGGGCATATACTTGGAGGCAGGAGGTGGGAGGAGGGTTTGGGGGAAGGGGGGAATCAGGAAAGGTTTTAGCATTTGAGATGTACATGAAGATTATATTCAATAAAACAAAAATTTTTTTTAAATGTTTATTTTTATATATGTGAATACACTGTAGCTCTCTTCAAACACACCAGAAGAGGGCATCAGATTCCATCATAGATGTTTGTGAACCACCATGTCGTTGCTGGGAACTCAGGACCTCTGAAAGAGCAGTCAATGCTCTTAACCTCTGAGCCATCTCTCCAGCCCACATTAAAAATAATTTAGACTTTTTCTTGCCCCAGGATAAATCTGAGGTGTCTGTACTCCAGGGCTTTTGCTTTCCCCATTGATTATAGTTGCCAGCTCTCCAAGGTTTGCTGGGCGAGTCTCGTGAAGCCTCTTTAACACTTCTCTGTTTCTGGGAGTAATCTATCTAAATTCGACCTGGGGATGGGCAGTTCTGCCCTCATCTTTATGACAGTATCAAACAATGAGATCAAAAGTGGTAAAGGAAACAAAGGAATTTGGAGTTGAAGTCCACTCTAAATAGGCTTCAGGTTAAAAGGTACTGCAGGTTAACATCTGCGTGTTTAAGACTATTGAAAGTTGACATGAGGATACTCCTGACTTATCTTTTTATTGTTGTTTTCTATATAGATGAAATACCGAGATCGAGCAGCAGAAAGACGAGAGAAATACGGAATTCCAGAGCCCCCAGAGCCCAAGCGCAAGAAGCAGTTTGATGCTGGCACTGTGTATGTGATGTGCACCATTTTCCAGTTCATTAGCTAGGGCTCTGGCTGTTTTAAGTAACTGTGTGTTTGCCACTGGCAGGAATTACGAGCAGCCCACCAAAGATGGCATTGACCACAGTAACATTGGCAACAAGATGCTGCAGGCTATGGGCTGGCGGGAAGGCTCAGGCTTAGGAAGAAAGTGTCAAGGCATCACAGCTCCCATTGAGGTAAGCATAGGTTCTGACATTGATGGGTGGTGCTGGGGTGCAGGCTTGCAGGGTAGCAGGCAAAGGCACATTTTCCTTGGAACCCTTTCTTTCCCTCATCGTGTTCTTTTGCTTTGGAAAGGGAGTTGTTTCCTTTTGTTTTTTAAATAGGATGCTTCCTCTTCGCCACTACTCCCCACCCCCACCCCATCCCCAGCCATGATTTTCCCAGAATTCACTATGTAGACCAGGATGGAATCAAACCCAGAGATTTATTTGACCCTGTCTAGAGAGTGCTGGAACTAAAGGCATGTGCCATAGGCCTAGTGCCCTTGTTTAAAAATTAAAATTTGGCCGAGTGGTGGTAGCCCACACCTGTAATCCCAGCACTTTGGGAGGCAGAGGCAGGCAGATTTCTGAGTTCGAGGCCAGCCTGGTCTACAGAGTGAGTTCCAGGACAGCCAGGGCTATACAGAGAAACCCTGTCTCAAAAAAAAAAAAAAAAGAAAGAAAAAAAAGAAAAATAAATTAAAATTTGGACAGATGGCTTTTCAGGTGAGAGTGCTCGCTGTTCTCGCAGAGTCCTGGGTGCAGTGCCCTGCATTCACTCAGGAGTCTTACTCCATTTCTGGTTTTTTGACTCCTTCCTCTGGTCTCCAAACATGGTGCACAGACATAAAAGCAAAATATTCAAAGACATAAAAATGAAGTGAATAATTAAAATATTCTAGGACCAACAAGATGGCTCAACAGGGAAGCCTAGCAACTTGAGTCAGATCCCCAAAACCCACATAAACTAGAAGAGAACCATCTTTACAAAGTTGTCCTCTGACATGCGGTCTCCAAGTCATACATGCCCCCTACACACAGTATTTTTTTTTAGTTTAAGAAAATTTAAGGCAGATACAGTGGTACAGGCCTGTTTTTTGGCACACTGAGATGGGAGGATCCCAAGGCCTAGCAGGTCGACTTAGACCATGTCTTGAACCTACCCACCCCAACTTGCCCATCTTAAATTTAAATTTAGGAGAAGAAATTACTTAATTTGTCAGAGCCCAAATTGAGACAGTCCTGGGCTCCGAGGCTCAAAGCCATTGGCAGAGGCAGGAAGTGTCCCAGAGACTGCCCTGCCGTACTCTGGCTGCACAGCCATTGTCAGGCTTGTCTTGGTTTTATTTTATGCAAGCATGTTTCCCAGGGCATGTGAGGTTTATTGGCATTATCCATCCTGTTGGAATTTGTGCTTATAATTACCTTTCCTGGACTTCAGCAAAGTGCTTTAGAGGCCTTACTAGCCTCGAATGGTCACTAACTAGGCACTCAAGTGGGTTCATTTTCCTTAGCCACTGTATTGCCCCAGTCCTTAAAACTGCCTCCAGATCCAGCAGCAACCCTTGTCTTTATGGGTAGTTCTATTCAGTGGTGTGGTAGGATGAGAAGTGGGTACAAGCCACACCCTGCTTACCAGCTACTAACAATCTTTTTGTTTCCCCAGGCTCAAGTCCGGCTAAAAGGAGCTGGTTTAGGAGCCAAAGGCAGTGCATATGGGTTGTCAGGTGCCGACTCCTACAAAGATGCTGTTCGGAAAGCCATGTTTGCCCGATTCACTGAGATGGAGTGAGACTGGGGAAGCAATGCTGAGCGCAGGGAGCAAGCCATCTCCTCAGTTGCTCTTACTGCCTGTCTCTAAGGGCATGCCTTGTGCTATTAATAGTTAGGGTGAACCACCCCACTCTGAGGGGTTCTCCTACCTTAAATGAGCTCCCTTACGTGGGTTATCTGGTAAACAACCTTTCTTCCCACCTGAGGGTTTGTGAACAGAGGGGACAATGGGCTTTTTATACTAAGGTGTATATAATGTAAATGTAATGTGTTTTACATGTTGTAGCTTGTGTTGTGTCCCTGCTTCCTGGGGGCTTGAGAAGCTCGGAGTGGTTGTCAAGACCAAAGCCACCACTGTCATTCATTGTTGTTATGTCTTTCTTGGCAATGGCCTTGTGTATATTTGTATATTATACATTTGTACAGAATTTTGGAAGATTTTCAGTCTAGCTGCCACATCTGGCTCCTTTACAAAAGAAATACCTTCAAAAAATGAGTTTCCTGTGTCTTTATTGAGAGAACTGGTGGTAAAGGCTATTCATTCAGTCAGTTGGACCTGCAGTTTTTCTTTGTGTTTGGGTCCCCCTCCCCACCCCAGACAGGGTTTCTCTGTGTAGCCCTGGCTGTCCTGGAACTCACTCTGTAGACCACGCTGGCCTCGAACTCAGAAATATGCCTGCCTCTGCCTCCCAAGTGCTGGGATTACAGGCGTGCAACACCACCACCCTGCTGTGTTTGGTTTGTTTGAGTTATAAATTTTCGGCTAGCCTTAGAAGACTCATTATGTTGGCTGGTCTGTACTTGTAATCTTTTGGCTCCCTCTGCTTCCAGTTCCTAAGCATCGAGCTGACTGCTTCTGTCTCAGTATTCAGCTTCTGAGCCTACCAGGGCAGAGAGCACATGACTAGGTTACTGCTCATCGAATAGATGGTTTTGCTCTTCAAATTTAAAAAAAAAAAAGTTTTAGATCTGTGTATTCATGTAATGTCTGTGCATGTGTGCATGTTGGCACCCACAAAAGCCACAGAGGGTGTTGAAACTGAAGTTAGGAACTGCTGTGTGGGTGTTGGGAATCAAGTATGGGTCTTCTGGGGAGAACAAGTCCACTGAGCCATCTCCAGTCCCTGTTTATTCTGTCTCACTATGTAACCCAGGCTAGCCTTGAACTTGGGGTCTTCCTGCCTCAGCCTCCAGAGTGCTGCGTTTGTGGGCATGATCCCTCCCTGCCTTGACAGTGGTTCAGGTGAAACCTCTTTCTCCTTTGCTGGAATGGAGGGGCAGAGCTCGCCCCAGCACCCCTCGCCTGCCCGAGGGGAGAAGTGCTGAGCTTTCATCCTTGACACTGGGGCAAGAAACATTTTGGACAAAAATACTTAAATGCAGTGGTAATTGATCTTAGGGCCTAGTGCCCCCCCAAAAATGTCATCCTTATGTCTGCATGTTTGTACCTGTGTATCAGAAACAGTCGCAGGTCCCCTGGGAGCCCTCATTGGGAATCAAATCAGGTTTTCTGTAAGAGCAACCAGTGCTTAATTGTTGATCTATCTCCCCAGGTTGTTACGGGGATGGGGGGGGGGGGCAGTTTATATCGCCCTGGCTTTCCTTGAACTCCCTATGTAGACTAGGCTGAACTTGGACTCAAAAAAAAATCCTCCTGCTTTCACCTCTCAGGTGCAGGAACTATGGGTATCCACAGCAGCTGGGTGGAAAGTGTGGGTGCCAAACTCAGATGGGTGCTCAAACAGTGAAAGCTTTAAATTGAATGTGAAATTGCTTTAAACCCCACTGATTTGATATTGTCAGGGAAGGTAGTTTATGTTCAGGCAGGCGTGGACCTTGCACAGTTGGAATGTACAATAGGAAGGACTTTAAGTGGGCCGTCCCAGCCAGCCGAGTAGTTCCCTGGAGAGGTGTGTTGCAGCTTTGCTAGGTAAAGTGAGACCGAATGCAAAATTCCCAAGTGTGGGCATACATGGCAACCACTCAGAGATGAGGCCACACGTTCCCTATGCTTGGGCACTGAATGTGTCAGCTGGACAAATGTCTGCCCTGGGGACTACCAGCCAGTCCTACCTCTAGAACCCTCTAGGGGGAGGGTAGTGACTGTACCACCTGAGCAGCAGTCATAAGCAGCCTAATGAGCTGCATCTGACAGACAGCATGGATGACTTTAGGCGAGCACAGGTATGATGGGCTCTGGAAGCTAATTTCCTGCAGTGGACTCGTCAAAGTTTGGCTGGTATAGTGCCTGCCCTGCACAAGGCAGCCCTCCCTCAACCATCTCAAGCCTTAGGTTGACTCTGCAGCACACCCACTGACAGGAGCACTTGAATCCTCACACTACTTGTTAGAAGGGAAGAGACTTTCACAGTCCTCTTCAGCCACACCTGCTACCGTGCATCTGAGCCCAGTTGTTTAATTTTACAGACTTGGGGCTCAGGTCTCACACATGATCAGTTTTGAGGAACCCTGGAACTGTATAGTTCTCACCTTGATAACTAAGGCTGAAGTCCTTATGGGCACAGATACCCTCCTGCTTTCAACCTCACTGCCAGTAACAAAATTAGCCGGCCTACAGGGTGCCTTTCCTCCTAACCGTCTTTGATTGGGGTTGAGAAGATGTATGCTGCTGAGGTAATGCAAATTCCCCCTCAGCCTAGGTTGACCTGCAGGAAGCCTCCAGGGTTTCTGAGTCCAGACTGCCCTTGGCTAGGACAGCTGCTACAATGTGCAGGGCTTTGAGGACCATCCAGGAGCAGCTGTCGTGGCTGTGCATCAAACAAGTTTCAAAGCCCAGATGAGCAGCCAGGCCTGAGCTAAGCTCTCCAGGCATGCAGAGTCTGGCCGAGGGATCTCAAGGGTGCTGAAGTCCAGCTACCCCTATTCCTATTCCGGAGGGGTGAGTGCCCTAGGGGATAGGTGGAGTGATTAAGGGGGAGATTGCTCTCCGGAGACCCAGTTACTGAGAGCACAGTGCTATGCGTGGCCTCGAGGTGGCAGCACTCCACCATCCATCTGCCCAGGCCAGTTTGAGCAGTAGTAAGCCTGGGGCACTGGAGATGCACAAGCCTTCTTCCTAAGCTGAAGACAGGGAGACACTGCTAAACTCCCACCATGAAGTATTTTGTTGCCAAGGCTCTAAGCTCCTCAGGTCCTCCAAACCTCCACTAGCCAAAAAGATGTTTTCAGTATAGTGTATAATCCTAGCACTTGGGAGCCAGACACTGTAGGATTGTTATAAATTCAAGGTCAGCCTGAGCAACATAGTGAAGCCTTTGGCCTTGACTGAAAAAGGGAGAGAGGGTGCTGGAAAGATGGCTCAGTAGATAATTTGGAGTGTGTGTGCCTCCTGAACTGCACCTACCTTGGGCTGTTGACAACTGCCTCTAACTCTAGCTCCAGGGGATCTGACCCCTCCGATCTCCATGGGCATCTTCACTCACCCACACAGACGCACACACATAATTAAAAATCTTTTTATAAAATTCTCACCTGGCGGCGCATGCTTGTAATTCCAGCACTCTTGGAGGCAGAGTCAGATGAATTTCTGAGTTCGAAGCCAGCCTGGTCTACAAAGTGAGTTCCAAGACAGCCAGGGCTACACAGAGAAACCCTGTCTCAAAAAAAAAAAAAAAAAAAAAAAAAAAAAAAAAAAGCCCAAATCCATAAAAAGTAAATAAAAAATAAAAAATTGTCACCTGGCAAGGTGTCATACACCTTTAATCCCAGCATTTGGGAGACAGAGGTAGGTGGATTTCTCTAAGTTCCACATCAGCCTGGTCTAGATAATGAGATCCAGGCCAGCCAAGGCTACAGAACGAGGCCCTTTCTCAAAAAGAAAAAAAAAAGAGAAAAGAAAAAGGAAAAGGTGCTAGGGGCTGTGGGGCTGTGGGGCTGTGGAGCAAGGCCCAGGCTGGCCCTGTGTACTGTGAGTGCTCCAATCTCCAAGCAATCCTTTCCTACCCAGGTAAAAAAGTTCTTCAGTCCATAAAATGCATTTCTGCCTCATGCATCTACATAATTATTGACTCGGGCATAGTTCACATCAGACCTGAAGCTTGTAGCTCCACCTTCCATGGGTAGTTGCCCAGAGCTCTCAAATGGAAGCTAGGGATGCCCACAGGCCTTTACCCTTTTGTCTTCTAAAAAGTGGCGGGAAGGGTAGCTCTACAAGCCTCTCTAGAGAGTTAAGCCACACTGAGACAGAAAGCCAGTTCCAGCAGAAAGTACAGGGCCCTCAGATCTGGCTCAGCCCAGGCTCTGTTTTCATCCAGTTTAGAGAGACGACTGATGTTCAAATAACTGGAGGTCACTTCTGGGGAATGCTGACGCCTGATTCCAACCTCATACTTTGTCAAACCTCCAGATCTGAGGCCATCAACTCAGGTTCAGGGTTACCTGCTGGGTAGGATGGTGACAGGATTGGCTGAAGAACAAGCTGAAAGCTAGAGTCTCGGAGACCCTTTGAGGAGCTGACAGGCCCTCGTGTTCACAGCCTGTGGAAACTGTCAGGCCCCAGTACCATACTCTACAATTCTGGAGTGATCTGGGCCTTTAGATGTACCCCCAATGCCCCAGGGAGAGAGAGAAGAAAGACAAAAGACAAAGAGCAAGACCTAGAGGATGCTGGGAAGAGAAGCTGGAGAAATCTGCAGCTGCTGCAAGGGGGTGGGAGGCTGAGGGGGCAAGATAAGAAGGGGAGGGGCAACCAGCCAGAGGGTCTGGGGGAGTCTTCCATTCTGCTCTGAGGCTGCCGAGATAAGACAATTGTGCAGTGGGTAAATTTAGCTAAGGAGACACTGTGGGGAGGAGAGAGCTAGGACTCCAACTCACTTCTGGGGGGGCAGGAAGCCCCCTGAGCCCAGGTGTGGTTCCCGCTTCTAGGCTCTCAAGTCCCAGGTAAGCATCGACACCCAGTGTGGAGCTGGACAGATGCTAGCTATTTGAGGATGATTCACGGGAGCAATTAAGTCTCCCTTCATCTTTCATCGTTTCTTGACTTGATGCCAGAACCAGACAGGGTGCAGGTGTGGAAGCCCACCATAGCCTGCCCTGCAGATGATGCCCTTCCTACCAGGCCTGGACCATGGCAAGGCTGAGTCCATATCTTGATGGCTACCAACCAGAACTGGGGCTTCCTTCCTTCCCCTCCCCCTTCTCTATCCCCCACCCCCCAGCTCGGCTGAGAGGCCGGCCACCTTCTGTAGTCAGGTGGTGTGTGCACAGACCTAGTCATCCAGCAGCAGAAGGCAGTATGGATATTTTCCCAGAAGCCTGGAAGTATTCAAGGGCCACTACATCAAATGCCTGCAATCTAAGGTGTAAAGCATGTATGACATGCAGACCTCTGTCCTAACCATCAGCACACAGGGCAGGCGGCAGCATCAAAGTTCCTCCCTGTGCGCCAAACACAGTCTGGAGGGAATCAGATGTGCTCACCCCTAAAGAAAGGAGACCTCCTCTGGCAGCTGGTTGGGAACTAAGATGAAGTCGGGAACCCCCAGGGTTACAGCATGAGATGACAGCAGAACTAATCACTGCCCAGTACATACTCTTGAGCACTTCTTCTGCAGGTCCCCCTTGTTTGATGACTTTTTTAGTTTTTTAAGGTTTTTAGCTATAGATAGTGGGACTGGGGAGGGAGGGGGTTCAAAACAGTGTAGTTCTGTATAATCCTGGTTGTCTTGGAACTTGATCTATAGACCAGGCTGGCCTAAATTCAGAGATCCACCTGCCTCTGCCAAGTGCTGGGATTAAAAGCATGTGCCACTATGCCTGGCAAAGTTTATTTTTTTAATGTGTATGGCTGTTTTGCAGGCATATGTATGTCTGCACCAAGTGCATGCCTGGTACCATTGGAAGCCAAAAGAGGGCAGCAGATCCCCTGGAACTGGAGTTACAGCTGGTTGGTAGCTACCATGTGAGTGCTAGGATTGGAACCTGGGTCTCCTGTAAGAGCAGCAATGCTTTTTTTTTGGATTTGGTTTTTTCGAGACAGGGTTTCTCTGTATAGCCCAGGCTGGCTTCGAACTCAGAAGTCTGCCTGCCTCTGCCTCCCAGAGTGCTGGGATTACAGGCGCCACCACCGCCCGGCTAGTAGCAATGCTTTTTTTTTTTTTTTTTTTTTTTTGGTTTTTTGAGACAGGGTTTCTCTGTGTAGCCCTGGCTGTCCTGGAACTCGCTCTGTAGACCAGGCTAGCCTTGAACTCAGAAATCCGCCTGCCTCTGCCTCCCAAGTGCTGGGATTACAGGCATGCGCCACCACCGCCCGGCAAGTAGCAATGCTTTTAACTGCTGAGCTATCTCTCCAAATCTGTACACACACACACACACACACACACACACACACCCCTTTCCAGGGAGTGGGGTGGTTCTTAGACATTCCCTGAGCTCCTAAATGGATCGAAAGGGGCCAACCACTGCTCAACTTCAGAGCTGAGTCAAAACTGCAAGAAGCCTGGACTGAGAGACAGGGGCCTCGTGTCCTCGGGTCTCAGAACACAGCACCCACGAAAGAGAGGGAGTGCCTGCGGACTGGGAAAATTAGACATCAGCGCACCCAGCTCAGCAGCTCATGCAAATTCAGGGCTCTGGGCTCCAGAGGTTGTTTGACCCTGAAGACCAGACTCTGCCATCGCTTCACGAAGGTCCTTACTACCAGGCTGCACTCCTTCCTTCCCCCTCTCAGGAAAGAATCTCCTCAGCCAGCTGAGCTCTTCTCCCCGCCTGAACTGCTCGGCCTGGCCGGACGTTCTCTACCCTTCCCTGGCGTCAAAGCACTGGCGCAGAGCTCCCTTCGGAGCCCCTCCATGCTGCCCTCTACCAGACTGAAATACGCACTGTGAGCGCAGTAACCACACACCCTGAGCATTGCACATGCCCCACCCCGCCCCTCCCCAACACACACACACACACACACACACACACACACACACACACGGATTTTTCTGGTTCTTATTAATGTAAATGAAATCTGCTCTGAGCTAGCGTCCTTAATGGAAAGCGTTCCTGGAATTTGTGCACACATGGGGCAGGGGGCGGGGGTGGGGGTTGAGATTAACTCTTTTGCAGCCAGACTCAGTCTAATCAGGTTGCAGTGACCCTGGAGCAGCCGTGGACCTTGGTGAAGACCAGGAAAGGCGTTCAGCTCTTCCCAGAAGGGTGGCCTTGGTGGCAAGAGTGGCTCATCTGAGATCTATGATCCTGCCTCCCTCGTCCTGGGACCAGCCCGACAGGTGCAAAGATTTCTTACCTGAAGAAGGCGGCCTGGATGGAAAAATGAAATCCTTGATCAAGATATAGCCTAAACCTGGAAGAAAGGGTAGCTAGCTTATAGGCTGTGTGTCTTGTCCTCTCTCAACTAAATAGCCATATTTGGGAGGTAGAACCCAGACGTCCTGCAAAAGACCCACCCATCTTTGAAATCCTCTCCCTCTCTCCTCCATCCCATAGATCTTCTGGGACCATACAGTGTGACTGGAGTGGGGACAGTAGAGACAGGGAGTTTGGGACCCCAGATTGGATGCCCAAGGCCAGTTGGCAGGAGGGGACCAGGGCAGAAAGGCTTTGGCTAGGAGCCTGCAATGTGCCCTGCCTGGCTTCCTTCTTCTAATCTGAATGCTTGTTCTGGCACAGCCCACAGCCTGGCCCCAGCGGAGGAGCTGGGGTTTACTGCCGTCCGTGGCCGGGACAGGGATGTCTGCTTCTTTAGCGGGGGTAGGGGAAGAGTCTAAGGTTTCAATTTCTCCCAGGTGTGGCTCAGTCTGGAGGATGCCTGAGGGAGGCTGGCGGAGCCACCCCACCCCCGCCTCCACATCTACAGTTGGTGTGTTAGAGTACCACAGTTAGAGAGAAGCTCTGATGAGTGGGGGCAGGAAGTGGGGAGGAGGGAAGGAGCTGAGGAGGACTCCCTGGGAGGAGGTGGTGGCCCTTGGAAGGACAGTGTCAGGAGGTGGAGATAGAGGGGTAGGAGGCTTAAAGAGAGTTGGGGGACAGGGGCAAAAAGGTGAGGAAGGAAAAACGGGAGTTTAGGGAGCTGATGAATAGTGACTGAGGGTTTGGTGGGCAAGGGCTAAGGAAGAGGGGGTGTTGAAGGACAGGGACTCAGAACAGAACTGACTTTCTGGAGGGACAATAGGCTGAGACACCTCCTCCCCACCCACACCTGTCAGGCAGCTGGGGGAGGAGGAGGGCTGACCCACTTAGCTGCTTCTCCCGGTAGGCTTCCACTAATGAGCGCTCTGGGCTTTGGGAGGGAGCCTTCCCCCCCAGGCTGTGCCTGAGGCTGTCCCTTCCCCCTGTCCCCTCATTATTTACTGGGGTGTTCATTGGCTCTGGCTGTCCTCCTTATCTTTAGGAGTGTTTGAGAAGGAAACACCGGGCCCCCAAATATGCCCTTTCTACTCCTAGTCCCCTCTTCCCCAGGCTGGGGAGTCTTTGTCTCTCCGATCCCAGCTGTGCTGCTCTGCTCTGTGCTGCCGAGAGCTTTGATTCCACCTGTGGGTCTCACCAGCATGCCAATGAGGAGAGGCAGCGGCAGGGTGCCGGTGGCTTGCTGGAGAGCTAGACTGAGGATCTGACAAGACCCCCCTCCCCCAGGTGGCCAGCCTGCATGGTTCACCTAGGTTTGCAATGCCTGTGGCTAAAGAGAAAAGCAGCTCATGGGGGCGCACAGATCTGGGGGGATGGAGAAAGGCAGCAGCTTGAGGGGACATTTTTGGAAGATGGGAGCAGGGTTCTCAAGAAGGGGGGAAAGGCCTGGGATGCTCTGGGAGGCGGGTGTGGGGTGGGAGAGATGGTGAAAAGTAAGAGGCTTGCACCAGGCACCCGTTCCTTCCACAGCAAGGGCAGTAAGCTCTGCAGACACTTGGATCCAGATAAAGCAAGCGTTGCTCTGGAGGAGTACTGTGGCTGGGAGTCTATAATGCAGAAGTACCAAATGTCTCAGGACATGTGGGCAGTGCAGGCCTAGGACTGTGGGACAATGAGGTTACACGTGGAGGGGGGGATGACAAGAGCCATGTGTGAGGGGCACAGCTCTCCAACACTCCTGATGGGAAGGCAGTCTAAGGAGACTCATGTCTCAAGTAGCCTTGTTTCCCTGGCCTCCTCCCCCATTTTCCTGGGGACACAAGGCCTGCCTGCTGGATTAAACCCAAGCTCTTCCTTCCTCTGTCCCGCCGTCCATCTGCCTTCTCCCGGCAGAGGATCCCAGGGCAGTCCTCTCCCCTCCCAGCACCCTCATTAGGAAAGGGCTTTGAGACCCTTCTACAGCATCTGCCCGCCCTGCTCCCCATCCCTCCCCTAGCCAGCTGCAGGCTCTGGGCCCTGGAGCCTGATAAATATTTATGCAGAGATAAGCAGAATCTGCCAGGTCCTGGCCCAAACCTTTGTCCTGAAAGCAGGCGAGAGGAGAGAGGCTGCCTCAAAGCCCCACGTCTTTAGCTTCTGGGGTCAGCCTCATCTAAGTAGTCCGAGGGTTTCTTACTAGACAGTGGGTCTGACTCACAGAAAGCCTGCTGGTATAGGACGAGGCTCAGGAGCAGTGAAGAGCCACTTCTAAGATGTACTAGCTACACTAACAAAGCCCATCACCCCTCGTCCTGACCCCTAGACCACACTCCCAGGCTGAGTCTGCCAAGGAGGAAGACAGTGTCTGAACTTGTTCACTCCCATCCACCAAGATGCTGCCCACCACTCTGGCTAATGGCTTAAGTAACCCTCTAAGCCAAGTCACCCATTGGGGCCTGGAAGGGAGAGGAAGAGAGTCACTCAGCACAGCTCTGAGACACAGCCATAGGGGAAGAAAGGAAGAAGCCCAGCTCCCTGTCATAGGTTAAGAACCTCGGAGATCCACCCCAGCCCGGGACTCGCTCTTCATGGCCCTGTCATCCTCCACAGATGCCTTCACACAAGAACACCAGGACAAACAGCAGGAAGGTCTAAAGGTTGTTCAACGAGGAAGGCAGAACCTGGGATGGTGGTGGAACATACCTTCAATTCTAGTACTCGGAAGCAGAGGCAGTCAGATCTCTGAGTTCGAGGCCATCCTGGTCCACATACCTAGTTCCAGGTCAGCCAGGGCTACATAGGAGACCCTGTCTCAAAAATAAACGATAAACAGATTAACTACACTGTGCATGCTGAATAGCGGGACCCTGTGGGCACTGCCCCTGCTGCAGGAGCTTGTCTTCCCAGGATACAGCTAAGCTCTGGGCTCAGGAAGCCATACCCACGCTGCTAGGAAACAAAACAACTGGAGTTTGGGGTAAACACTGTTCCGGAGTCCATGAGCAAATACTGCACTGGAAAAGAGAAGTATGCTTCTCCCAGGCGGGGGGTGGGGGGGCCTCATAAAATGTGGGTAAATATTGGTGATTTCCAGACATAAATATTGTCTTGTGTTCGTGGGCGTACATATGCTACATTGAGCTGAATGAAAACGTTACAGGCACAGGACGGGAGTAACGTGTGCTGGATGTGATAAATCAGATCTCATCTGGAGTTAGGGCTGGGGGCAGGGTGGAAATGTGCTTTATCTCCTGTGTGGGCAACACAGTGACAGTCCTTAGCTACAGAATTCAAAGCAGTCCTTACTTAGCTGGACGTGGTAGCTCACCCCTTGTAATCCCAGCACCCTGGGGCAGATGCAGGAGTTTGAGGCTAGCCTGGACAACATCACAAGTTAGACCACAGCGTGAGTCTTGAAATTGAGTCATTAGTCGTAGAAATGCCCAGTTGAAATCCAACCATTTCTGTGCCGGGGGCCCGAGGCCCAGGTGACCTCTGGGGTCATCCATGGTTTCCTGGCCTGTTGTCACATACACTTCCTATAAAGTTTTTACACACACACACACACACACACGTACCTAGGAGCCTTCCATTACCTGGCTCCTGCTCGTTCTGTCTGGCCCCAGACCCCCTTCCTCCTGTTCATGGAAACTTGGGAGCCACACAGCAGAACCCAGTGTACTCTGTGCAGGCCATGGGCACAGATGGACCCAGCCTGGGCTATCGTCTTCCCCCTTTGGGGTCAGCCTGGTACCTAATGTCTCAAACGGTCATATCTGCAGGGCACAGAAAGGAATACCTCGGGGCAGTGGCTGAGTCCCACAAGGCCTGGCCTGCCCCTGGCATGAGTAGAGATGAAGATGGGTATAAATTTGTTTGCCGCCGGGCGTGGTGGTGCACGCCTGTAATCCCAGCACTCTGGGAGGCAGAGGCAGGCGAATTTCTGAGTTCGAGGCCAGCCTGGTCTACAGAGTGAGTTCCAGGACAGCCAGGGCTACACAGAGAAACCCTGTCTCAAAAAGAAAAAAAAAAATTGTTTGCCAAGAACAGTTTGAAAGTGTCTCTCTGAAGAGGGGTCTCGGCCTTCTTAGGACAAGTGTCCTTGCAGTCTCTCTGTCTGTCTGGTATAATTTCGGTTCCCTCATGCCCAGTCCTATCAGGGGTCCAGAGCAGTGTCTCCTCCCTGCCAGCCACAATGGTTTCACCCCAAGCGCCCCAGATGGTGACGGTTCCAGCTTACTTTTATCAGCCTTTTAAGATGACTCAAGCCGGTAAAGAATCTTGCTGTCAAGCTTGATGATAAATTCAGTCTCCAAGACAGGAGAGAACCAACTCCTGCAAGATGTCTAAAGCGTGCACACACAAATATACAAAGAAATACACACACACCACACAAAATCAAAAATGTAAACAAAACGAAAAACAGAACAATTGTTGCCACAGTTGGTCAACACCTCCAAAGTGTCTAATCTAGGGTGACTGGAACCTGAGGGTAGGATTCTGAAGGGGTATCTCTGAGCCCCCAACTCTGGCCCCAGTCCCCATACCTGTGACAAAGGTTCTGGGCCTAAGAACTGAGACACTGACTAGTTCTTGGACTTGGGGAATGGGAAGGAAAGCCTTTGCCTCCCTCGCACCCAGGAGCACCAGGCGCCCTGGAGCTGCAGGCCACACCAGACACAGTGGACTCTTGAAGCCCAGCAGGTAGCTTCAGCTGTCAGGGCCTTCTTTGTCTTTCCTGTCTCTCCTAGGGCTGTTCTTCCAAACCTCCACCAAGACATCTTCCTCTCACCGGCTTTCCCAGGCAGCCCAGGCTCAGCAGCCTGCCAGGTACCGCTGCGTCTTCTCAGAATCCTGGTGACCAGGCCAAGCCCTCAATTCAAGGGAGCTCTGAGCTGAAACCCAGGAATCATGACTGGAACAAGCCCACTGTCCTGGTGAGCAGTCTGGGAGGGTCAGTGCCTCGAGTCCCTACCTCCTTTTTTGATGTTCATGAGACTTTCACTCTCCCCACCCCGAGTCAGGTCTCCAAGGCCACAGGCAGCCCATGGGCTCTCTGAAGCTCTGCTTCACTAATGCATTAATGGAAAAGCCCGAGACCCACCCCGGGAGCCACGGTGCTCCCAGGTGTGTCTATCAAGCATCTTATGGTGTCGCTGGGTCACCCAGGAGATGCACTCTGCTAGCAGCAGACTGTCAGACCATGGAGCCGGCTGTCCTGAATGTCCAGTTGGATTAGAGTCTGGTGTCTCTGAAGAGCAAGTTTGTAGGTAAGACGACTGTTTCCCGTAGAGCCATCCTCGGGACATGTGACTGTCACTGTGCAGGTTTGTGCATAAGCCCTCCAGGTGTGTGTCACAGCTTCAACTGTCTTCCAGGCAATCTGGGTCTGGTCCCTGCCCTGTACTACTTTCTCAGTACCTGAGACCAGACATGACGACTCTTCAGAATGTACCTTTCTGAAGTCAGGAGCCAAGCCAGTCAGTTTCCAAGCTCTGGGTTCTGCCCAGATAGGAACCCAACGTTCTACTTCAGGTTCTCAGGCTGGAGATGATATGAGATGAGGGTGGGTGGTGGGAGGCAGGGGATTACTCCTCAAAATTCCTTTTCTTCTGACCCCCTGCTGCCAGGAAGAAAAGATTCAGCCTGGCCTTCTGGTCCCCTGAAAAGATAGGGGTGAATAATTCTAGGCCCTCTAGTCCCCCACCCCCAACTGCTCTAGCCCAAGCCCGCCTCCTCTGCCCACCCCCTCCGGCCATATCCCAAATCCCCAATCCCAGCAGCAGACCTCGGTGTTTGCCTGTTGCCATGGTGATGGGATGCACCTTTCTGTTACTATGGCAACCAGCCAGGGGTTTTTAAAATTCAGTTGAGGTAATTTCCACCCCTCAATCCTCATCCTCAGACACCTTGTTTCTTCTCCTTTCTTCTCTGACTGTTAGAATGTGTGTGTGGAGGGGGTGCCCATAGCCACCAGCTAGGAGTAGAAGGTAAAGGACCCTCAGCAAGACTGGTCCAGTGAGGATCAGATCCGGAGAAAAGGATTGCTCTCTTACCGCTCCTCCTCAGGCCCAGGTTGGGATAAGTCTCACATGGCTTGGCAGGTAGAGCAGCATACCTGGGGCTTGGCTGAGGACACAGCGCATGTGGATATGTGACTATAGAGAGGTACAGGAACATGGAAAGCCCACGGGGACCCTTGTCAGGCTTTCCACTATGTCCCCAGGGATCATTCTAGGATCAGGGCTCAGACCCTGGGCCAAGGGACAGATGTTGTTTGTGCTCTGTCCCAGTGCTAAGGAGCTTAGCAGAGCAGAACCCTAGGCTGACCGGATCTGGGCAAAGGGCATCTCAGGAGGGAGGGTACTGACCATACTGTCCAGCAACTCCTGTCCCCCCTCCACCCCAAGACATCATTAAATGTACTCGTTGCAAATTCATGAGGGCCAGTATCCCCTCCCTCTTTCTTGAGTGACGAACAGACTGACAGCCCAGACAGACAGACAGACAGACAGATGTCCTCGACTCCAGCCAAGCAGAGTAGTCTGGGTCTGGGAGATAATGGGGTCACAGACGGCACACACAGTAGCCGAGACTGCCTTACGTGCATGTCTTTCACACCTTAGCCTGTTTCTGGAGCAGGCAGACAGAAGAGGATTGAAGAAGGCGAGGAAGTTCCTGATTGTCTTGCAGCAGACATGTGAGGGCCCCTCCCCCAGCTCTGCTCTGTGCGGGTTCCTGGTCCCTTCCATCCCTTGGGCTGGGGGCCCAGTGGCTTTTTCCTCAGATTGTCTGTGGCTTATCAATGTACTCCAGCCCCAGGCCGTTTTCCCAAAGCTAGGGACTGCAGTGAGTCAGATGAGTGTCAGAGACAAAGGGAAGCTGCTCCCACTTCCCTGTCCCTTGGGCATGGCAGTCTCTGAGGGTCCAGATAGATGAGTCAACTTTAGGATGTCACAGGTAAATCAAAGGCCCTGTCCCTGAGGCCAGACCTATCATGCCTCCCTTTCCCAATCAGGGAAGCCCTAGAGACCAGAGTGTTTAGGGGTAAGCATTGCCCCACCTTGGCTCTAATCCTAGATTCTATTTTACCTGGGGTAGAGAGTGATAGGATGAAATTGAGAACGAGAGGAGGGGCATACGCTTGGCGGGCTGGTGCCAAGACGTGCCCGGAGAAGTTACTCTATGCAGCGACAGATGTAGTGTAAGAGGTTTACTGGGGGAGGGGAGAGCAAAGAGCACTCACATCTTGGAGTGAGGACATAAGGGAGAGAGGCAGATAGGCAGACAGACAGACAGAGACAGAAACAGAGAGGGCAGAGAGAGAGACCTAGGGTGGCTAGAGGCCCTTTTATGCGCAGCACCTAGCACACCTGAAAGTGGCAGGTAATATAAGCTGCTGCTAGGTCTCTGAGAGCAGGCCAGGGGATCACCCGATTATTAACAGCGAGTTCCTACTGCCCTCTCCACCAAGCCCCAAGGCCCGTATAAGGTCCACAAGAGCCTGAACACCTGGGTCTGTTGTCCTCCGTGTGCAGGATAATAAAGTCTGTGTTTGACACTTTTTGTGAGTTATTATCCCCACCAGCCTTGTAGGCCCCACTGGCCCAGACAAAGCCACACAGTTTTCAATGGCAGGCATCATTAATTCTTCTGTCCTCCTGCCAGCTGGTGTGATGGGTGGAGGAGGAGGGGTTAAAACAGGACCTCAGACAAAGAGGTGGAGAGGCAGAGGCAGGAATAAACTTGGATGGAGGAGTGCTACCTGCCTTTTCCAGACTCCTAGACTAGAGAAGCCCCAGGCTAGGCTGGGGAGGAGGAACAGTCCAGGTAAGGAAAGTGTCCCAGGCCAAGAAACTCTGGTCCCCAATCCTGCCCTGTACGTACCCCTCAGCTGGTAGATGCCTGGGGATTTTCAGAGGCCCATGCCCCAATGGTAGTCTCTAACCAATGGTAGTCTTCCAAAGGTGTGCAAGCCGGGAACAACTAGACCCCCTCTCTCCTCAGCAACTCCTGATTCCCAGATTCACCAAGGAGCTCCCTGGATTCAGGAAGTTGATGTTGAACCACACGACAGATCTGCTGGGGCCTCCACACTTGAGACCCCAAGGCTAACATCCTGGGGACACACCTTTAGCAGTGTGACTTGCTCAAGCTTGCTGATCCTGAAAAGCTTATAGAGCCAGGCAGCAGTGGTGGTACACGCCTTTAGTCCCAGCACTTGGGAGGCAGAGACAGGCAAATCTCTGAGTTTGGAGACAGTTTTGTCTACACAGTGAGTTCCAGGAAAACCAGGGCTACATAGAGAATCGCTGTGTCAAACACCAAAACCAAAAATTTTTGCTTGTATGGGTGTTTTGCTTGCATATATGTCTCTGCACCACTTGTGTGCCTAGTACTTGTGGAGGCCAGAGGAGGGCATTAGATCCCCTGCAACAGGGGATACATATGATACATACACTTCAACTACATTGTGGGTGTTAGGAATTGAACCCAGGGCTGGGTGTGGTGGCACATGCCTTTAATCACAGCACTTGGGAGGCAGAGGCAGGCAGATTTCTGAGTTCGAGGCCAGCCTAGTCTACAGAGACCAGGACAGCCAGGGCTACACAGAGAAATCCTGTCTAAAAAAAAAAAAAAGAAGAAAGAAAGAAAGAAAGAAAGAAAAGAAAGAAAAGAGAAGAAAAGAAAGAGAAGAAAAGAAGGGCTAGAGAAATGGCTCAGCGGTTAAGAGCACTTGACTGCTCCTCCGAAGGTCCTGAGTTCAAATCCCAGCAACCACATGGTGGCTCACAACCATCCGAAATGAGATCTGATGCCCTCTTCTGGGGCATCTGAAGACAGCTACAGTGTACTTACACAAAATAAATAAATTAAAAAAAAAAGAAAGAAAGAAAAGAAAAGAAACGCTTACAGAGCACCCATCCAGGGTTGAAAGAGGGTTACACGCTGAAAGACCATCAAGCCGTGCCTAGGCTGATCTGAGGTGCTCTGCTGGGGTGGGACAAGGCTCGGCTGGATGGACATGTAAAGAGTTCATTCAGCACTTGGGCACTGCCCAGACTCCTGGCACATTCTGACGTCTCTAACATCAGAGCCTGCACCTTGCCCCTCCCCCTGGTGTGTTAATGCAGGGAGCTAGATATTCCCCTAGAACAGCCTGATTCTGATTGCTCCATCTCAGAGGAGACAGGTCCCTGGGGCTCCAGGATGAGGTATCAGGGTCCAAAAGCCTGTCTCCTTCTGTATTGGGGGGAAGGCGTTCAAAAGAAGAGGTGAGAATATGCTGACGAGTAGCTACAGCCTAAGACAGAGCGCGAGTTGTGCCCATGCTCTCTGGGTAGCCAGCGGAGGCCAGGGTGTGCACTCCTAGTTTGTGAGATCATCAAGACTCAGAGTGTCAGGTGAGCAGGTGGCGTAGCTAAATCCCACAGCGTTAATGCACCACGGGCCTCAACCTCCACCTTCATCTCCTGGAGTTCTCCCTGGCCCACCTAGCACCATTCTTTGTGGCCTTCTGTGGTATAGCAGCTCTTTCCTAAATTCCAGTTCTGTCTTTCTGGAAAGATGCTGAGCTCCGTGAAGGCAGAAGCCACGTCTAGCCGATGTCTACAGCCTTCCTGCGTGTTACCTATCACCTACCCTTTGCAATGGCTGGGAAACAGAATGCATGGGCTGTATATGTGCAAAGCAGGGGGAAGAAGTTTGCTAACTAAACCTTTGAAAGATGCTTGTATTTTGTTTAAGGTTTATTTACTTATTTATTTAATATTTATTTATTTATTTAAGAAATATATGAGTACACTGTAGCTGTATTGATGGTTGTGAGCCATCATGTGGTTGCTGGGAATTTAAATTCAGGACTTCTGCTTGCTCCGGTCGACCCCGCTCTCTCTGGTCTAAAGATTTATTTATTATAAGTACACTGTAGCTGTCTTCAGATACACCAGAAGAGGGCGTCAGATCTCATGGATGGTTGTGAGCCATCCTGTGGTTGCTGGGATTTGAACTCAGGACCTTCAGAAGAGCAGTCATTGCTCTTAACCACTGAGCCATCTCTCCAGCCCCAGATGCTTGTATCTTATGATCTATTGGTTGGATGGTTCAGTGTCCCCAAGGTTGGCATCTGACCAGTTTGAACTTGCTATACTCTTAACCTCTTTTGCTAGCCTTGAACCAAGGGTGACCAAGGATGGTCTCCTTCTTAGCAGAGGTCACAGGGGGAGGACAGAGGACAGATGAAGCCATTTGCTCTGTGATAGGAGATGTGAACCACTGAGGAGGATAGATGAGGGAAGCTCCCTTCAGGAGGAACCCTGGGACTAGCCAGACCTAGGAGTCTGATGTATACCTCCTCCACAACTAGAAAGGAATGGCAAAAAAGGTCAGAGGAAAGGTGTTGGGGACAGGGACTCCTCTTTGTTCATAACTGATAGCCTGGGGTGTTATGCCAGAACAAGGCAGGATGGGGCTTGGGTCATTTCCCGCCCATGACCTGAAGGACAAGCCAGCTCAGATCTTTCAGCAGCTGTTCCACTGATCCACCTGGAGATTAAAACCAACCAGGAAGCCATTAGGAAACATCTCAGAGCAGCGACATTCTGAGATCAGCATGAGGAGTCCCTTCTGACCTCAGGCTTCTCTGGAGTCAGCTGTGTCCTTTCCCAGACTCTGCCAGGCAAGCCCAGATGCGTGAGGGGCCGGATCCCTGCTTGACAGCCGATCCGCCCCTCCCCGGATGTAAGGGTCAGATCTCCCACATCTGGACAGGTGAAGCCCGTTTCTCAGCAGCCGCCAGGATGGAGCCAGCCTCCTTTCTGGGAAAGGGACTGCCCAGCTCAGGTTACCTGAAATGGGCACCAGCAATGTGAACAAAGCAAACCTGGGTGGCAGGTGAGGCTGAGGCCTCAACAGTGTGGTTTGTCACAGTGGCTACAGTGGGACTGGCAGCCCAGCCCTGAGCTCACAGAATTCCCACAGTTGTTCTTGAACCTTGACCCAAAACCTGTGTGACTAACCATTGTCTTTCCATGATCAACTATACTGAAGTTATCTCAGGGTCTCCCCAGACAGCATGAGTCCTCTTCCTGGTTCACAAATGGCCAAATGGAAGACTTCTTTGTGGCTTTGTGGTCCTTTTTCTTTTTCTTTTTTTTTTCTTTTTTGAGGCAGGGACTCTTTACATAGCCCTGGCTAGAACTCACTATGTAGATCAGGCTGGCCTCAAACTTCCAAGTGCTGAGATTAAAGGCTCACACTCAACTGGTCCTTCATTTCTTGAAGTCACATTGAAGGAGGCAAGCTGTCCTCCCCAGACATGTTGGCAAAGATAGCGCTATGTGTAGCAGTCTCTAGTCACAACTCCAAGGTGACATGTGACCAATTCCAACAGGTTGGACTCCTCCTTGTTTCTTCAAGGCTGTGGTTTACTTTAGACATGGAACTAAACTCAGAGTGGCACGGAAGCCCAATTGTCCTTACCCTCGTCCCTGGGAAGGAAGGAACTGATCTGACTCACCTTCCTCTTTCCTCACTTGTGAATTAGCTTTGGGGTAACCTTATAACCCAAAGAGGGAGGCAGCTGATCTGAGCTCAGAGCACTCTTCTGGGAAATGGGGATGACGGTCCTCATGGACGGAATGATGTGCAGCTGGTGAAAACCTCAGGGTCTAAGCCTCTGGACGGAGGGGTTGCCCTGACACATCTTCCCCCTTGGTCAGTTCAGAGCTCTCTGTCTTCTGTATTCAGAGCAGTCTTTCAGCTTGTCTCTTACTTTAGCTGTTGTCCCAAGTAAGAAGGAGTGCAGGCCTCTAATCCCAGCACTTGGGAGGCAGAGGCAGGTGGATTTCTGAGTTCGAGGCCAGCCTGGTCTACAGACTGAGCTCCAGGACAGCCAAGGCTACACAGAGAAACCCTGTCTCGGAAAAAAAAAAGTGCAGGCCTGAGCCACTAGTCCTGGCTTTTGTGTGTGTCCTGACACTTTTAGACAGTGGCTATGGACTATATGGTCCTGAATGCTTTCAGGGCTGTGTAAAGGGTTCCAGAGGACCCAAGGTCACACAGGATATTCAGACTCTGCCCTTGCTGTGAGACCTTGGACCATTGGCAAGAGGGAGATGTGCCAACTCCTCCCATAGGGTACTCCAAAAAAGCAGTGACTACACCCTTCAGAGTTCACTTCCCATTTCCTGTTGATTGGGTCTCAACCAGACAGGCATCCTCTCTCACCTCCCAATCGCCATTTCCTCCTCTCGCCCCTCCCCCACCCCACCTAATGAGAACCTGCTCCTGCCCCCTCGGAGTGGCTTCCTCTTACTGCTGCTCCGCCTTACTACAGTTAGGAGGGGCCATAATCCCCACTCTGTCTTACTCCTGGCTCGTCAGTTCTTCTCTCCTCTGTCTTAAGAAAGCCGAGTCCCATCCTGAAATACCCCACCCTGCTAGATCCTCCTTCCCTAACTGAGGTTCAGGGACCCGACCCCCACCCCCAACAAACTTGGCCCCTTTCAGCTCCCCTCCCTTGCGGGCAGAGGCAGGGCGTTCAAGTCCATTTAATCTTGGCAGAATGCAATTTCCTGCTTCAGGGAGCTGGCGGGTTTAGGAGGCTTAATGAGGGGGGAGGGGGGAGACAGGGAAGAAGAGAAGCTGAGACAGGGCTGAGAGATGGAGACAGAGAGTCCCTGAGAAGGGTGGTCCAGGAAGCCCAGGGGGTGTGTCTGGGGTTGCCCTGGGGTGGGAGATCTTTGAGATCACACAAGGGTCAGCAGTCTCCCACTGGTAGGTCAGGGACCCCACCTGCAATGTTCTCTATGCCCAGCTATGAGGGTCAAAAGAAGGGGCATTGTCAACAAAATGTGGAGGGTCAGGGATAGGGACGATGAGTATGGTCAAGGGAGTAGTCGGGGCTCCAATGTGAGGAGCCAGGATTTAGTGAAAATGTGCAGCTAGCTCGGAGCACCGTAGGAGGAACGTAGTGTTGGGTGGGTCCCGGGAGACTGTGCAGCTGGCAGGTCCCAGACCCCCAGGGGGTGGAGTAGCTGCCAGGTTGGAATTTCAGCCCAGAAAGGGATGCTTATCTGTACCATGCCACCAAAGAGGCTGAGAAGATAAGGGACAAAGGGGCCTCTGAGGTGCCGGAAGCCTCACACCTGGTGGGGGCGGCGTAGCCTAGAGCCTGCCTGACACCTGGAACTCAGACAGCCCCTCTGGAGAGACTGAGGCCAGGTGTCCTCCTGTGCTCCCTGCCCTGAATCCCTACCTAGCCCCCCATCCCCAGCTCTGCCCTCAGGTGGTCTCCCTAGCCTGACTCCTCAGAAGTGCTTAGTGGAGCCCCAGCTCCTGCAAAGGAGTCCCGAGAGGGATGTGGAGATAAATAGTCTGGAGCTAAGCAGAGGATTCTCCAACCCGGGAGAGGCCGATGAGGGCAGAATGGAGGGATCCTACAGGGAAAGGCAGTGTGGGAGCAGTGTCCTGAGGATGGGGACGCTGGGGAGGGGGACAAAGCAGGCTCAGAGAGGTGGGACCGAGGCTGCCAGACCAAGGCCAGATCCCCACCCTTCCTGCTGTGGATGGCCTTGCCAGGACCGAGATGCTGATGTAAGTGAAGTTCTCTGCCCCTTGGTGCTTTGGATAAGGCCCTCTCTCTGGGCCTCAGCTTTACCACTTATGACGAAGGGTCATAATATTTACCAAACGGGAGCCTTTGGAAGCCCTGCCTCGCCCAGCCGGGCTCATCTGTAGATGCACTTGAACAGCACCCAGGTTTGAGAAGGACTAGGAAGGTAGGCTGAGAAGAAGGTAACCGGGACACTGTGGCCTTGTGTCTTCCCAGAAACCTTGAGATTCCCCCAGCTTTGTCAGCATTTATGAAAGCGGCATGTTCCACAGAGGTGGTGTCCTGTCACTCTGGGGAGAGCTGACAGTCAACCAAGAGAAGGAACAAAGTCTCCACAAGTTGGGGGCTCCACAGGAGGGCTCATGGAGGGCACGAGCATTCATCTCCTTGCCAGAGGGCTGCCTGACTCTGCGTATCTGCTTCCCTTTTGACCAGTTTGGAGGAACTATACGCTGCCCATGAAGGGTGCAGACTGTGGCCTTGTTTAAGGAGGGGCGGTACGGACCGAGGAGTCCAGGCAGTCTGCCTTGCTAACGCTGTGTTCCCATGACAGCCTGCAAACAGGTTCTCTCCCAGGGGGACGATGAGGCTGCCTTCCCTAAGGAAGTTCCAGTGAATTCGAGAATCGTATCTACTGTTGCAAGGCCTGAACACCTGAGAGGCAGAGGCAGCAGCAGGTGGGCTCAGCAGAGCAGCCATGAGCCACCCCAACAGACAGACAGCTGCTCCTTCTTTTCTGAGGCTCCCAGAAAAGAAGCAATTCGGGCAGTGTCCCTGGTATTAGCATTCTAGTCTCCCCGTCACTAATGGGGAAAGCCAGTAAGTTATAACTTGGGGAGAATGTGCTGTTCATAATAACGACTGCTCTCAGAAGTCTGTTCAGGGAGGTTAATTCAAATCTCCCACAACCTGGTGAGGAACAGACTTGTTCCTGCTTTATAGATGAGACCTGGGGGAAGGGGCGCAAAGGAAACCCCCCTGTAGCGAAGCCCTGCCAGTAGCCTTTCTACACAGCTATGTAGATACTCTCTGGTCCCAACTTGTTGGGAAAGTGAAGACCAGTGATGTCAAATGTCCCTGGTCCCCAGGGCTGCCTGGCCAGCCAGGTGGGTTGTCCCTGCGTCTGTCTGAGATCCGACTTCCGTGGCAGCTCTAGAGCTCACAAGCAGCTACATCCGAGCAGTCCCTGCCTTTTCTGGGCTCTGTCTGGCTTCACGAAACACCAGGCTCACTCCTGTCTGGGCTCTCCTCCTGCCCTGAGGTACAGATTTTATGGTTCTGAGCCACCAAGGTATATTCCCCGCTCCTGAGGTGGCTCCTAGCCCTCAGCCGTTTACCTCAGAGCCTGACTCTACCACTCTTTAGACATGGTTTCATTGAAATAGCAGACCAAACTAGAATGGAGAAGTCGGTCTGTGTCACTTGGGAACGGAGGGTAACACGTGCGATGGTTGCACGGGGCGTGGTTCGGGAGTGCCTTAGGACAGAGCTCTCCACCTCCCTAACACTGCAACCCCTAATTCAGCTCCTCATGTTGCGGGGACCACCAACCATAAGATTATTTTAGTTGTACTTCATAACTGTAATTTTGCTACTGTTATTGTAATGTAAATATCCATGTTTTCCGATGGTCTTTGGTGACCCCTGTAAAAGGGTCATTTGACCCTCAAAGAGTCACCACCGCCCAGCTCAAAAAATTTTTTTAAATTTATTTTATGTGTATGAATATATATGCATAGGTATGAATATTGTGAGTACCTGGGCATTGTGGATGGTTATGAGTCACTATATGGGTGCTGGGAATTTAAACCAGGTCCTCTGAAAGACCAGCAAGTGCTTTTAACTACCAAGATACCTCTCCACACCCAATAAATAGCCGTGCCAGAGGCCCGTCTTTGGCTGGAGCCCTGTGCTGCTGGAGGGAGGAAACTGTGGTTCCTGAGTTTGAGCTAAGAACAGTTCCTTGCCGGGCGGTGGTGGCGCACGCCTGTAATCCCAGCACTCTGGGAGGCAGAGGCAGGCAGATTTCTGAGTTCGAGGCCAGCCTGGTCTACAGAGTGAGTTCCAGGGCAGCCAGGGCTACCCAGAGAAACCCTGTCTCGGGGAAAAAAAAAAAATCCAAAAAATAAAAAAAGAACAGTTCCTTCCTAGAAAAGGAAACTGAGGCTTAGGGATAGACTGTGAGATTATCTCCATAGTCAGGTTCAGTGTGATGAGCTGTCCCCACCACAGCTGTCCTGGAGTGACTGGAGAAAGCTCATAGAGAAGGGTTGGCCTTCCCTGGTTCTAGCCACAGGGCAGTCATATGCTTTTACTCACTCTAGTATGACTGGGTGTCTGAAGAGGACTGGTGGCTGCCCCGTGGTTGAGACAGGGGAGGACTGAGACGTAATAGCTTAGAGGACAGCAAGGAAAAACATCGCTTTCTAAGAAAAAGCTGCGTGTGGGGCTGCATAACTGTAGCACATGACAGCGACACAGGAGACTCCGGTGTCCTTGATCTATGTACATCAATACCCTGTAGCGAGGACTACAGAGTCGGCTCAGCTGTTAAGAGCACTTGCAGATCTCTCCAAGAACCCACATCAGGCAGCTCACAACCACCCATAACTCCAGTTCCCAGTGGTTCAACAGCCTCCTCAGCCTTCCACACGTGATCTTAGCCAAAGGCAGAGCACTAACATGCGTGTGTGCACACAGACACATGAAGATGCATGCATGTATATAAATAAAAAAAAAATGGAAAAGGACCCCAAATCAACTTCCTTTTTGAAAAAAAAAAGATTGGGGAGATGGCTCATGAATTTCGGGAGATGGCTCAGTGGTAGAAGTGCTTACTGCACAACCAAAAGGCCCTGGATTCAGATCCCAAGGACCCTGCCCAAGGACCCATGTACGTGCTGGGTGAGCGAGGTAGCCCACGTGAGTTTAGAATCTCCCTAAAACCAGACATAGCTACAAGGTCTGGGTTTAACTGAGAGACCCAGGCTCAAAGAGCAAAGTGCAAGCCTCAGTCGCCACACATATACACACATCTGCCTATGTACTTGTGTGTCCCTTTAGTCTATGCATGTGATGCTTTATCCACATGTATGTGCACGATATGTTTATATGATCCTTATGGAGATCAGAAGAGGACATCAGATTCTCTAGAACTGGAATCATGTAAGTCACCATGTGGGTGCTGGGAACTGAACTCAGGTCTTCTTTACTATTGGGCCATCTCTCCAGTCCCTGCTCATGTGAACACACACATACACACACACACACACACACACACATTTAAAAAAAAGCTGGGCAGTGGTGACACACGTCTTTAATCCCAGCACTTGGGAGGCAGAGGCAGGCAGATCTCAGCCTGTTTTACAGAGTGAGTTCCAGAACAGTCCAGGCTATACAGTGAAACCCTGTCTAGAAAAAACCAGAAGAGGAGGAGGAGGAGGAGGAAGAGGAGGAGGAGGAAGAGGAAGAGGAAGAGGAAGAGGAAGAGGAAGAGGAAGAGGAAGAAGAAGAAGAAGAAGAAGAAGAAGAAGAAGAAGAAGAAGAAGAAGAAGAAGAAGAAGAAGACGACAATATGCAATATGGACATCCTGTGCAGGTCTCAGTTTCTCCTAGGGACTGTGGGGAACCCAACCATCAGTGAAGTACAGAGGTTCCTCCTTCCTGGGTAGTAATGTCCCTCTACTTGTGCACTGGACAGTAAGTTGCCCAGGACTGGACTAATTGAGAGTGCTTCTTAAGCCCCACAGAGCCTCCTCACTGTGAGCTACGACCATTGTGGCTGTAGCACCCAGTAGGTAGGCTGAGGAGGCGTGAGTACATTGTATTGGCTGGCAGGAGTGATGCCTGCCCGTGTAAGCTGTTCTGCCCCAGGAGAGCTTGAGACCTGTTCGGCTGTCTCACCCCTCCTCCATCCCCCCCTCCCATTTTTATCCCTCCATCTAGGCTGCTCCCTGCTCCTCTGACAGCAAGCTAAGGCTCTGTACAAACTTGTCCTCGGATTAAAGTCTAAATCACTCTTGAAGGAGAGGAGGGCAGGGACGGTTACCAAGCTGGCCGTGCATCCATGGCTGGAAGGGCCAGGCAGATGTTAGCCTATATCTCCAGCTCAACATCCAGGTCAGACCCACTGGGTTAGAATTCAGAAGAAAGCAGAGTGATTCCTGGGTTTCTCTGAAGAAAGAAAAGAAAAAAAAAATCTAGCAACATCCCAGTGTTCCAGCCAGATTTGCGCCAACCCTCTGGGTGGCCACAATGTTCTCAGAAACCCTAGGATTTGATCCCAGGTACCACATAAAATCAGACTTGATAGCCACATGCCTGTAATAATAGTGTTGGGGAGATGACAGTGGGAAGGTTGCAAGTTCCGCGTTGCCCTCATCTGCAAAGAGAGCTGGAGGCCAACCTGCAATGTTACAGCAAATAAATAAATAAGATTAATTAAATCAAAATAAAAACATGTGCCGGGCGGTGGTGGCACACACCTGTAATCCCAGCACTCTGGGAGGAAGAGGCAGGCAGATTTCTGAGTTCAAGGCCAGCCTGGTCTACAGAGTGAGTTCCAGGATAGCCAGAGCTATACAGAGAAACCCTGTCTCAAAAAAACCAAATCCAAAAATCCAAAAAAGAAGCAAAAATAAAAAAATAATAAATAAAAAAAACAAACATGTCACACCTCATCACCCTCAAGGAGGCCCTAGTCATTTCTCTTTCAGAGGTTACACCCCAATATTTCAAGGGGTCCAGGTCTGGAATCCACAGACAAAATCAGAAAGGTTCTTTTTCCTCAAGATCTCCATTCAGTGGACATTTAATGATGTACAGCCAGAGGGAGTTCAAGGCCTGGCCCAGGACTCCACAGACCTCCAATAATACAATGGGGGCTCCCCCCCCACCTTTGGATCAGAAGGGTTGAGCCCGCAAATGGCGCAGGTCTCCACTCAGCTGATCAGGCTTGAACATCAAATCCTGCCTGGACGGAAAGGTATCCACTTCACTTGGCAACTACACAGAGCATGGAGAGTCAGTTTTGTGGGCAGAGGGATCCCAGGGTTGGGTTAGCTCCCTGCACACACGCCTGGCATTGGACCTGGTGCCTTGCCATCCTCCAAAGCAGGAAGGCTACCCTCAGTAAAGGAGAGGCTTTTCTAGAAGCGCATTCCTGGTTGGCCCATCCCATTGCTGCGGTACCTCAGAGGCCTTGCTGGAGGAAGCCTCTCAGATTCCTTGATCAAGGAGGCTAGGGATCTCATTGGGATGCTCTGGGCTCAGTCCTCTGGAGGGAGGGAGAGAAGGGACAGTGACCTTAAATTGCAATCCCTCTTCTAGGATGACCTGCATGCAGCCAGGCCTGATGGCCTGGTGCCCAGTGTCTGTGCACTAGCCCTCCCCCCTCCTGGGGGGGGCTGCCTTCATCTGGGCCCCACTCCCCTGCTGGGAGAGAGGGACTGGGGGTGGGGGGCACGCCACTGCCGCAGCCACCACTGTCACGGAAGGGACATTCCCCAGTCATTTGGAACTAAGTAAGTCCAGATTCCAGCTTGCAAGCCTGGCTGCAGAGCCCTCTTTGGGCCCCCCTCCCCCAGGACGGGGCCACACAGACACATGGAGAGAGTGTGCACAGCAGATGCGGTCCTGGGAGGTAGCCAGAAACCTCACAGGACCAGAGGCTGCCATGGCCCGCTCTGTCAGTGAGTCACTGGGGTCTCTCCTAGCCCTGAGGTCCACCTCTGCCACTGAGTCTGCCCCTAGGAGCTCACTGTACAGATGTCTCTGCTAGAACTCTGCTTCTCTGCTTTGTAGAGATGGAGCAGAATCCACCTCAAGTCCTTGCTGCTGCAGCTGCTGCTTTCTGGAGTGTTTCTCTCCAGGCCAGTTCTTGCAGGAGGAGCATTGAACGTGTACCCTTCTTTGCCCAGCCCCACCCCCAGTGCCAGCAGAGGTCCTGAGGGGAGTGGGGAAAGCAGCTCCCTGCCCACGGTCAGGTCAGAACGTGGAGCACCCGCAACCCAACTGGGTCTTTCACTCACTATCTGGACAAGCAACTTACAAAAGGGACCTGGGCCTGCCTGCCCTCGTGGGGCAGACTAACCACTGACCAAGAAAACAGGGCTGTTGGGAGGAGAAAGGGAGGTGGGAGGGCAAGGGGGAAAGGAAGACTGCTGGGAGCATCCGACTGGGTTGCAGAGGAGGCAGGAGCTGGGCACAAGTCAGTAAGGGTGAGCATGCGGGTGTCTGAGGGAAGATTGTGCAGGAACAGTGGAGGCCCCAAGGCTGGGAGGGCCCAGGTGTGGAAGGAGAAGACTGTAGCCAGGAGGACAAGAGTCAGAGAGGTAGGGACAGGCTGAGACACAGACAACCATCTTAAGACACTTTTTCTACCCTCTTCTTCCTCAAGGACAACCAGAGGAAGACAGTTCTTTGCTTCCATCATATGAAACCCGGGGAATCTTCCCCCCAACACCTCTTTCCTTTTTGAAATGGGGGTCTCACTAGGTGGCCAGGACTGGCTTTGAAGGCCTTCCTCTGTCTCTTGAGTTTAGGATTATCGGTGTGTGCCCCACTTGGATTTGACTGTCAGCAAATAGGAGCCGTGGAGACCTTTGGGTGAGCAGAGAAACACGACCTTGCACCCACTTTACCCTGAAATCTCGCTGAAGCTGTAGAAGGAAAGAATAGGTGCAGGTACAGTGAGGGAGAGGCTTTGACAGAGTCAGACGAGGCAAAGCCGGCCTTGGAGGTGGTAGCTCTCCTTGCTGTCTGTCCATCAGCCCTGCCCAGATTCTCAGAGATGTCTATGCCCTGGAAGCAGAGGAACACTGACTTCTCACCCCAACTCTTGCTGGGTTGTGATTCTGCAAAGCTAGGTAAGGATGGGGTTCGGACCTGGCTCTTGGGTCCCCATGAAGGCTGGTCAGGCCTGATGGGTTGATGGAGGGCTACATGGCCCCTGTCTAAACAGGATTTGCTCAGGATGGCCCTCAGTCATGGGTCACTTCAAAGCCAGTGAGCTTAGGTCCTCTCAGCTCCAGTTTCCTTACCAACACACACACACACACACACACACACACGTACATGCGCACACACACATGCACATGCACACACGTGCATGCACACACATACATATGCACACACACATATGCACACACATGCACACATACACACGCACACACATACACACGCATACATATATGCACACACATGCACACATACACATATGCATGCATATACACACACACACACGCGCACACACACATCTGCACACACATGCTCTAACATACACACAGAATGAAAGGGTAACAAGCAGGGATATTAGTCCCGTGTGTCTGTCTCACTCTGTGTTATTCACACTGAACTCACATGAGCCGCTGTTGGTGATAGTTCTCTGGTCTAAAGAATGTGCCGAGTTTAGGATTTCCTAGCATTTGGATGATCACAGGAAGCTCCAATTCAGCCATCATAAGGACTGGCTTTCTGGGTGATGGGCCTCTGCCCAGGGACCTGAAGGATCTAGAAGGAAACTGGAAAGACATTCTAGATGCAAAGGAACCACAAGTGGGAAGGCCCCAAAATGAGAGAGTCCAGAGGTTCTAGAAGAAACTGCAGATACTTGAGAAGTTCAAAAGTCGACTAAGAGGAAGCAAGCAGCCTTCAGGAGGGAGCCTGAGTCCCGTGTTAATGGGTGAAAGAGATGACCCAGGCTCAGTCCTGGAGGAAGTGCAGGATTCCAACTGGCATAGACATCTGGTAAGAACATTCCTAGTGAAGGGAACAGGGGCAGAAAGGCTGGTGAGGAGCCAGGGAGGTGGGTCATTCCAGCTTTTGATCGGCTCCTAGCCAGCCTCTGGGGCAGGCTGGGCAGGAGGTTGAACCAAACCTCATCCTGGCTCTGGGCCAGGGGTGACTCCTCACTGCCTCCCCCTCCTGGTGCTGCCCAACCGGCTGCCCCACTCCCCCTCTCAGGCCCCTTCCCAATTCTCCCCCTCACTGGTTCCAGTTCCGGGTGTGGGGGCTGGGCGAGAGAGCAGGCAGTGGCGCCTGGGGCAGGGGAGATGAGAAAACCAGAAAGTAAGGAAATCTGAGCCAGCAATGCTGGGCGGGCCAGGGCCTGCTCTGCCTGCTAGGCCCGGGAAACAGGTTCCCTGGAGACTGGTGCAGGGGAGGCAGTGTAGACACCACCTTCGTCCAAGGGGCGTGGCAGGTCTCTGAGGTCTTCCAAGTCCAGCCTTCTTATGCAGAAGGCTGAGGACAGGGTCCCTCTCAGGTTAGCTGGGGCAATGCATCTTCAGGCTTCCGTCTCTAGCCTGTGGTAGGCCTGGCAGCCAGATAGAGGATGTATAGGCAGCGGGAGGCCGAGAGGCTGCAATGCAGTTCCCACAGAACAGCCTGGAAAGAGCTAGAGAAAGAGAAGCAGATACAAAAGCTGCCAAGAAAACAGTTTGGGCCAGGTTGAAGGGCTGGAGGACCCGAGGAAGGAAGGAGCTTTTCTCTTGCTTTTAGGGAGTGAGAGCTCGATCATTGAGAACTAAGCCAGTTCCTGCCTACCTGGAACCCCTAGAAGGGTGCAGAAAGCCACGTCACAAACACCCTCCCCGACCCTATTGTGTGACTGGAGTGGGAAGTACAGAAGACGCATGCACGCACGCACGCGCGCGCGCACACACACACACACACACACACCATGCCAGGAGCTGAGGGTCTCACAGAGGAGGCACAGCGGACTTTTTGTTTACGTCCTCTCAGGGGGATGAGGGGTGTCAAGAAGACTGTGTGGACTGGAGAGATGGCTCAGTGGTTAAGAGCACTGACTGCTCTTCCAGAGGTCCTGAGTTCAAATTCCCAGCAACCACATGGTGGCTCACAAGCATCTGATGACCTTATCTGGTGCGTCTGAAGACAGCTGCAGTGTACTCATATAAATAAGTAAATCTTAAAAAAAAAAAAAAAAAGCCTCTGAGCATCAGGGTGCCCAGGTGAGGACAGCCGGTCCATTGAGCTAGATATGGCGCCCACTCTCTCAGCTCTGTCCGAACCTCTGGGCTCACGTTATCTTTTGAACGGATCTGGTGCTACTCAGGCTTGCTCTCACAATTCAATAATGATTGAATTCAATCGAAATATTGAACTCTCTGAGTGAGGCTCGAGGCTCCAGCACCCTGCCAAGCCCAGAGCGCCTGTCTGTTGCATGCTTCTGGTTCCCTGTAGACACCAGAGCCTGGCCTTCTGTCCCAGGGCCCTCTCTCTCAACTCCTGAAGAGGCCTGTTCTCTCCAGCGTGGTGGTCACATGTCTTGTCCACTTCTTTCTCCTCCTCCACTCTGTGGTAGGGACAATGGGGCCACGTCCTTCGCAAGACTGAAGGTCACCTAGTGTAAGTAGCTAGAATCCTTGCTGGAATAGAATAGGAGTTCTCACAACTCGCGGTTGTCTTTCATTCGTTTGTTTGTTTCAGCTTTTTGAGATAAGACTCTTAAAATGTACCTCTGCCTGGCCTAGACATTAGAATGTAGACCAGGCTGGCCTCAAATTCACATAAATCTGCCTGGCTCTGCTTCCCAAAAGCTGGAATTAAACCAGGGTTGGGTGTTTTTGTTTTGTTTTTGTTTTTGTTTTTTGTTTGTTTGTTTTTCTTTCTTTTCGAGACAGGGTTTCTTTGTGTAGCCCTGACTGTCCTGGAACTCACTCTGTAGACCAGGCTGGCTTCGAACTCAGAAATCTGCCTGCCTCTGCCTCCCGAGTGCTGGGATTAAAGGCGTGCACCACCACCGCCCGGCTCAGGGTTGGTTTAAAAGGTTCTTTGACTCTCTAAAACTGAAGACAAAATTGCAGAAAAACATATTCTATTTCTTCAGATAGTACTTTATAATAACATATTATAGGCTGGGAATATAGCTTGGTTGACAGACTGAACAGGCATGCACAAACCCCTGAGGGTTTGACCCTCAGAACCACACGCTGATACAGGACTGCAATCCCTGAGGGTGGAAGTAGAGGTAAAAGAAGGCTCCCTTTGAGCCACCCTAGGCTACTAATAAGTTTGAGGCTAGCCTGATTGATATACAGGAGATTGTACCTCACAGAGATCCGGCAGCCTTGGCTTCCTGAGTGCTGGAATTAAAGACCTATGCCACACCCCCACCCACACATCCCCTAGTATTTATTTTCTGTAGTCAGTATTTCACTCTGCAGCTCCTACCTCAGACTCTCAAGTATTGTGATTCTAGTGCTTCTGTGGCCAGCTTAGCACTTGGGTATTGGCGGCAGCAGGAGTGGGGGCCTCTTTGTTTTCTCCTCTTCCTCCTTTTCCTTCAGGATTTTTGAAAGAGTCTCACGTGGCTCAGGTTAGCCTTCAACTTGCTATGTAGCTGAGGATGACCACAAATTGCAGATTATCCTGCCTCCACCTCCTAGCTGCTGGGATCGCAGACATGTGCCACCATGCTTAACGACGCTCAACTTTAAAAATGTATTTTATGGGCTGGAGAGATGGCTCAGCAGTTAAGGGCACCGACTGCTCTTCCAGAGGTCCTGAGTTCAATTTCCACCAACCACGTGGTGGCTCACAACCATTTTTATTTATTTATTTATTTATTTATTTTGATTTTTCTGTGTAGCCTGGCTGTCCTGGAACTCACTCTGTTGGCATCTAACTCAGAAATCGGCCTGCCTCTGCCTCCCAAGTGCTGGGATTACAGGCATGCGCTCAATCTTTAATGGGGTCTGATGCCCTCTTCTGGCGTGTCTGAAGACAGCGACAATGTACTCATGTACATAAAATAAATAACTAAATCTTAAAAAAGATGTTTTTTATTCATTCCTCTGGACCCATTTAGAGGGGACCTGGCCTTCCACTCTGCGCATAGTCAGGTTCAATTCTTGTTCCTGCCCACCCCCACCTTCCCATTCATCCCATAACCCAAGACCTTTGTGTGATGAACTATTCTGTGTCTGAGCGGTTCCTCACACAAACAGGTTAGTCAGGGGAGCTGTCCTTCCCCCCCACCCCCCCACACACACTGAGCTTGCAGTTCTGCCACACCCTTACACAACTCTGCCTTTGGGACCCTGCTGCTGCAACTGCTGCTGCTACTGGTGACAGAAGAGTTTCAAGGAGACAGGTCGGGGCTATGAAAGAGTGGAAGAGATGGCTCTAGAAGTCATAGCGATGGCATCATTTATGTGTTTTACGTGTGTGAGTGCTCCGTCTGCACGTATGCATGCATGACAGAAGAGGGCATTAGTTCTCATTACAGATGGCTGTAGTTGCTGGGAATTGAACTCGGGACCTCTGGAAGAGAAGCAGTGTTTTCTTGACCATGGAGCCACTCTCTCCCCAGCCCCTGGGATAGCCATGTAATCACAGAGGAGAGTCAGGACAGGCCTAAGCTGCCCACGGTGGTGGAGGTGCCACAACCATGGTCCTGGTGAGGAACAGGGAGGGTGAGGGAGGCAATTAGTAATGATTTACTGTTTCTGGCACTGCAGACTGAATACAAGCACTGCACATGCCAAGCCTGTGCGTTTACCACGGAGCAACACCCTAGCCCGGTCAGGGTGTGTGCATGTTTTGTTTGTCCGAGCAGGATTTTACTGTATAGCCCTAGCTGGTCTGGAATTGGCCATACAGACCAAACTGGCCTGGAACTCAGGGAAGGGCCTAGATTAAAAGCTAAACACAGATGCCAGCTCACCTAGCTTCTTGTTAGTGTTTTGAATGAAGCATGAAGTTGGGAGAAGAACAGCAGGTAGGCGTTGCCTCACCTTAAACACCCATCCCTTCTTGTGGGCCAGGTGACCCTCAGCAGTATCCCAACAGCCCTCTGATACTCACCTAATACCCACAGTCAGCCAGTAGGTGGGTCAGAGGAAGATGGGCTCTCCTGGGAGTTGTAGCCAGGAAAAGGAGAGGATGGAGGGAGGAAAAGAAAAGAGAAATGGAAGAGACAGGAGGAGAGAGAGGGAGGACGGAAGAGCCGAATGGAGGCCTGGGACAGGAGTGGAAGGCAGAGAGAATGGAGGGGAAGAAAGGAGGGAGACAGAAGGGAAAGGAGAGAGGAGGAGGAGGGGGGAATAGGAGATGGAGGACGGGGAGGAAACAGAGGACAGAGGGCCAGAGCCTCGGGGGACCACAGTAAGAGTGTGTGGGGAAGGGCTGAGAAGTGCTTCTGGCTGATGAGGCCATGACCTTGGGGGATGGGCTGCTCACAGGGACTCATCCTGGGGTCAGGGGAGGCTTTTGCTCAATTGTTGAGGAGATTTGAAAGCAAGTGTCCCTTTCACAGCAGGGAGGCCTCGAGTCGTCCTCATGTCATTTGGTTCTCTGGAATATGGCAGTGTAAAGGGAAAGTCTGTGAGGGCCGCTGGCTTGAAATGAGACTTACTGGTGTTTGAGGTGGTCACTTGGAGCTTTTGGGTAGCTGGACAGAGCTAGTGGCTGGGCTGCACCGACTTGACCTACTCTGGAGGTAGCCATCTGTCGGAAGGTCCAGAAGTGCCAACCGTCCCAAGGGCTGCACCGCCACCTGCTGAGAGGCCTGGGCCGTCCCAGGTCCTTCGCCGCGGGGCCACGGCTGGCAGCAAGTAGGAAGGAGGAAGGCGGAAGGGGGCGCGCAGGTGAGTGCAGGCTGGTTGCTCCCCTGCGCACCAGTCCTTCTCACCAGGGAGTTGAATGCCCGGGTAAACACCAGGCGCGATGTGCGCGGTGTATCCACGGAGAGACAAAGCCAGGGCGGGGCGGGGGCGCCGCCCGCGATGCCAGGGCGGGGGTGCAGGGCGCAGAGCAGCCTCCCCTGGCGCGGGTTGCCCACCGCCTGGGAACCCCGAGCCCTGCCCGCGGACAGGTGGAGCGGAGGCGGGGCGGTGGCCGGGAGGGTCCCGCCCCGGGGGTGGGGCCGGGCGGGCCCGGCGGGGCGGGGCCGTGCTATGCAAATGTCGCCCACGGGCGGCCAATTGCCTGCGCTCCGCGCGCGGCTCCGAGCGTCCCGTCCCGCCAGCGGCCTCGAGACCGGAGCAGCTAGGGAACAAACCGCAGCGGTCCAGGGAGCCCGGAGCGCAGCGTAGAGCCAGGGTACGCTTCGAGGACCCGCGCAGCCCCGCTCGGTCTCCGGGCCCTAGTCAGGCAGCCAGGCAAGCGCAGCGCCACCCGGCCGAGCCCAGCGCAGCGCTCCGTAGCCTAGCGCGCGCCGCCGCCCGCGCCCCGCACCGGGGAATGCGCCCTCGGCGCGCAGGCCAGGGGGCGCCCGCAGCCCGCCCCGGGGGAGGCGGCCCCGAGCGCCCCTGAGCCTTTCCATGGCCCGGGCTAGGGCCCGGGGCCTCGGCTGCTGACGTGCACGAAGCCAGGGAAACCAGTGAAGCCGAGTCCGTGGTGCGGATCCCGGCTCAGGCTCAGAGACAAGAGGGCGCGGACAGGGCCGTGGCCCCGGGGGGCAGCTAAAGCGGACCGGCCCGACGCGAACCTTTCCGCCGCTGCGGCGGCCACAGCTGCCCGGGCGCCCAGGCCCCGCCGCCGTGGACGAGGTGAGTAAGGAGGGAACGCGACCTCCCGACCCCACTAGGACCCGCGGCACCGCAACTCCTTAGAAGTGAGCGAGGTCTGGCGAACCGCGGCACACTGTCTGCGGGCACCAGGCGACAGGACTAGGATGTGCTTCATACCTGTCCCGGCGTCCTGGACCCGTCCGCTCCCGGGCGCTGTAAAGATGCGGGACTAGGTGATGTGGCCTGCGGGATCGCCGGTGTGTGAATTAACTTTTTCCACCCCCCACAAGGTTTTGGGTGGGTACCCTCACCCTCGTTGAGTGGGAGTTCGGATCCTTCTGTTTTAGATCCCTGCTGACGCCTGCAGCAGCACTCTTTCCCAAACGGCGCGTTTGCACCGCCTCAGTATCTCTAGTCTGAGGACCAGGTCAGCCCCAGGGGAAGGTCTAAATTGGAAGCCCCCACGTGGGGGGTCGCCCGGAACAGCAAGACAAGGGGATCTGTTTCCAACTGGGCTTTCTTCTAGCCATTTGCCGATCTCCTGGCCCCCAGCTGCATCTTCGTCCTGCTTGGGTTCAGGGGTCTCGGTGTCGGTGAGGTGTTGTTAAGTTGGAAGAGCCTGGAGTCAAGCTCCAGTTTGAACCACGAGCCCTAGTGGTGGAGTGGGTAAGAGACCATGGGAGGTGGCGGCTTGGTCAAGAGCAGGTGAGGCCAGGAAAGTGTCAAGATGAAGAGTCCTTTGGAACTAAGGCTGGGGTCCCAGCCGGACCGATAACTCCTTATTCTTGAAATAGGTGCATTTTGTCACCAGTCCAGTAACATCTGGGGAGAGGAGAAACTGAAGCCTCCCTGTGTCCACCGTGGAGCGGGGCCAGGTAGACCGACTCCTGTTCCCCTGAATTCACTCTGTTTCTCCAGTACCCGCTACCCTAGTTACAGAGGTGGGAAAACTGTGCCCAGGGAGGGATGGAGCCCGGGGCTGCTTCTCCAGCTGCTCAGGGGGGTGTGCCTAGACCCTGTGGACGATCTTGTCTGGGCCAGGCAAGAATGCAGTCGTATCTACCCTCACTGTTCCCCCTTAGTTCCAAAGGAGCCAGGCCCGGAAGTAGGAAGGTGGGGGTTGGAGAGGCCAGAAGCTCAGCCTCAGCCCCCCCTACTCTGCGTACCTTGGGGGTGGGGATGGAGCCTGGCCCAGGTGACCTTGACTGGGAAACCCTGGCCACAAAAGGGGGTTTCGGTCCCAGCAGGTCTGCTTCCTGGTCTATGAGGTGTTGGGGGAGGGGGAAGCTGAGGATCCAGGAAGGAGTCTGGGGTGTGTGTGTGTGTGGGGGGGGTTAGCTGATGAGCTGGTGGGGTGCTGTTAGTAATTTCCTCCGTGTTCCTCCACAGCCCTGTTCTTGCTTTGCCTCCCTTCGATCAAGGCAGTTCTCAGGCAGAGGAGCCAACCTCCCTTTGCTAAGGCAGGCTCCCCCGGCCGCGCGCACACACACGCACATAGACACACACACCATGAGCTTGGGAGGTCTGGATCAGGCTGGACAGTTTGACCACCTGGCCCCCTGTCCCGCCCCCAGGTGCCTCTGGACCCCTTCCTCCGTCCGCCCCTTCCCTGCACCCCTTGCCAGCCCCAGCTCCTCGTTTCTTTGTTCAGGCGTCTCTCCTCCGTCCCTCCCTCTCTCCCCCTCCCGCCTGCTGCCTCCCTCCCTTGTTCCCTCCCGCCAGCTTTCTTCTCCTTTTCGGTTTTTCTCCCGGTGGGCTCCCAGGTGGCGGTGACTGTTCCTCCCCTGTCCACCTACTCGAGCTTGCTCCGACTTGGGGGCTTTAAGGGGGCCGGGGCTGAGTGGAAGGTGTCCAGGGGCTAAGGACTGTAGCCGCCCCCTCCCCCTCCCTCTCTGTCCCTCCTGTCCTCGTCATCTTTTTTACTCTGTCCCCACCCCTGTGTTCCCAAAGAAGGGCCCTGGATTTGGTCTTGAGGCCCTAGCAGACTTCACCCCCCCCCCCATTACTCCTTCAAGGGCCAGAGAATTGTGGGAGCCTCATGGGGAAAGGTCCCCTACTTTCTTGGACACCTTGAGTGAGTCCAACACTGGCTTTGGTGACCCTGACCGTGTCACTGTGAAAATGGATAAGGAGGAAAAATGAGGTTGTGGGGCGCGGGGTGGGGGGCTGTTGACATGAGCCCCTGATCAAAGCCCTCAGGGACTCAGACTACATCTTGCCCTTCTAGCTTCCTTGAGCCGCACCCCACTAGCAGGTCAAGTTCTTGAGCAAATTCATGCTTGTGAAGGCGTGCGTGGGCATGCAGGTGTGGATGTGTGGGTGCACATACAGGACGGGTGCTGGGGCCCCTGGTGCACCCTCAGGGTGAGGGAAACTGCTTACTCCTTACCCTCCTGCCTCCATGCCGTGCGGTGCCAGAGCCTGTCTAATTCTGTCAGCCCTAGCTTTGTGCCCCCAGCAGATGGGGGAGGGGCTGGGCCTGCTCCTCCCCTCCCCCAGTCAGCCAGCCTCCCCAGGAGAGAGCATCTGGGGTGGGGAGATCTTGGAGGAATGAGAGGTGTGCCAGGCACCCCCAGAGCACCGCTGGAGGAGTCAGCTGGAGCTGCACTTCCTGTCTGAAGAACCACCAAGTGGTTCTCCTTGGCAGGAGAGGCAGGGCTCCAGGGCTGGGGGCTGGGGCTGAGGAGGCCACTGGAGTCTAGGAGTCCACAGTGGAGCCCCACAGTCCCTCCCGGCTGGGGGAGTAAGGAGTTGCATCCTAACATACACATACCCTGGTGCCGTGGAAATGGGTCTGTCATAGTGCTTCCCATGGGAAAGCGGGACAAACAGGGCAGATCTGGGGTGACGAGGAGGCTGTTATTCTTCATGCCCTCACCCCCAGTGCTTTCTGGGTGGGGGGTGGGAGTTGGCGCAGACTTGTATCGGGAGGGAGCAATATGTTACAACAACTGGTGCTGGGCTGCGTTTACCCAACAGCCAGCCTGCCTGGGGAGACAATATTTGAAAAACACAGTATTAAAATTTGGACTTGCCAGGGATATGGGTGACTTTGAAGGGAGCAATGCATCTGGCGAACTCCTATCACAGATCTGCTGGCCATTCTAGCATCCTTTCTGACCTCTGAGCTGGTACTTTTTTATGGAGGAAGTCCTTCTGCCTGTCTAACCTGAGTGCTTCCTGCTTCCTGCTTTTTTAGTTAATGTGAGTCCTGTTATTATCTGTCTGTTCTATTTTGACTGATGCCATCCCTCCTGCTTTGGGCCATCTCTGTGTCTCTTTCTTGGTCTCCATTTTCCCATAATTACCCTCCACTCCAGTATTAGGTACAGACTTTTCTGCTCTGGGAGGAGAGCATTTGCTCAAGTAGATCTAGACAGGGGAGACGACGGCCGGCCGCTCTGTAGGTTGTGGGCAAAGTGTGGAAACCTGCTGTGAGCCATGGAAGGTTTGTGCCATCTGCTTGTGTTCCAGCAGGGAATGGGGAGAGAATAGGGGTCAGGCTTGGCTCTCCAGCGACTCCCCCCAGGTCTGCTGCTCCCCGGTGGCCCACTGCTGGGGACTTCAGCCTTGTCGGTGACACTTCCCCAGACAAATGTAGACAGAAGAGAGAATGAGCTTTGTCCTGAGCTGAGGGTTGTGAGCATGGAGACTCCAACACTGTTCAGGAAGGGAAACTGAGGTACAAAGGAAGGTAGGCGGGCGCTGCATTCCCGCAGTCGCAGCCCATAGGAGGCAAAGGCTGGAGGGTCGCTGTAAGTTCCAGGCCAGAGGGTTATAGACTGAGGGAACTCTGTCTCAAAATAAAAAGGTGGCCCACGGAACGGTTCACACAGTCTAACCTCGGCTCACACAGTCTAACCTCGGCTCACACAGTCTAACCTCGGCTCACACAGTCTAACTCGCTCTCTTCCCAGGTGTCCACAGAACTGGAGCCTGCTTCCTGGGCCCTAGGCCCCTCCCACAATGCTTGTCTCTGGCATCATTCTCTGGGCTTCCCTGCTAACCGGGGCCTGGACAGCTACCCACATCCAGGATCAGCTTCCGGCTACGCCTAGAGTCCGACTGTCATTCAAAGGTAAGGGACTTGTGTGCTCCTCACGCAAACCATCCTCTCTTACAGTGCCGGTTTCCCTGCAGAGGAGAGAGGGGCACTCAGCCCACAAAGACTGACTACAGTCACGTGGGGTTTCCTAGGCAAGCACGGAGAGAGAAGCAGGCCTTGCTGGAAAGGCTGGACCCAGAGTACTGAGATATGTCGGGAGAGGGTCCTGAGCTGGCCACTGGATTCTTTGAGCTCTGAGTTATCTGGGAGATAACTCAGGGGGATTTGCTGGTGTCCTGCCTGTGTCCCTGGAAGCTTCTAGGCAATGAGGTAGAGTCAGCCAGCTGGAGGAGCAGGAACATTCTGCTGGGTATGTGGTACCAAGGCGAGTGTTCCTGTGAGCAGTGGGTGTTCCAAGGTCCCTGAGGAAAAGCACTGTGTTGTGTCCATTGCCTTTGCGTTTAACACACCTGACAGGTGAACACACTGAGAATCCAGGACCTGTGCAGCTTACTCGCTAGACACTTCCTCAAGGTGTGTGTGTGTGTGTGTATGTGTGGGTGTGGTGTGGTGTGGTTTGGTGTGTGTGTGTGGAATGCACCATAGGACTGAAGTGAAGAACGGTGGCTATCCTGAGGTTAGGGGATTTAGTTACTGCTGAGCTCTGTCTCGGCCATGCTCTGCCTAGAAGCAACATTGGTTAGCCTCCTGCCCTGGGTGGGGCCAGTTCAGCCCAGGCTGGCCACATTTCCCAGCAGCCATATTGGGTGAAAGACTGGGCTGACCTCCCCTCCCTCAGGCTTGGCTGAAGCCCAGCCCCTATCTCATCACCATGGCCCCCTGGCAGGGCCCCTGGCTTCTTCCCACCCCACCCCCACAACTTGATTGAAGGAGGGGGAATGACCTGGTTAGCTTTCCCAGTCCTGATGGGCAGACAAGGGTTAACTGGTTCTGGTTCTTGAGGGCCTCCTTCCCCAGGCTTGGGAAGGTGAGATATTTATTCGGTTGATACTTCACCCTTCCCTGGTGGAATTCCTCAAAGCAGATTAATAAATCTTGAAGGGGCCGTTTCCCCCTCTCACCTCCCTGCCTAGGGCCATTAAATGCCCCCTCCCCCACCAAGAGAAGGGAGGGGCCTTGAACACCACACCTCAGGACCCTGCTGTGTCTACAGCTTTGGATATTATTTTTATTAACATTCATGCCAGAAAGCAAGGAAGCACAGGGTGATCTTCTGGGCGCTCCTTTTAAACTTGTTGGATCTCTAGGGACAAAGAGGCAGAGGCTTTGTTCCTGTTTTCCAGAGAGAGAAACTGAGGCTCAGGCAAGAGCTGGGCCAAGGTCAGGCAGGAGGCAGAGAGGAAGCCAAAAATAGAACCCTGGTGTCCTGGCCTTGCTGGCGCCCACGTCAGGTTGGGTCGATTCCCTCTCAATTAGCTCTGAAGCCGACACCCACAGTGACTAAAAGCCCAGCTTCCTGGCAGTCAGCCTACGGTGTTGTTTGCTGTGCCTGTGCCGGCCTAGGGTAGGACTGGAGGATGCTTGGGGCCACCCCATCCTGGAACCTAGCACCTTTGCCCAGGAAGGGTCATCAGCCAGGGTGACCTCCCTGTTCTCGCCTGACATTATGCCATAGTATTGGGCTTAGATGTGACTTGAGCACCTACTGGGTGTTGTACTCTGCAGTAAGCAAGATGGAGTGCACAGCCGGGCAGTGGTGGCGCAGGCCTTTAATCCCAGCACTCAGGAGGCAGAGGCAGGTGGATTTCTGAGTTCGAGGCCAGCCTGGTCTACAGAGTGAGTTCCAGGACAGTCAGGGCTACACAGAGAAACCCTGTCTCGAAAAACAAAACAAACAGCAAAAAAACAAAACTAAACAAAAGCTGAAGTACACACAGGAGACTGACTGAAAACTCTCATGAGGTGACCCCACTGCGGGGCCCAGTCCCTGGCTCCCCTCTCCCCTTTAAGCTTCTCAGGTCCACAAAAAATGGCTGTTAGTGAGGGAAAGTGTTTGTAGGATGCCAGTGAAGACTGACTCAGAGATGGGGTTTTCACAGAGATAGGGCTGGAAAGAAGTGTGTGTGTGTGTGTGGGGGGGGGGGTCTTCCCTTCCAGTGTGCACACACAGGGGTTCACACAGAGTTGCTCTCAGGAAGAAGCACTGCTGTACCATGGACTCCATGACTCTCTTTCTTCTCCTTGCTTAGACGGATACGACAGCTGGAAGCCAAGTTTGGGTGAAAACGCCAACCTTGGGGGTTAGAGTGGAAGACACCACCTCACGCCGGGTTTAGCTAAACTCTGCTAGGCAGAGGTGCTGGTGTGAGGGGCCACACTTCTCTGGGAAGATAAAAGAACAAAAACAGGAACCAGACCAGAGCCCAGCTTGTAGCCCACCCATCCTCCCAGGCACCCCAGATCTAGAGCCAGGAGGCGTGGGAGCGAAGGGTTCATTCAGTTGGAGAGGTCTCTGTCCATCTCCTGGGCTCCATCAGCTGCACAGAGAATGTCAGACACAAACAAGGAGCCAAGTAGGACCAACTTCCAGGGCACCAGATGTGCCTTTTCCTCCTGCTTCTGAGTGCCTGCTGGGGATCCTAGGCAGTAAGCCACTACCACCCCACCGCACCCCACCCCACCTATCCCCACAACCCCTCCCCACCCCCTCCACCATGGTGCCCGGAGTCCCTTTTGCCCAGAATCACAAGCCAAGTTGGGATAGAAAAGCTTTCCCTTCCATGCCCTGGGTCACTCCAAGTCCTGGACGCCACCTCCCTCACAGCAGCAGGGAGGTGCCAGGCCCTGCCAGGGCCTTTGTTCAGTCTAAGGAATGTTTACTTTTTGTCAGGAAGCCCCCACCCCCACCCCTACCCCCATGCCACTACCGTCTGGATTGGCTTTGGCCAGGATTTAGGGCTGAGAAATATTTGGTGGGAGAGAGGGACCTTGTGGTGACGCGGACAGCTGGGCTGTTAGGGAAACTGAGGTGTAGGGATCCCGGAGAGGGAGCAAGTGCTATGTGAAGGAAGATCAGGAAAGAGACAAAGAACAGAAAGGAAAGTGGATCCCTTTGCTGAGGTGAGAGCCAAGCAGGGCCCCAGTGGGGCTGGGCTCTGACCTCAGGCGCACCCAGCCGCTCAGTGAGGAAGGGCGCTCTGCCGGTGGGGTCGTGGGGGGCTGCGGGGCCCGGATGATGTGTCCCCACTCACTTCGTCTGCGTGTGGCATCGTCGGTGGACCCGGTTGCTGTACCTTGTTGGGCTCGACAGAGCTAGAGGTCAGGGTGGTCACAAGTCATCTACTTCGCCTGGGGGCGATGGATACAGAGGTGTAAGGGTTTGAAGCAAGCCTTGACAGAGCCTTGGCCCAGGATTAGCTGGGGGCTAAGGGTGGGGCTGGAGAGCTGGAGTATCAACCCGGGCCCTGAGGGTTTGCCAGAGTCTCTAAACTTCAAGGAGCTTTTAATTGTAGAGAAAGGAAGAGGAGGAAGTGGGCCTGGAGCTGAGGCCTTGGTGAAGTTGGGAAGCTGGGCAGGGGTCGGTGGCTTTGACCGCTACAGCGGGTTTGGGGTGGCCAGTACCGGATGAGTTGGGATGATAGTTGGCTTTGGAGGAAATGGAGGCCGGCTTCGTGTGATAGTGGGAGGCCCAGCTGAGGCAGTCAGGCCCGGAGCCTCGGCCTTTAGTTCAGACCCTGCCCAAGCTTTGGATGGGACGCACTGGCTGGGCCTTCCGAAGCCCAGGCCTCGTCTCAGGCTCTGGCATGCCGCCCGCCCCGCCCTGCTGGCTCCGGCTCCCCTTGGCACCGAGTGGGGAGCTGGTGCATGCTCCAGGAGTAAATCATGTTCCCTGGCAGCCCTCACGGCTTCGTAATCGTAAAGAATTTAAAGAGAAACTGCCAAGATACAGATCTCACCCGGAGCCCCTGAAGGCATCTTTTACCCTGTGGCTTGGGAGGCAGCAAACCCCAAAGTAGGTTCTTGGCTGCCTAACCTGCGTGTGTAGACACACCTCTCACCCCTTCTGTTCTCCAGAGGTGAGAGCTCAGAAGATGGCTTCCTGGTCCCCAATTACTAGGGGCCCTGAGTGCCTCCTTCATTTAGAGAGTATCATACGGATACGGCCATGCTGCCAAACGCTAAACCTTACCCCTGGTGACTGTGTGAATTCCATAAAGTGGCTTAGGCTCTCTGAGCCCTGGTTTCCCCTTCGTAAGGTGGAAATGCTGGTAGCAACCTGAAAACTGTAGGCCAGGCAGGGCTTGGATTTGAGATCCTCCTGCCTCAGCTTCTGGGGTGGCTGGGATTAGAGCCTGTGCTGCCAGCCCATCCAGAGAGCTGCCTCATTCGCATCGTGGTTATTAATACACTGTGAACAGTGAACTTGCCTGATCCCACTGCCTTCTGGAAAATGGGGCCAGGAATAGTTCCGCCTTCATTGTGGTGTTGAACAGATTTAATTATGAGGATACTGTCCCTGTCAGAGAAGAGAATCCCAGGGTCCGGGTTGGTGGCTAACAGGTGAGGGTTGACAGCATGCCCCAAGGGCTCCTCATCTTTCCAGAATTCAGATCTTGGGTTGGGGAGATGGTAGGGCCTGGGTAGGGCCTGCTGGGGTAGAGGGGTCAAGAGGAAGAGAATTCCTGCCATGGGCGGATAGAAGGCAGGCGGGCTTCATGAATGAGGTGGTGCTTCAAACAGAGGAAAAAAGAGATGGAGAGGAAAGAGTTGGGGCAGAGGCGAGGTTCATACCACCCAGCATCCTGTGGCCTTTAGTTCTGTTGCTTGTAGCAGGGTCCTAACTATAAGTGGTGGGGGAACTTCATGGTAGATACACTGGAGGGAATCAGATGCTGAAGCACTGGCCTCGCGGTGACATAGGCTCTCCGAGCCTGGCTTGAGTACCTGGGCATCTGCAGTGACACCCACCCCTGACGCCACGGGATGGGTGCTGCTCTGGCTTTTGCAGCTTGTCTTCGGGTGGCCAGCCCCAGGCCTCTCAAAGGGGGCAGAGAGGAGGTTTGTTGGCCTGGCCCAGTGCTATCCTGGGAATCTGAGTCTTGTCTCAAGGGAGCCCTTGGAGAAGCAGAGAGAATTCCTGCTGCATTTTTCTTAGAAATAGCAGGAGGGCCTTTGCCAGAGACTTGGCTGCCAGAATTACAGCCTGAATCCCAAGGCCAGCTCACATGGGTGCCTGAGCCTGGCGGGCCTGTAGCTCCCACCCAGGCTGCTCAAGCCCCGGGAGAGAATGGGTGCTTTCTGGACTCCAGACCCTGACCTGTGGTCCTGCTCTAGCAAAGAACAGACCCTGGACAGTGGCTACTGGTTTGGGATCCAGGGCTGGACTCCGCTATGCCCACTGGGTACACGCTGATCTGCTTGCCAGCACTGGCTCTCTAGGGCTGGCTCTACACAGACAGGGACAGACACAGCATCAGTGCCTCTCCAGGGACCAGGAATGCTGGGAGTCTGGAGGACTCAGCTCTTGCAGCGCCTTCCCCCCTTTCCCCTCCCACTGTCCTCCCCCTTTCCTAATTACCACCTTGCTGAGACTTTCTTCTCCGACCCCATCTTTCCTCTGAAGTCTTCATAGCTAGCCAAGAACTGAATTTCTTCTCACTTGGGACTTGGTACTTCTTCCTTAGTTCCCTCTAGGGCCAAGTCCCAGGGATTGTATACAACAGGCAGCTAGAATCTGGGGATTTGTGGGTTTCTGAAGCAGCCAGAGACTAGGTGGGTGGCACTCTAGGGGGCTGCAACTGGGTTGCTGTGATTTTTAACCCCTTCCTGACCTAGCACCACTGCAACTTCTAAGGCTGGCTGGCTCTGAGCATCTTTGTCTTCTGTTCTCTGCCTCAGTTTCCCCATAAGAATGTGAAGGGGTGGGGGCTGAGACCGGGGCATCCTGTGAGGGTGATGGGAAGGGGCTGCAAGACTCTGGGGATCTGAGGACAGTAGAGATGAAGGCCCAGCCTAGGGCAGGAGGGAGGTCTTGACACCCACCAGCCTGTCTTCCCATCCTGGCCTGTCTGTCTGTCTGGGTGATTTATAGCAGTAAATGAGCCGTGGAGAGTTTGTTGTCTTTTGCAGCCGTGGAGGGGGGGTAGAGGAGGAAGGAGTGAGAGGTTTCCGGGCCAGGTCTGGAATGTGGGAGGAGGGGTGAGTCCCTGGGGCCTTTGGAACTGGAGACCTCTGAAGCGGGGCTCACTCCTTCTACCTGAGAAATGGAAGAGCGGTCCTGTTGTTACTCCTCTCACATTTCTTGAGACACATTCTGAAAATCCGTGATCGCCTGGCCTTGGTTACCCTGCTCTGGTCACCTTCTCCCACCCCCTGCACAAGGGCATCTCTGAGCTATGCTGCTTCTTCGAGCTGAGTCAGAGCCCTGGCTTCTGCCTGCTGGATGTCTCTGTGTTTTCACACGGCACCTGTGCGCGGTAAGGGCCTGGCAGGACCTCCTGGCCTTCTGTCCAACACAACAGTCCAGACCTAGAATCGTGAGATATAACGCACAGGGCCATGGGAAAGACAGAGGTGAGGGGGCATCTGGGAGCCTTCTTCTGCTGGGACAGAGGAAGGGGTCAGCAGTGGCTGGACATCCTTAGTACACGTGGTGTGGCCCTCTGCTTCTGTGCTTGGGTGTGTTTGAGTGGATGTCCTGACCTTGTTTGCCCCCTGCCCCCCAGTTCTTCCTGGATTCAGGATGAGCTGGTTCCTGGTCTCTTGTCTGCCCTCTCCTGGGCGGAGCAGGTGGGCAGTGGGGCAGAACGGCCATGGGAATAGCACGTCCGGGCCTGCTGGCCCCAGCCCCCAACCCTGGCCCCTGAAATGGGAAGGAAGAGTGAAGGAACCTTCGTCCATCTGGGTGGCTCACGCTCAGCGTGGTGTTTACTGAGCAGCTGGGATGTTTACAGTAGCCCTTAAGACGACGCGCCCCCTTGTCCTAGAGGATTTCCCATCTGGAGGGTCCCACCAGGGGCTCTTCCTACCTTTCTACCTCCCTGCTCTTCTGGGCTGGAAGTGTAAAGGGTTTGCGGTCCTGGAACTGTGGCGCTCACCCCTCTCCCCTCCCCTAGAGTAGGTTTCCTGGAAGTGGCAGCTGTAGGTGGTGAAATACGGTAACTGGGTTCCCAGTTCAGACATTTAAATTAAATTCAATCAGAGTGGTTATTGAATATAAACACGCGGAGTCATTTACATGTTAATTATGTTGAACGGACTATGATGCCATAATTAGTTGCTAATTGGGTGAGAGCGGTTGTAATTGGTTTTGTTGGCACCGACCTGGCTCACCTGCCTGGTGGGGGGGAGGTGGGGGGTGCTGAGAATCCTGGGAAGGCTCCTGGCTCTTAGGTGCTGGTCAGGTTTGGAATGGTCTACTCCCCAAGGACTCGAACTTACCACCAAGTCAACGGAGATCAGCAGTGAGGCCTTCCCTTGCCCAGACCCAAGTGATTTATATCCTAAGTGCCCATGGGAGGGCTCCTGGTGGCCACAGCAGATATCACTGCTGCTGATGGGCCCAGGGTGGACCTGGTCAGTGGGTGAAGTCTTGATTTTGGATATGGGTGGGGTAAATATGCTGAGCTTGGGGCTTCTAGGATGCCCTGCCCCCTACTCAGCCTGGCTGGGGCTCTCAGGGTTGTAGAGCTGTGGCCAGGGGCTGAGGCCTTCCGGCTGGCCGCTCATTAAAAGAGGATTAGGCTGGGAGCCAGGGGGCCAGGCCAGCCCCTGGGCCTTCCTCTGGGGCCCCTCATAGCTTTGGAGGAGGAAAAGATGCTAAGGGTGACCCTTCTCTAAAGTCATGGGAGTGTTGGGTGGGGACTGCCTGGGCTCCAGCACACATGCCACTGCCGCTGTCAATATGTGTGTGTAGATACAGAACTTACTATAACTAGAACTATATGTATGCATATATGATCTTCTTCTCTGCTTCAGTATCCACCCTCGGGTCACGAGGCCTGTCATCCTGGTGGATGATGCACTAACAAAGATCTACACTGGCAGCCCCTTCACACCCAATCCCATTTCTCTTCAGCTCAGGGATTAGGACTGCCACTCGCCCACAGGAGGTCAGAGGTCAGGGCTAGGGTACAGGGATCTGTCTATCACTCCCTCATCCCCAGCCCTTTTAGGGGAGGTCACGCTGTCAGTCAGAGCCCACCGCTTTGTGGAGCTGTAACCAAGGGGGCGGGTCACCCACCTCTGCTCCAAGATTCCTCTCTTTGCAACAAGCCGCTGCCTCACTGGTAGCAGGTCTGGTGTCCTAGAAAGAGGCAGCAGGGGGTGAAGCCCGCCCGTTTGGGGAGGGGGGTCCCTGGTGAGGGCTGTAGACACGCCTACTGGCTCCTTTAAAGTAAGGCATCAGCCATTGCTTCCCACAGATGAGGAAGCAGAGACCCCCAGGATAAGCCCCAAAAGCAGTGGGGATTGTTCCTGCCCCTGGGACCTTGGCCAGGCCATTCTGGGCCAGGGCAGAGTGTCTGACAGCCATGGGAGAGGTCTGGAGCTGGGAACAGCTACGGAAACGAGTGTCTGATGCCAGAAAAGGCTCTTCCTTCCCATGACGGGAAAATCCTTCCCGGATACCACCCCACCCAACCTGTGCCCAGCTTGGGTGAGAGCAGGGGTGTGGGGCTCTCCCCAGGAAGCAGCACCCAGGCCCCCACCCTCCCCTGACCAGCCCTTAGAACATATTCAGGCTGGAGCCCGTCTGTCACATACTGCGCAGAGGTCAACCCTGGCCCGGACCAAGCTGGGTCCGAATCAGCATCACATGTACTGATGCCACCTCGGGCCCCTGGAACTTTTTGTCCTAAGTCCCTTGAAGGCAGTGGTTCTCAACCTTCCTAGCTGCCACCCCTTAGTATATGTAGCTCCTCATTTCGGGGTGACCCTCAGCCATAAAATTGTTTTTGTTGCTACTTTATAACCAATTATGCGATGGTTATAAATCATAACTTAAATATCACACGCAAATGGCCTTAGGCAACTCCTGTGAAAGGGTCACTCGGCCCCTAAAGGGCTCTCAACGCGTAGGTTGAGAGCTGATGCTTTCAGAGCACTGGGCCTGGGAGGATCTAAGGTGATGAGCTCTGCTGCAGGTGCCAGCTAAGGAAACCTGCTTGAGCTTCCCTTCCACTCTGAACCAGGCTTCTTGGGGGGGTGGGTCAAAGCTCCCAGATCCTTTGCTCTGTGGTACACAGGTTAGGGTAGGTCAGGCAGCTAATTCTACTTCATAATTTTGAGCACCGCTGTTTTCCTGTCTGCAGCTAGGGATGTGGGACAGTCATGGGGCTGTTTATTTGCATTTTCTCAGGACATCTAGCAGAGTGGTATTAGCACTCCAGCTGTGAGTTAGCAAGGCTCGACCCTGACACGTGATTCTCTCTAGACCCTGGAGAACTACGCAGCTCTGCCTTTTGCTTTTGCAGGCTGACTCTGATGAATGGAGTTAGCTGTGCTTCTGTGGAGAGCTGAGGGGAGGGGTGGCTGAGGGAATCCACCGGTGATACAGAGGTTGGGCTGAATCAACAGGAAGCCTCTTCTGTCTCTGTAGTCCTCTCCGCCTGTCTCCCCAGCATTAGGAAATGGGGTAGCAGGGATGTATGTGACTGGATGTCCTTCAGGTAATGCTGATATCTGGAAGGAAGCCTGCTTCCTCAGGAAAAGATCTGGGAGCCCCAACCCGTCCTCCGGTCCTCCTCAACACAGGAAAGGTCAGAGGAGTGACAGCTCTCAGGTTCTACCAAGGCCACCTTGAATGTCAGGGTTAGGAGGCCAATGAAATGCTCTGGGCTGTAAAATGAGGCTCAGAGAGCCAGGATACTTCAACAGGGGATTAATACAGCCCATAGTGGAAATGGAGCCATAGCCGAGGACTCCTGACCTTCCCTCCCACCTCTTCTCCCGCCTGCCTCGCCTCCTGGGGGCTCCCCTCCTCCTCACCATTTCCACAGCAACTAAGGCATCATGTCCTGTGACAGCAGAGTGTTCTATAATACCAGAGCCATTGACGCCATATCCCGAAGCCATTTAGAGGAGTCCCCAGGGTTCTGAATCAAGTGTCTTGATGATGGAGGACGAGTCACCTTCCGGCTTCCCGTCTCCTGGCAGGCAGTCCCTTCCACCAGGACTGGCTTCCATGGGCTCCCCATCGTCATGCAGTCTTCCTGTCGCTTCCCTTCCCTGTCCCTCAGCTTCCTCACCTGTAAACTGGGTGTAAGCACAAAGCTCTGAGGGGAGTGGGCACCTGGCTGAGAGGCACCCTCTACCTACGAACAGACTGGAGGAGATACAGAGGCCGCGTGTGTTGGATCAAGGAGAGCCTCCTGTCCCCTTTCTAGAACTTTCTTTCCTTCTCTGATCAGTGATGTCTCTCCTGTCTTTCTCACAGGGAGCTTGGGCCCTGGGAGCAGACTGCTGGTTTGGACTCGGATCTTGGGTCCTGGCAATCATGGCACAGCATGGGGCAGGGTCTAGACTCTAGGGTCAAGAGGGGGTAAAAATATGTGAGCTCAAGGATTTGGGATTATGGCTGTGTGGCTGTCTGGGGGCTAGCTCTCTGAATCTTCCCCTGCCCACCTAGGTGCTCTGTCAAGAGTCCACTTGATCTTCTGCCCTCCTCTCTTCCATTGTCCCTGAAGTGCCCCCCAGCGTAGCAGAATGAATAAGGGCACAACCAAGGCCATGCCCCCAGCCAGGGTATAAATAACCCCTGGCAGGCTGTCCCAGCCTGGGGGGGCTCCACTGGCAGCCCCACTTCCTCTCTGGCTACTTCCCAGCCCTGGGGGTGGGGGAGTGTTTACTTTCCTGTTGTCACTATGACTGGGTGGCCAGGCAGGAGACTCCAAGTGACCCAACAACAGGTGCAGGACAGGTGCCCAGGCTGCCCTGCCCAGGACTTCAGAGGCACCGCCGGACAGGCGGGCGAGGCCATAGCCAGGCAAGGATTGGCCCTTTGATCTTTTGGCGTCCCTGCGTCCCTGTGTCCCAGTGGCTGGCCAAGGTCATCACCTATATTCCCTTGTTGCTACATAATCAGGTCTGAGCTGGGTAAGGCTTCTCTTTGCACTGCAGCTCCACACAGTAATGTCCTGAACCAGACCCTGCGTCTCCTGTGAGAGCATCTGCCGCCATAGCCCGATCATCATCCCATCTCCCCACCCCCAACTGCCACCCTTCCTTTTCCTGCCGGCTTTTCAAGACAAAGTTTTCTCTGTGTGACCCTGGCTATTCTGGAACTCACTCTGTAGACCAGGCTGGCCTTGAACTCAGAGATCTACCTGACTCTGCCTCCCAAGTGCTGGATTAAAGGTGTGTAGCACCTCCAGCCTTGCTGGTCTCAGACAAAGTGCCTCTAGCTTATCCTAGGGTCTCTACACACCAGTTGGAATCAGAGCCAGGCCAATCAGGGACAGCCACCTGCTGGTGCCTGCCACCTTACCACTAAGTTCAGAGCTTCAGATCTCAGCTGTTTTCTCCCCAGGTGCCTAGTGTGCCCCTCCATTGTCCCATCTGTGAAGTTGGGTGCCAGCTGTGGGTCAGGCAGAGGGTATGTATGCTCCAGTGGTACCTCATCTGTGGCAGGACACATTTGCATACCCACTACATGCATGGTGTGCACATATGTGTTCTTCTGTATGTCGCCACCAAAGCCCCCTGTGCTGGTGAATATTCATGACCCTCAATCACAATGTTCTCTCTCCTGAGCTAAAAATAGCTGGGGGGGGTAAGGGACAAACATGTCAAGTGAACTCTTGGTCTTCCCCAAAGACAGGTTCCCCAGCTTTCAGGAGTCCTGGCCTGCTGTTGGCTATGTCACTGGCCTGTTGTTGGCTGAATGACCCATCGTTCACCCCAGGAAACTTTTTTTTAGTGTCCTGAGGGAGCCAGGGCGCTGCAGACAAGCAAAGAGCCAACAGAAGGCCCAGTCGTGCCGTCCTCAGCCCTTGTCACATGCTTCTAAAGCATTGCTGGGCAGAGCCTCCCCTCCACTGCTCCTCTGGGCTAGTTCAGAATAGGCTGAGTCCCACCATTAGCAGCCTTGTAGGGTCTGATGGACCTGAGTTCTGTAGGGTATTAGGGCTCCTTTGGAGCTTTTTGGTATCTGGTGAGCCTATTTCAGGTCCAGTAGGGATCTTGCAGTGTGCCGACTGTGTCCACTGCATGGTGGTCAGCTGGGGTGAGGGCAGGGTATCTAGGCTCTGTGCCAGCGTCTGTAGCATTTCCCACCCCAACACCACTCCCACCTGCTCGTTAACCCTTTCGGCCCCACCCTGAGTGGAAGCATCTGCCCCCACCTGAGCAGACTCTTTGATGCCGTCACACACCCTGGCTTGCACCCACTGCCCTTTCATTGGGATTGCTTGGGCTGCCTGTGAATCAGGGTGTCGCTTTGGGTGTGGCCCCTTCTCTAGCCTGCTTACATGTCCCACTTTCTCCTCCGTGACTGGCAGCGACTGGAGAGGGAGCTAAGTAGGCCCTGGGGAAGGAGTGGGGCATTTAGTCAGTGCCTCTCTTTCAGAGGGAGTGTAACCCTCTCATTGGTGTCCTGCCTTTCATCCATAGAACTTAAGGCCACAGGGACCGCCCACTTCTTCAACTTCCTGCTCAACACGACAGACTACAGAATCCTGCTCAAGGATGAGGATCATGATCGCATGTATGTGGGCAGCAAGGACTACGTGCTGTCCCTGGACCTGCACGACATCAACCGAGAGCCCCTTATTGTAAGGGCTGGCCTGGAAGTGGGACAAGGCAGGGGGAAGGGCGTGGAGTCCAGGGTCTGGGACCTGGCCAGCAGGCTGCACCCTTTAACCTCCGTCTTTGGCAGATCCACTGGGCAGCTTCCCCACAGCGCATTGAGGAGTGCATACTGTCAGGCAAGGATAGCAACGTGAGTATAATGGGGTCCACAGGGGCTGAGGCAATGACCTCAGAGAGGCATGGACCTGGGCAGGTGTCTGTCTGTCTGGGCATCCACACAGCTTTCTGTCTGGCCGCAGGGAGAGTGCGGCAACTTCGTCAGGCTCATCCAGCCCTGGAACCGAACACACCTGTACGTGTGCGGGACCGGTGCCTACAACCCCATGTGCACCTATGTGAACCGTGGCCGTCGCTCACAGGTAAGCTCCTGGTAACCCTGGCTCTATGCTGTCCCCTCTGCTGGCTGCATTCCAAGGTCCTGATGGGAGGATGGGCTTGAGCCCCGTCCTTACCCCTTCCAAGCCCCGTGGCCTTGGGTGAGTAAGTTGTTCTGCTCTCCGAGCCTCAATTTTCTCACCTGGAAATTGGGTTCACAGTTCCTTTCGAACAGGTCGATGTGAGGAAGAGGCAGTGAGTTAGTGTTCTCCGGCTAACACTGTGCCTGTCACATAGTAAGCATTTGCCCTGCGTGGGGCAACAGTTCTCTTGGCTATGTCTGTGGAGCTGCCAAGTCAGAGGGTCTTGTGCCATCTTCTGTATTCCGGGAGGTCTGAGCCAGCTTCCACCCTGTGACCCAGGGGAGAGCTGCCTTCTCCCCAGCTCCGCTCCACCCTGCCTGCTTCTGCCCTTTTCCATTTCCATGTGGGCATGTATGTGAGCTGACGTGACCTCGTAGGGCATGCGTGAGAGCGGCTGAGCATACGGGGCCCATGGTGTGCAGGCGTGTGCCAGTCCTGTGTGTATGTGTGTGTACACATGCATATACGTTCTCTGGGGGCCCACGTGTTCACGTGTGTTCCTGGCCTGTGTGGTATGAGAGGCCGGCAGCCCAGGCCCGCTCCCCCAGCCCCCGCCTACCCAGCTCTAACATCTATTGCTCATCTTCCCAGGCCCCGCCGTGGACCCAGATGCAGGCGGTCAGAGGCCGAGGCAGCAGGGCCACCGACGGTGCCGACCGCCCGACGCCCACAGCCCCACGCCAGGTGGGCCTCATCCTTCTAGTCTCTCACCAAGCTAAACGACCTCTGAGCTCAGTTTACCTGGGCCTGGCCCCAGGGCCAGCCTCCCCAGTGTCTCCCTATCCCCTCATGCCCCCACCCCATTCCCACCCCTTCCCCTGCAGTGCCCTCAGGTTCTGAAAGCAGTTCCAGCTGGACTCTTGTCAGCCTCAGTGGGACCCCTGCAGGCAAGGAATCCTGAAGCCACCAGGTGGGGAAGTCAGGAGTCCTGGGGACAGTCATGCCTCAGCCCTGAGAATATGTGTGGAGACCCACATGAGACCATGGCAACATATACTTGGGCACGTTTATTATCCGCAGTGGGTCTGGCACATGACTCCTACATGTCTGTTCCCATGCCTTCCGTGGGTCATGTATGTAGATACAGGTGTCCTACGCATTCACATACGTGGGATCTCCTTCGAGGTAGTGTGTCTGACCGTTAGGCAAGCCTGGGGATCTGGGCTGGGTGAGGCAAGCTGGGGCTGGGCAGGGGCGGGCAGGGGGGCAGAGGCTGCCGGTGTATGACAGACAACATGTGAGTGTGTGTAAGAGTGTATGTGTGTGTGTGTGTGTGTGTGTATCTATCTGCCTGGTGGGGAGTGCAGAACATCTCAGGCTATCTAGATTCTGTATGTGTGCGTTTGGGATGAGCAGTGAATTAGGTGTGCTGGTTTGCTGGGTGCCGATCTGTGTGCAGCCCATGTGTGAACAGGAAGTCATGTGAGCAGAGTGTAACTGAAAGCAGACCTGTGTGTGCCTTCCCGTCACCATCCTGCTGCCTGCTGCCACTTCCTCTGTGCGTCTCTCCTCTTCCCTTTCCCTCCCTCTTCCCTGCCTTTCCCACCAGGCCCGTGAGCTCATCCTGGTCCCAGGGGCTTCGAAGGCCTTCCTCTTAGCATCTTCCAGGGTGAAACGGGCAGTGTCAGGGTGGGTGACCGTTAGCTTTGTGAGTTCCACGTGGTCTCAGCGGGATCCCCCAACTTGGCTCTCTGGGGAGCTGTGGAGGGATAGAAAACCCACGACCTCTTGGCCCATCCTGAGGTCCAATAGGTAGAGCAAAAACCTGAGACACAACCTTGGAGCTCCCTGATTGGACCCCAGGCCCTTGAACTCTGCCCCCTGCCCTACCCAGGTCTGCAGCCCCTCCCTGGCCCAAAATAAACAGCTATAGATCAAATGAGCCAGGCTCTGGAGCCTGAGGGGTTCGCTGGCATCTTCTGGACTAGTTGGCGCAGAAGTACTTTAGCCCCCCTAAGCCCATCTGTGGTGCCCAAGACCTGGACCTCTGAGAGTTGATTCTTCGGTCTTACAGGAGGCATAGGATCAGAGAGTTCCCCTTGAAAATACCATGGGCTTGCCCCAGGAGACCTGACTGGCCAGAATTCAAACCCAATGACCCTGGGAGAGGGGTTTGGGGGGCGGACTTAGGGTGGTCCTTGGGGCGCGTTCTTCCCCTAGGAAGGTTATGAAACGTATCATTGCCTGTGGGACTGGCCTGGAGGTGCTGAGCCCCTTTCTGCCCGGCAGGATTACATCTTCTATCTGGAGCCTGAGAAGCTCGAGTCGGGGAAAGGCAAATGCCCGTACGACCCCAAGCTGGACACAGCCTCAGCCCTCATCAGTGAGTGACCACTCCACCCGGTTCTGTGGTCTCAGTACGTAGCCTTTGCCACTAGAGTGAGGGGGGAATACCAATACTCCAGGTCAGAGACCATGACCGTGTCTCCTTAGCCCCCACGGAGACATGCCTAGGGTTAGGATACAGTAAAGTCCCTGGTATGTCCTGGGACGCGGGGACTAGGTGGTGCAATCCTCTACCCAGCCCCTTTGGATGGGCCGCTAAAGGACCGGGTCTTCTCCTGGGGTACCAAGTATGGTCTTTGCAAAGCCTTGACCCCTCAGAGCCATGGGTTGGCCTAGAAGAGAACATGATCTGAGTTTGTACTAAGAGTGGTGGAAGGGTTCCATGGCTCCTTCATATGTCAAGGGGACTGGAAGAGGTTCCCACAGAACCAGAGAGCACGCTGAGCAGATAGGAGGACACGTGTCGAGCAGGTGTCAGGGGGACCTGGGGCTCTTCCCAGGGAAATGTCCTTCCTGTTCGAGGCTCAAGAGCAGCTGCTGCACCTGTCTACAGGTTGGGAAACTTGCCCTGGCCTGGCACTGTGCCTGCCGCTCGACTGTCCATCCCCAGGTGTCATCAGGCAGCTGCCAGGTGCTGTGCCACCTGCAAACCTGGTTAGGCCCAGGGTTTGCAAGGGTGCGGGGTGTGGGGTGCCGGTGTTTTCTCTTTGGTGAATGAGAAGGTTCTAGACTGATATCAGTTCAGACCAGGGGGTATCACTGGGGGAAGGTCAGACTCACTACCCTGCAGAATCTCAGAGGGAAGCAGTGATGCACTAGAGCCAGCTCAGCTGTTAAATTCTCAGGAATTTCGTGATCCAGTTGTTAGACACAGCTATGATTGAAAACTCATTTATAAAGGCTCATAACCAAATAAATTGTAGTAAGCCAGAAGTACCGGCGACAAAATATAATAAATGCTCAAAACATATTACTTCCTAATTGTTTTACTCCATTGCTGCATTGTAATCTGTGCTTTTGAGGCTATGTAGGCCTGCTGTGACTGTGGGGTAGAAATCCTGTAGGATGGCATTGGCATGTCTTTGCCAACTCTGAGTACAGTGACCTCAGGTTATCAGCTTGAGTTAAGCTGGGATGGAAGAATCAGGAAATGGCCAATGCCACAGACAGCCCTCTCCCAGAGCAGGTTGTAAGCACTCACTGAGAGATAGGATCCTGGCCCTGGGCCCCCGGGACATCTTGAAGGAGGGAGGGGGGTCACAAGGCAGGAGGGGTTGCCGGGTGGGGGGAGCATGTCAAACTTCTCCCAAGGTTCCCTGAGTCTGAGTGGTGCCCTGACTGACCCACCAATGCTCCTACAGATGAGGAGCTCTACGCAGGAGTGTACATCGATTTTATGGGCACCGATGCAGCCATTTTCCGCACGCTCGGGAAGCAGACAGCCATGCGCACAGATCAGTACAACTCCCGGTGGCTCAATGGTGAGCGCCACCTGCAAAAAAAAAAAAAAAAGTTAGTGGGAAGTGTGGCCAGATGTGCAGAGACATCTGCATGCCTGGGAGAGAGTGTAAGCCTTGTGGCTAGTTTGGGACAGGGCTAGTTTTCTGTCAGGTGGGGTTCATGCCGCTGAGCCCAGCCCTGCCCACCCACAGATCCTTCATTCATACACGCTGAGCTCATCCCCGACAGTGCGGAACGCAATGACGACAAGCTGTACTTCTTCTTCCGAGAGCGCTCTGCCGAGGCCCCACAGAACCCTGCTGTGTATGCACGCATCGGGCGCATCTGCCTCGTGAGTGTCTGTCGGGCTCTGCTGCCGCTCCCCACACACCCCCTAACCCCCCCCCATCGGATGAGCCGATCTGATCTGGCTACCTGCCCCCCACCCCCCAGAACGATGATGGTGGCCACTGCTGCCTGGTGAACAAGTGGAGCACATTCCTGAAGGCTCGCCTCGTCTGCTCCGTGCCGGGCGAGGACGGGATTGAGACTCACTTTGACGAACTCCGTGAGTGCTCTGACAAGCAGGCAGGGTCCCATGGCTGCAGCAGGAGGGATGGAGGCTGGGTCAGAGGTCAGGGTGCCTTTAGGGGACTCCTTCCGAGGACAGGAGCGGATGGGTCCATGGGGCTCCTCCCCAAGGCACTGTCCCCAGGACCTTCTCCCCTTTTTCAGAGGATGTGTTTGTCCAGCAGACCCAGGACGTCAGGAACCCAGTCATCTATGCTGTCTTTACCTCTTCAGGGTAAGGCTAGAGTTAGGGTAAGCAATGGAAGGATTTGGGGGTTATGGCTTGTGGAAGACCCTGGCGTGGTTGGGAGCTCTGGAGTAGACATGAGTGGGGAGGACCGTGCGTCCAGGGTCTGCCCCGCCATAGCAGTTACCTGTTTGCACACAGCTCTGTGTTCCGAGGATCTGCAGTGTGTGTGTACTCCATGGCTGATATCCGCATGGTCTTCAATGGGCCTTTTGCTCACAAGGAGGGCCCCAACTACCAATGGATGCCTTTCTCAGGAAAGATGCCCTATCCTCGGCCTGGCACAGTATGTACCCCTCTCTTTCTCTTTCTTCCTTTCTTTCCTTTTTTTCTTCCTTCTTTTTCCTCCTCCTCCTCCTCCTCCTCCTCCTCCTCCTCCTCCTCCTCCTCCTCCTCCTCCTCCTCCTCCTCGTTTTCTGTCTTGAGACAAGGTCTCAATGTATCCCTAGCTGTCCTGAAACTCCCTATGTAGATCAGGCTAGCCTCAAATTCACTGAGGTCTGCCTGCTTCTACCTCTCAAGTGCTGGGATTAAAGGCATATCCTCTGTTTTTGTTGTTGTTTGTTCGTTTGGTCTGTGTATGGGTGTTTGGCATGTATGCACACTTCACTCCTGCAGAGGCCGGAAGAGGACACTGGATGCCTTGGAGTTACAGAGGTTGTGAGCCTCTGTGTGGGCTGCTGGGAACTAACTAGCCACTGCTCGTACTATGATGAACCCCCAACCAACAGGGCTATTGAAACACAAGATACTTACTCACAGTTGGGCATGGTGGCAGGTTCCTTTAATCCCAGCACTCAGGAGGCAGCGGCAGGTGGATCTCTGTAGTTTCAAGCCAGTTTGGTCTACACAGTGAGTTCTAGAACAGCCAGGGTTATGTAGAGGGACCCTGTTCAGAAAACAAAAAAGGAAGAAAGAAAACTATTGTTTACACAACACGCGTCAGGCTGTAAAGAAAGCAGTCTAGAGACAGATGGAGAGCCAGGTGTAGTTCGCTAATCCACGGGCAGCTTTTAGGGAGGTGAAGGTTAGTGGGAAGGATCCTCGCAGAGAAGCCTGAGGTAGGCTGGAGTCAGATTGGCTGGCCAACAGCAGGAAGAGAGGAGGAGTGGGCGGGGCCAAGCCGTGCTCGCTCTGAGTGTGGCCTGGGCCTGCCAAGGGAGCCTGGGCTCAGGCATGGTCCCTAATGCCATGGCCGATGTGACGTGGGCTCCGTGCCAGCACGGGGAAGCTGGTCTCTGAAGGGGTCTGGGAAGCCTTCCTTCCAGAACAAAGTTGGAATTGAAAGGCTGACAGGCTGAGCCCAGGGCAGTAGGAGCAGCATCAGGGGACGGCGGAGAGAGCATGCCTCGTGTGTGTCTCGATCTTGGGGCCATCGGCCCCTCAGCCCAGGAAAGAGCAGTGAGACCAGAGGGACAGTCAGAGAGGAAGGAGACAGCTGGGTGGGGATGAGGCTATGGGAAGGGAGTGATCAGCTCAGGCAAACGTGACAGCATAGATCTGTGGGGAGGGCAGAAAGCAGGAAAAGGGTTTGGAGAGAAGCAGGTGCATGTTGAAGTCTCCTCAGCTAATGGGTGCCCGTGCCCCGCCGGGGCAGCCTGGGACTGACACTTGCTATCTGCCTGCAGTGCCCTGGCGGAACCTTTACGCCCTCGATGAAGTCCACTAAGGACTATCCTGATGAAGTGATCAACTTCATGCGCACTCACCCGCTCATGTACCAGGCTGTCTACCCGCTGCAGCGGCGCCCCCTGGTGGTCCGTACGGGTGCTCCCTACCGCCTCACCACCGTCGCTGTGGACCAGGTGGATGCGGCGGATGGACGCTATGAGGTGCTTTTCCTGGGCACAGGTACCCACTGCTGCTCTCAGACCCTCCCACAGTGGGCCCACTGGATGGGAGGAGCTGATCCTGGGGCCAGGTCCTGCCCAGCTAGGGGTTGCTCTCCCTGGCCAGAATAGCCAACACTAGGAATGGGAAAACTCCATCTCTCTTTCCATTTTGAGGGGCCCCACCTAGGGACCCTATATCAGGACTTGAAAATAACTGAGGATACAGGGATCTAACTGCTGGCCCGTATACACACACCTGCAGGCATGCATACATCTGTCAAAATTGTAACAACATCCAACTCGGCTGCCCATTTTCTGTTCTCAGTAGGGCCCAAAACGAGAGTCTGGGTGCAGGGGCAGACCCTGGCCACGAGCCCCTTTGTCCTGTCCCCTAAACAGCTCTCCCCTTCATCCAAGGGAGGTCCTTGAACCTCAGCATGGATGCCCCGCTCCAATGCCCTAGAGGAGACAGGGCTTTGGTGGGGAAGGGGCTGAGGCTCTGCCCCTTCCCCAGCATCCTCAGCCCCACTGAGGTCCTGCCCGGCCCGTTCCAGACCGCGGGACAGTGCAGAAGGTCATCGTGCTGCCCAAAGATGACCAGGAGGTAGAAGAGCTCATGCTGGAGGAGGTGGAGGTCTTCAAGGTGGGTGGTCCTGCCCGGCCCTGCTCTGGCCTCCTTGACCCTCTCTGGCCCTGTCCTTTGACCTTACACTGGCTTGGGAGGGGTCCTGAGTGTCCCCCAGGTGATGCTGACCCCTGCTTTCTTCTAGGAACCAGCACCTGTTAAGACTATGACCATCTCATCCAAGAGGGTAAGTCCCTGGCAGTGTGGGCTGGAGTGAGTTCGGAGCCTGCGTCCCCTTGGGGTCCTGCCCTTGGCATAAGGACTAGGAGTCAGAAAAGGGATCCAGCCCAAATGGCTGCTGACAAGGCTGTCTGTGAGGAGAGAACTGACACTTCCTGCTCCTGATCCTGATCCCAGCAACAACTGTATGTGGCCTCCGCTGTGGGTGTCACACACCTGAGCCTGCACCGCTGCCAGGCATACGGAGCTGCCTGTGCTGACTGCTGCCTCGCCCGGGACCCCTACTGTGCCTGGGACGGCCAGGCCTGCTCTCGCTACACAGCATCCTCCAAGAGGTATGCCGAGGTGGAGGCTGGGAGTGGGGTATGGGTAAGACACGGCTGCCCCGGGGCACGGGACCCTGTTCTAGAGTCTTGGGGGCGCAGGAGCCTCCCAAGAGCACTCCTTTAGGTGTTACCCTCATCCAGGCGGAGTCGCCGGCAAGATGTCCGCCACGGAAACCCCATCAGGCAGTGCCGTGGTTTCAATTCCAATGGTAAGTCAGCATGTTGGACCTCCTGTAGGCTGCTTCCCAGGTTTTGGAGTGCTGTCCACCCAATGCCCACAGACACCCTCAGAATCCAGACTTAGATACGGGTCCCTGGGTGGCAGGATTGCCTTAGGTCTGGGAATAAGAAGTCCCATGTCACCTCCTCAGTGGATAGATACCCAGCGAAGTTGTCCTGTCTGGTGTGTGGGTGCCCCAGGATGCCTGCCTCGCCCTACTGAGCACATGGCCTCCACTCAGGGTCCTCTTGATCCACAGCAAACAAGAATGCTGTCGAGTCTGTGCAATACGGAGTGGCAGGGAGCGCGGCTTTCCTTGAGTGCCAGCCCCGCTCGCCTCAGGCCACTGTGAAGTGGCTGTTCCAGCGAGATCCCAGCGATCGGCGCCGCGAGGTAAGTTCCTGTGTCACCCGAGGGGCGAGGCTGCACCGTGGATATGGGAGTTCTTTTACAGCGGTGAGTCCATGAGAGAGAAATGTAGTAGTATGGCCAGCCTGGTCCAGCACTGGGGAGGCAGAGGCAGGCGGATCTCTGAGTTCGAGGCCAACCTGGTCTACAGAGCAAGTTCCAGGATCACCCCACCAGGGCTACCCAGAGAAACCCTGTCTCAAAAAAACAAAAACAAAAACAAAAAACAGAAAACAAAAAACTCCCAAAGAACAAAAATTCCATATCTGCACTCTGTCGGGGGTGTATCTCCTTGTTTGGAACATCACGTGGGTGAGCTCCCATATACGGAGATTCTGTGGATATTTTCTGGGACAGCCTTCCAGGGGCTCCTCTGCATGGAAATGCTATGTGGGTGCTGCAATCGGGTATTCTCATTAAATGAAAATTCTGTGTGTGCTCCAAAATTTTCTCATTCATTGTTCAGAAACCACTGCCACCCACCCCACCCCCACCCCCAGGCCATCATTCTTCCTCAAGTGGGAATATCTGCCGATACCTTATTCATACCCCTCTCATGTACAAACAGTACCTGGGCTTTTCTCTTGGAATCTGACAATACCATATGGGTGTCTCTGCTTGGAATGGTCACAAACGTGGTAGTCTCACCCGGAAGCTGGCTAGGGCCGTGGAGTGGTGACCCAGCCCCTGAGCCCCAACCCCTGCCCCTGCAGATTCGCGCAGAGGACCGCTTCCTGCGTACAGAGCAGGGGCTGTTGCTTCGCGCCCTGCAGCTTGGCGACCGCGGCCTCTACTCCTGCACGGCCACTGAGAACAACTTCAAGCACATCGTCACGCGGGTACAGCTGCACGTACTGGGCCGGGACGCCGTCCACGCTGCCCTCTTCCCCCCACTGGCTGGGAGCGTCCCTCCGCCTCCCGGCACAGGTCCTCCAACACCTCCTTACCAGGAGCTGGCGCAGCTCCTAGCCCAGCCGGAAGTGGGCCTCATCCATCAGTACTGCCAGGGTTACTGGCGCCATGTGCCCCCCAGCCCCAGGGAGGCTCCAGGAGCGCTTAGGCCTCCTGAACTCCAGGACCAGAAAAAGCCAAGGAATCGCCGCCACCACCCTCCGGACACATGAGGCCAGCTGCTGGAGGCCTACATAGGACCAGCCTAGCCCCTCATCCCTTTTAATATAAAAGATATATATATATATAAAAATATCTATATTCTATACATACCCTACCCCTGCAAAGACAGTATTTATTGGTGGGTTGTATATAGCCTGCCTCGGCGGCAGCATTATCCAGAACTTAGACCCACATCGGTCAGCAACGGCACGTGACTGAGCGTGCCCATCCTGGCCTAGGGAGTTGCCAGGGCCAGCCCAAGAACACACAGTCCCCAGACTCCGTGGAAATCTCCTTGCTGAACAGCTGTCAAGATCTGCAAAACACAGGGAGGGAGCGAGCCCTACTTGACAGGGCACGGACCGTACACCTCTGCTGATGAGCGTTATCAGCTGTGCCTTGGCATAGACACGGACGCCAGGATTGCTGTGGAGTCTGGGGTTGGGGCTCGGGGCACTCGGAGGAGGGAGAAAGGGGCCACCCCAGGATACAGGCCCCTGCCTGGGTCAGAGGTACCCAGACAAGGCCAACCTTTCCCAGGTATTTATTCTCTATTTATTGGGGACAGAAGAGAAGTCTGTCTGGGTGAGGCGGAACCTTCTCTTCCCCCTTCCTTGCCTGTCCTGGCAGGTCCAGCCCACTCTACCTCCTTAGCTTTTCCTGTGCAGCCTTGACACTCATGGGTGGGGCTGGGTGCAGGCATGGCTTAAAAGAACCCCTAGCCCCGAGGACAGACGGGCCATGGTGGAGGCCCAGGGCCTGTCTGGTATCCCCAAGCCTCACTTCTGCCCACTGCCTCAGGTGATGGGTGTAAATAGCTCTGGAGGCAGTGGGGTGGATGGTTGGGAGGCTCCTGCAGCCTCTGCTACCCAGGCACAGTCATTCTTGGGTTCCATCTTACTAATAAACGCTGGCTCTGGGACTAGACTTTGGTCTCTCTCCTTGGTGGTTGGAGCGGGAGTGGAGGCGGGTTAGGCTCACAATTGCTGAGGAGGGCATGCCAGGTAGGGACTTGACAGCAGTGCATCTGCTACACACGGGAGGCAGAGGCAGGCGGATCTCTGAGTTTGAGGCCAGCCTGGTCTACAGAGTGTGTTCTAGGACAGCCAGGACGACAGAGAAACCCTATCTTGAAAAAAACAAATAAAAATCTATGTAGAAGACAGGTTTGGTTTAATAACCAGAGCTTCTGCATTTCCTATGCTACAGAGGCCCCTGTGGCTCAGGCTCCACTGTGCAAATGAAGGTGGGTGGAGCCCAAGAGCTGAAGTGACAGATGAAACTTGCCCCTGAACAGAGCTCTCCTCACTCAGGATGAATGACAGAATTGCCAGGGCAGGAAATCTACTTCCTGCCATCCTTAGGGACAGCTCTATGTTCCGTGCTTGGGACCCTAGCACCCCCTTGTAGTCTGTCACAGAATTAAGTCTGCTTTCAGGAAAGGAGGCTCTAGACCAGTAGAGAGCCCAAGATAGGGTTTCCAGCTGTATGGACACAAGGCATCTCTAGCACCTAGTTGTTCAGCACAGCAGGCTGCTACTCAGGCAAAGGTAGTTGGATTTCTCAGTTCAAGGCCAGCCTGGTCTACAGAGTGAGTTCCAGGACAGCCAGGGCTACACAGAGAGACCCTGTCTCAAAAAAAAAAAAAGAAAGAAAAAAAAGAATAAAGGATATATGCTGTTAAATATTATATATACATATATATACACATATATGTATGAACACAAAGACATAACAGTTTAATAATTTTATCGACATTTATAACCACTAAAGTCTTATTAAAAATATAACAGGGTCGGAGAGATGGCTCAGTGGGTAAGAGCACCAACTGCTCTTCCAAAGGTCCTGAGTTCAAATCCCAGGACCCACATGGTGGCTCATAACCATTGGTGAAGAGATCTGACGCCCTCTTCTGATGTGTCTGAAGACAGTTACGGTGTACTTACATATAATAAATAAATAAATAAGTAAAAAAAAAAACCAGTATAAAAATTTAAAGATCCAGCATGAGGCTTCTTCCCTGTCTTCTAAATTAGACTACAACCATCTTCATACCTTCAGATACCTTGAATAAAATAATCACAGCAGAGCCAAGCGGTGGTGGTGCATGCCTTTAATCCCAGCACTTGGGAGGCAGAGGCAGGCAGATTTCTGAGTTCGAGGCCAGCCTGGTCTGCAGAGTGAGTTCCAGGACAGCCAGGGCTACACAAAGAAACCCTGTCTCAACCCCCCCCCCCAAAAAAAAATCACAGCAGGACTTTTTAAATGATACTTCATATCATATATATATATGATATATATATGATGTATATATATATATCATATATATATACATCATATATATATAACATGATCTTTGTTGCACCTAAGTGCACATGTACACTTAGACATGTGCATGGGCTGGCACAGACAAGCATGTATGCACGCACAGCGACACAGGTGTGCATCTAAATGCTTAGGCAGGTGCACTGTAGTGTGCTGAGTGCCAGTTACCTATATTTGCGCGCTCAGGCACATATGTACAGCTGTGAATTCACACAAAGCCCTGCAGAATGAGCACAGACAGCTGTGCCTACTCGAAAATGTGCACAGGATGCCGGGGGAGTGAAGTGCATGTCCAGCAAGCAGGAATCCCTAGATCTGCTCCCCAGGGCGCGCGCACACACACACACACAGGGCACCAGTGCACACCCACATGTTGTACACAGGTCATGTAAACAGGTATGTGAGGGCACATGCACTTAATAGACTACTAGCAGGTCCAGGTGTACAGGATCAGGCGTGTTCACTTTATTTCACTTGACCCTAGTGAGGAACAGAAAGATACACACAGGCAGTATAGCAGACTCACCCAGCTACCAGCAGAGGACAGGTAGAGACCATGCTCAGGGTCACATTTAACCCTGAGTGTGAGGCAAATACAAAGTCACCTATTCCCTCATGGCTCCTGGAAGGCACAGAGCCCTCTGATCCAGAGACACCTCACTCTTCTAAGCCACTGCTAACTGAGTGACCCCTGTGAGCCTCTTCTAATCAGTAAAATGGGGCTGGGATTCGGGCACCACCTTCCTCCAGGTTCCTGTAAGCTTACAGGACAAGGAGAGGTGACCACAGCTGGGTAAGCAGTAGGCCCCCTCTGCACCTCCTTCAGCACTGTCCTGCCAGCCCCGCTCCGGGTCCTCCTACTCCTGGGACTAAAGGGACCGGCCGTTCCTTCAATTCTACCAAATAAACGTATATAGGACAGGGGAAGGGCTCTCTAGGATCCCTTCTGGAGACCTGGGAGGGGGGCGCAGAGGGATGCCAAGTCAGCACCTGAAGGATTGGGGCCTCGCCAGCCTGATTAAAGGGCTAGGAGACTGAGCTTCACCTGTCCTTGTCTCTGATTGGCCCTCAGCCATCCCTAGCTCCCAAATCCCACTGAGCAACCCCACCAGAGCCTGTGCAGGTCTGTGGAGAGCCAGTTGGTTGCTGGGTTTGGGGGCCTAAGGAGTCCAGAGGCTGCCTACCTGTCCCTTTGCCTGCTGCTGGGACCATGGGCGCCGGGGCCAGCGCTGAGGAGAAGCACTCCAGAGAGCTGGAAAAGAAACTGAAGGAGGATGCTGAGAAGGATGCCCGGACCGTGAAGCTGCTGCTTCTGGGTAGGGGCCCACGTGGGCCAGCGCGGGGGAGGGGAGGGACGGCTACCGCAGGCAGGTCAGCACTCCGGGGCCAGGCAAACAACAGCCTCTCCTCGAAGCAGGGATTCCTTAGTGGGAGAAGGAATGACAGTGCCGTGTGGCGGGGCAGGACACAGAGTGGGAGCCATTCCCAGGCAAGGCCTGACAGGTGATTATGTCCTAGTCCCCAAGGTGAAGTATTCCCATGACAATTTCTTGGGAACACTTTAAAAAAAAAAGATTTATTTATTTATTTTATGTGAGTACACTGTAGCTCTCTTAGACACACCAGAAGAGGGCATCGGATCCCATTACAAATGGTTGTGAGCCACCATGTGGTTGCTGGGAATTGAACTCAGGACCTCTGGAAGAACACTCAGTGCTCTTAACCACTGAGCCGGCTCTCCAGCCCCCAGGGACACTCTGCAGAGGTGTGTACCAAACACACCGTTGTACAGATGTGTGTGCTCTGGCACATTTTGCCCTCGGGCTATAGCCTTGGTTCTCCAGGCCTGCTCAGCAAGGTTTCTCGGCTCTTCTTTCTCCCTTGGGAATAAAGTCTGAGAATAACTCTAGGATCACCCAGGGTCACAAAGGCACTGGGTGCCAGAACCTGGTCATCGGTAGACTGTGAAACAGCTTTGAAAAGCGGAAAGCTGCCAGGCAGTGGTGGTGCACGCCTTCAATCCCAGCCCTGGGTAAGCAGAAGCAAGTGAATCTCAGAGTCTGAGGCTAGTCCGGTCTACAGAGTGAGTTCCAGCAAGGCCATGCCCATACAAAAGAAAAAAGGAAGTGGAAATACATTGAAGTCTACATGGGATAAACAAAGCCAATCCTACAATCCTGTGGGTACCGAGAGGACATGGGGGTACTGCCACCGCTTAACCCACAAGGGAAAGAAAGTCGCCGCTTTAGAAGGGCGGGCAGAGGAACTAAGCCAGAGAAAGGCCAAAGCTAAGCCGGAAATCCCATTAATTGTATCCAACACCTTAAGGAGTGCAGGCTCAGAAAGGATGTCAGCTCTGTCCTCTCCCCATCTAAGGATGCTAATTCTCTCTGAGCCTCTCAGAGACCTCTCCCTAGTTTCAGGTGAAAAGCGGAGGCTGGTCCATTCAGATAATATTGTGGATGCCGTACCGAAAATCTCCACAAGGTGGCACTAGAGGGTTTTCTTATTTTGGTCTCCTGGCATAATAAAGACTTTATACACCAGAGTTTTGGGAAACCTCCTGCTTCCCTCTGGGCACAGTTGAGTTCACTCAACTGATGTAGATAGGTCCCTTTTGTCACTTACAGCCATTTTTCTTCACGGGTCTTGAAGACTTTACTTTGAATAGCGATGAGGACAAGTATATCTAAGGTCTAGTTGGCACCCAGGGCTCTGATCCAAAAGAAGTGCCGCTCTGAAGCACAGTTTTCCTTTCAGGTGCTGGTGAATCCGGAAAAAGCACTATTGTCAAACAGATGAAGTGAGTGTTCCCTGCCCATCCTAAGGCCCCTAGTGGTGGGTGGGTGCGTGCACATTAGAACCTGTTCTTCCCCGCCGGCCCAGGAGGCTCTGACTTTGCTGGTCTTGGCTATAGAATTATCCACCAGGACGGGTATTCGCTGGAAGAATGCCTCGAGTTCATTGCTATCATCTACGGCAACACTCTGCAGTCCATCCTGGCCATCGTGCGGGCCATGACCACGCTCAACATTCAATATGGAGATTCAGCCCGGCAGGTGAGGCAGGAGGCAGGGGGCTGATGTTAGTTAGTCTTCGAGGGCTCATGGCACCTGGCTAGGCTCGGGTTCACAACCACTACCTTGCCCTGCCACCAGGACGATGCCCGCAAGCTGATGCACATGGCCGATACTATTGAGGAAGGCACAATGCCCAAGGAGATGTCAGACATCATTCAGCGCTTGTGGAAGGACTCGGGTATCCAAGCTTGCTTTGACCGAGCCTCAGAATACCAGCTCAATGACTCCGCTGGCTAGTGAGTGGTGCACGAGTGGGCGCAGGGGGCACAGGTGATGGGCAGAGAGGACCCCGCGGGTGCGATCGCCCACGCCGCTTGCTCATACCGAGTGGTCTTCTTCAGCTACCTTTCAGACCTAGAGCGTCTGGTGACTCCAGGCTACGTGCCCACCGAGCAGGACGTGTTGCGCTCTCGTGTCAAAACCACTGGCATTATCGAGACTCAATTCTCCTTCAAGGACCTCAACTTCAGGTAGGACCGCTGCGCTAGGAGCTCAGCTGGCCTCACTGGATCCTCACTGTCTTGAGTGAAGCTCCTACCCTTGCCAGGAGAAAGGCCTGCCAAGCGGGATGAGGGCTCTCCAGCCAGCTTAGAAGGACAAGATGGGGTGGTGCCAGTGGGCACATCCAGGTGACCTGACACACGGGTCTGAATCGGACCCCCGGCTCTGCCCGACAGAATGTTCGACGTGGGCGGGCAGCGTTCCGAGCGCAAGAAGTGGATCCACTGCTTTGAGGGTGTGACCTGCATCATTTTCATCGCCGCGCTGAGCGCTTACGACATGGTGCTGGTGGAGGACGACGAAGTGGTGAGTGCCAAGTTGGGCCTGAGTGTTTGAGAAGGGTGGTGGAGCCGGGGGGTGGGGTGGGGTGGGGTGCAGGAGCCAGTGAGACTCAGAAGCTGTCCGGGAGGCCAGAGACCGAGGGGCAGCTGCCTGCGTAGCCTGGTCCCCAGCAGCCGCTCCCCTCCCCAGAACCGAATGCACGAGAGCCTGCACCTGTTCAACAGCATCTGCAATCATCGCTACTTCGCCACAACGTCCATCGTGCTCTTCCTCAACAAGAAGGACGTTTTCTCCGAGAAGATAAAAAAGGCACACCTCAGCATCTGCTTCCCGGATTACGATGGTGAGATCCCTAGTCCCGGCCGCCAGGCGGCGCCCCAGCCCCACGATTCCCGCCGCGCGCTCCTTCCCGCGGGAAAGGGTCTTCCCGCGCAGAGAGAACGCTGCCCTCTGCCGCAGGACCCAACACTTACGAAGATGCCGGCAACTACATCAAAGTGCAGTTCCTGGAGCTTAACATGCGACGCGATGTGAAGGAGATCTATTCCCACATGACGTGCGCTACCGACACACAGAACGTCAAGTTTGTCTTTGACGCCGTCACCGACATTATCATCAAGGAGAACCTCAAAGACTGCGGGCTCTTCTGAGGTGGGGTCCTAGCTAGCCAGACCTTCCACCATCCTTCGCCTAACCCTGCCCCTAATTCCTCACTAGGTTTTACTGCTTCAGACTGCTGCGTTACCTGCTACCAACCCCGAAGCCACGCCCCACTACTCTCAGTCCCACCCACTACCAGAGGCCCCTCCCCCTATTCATTAGCTCGACGTCTTTTCTACCCTTCCCAACCTCCAGATGCACAGATTCCAGGGCCGCCCCCACCCCCGCCCCAATCCATTTATTTTGCTGTGCAAGGAGACTGAGATTCCATTTCCTCTTCTCTTCACAGAGCCCTGAATTCAGGTGTGTCCCTTGCCCTGAGACTGTAGCCCTGAAGCCCTGTAGTCCCCTCAAATAACGTCTATTCCTCATGCTGCTGCTCCTCCGGTAGCCACGCGCAAAGCCCTGAGGCTTGAAGTGCAGACCCTCCCCCAAGTACCTAACTCCACCCAGCTTTTCACCGCCTGGCTGCACTGGCCTCTTGGACCTACAATAGCCAGCCTCAGCTAGGACACCGCAGGACTTGGGACAGCTGGAACTCAGAGTGACTCAGCAGTGCCCTAGTGACCCAACACCTGCCTCTTCTGCCCCCCCCACCAGCCAGCAGCAGCTCACCAGCAGATCCCGGTTCAGCAAACAGCCCTCCCTCCCCAATTTCCACGAAGGGCTTGAGGTATCCCTCCCTCAGTCCAGCCTGCTACCTGCATATGACAAGTCCAACACCTGTCCACGCAGTGGTCAGTGACCGTCCCTCCCAGTAGCCTGAGGAATCCAAAGTCCAAGTTCTGGTCTTTGAAGCCTCACATAGAGAAATTAGTGACTTTGACGTGGGTGCCAGGGAAAGACATAAGGCAAACCCATTCCCAAACCCCAGACTCAGGGCTTTTCCCAGTCCCTTCTCTCTCTAGGTCTTGCCCCCTCTGTCCTTGAACACTTCCACACCACACCTCATCCACCCACACACAATACTCAGGGCCGGCTGGTCAAGGTATACGGTATTGAAGGAAGGTATTATTGACACAGCTATGACCAATAATGAGGGCATGCTGAGGGGTGGCTCAGAGCAGAGTCCAACCCCTATTGATCAACCATGGGCAAAGAATATTCCATGTGAGGTTACAGGCAGCTCCATGTGACCAAGTTATCTCTCCTGATTCAGGGCCCATTCCTTGGGAGGGAGAACTGAGAACCAGGCCTAAACCGCTAGAGACAATGTCCCTAGCCCCCAGCCTCTTGTCCTACTACCTTTCCTTAAGCCTGCAGACCAGAGCCAGTGCTGCTGGTAGAGGCAAGATGCACAACCTCTCCCTCCCATAGCTAGCTCCAGACACAGCAATAAACCTTTGCACCAAGTCTGCGGTCCTTCCTTGGGTCGGTGGGTTGGTTCAGCCATCGTGCGTCCTGCACATTTATTAACTTCCTCCTCCTAAACATCAGTGAGGTAGGGTTCCCAGTGCTAGACATTACTGATGTAGGAAGATGACCCCCTTCCAGGAAAAGAGTCTGACCTGACATGGGCTGTGGCATCTCAGAGGGGATTAGTGGATCCAACTCATGAGTCAGACAGAGGATGAGAGATATGGAAAACATTACTGGGACAGGTTATGATCAACAAGGAGTTTTTGCTTACTTGTTTTAGGAGACAGGGTCTTACTGGGTAGCCTAGGCTAGCTTTGAACTCACCATCTTCCTACCTCTGAGTGCTGGGATTATAGGCATGCCTCTTTGATGAGACCTAGTAACAGGGAGACACGAGACAGACGTCCGTCTGACAGACAGTAGGGTGCATGAGAGCTGCCTGAGTGAGCATTGGGAACTGTGGGCACAGTTCAACGGAGCAGACAATGGCAGAAGACAGTGGACGGACGGACGGACGGGGCCAAGTGCCAGGAGAAGGTAATGAGGACTTACAAAAGCTCTCAGTGGTTGTAGCTAGGATTAGGGTGCGGCAAAGGAGACTCCGTCATCTCCAGAGCAGCAGTGGCAGCCAAGGGCTGCTGTGCTAGTGCATGGCTTTAATCCCAGCACTCAGGAAGCAGAGGCAGGCGGATCTGTGTGAGTTTGAGACTGTCTCGGTGTACATAGCAAGTTCCAAGCCAATCCAGGCTACATGATCACACACACACACACACACACACACACACACACACACACTTTTTATTTTAGAGGAACAGGAGAGATGGCTCAGCAGTTACAGAGGTCCTGAGCTCAGTTCTCACCGCAGGCCGCTCACAACCACCTGCAGCTGTAGCTCCAGAGGATCTGATGCCTGCTGTTAGCTTTAGAAGGTACCTGGACTCACATCCACATACCCCCGCATAGATACTCCTACATAAAGACAAATAAAGAGCAAAATAAGGTTGTTTTTTTGTTTTTTGAAATCAGGGTAGGAGGGAGATAGCTCAGCCCTTAAGAGTACTGACTGCTCCTCCAGAGGACCTGGGTGTGGCTCTCAGCACCCACATGGTGACTCATAACTGCCTGTAACTCTCGTTCCAAGGGACCCAATATCTTCTTCTGGCTTCTGTGGGTACCTGACACACATGGTACACACACATGGTACACACACATGGTACACACACATGGTACACACACATGGTACACACACATGGTACACACACATGGTACACACACATGGTCCTCAGGCCTGCGCAGTGAGTGCCTTACCCCTCTCTCCAGCTTCTTCACTGTTTTGCTTTCTGAGACAGAGTTTCTCTGTGTAGCCCTGGCTATCGTGAACTCACTCTGTAGACCAGGCTGCACCTACACCACCACCGCCTGGCCTATCTATTTTAAATGTGCATGTTGGTGTCACTAAATATGTCCATAGTGTCGTTCAAACACCACTTCCGTCTATCACCACAGCCTTCCCCATCTTAAACACCTGAAAGTGTTCACCCATTAGACAGTAACTCCTCCTTCAGGCCCCTGGCAATCAGCGCTTTCATCTTACACAGATAGGATCAGACAGTGTGTGTGCTTGGGAACTGCTTCACTTAGATAATTCTGAGGTTCATCCCTGTAGTAGCCTGGGTTCGAATCCTCTTCTTTCTCATTGCTGAATAATATTCTGGCACATTTTGGTTTCGTTTGGGTTTTTGAGACACTGTTCTCTGTGTAGCCCTGGCTTTCCTGGAACTTACTCTGTAGACCAGGCTGGCCTCAAACTCCCAGAGATCCACCTGCCTCTGTTCCTCACGCACTGGGATTAAAGGCACATACCACCACTGCCAGGCCCTGTTTCTAATTTTTTATTCACTTATTTATTTTGTGTGTATGGAGGGGGAGGGGTGCACACACCGCGGTGCACATGGAAGTCAGAGCCAACTGGGAATTGGTTTTCTTCCTCTAACAAGTCATCGCCAAGCTATTAGACCTAACATTAAAAACTTTTACCTCCTGAGCCATCTCGCTAACCCAATTTTCGCAGGCCTGTGCCACTCTGCCTGATTTCTTTTGTTTTTTCAGCCAGGATATACTATGTAGCCTAGGCTGACTCGGAACTAGCAATCCTGCCTCCACCTCCTAAGTGCTGGGAATCCACACACCAAGCCTGGGCCTGGGTCTTCTTGTGTCACACCCACTCTTTTCTTCCTCTGGGGATCAGAGGCAGGGCTTATGCTAGAAACTTCTCAGCCACTACTTGCTTTCTGAGATCTCTCTCTCTCTCTCTCTCTCTGTGTGTGTGTGTGTGTGTGTATTCCCAAACTTTAAAATACCTTTAAAATGGGCTGGAGTGATGGTTCAGCAGTTAAGAGCGCTGACTGCTCTTCCGAAGTTCCTGAGTTCAAATCCCAGCAACCACATGGTGGCTCACAACCATCTGTAATGAGATCTGACTCCCTCTTCTGGAGTGTCTGAAGACAGCTACAGTGTACTTACATGTAAAAAATAGATAAATCTTAAAAAAAAAAAAAAAAAAAAAAAAAAAAAAAAAAACCTTTAAAATTTTTAGCATTGATGTCAGGGGCAGGGGCTCATATTACTTTAAAAGCATAGGGGGGGCCGGGCAGTGATGGTGCACGCCTTTAATCCCAGAACTTGGGAGGCAGAGGCAGGCAGATTTCTGAGTTTGAGCCCAGCCTGGTCTACAGAGTGAGTTCCAGGACAGCCAGGGCTATACAGACAAGCCCTGTCTCGAAAAAACAAAAAGCAAAACAACAACAATAAAAGCAGAGGGGGGGAACAGAGAGAACTGGAAAGATGACTTAGTGGTTAAGGGCACTGACTGTTCTTCCAGAGGTCCTGAGTTCAATTCCCAGCAACCACATGGTGGCTCACAGCCATCTGTAATGGGATCTGATGCCCTCCTCTGGTGTGTCTGAAGACAGCAACAGTGTACTCACCTATATAAAATAAAATAAATAAATCTTTAAAAAAAAGTAGAGCCAGGAAGGCAGCCTGGTTTACATAGTGACTTCCAAGCCAGCCAAGACTACCATGAGAATGTATCTCAAAAACAAAAACAAAAACAAAATCAATCAAATAAATGAAACTCAAAAATAGTCATATTATACCCACCATTTCTGTGAATGGTAGGGATTGAACCTGGTGCCGCACTCGCTCCCAGACACGTGTCCCCTGAGCTACAGCTGCAGCCCAAATGTCACTGCGTTGTTTCGCTCTCTTCGCTTTGGCCTTACCTGGCACAGTGCTAGGCAAGTACCCTGTCACTGAGACGCCCACCCCCGCATCCTTGAATCTTAAGAATTTTATTTGTACACAAACCACAATTTTTTTTTTTTGCTTTATTGCTTTGTTTTAGTGGCAAATAAAAAAAAAAAAGCAATGATGTCTGTGGAATATATTTCAGAAAAAGTCATTACATTTTTTAAATGCTGAAGGTGGCGGTGCGTGCAGTTAATCCCTGGCCTGTTTGTGCAAGGTTCTGGATTAAATCCCAGGAAAACACAGGTGCTAGGCAGGTGCGTGCACACACACTCATGTACTTAAAGAACAAACACACGTATTTTAGCAGGGTATAGTAGTGCATATCTGGATATTCAGGATTTGGGAGGATCAGGGTTCAGGACCTCCTCAGGCTTATAGGGAACATGAAGTATGTGAGAGTGTCTTCAAAAACCGATCAAAATGTCAAGGAGACCACAGGAAGACCTACAGAGTCCACTAACCTGGGCCTATGCTCACAGAGACTGAGCCACCAACCAAAGAGCATGCCCAGGCTGGACCTAGGCCCCCTGCACATGTATAGCAGATGTGCAGCTCCGTCTTCACGTGGGTCCCCTGACAGCTGGAGCAGGGGCCATCTCAGACTCTGTTGCCTGCTTTTGGATCCCTTTGTGCTAGCTGGACTGACTGGTCAGGCCTCAGTGGGAAAGGAGGGGCTTGGTCTTGCTGTGCCAAAGTGGGTTGGTACCCATGGGCGGTGGGTGGAGGAGGAGGAGTGAAAGTGGGAGGGGGCTGCACCAGGACTTAAAGTGAGTAAATTAATTAATGAATTAATGAAAAACAGTATCAAAACAAGAACAAAGCAATGACAGTTTGGAAAGTAGCCTGGGCTTTCTAGTAAGTTCAAGTGAAGGAAACAGGAAAAGCTGGGCACGATGGCACAAAACCTTTAACCCCAGCACTCTGGAGGCAGAAGCAGACGCAGACAGATTTCTCTGAGTCTAAGACCATTCTGGTCTATATACAGAGTTCTATACAGAGAGGACCTGTTTCAAAGAGAGAGAGAAAGAGGAAGAGAGAGGAAAAGCAAGGCAAGGAATGGAACGGAAAGGAAAAGAAAGGAAAGGAAAAAGAATGACTATAATTTTTTGTTTGTTTTTCGTAGACTAGGCTGGCCTCAAACTCCTGAGCGCTGGGATTAAAAGTTTGCCTCCACTTCCCGAAAATGTACAAATGTAGTAACATTTTTAAGAAAATTAGAAACATTTTATTAAAAAAGAACACACACACACACCTCCCACCTTTAATCCAGGACTGAGGAGAAGCTGGTGGGTCTCTGAGTTCGAGGCCAGCCTGGTCTATGGAGTGAGTTCCAGGACAGCCAGGTCTGCACAGAGAAACCCTGTCTCAAAAAACCAAAAGGGGGGGGGGAAGGGCAGACTAATGGTATCTCCCTCATTAGCTGCCCTGTTTGGGGAAAGCTCTTGAGTAAGGGGCAAAGAGAGATGGCTCAGTGGTTAAGAGCACTGACTGCTCTTCCAGAGATCCTGAATTCAATTCCCAGCAACTATGTGGTGTCTTGCAACCATTTGTAATGGGATCCAATGCCCTCTTCTGGTATGTCTGAAGACAGTGACAGTGTACTTATATACATAAAATAAATCGTGGGGGAAAAAAGAGAATTTCAATTCTATATGTGAGCTGAGCTGGACTTCACCCTCCAAAGATGGTGTCAGGACGGTACAGGGTCAGGGACAGAAAAATAATATTCCTGAGTCTTGTGTGATGGAGGCAGTGCCTGGCCTTACGCTGCACTGTGTGTGAGGGGAGTCTCCTAGGCAGGAATCCTTAGCCCCACTTACCACAGCAGTGTAAACACACTCTGGGAATCAGCTCAGTTAGTGCCTGGTGGCTGATTTACAGTCCAGGGCAGATGATCCAACAGAGCACCATGGTGGCAGTGGTGGGTGGCATTTACAATGTGCCCTCCAGCCAGCCTGTCCATCCTACAACCTCAAAGTGACCCCGAGGGCCCTCATGATCTTTTGCTCTGGCTCTGACAGGTCTTGCCTGGCCCGGCCACTGACCAGAGATTAGACAAGTGGATGGTTAATGCTACTGACGTCATGCCTGGCTGGGTGACCACTGGGAGCCTGAGCCCTCCCGTGGGCAGCAGCTCGGGCCATGTGACCTGGGCTCATTAAACTGCTTCAGTGGCCAGAGAAACTAGGGGCCAGATCTCAGGCAGCGGGAGAGGGCAGGCATGCCAGACCTGCAGAAGCAGGCCTTGGCCGGGAAGCTACCAGCTCTAGGGGCCCAAGCTGGGAAAACTAGATAAGAGGCCTTGCCTATGGGTTACCGCCATTCTTTTACATTCTGTAGTGTGACAACTCTGCTGGTGCCCAAAGAGCAGCATTCTGGGCACTGAACAATGAACAAGTGTAGGCAGGAGCATGGCTCTGGGTCTTCCACTCTGGAGTGCGAAGCAAGATTGGCCTCTTCTGTGATTGCTTTAAGTCCCCGACTTGTTTCCTTAACAAGTATCTCACCTTGTTACATTGTAGCCTTGTTACATAGTATACACAGCCCAGAATCTACTGGTGTGGATCATACAGTGTACTGGGCTCTCCCCGGAGAGTTCTTGTCTAGTCCCAACGTGTGGCTTCCATCCCCTAGGCTGAGTCTGGTCCCCCGGCTACTCCTCCGCTGGGATTTCATTCATTCGTGCACTGATTCTGATAGGTGTTTGTCGTCTCCATGTCCTATGCAGAGCACATGAAGATGCCGAGGTTGGGAATGAGTGTGTTGGGGGGTTGGTTGGGCAGCCACTGAAAGACCTAGAATCACTGGTTCTTTGGCGATTTGGGCACCTTTGAATGCTAAAGGACAAACCGGAGGTTGCCAAGGACTTAGGACTGTGAGGATCTCAGGCTGGGGAAGCAAGGACAGAGGCACAGAACCATGAAATCTGGCGAGTTCTTAAAAAAAAAAACTGTAGGGCCGAGGGTGGTCAGCCGGCTGAGTCAGGAGTAGGCTGGCCAGGAGCAGGTTGGGTGGGCTGGGCGGGGTGTATGTGTAAGGGAGGAGCCTGCAGATGTCTGTGGAAAGCATGGATCCAAGGACTAGGTGAAAGGTGAAGATGGGGTATCGATGTTATAGAGGGTCTGGAGGAACTGTGTAGAATGGGGTGTGCGAAGAGCCTGCCCCATTGGAGGAAGGCTGGGAAAGAGGCAGGGGGTGGCGCTAATGTGGCTGGAGAATCTGTAAGATCCTAGGAGTCTAGGTTCTATCCCACATGTCTGACAGCTTTTTCTAAAAAAAAGATTTATTTATTATTATATGTGAGTACACTGTAGCTGTCTTCAGACACACCAGAAGAGGGTGTCAAGTCCCATTACAGATGGTTGTGAGCCACCATGTGGTTGCTGGTAATTGAACTCAAGACCTTCAGAAAAGCAGTCAGTGCTCTTACCTGCTGAGCCATCTCACCAGCCTCTCTGGCAATTTTTTTAAGCCTGTGTCTGAAATGTGGAAATCAGGGAATAGAGAGGCCAGAGCTAGCCCAAGGCCACAGATAATAAAGCTACCCCTCTCCTGAAAAAGTTACCCCGACATGGCGGTTACAAGGATGGGCATTTTCTCAGACCTCTGGATGACGGTGCCTGGCCTCTCTCAGCGTCCTATCCCGGCTGTGCAGCTAATGCAGGCTGGGCTGGGAGATTCCGCAGGTGGTGAGGAAGGCCTCAGAGCTCTGTTTACCCTGGCAGGGGTCCAGGCCTAGCAACAACAAACAGTCACCCTTCCCCCACTTAAACATGAGTGGCCTTACCCAGGGACCCCTCATCACACCAGGCTTCAGGCCTTCCACAGCAGCCCAGCCCAGCCAGTATCCGCCTGTTCAGTTTGGACTGAGGGCTCCAATGTTCATATACTGAGTGACCTTGAGCCTAGTCAGGACCCTCAGGAACTGCCTGTGGGGGCCACTGCCCCTTGACAAATATCTCTGGTGAGTATCCAAGATGATTCTGTCTCAGCCATTTTGTTCTCCCTGCTCCCGTCGGAGGGTTGGGATTGTAGGCATGTGCCACCTACCCAGTTTCTCATGCTTTTTTAGAGGTTGGGAGTCTAATGGCCCTCCACAACGTGGTAAGTAAGCTCTGGTCTGGCAATTATGTCAGCCTCAGCTAAGAATGCAAATCTTTCCTTCCTGCCATCTAGCAACCGGAAAGGTAGGCCGGGATGGCCTGTGTTCCTGGGGTGTCGCCACCCCAGGGCCGTTTTCCAAAGTCCCTCAGCTCCCTGGCCCTCCTAGGCGGTGCCTAGTCTCAGTTTATGGCTTGTAGCTTTCTCCTTACCCACTCCCCTCCATTCTCTCAGGCCAGAGGGCAAGACAGCCATTTCTTTCTAATACAGAGAGAAACTGAGGCACGCTTGGGCTTGGCTGTGGTGGTGCTATGAGTCAGCAGGAAGGGAATCCAGGACTTCGAGATTTGAGGAGTCCCGACTCCCAGCCTGGGGCAGGGAAGAGATGAGACCTGGCCTCTGAAGGCTTCACAGCATCAGGAAGTAGATATGACATCAGGAGGTAGATATGACAAGAGAAGGGCAGCTTGGAGAGGAACAGCAGAGGCCATGGAATTAATCGGATCAGAGCCAGTGGCTGAGAGGCAAGGGGGCACAGCTGTCGGAGAGTGTCCCCAACCCCTTCAGCCTGAAAGTCAACACCTCCCTTTGCTCCCTACCCGACCAACTGCCTCTGGGCACCGGAGCTCTAGGTGGGAAGCAGGAAGAGGTCGCACTGACTGCCAGCCAAGAATGAGCCCTCCCTAAAGTCTCTTTCTCACAAGTCCTGCCCCTCCCCCACACCACCACCACCACCACCCCCGTTTCTGATGGGCAGGGTGACAGCAGTCACTCAGGGACTAGAGAGGAGGGCATAGCAGCGCAAGGCTTGAAAAGAAGTAATGCAGTCTCTCCCTGTTTTTGCTGTCCCAGACCATATTTGCTTCAGCCTCAAGGGTACTATCTCTGGTGAAGAAAAAACCGATTCAGACAGCCTCTCCATTCACCACTCCTAAGCAAAGGCGACCCAGGCAAGGTAGAAAAGGCATAAGTCTGAAAGCCGTCCATTCCAAGCCCCTCACTGAAGTTGAGCCTTGCGGTAGATTTCCCGATTCCTTTTGGTTAAAGATCTATCTCTTCGGGGGTTTAGAGAGATGTAGGCAGAACGTCTCTGGGGTTCAGGGCAGCCACAGTCCTCACAAAGATCTCTGCTTTGACCTGAGATCCTCCAAGACTCAAGTGACCCCTTCCCAATCAGGCTCTCCCACCTATAGGCTCCGAGGGCACCAAGGGCACCGGACTGCCCCTTTGAGACAAGCGGGCCAGGCCCCTGCTCCTCCCCGGGCCAGCCCCTCCTCCCTCGGGCAGCCTGGGATTGGCGGGCCGGGGGCGGGCCAGGGGCGGGGCCGAGCACCCTTCATCCCCTGCCGCTGCAGTTGCTGCTGCAGCCCTGCGCTCAGCCTGGAGCAGAGCGGATCTCACCCTCTGGAGCGGAGTACTGAACGTGCCCACCACGAGGCCAGGTACGGCCGGGGATATATAGGCACCAGCACAGGGGCGCTGGGTGGGCCGAGCCCTCTATACCTCCCCGAGTCCATAGTGGGCTCTGGGCAGGTCTCCTTGTACCCTGAGACCCGGGCAGGCGTCCCAGCTTTCCGAGAGTCAGAGTCTTGCGAGCTCCAGAGCACAGGTTTGTGAGCTGCTGGTAGGAACTCAGCTCCAAGCTTGCGCCAGGGTGCGGGGAGGGGCACCTCGTGGATTCCGCTTCTTGGTAGAGTCAAGCAAGACAGAGCGGGACAGCAGCCCGGGGTTAGATCCACAGGACACCTAGTTTGAGACTCAGGAGACAGTGGACCGACTTCCCGAGTCAGGACCCGCGGGCACCAGCTAAAGAATGGCCGGGAGTAGACTCTGGAGCGCTGCCCCGACGGGCGCCTGAGAGGCAGATCCGCCGGCTGGCACGCCGGCAATCCGGGTATATTTATCCCGCTCTCTGGGCAGTTTGAGGGCAGATCCGGCCGGGACGCCTGAGGGGCCGCGGGGTACATGCTGGCCCCAGAACCAGTGCCATTTGCAGTGGGGCCAGCGGGCACTGCCTGCTCTGGGTTCTTGTGGCTCTTTGGCCTGAGGGCGGGGTGCAGTGGGCGTTCCTGTCCACCTGTGGACCTGGCTGGCCGAGGTGTGAGAACTAGCCAGGGCCCAGGACTCAATTTTCACAAACCCGCCCCTCCTGGACTGGCCCCTTCCACTGGCTACAGCGAATGCTCGCCGTTTGTTTACATTAGAGAAGGGGGCAAGAATGGGGCACATGAGCATTGCACCCCCCCCAGCTCAGCTCCCCCTCACCACGTGACCTGAGACCCGAATCCAGGTCTGCCTGCTCCTGTGTGTAGAGGGAGGCGGCCTACATCAAAGGCTCTTGTGTGAGGAGCACCGAGGATGATATCTCCAGGGTACCTTTCCTTTAGCCCACCAGCCCTGTTCTTACCCCCTCTGCTTTCTCCGCTTCCCGCCATTATATTGTCCCCTAGAAGAGAACCCTGGCACACAGTCTGATAGGGGCTTATTTTCCAGAAAAGAAGCCAGTCCCTTGATCACTCGTTGTGTGTTAGTTAGGGTGTTAGAAAGCTAGATATATCCACGGATAGTTCGATCTGGGAGCAGGGAACATCTGCACAGCTGTGGAAACCTCCCCTAGGAAGCCCGGTGATGGGAGGCATCAGGAGTGCAGCAGCAGGCCAGGCCCAAAGAGGGAGAGGCTTTTTTGGAGAGGCTGGGATGACTGAACCAGGAATGGCAGTCTCTGACTGCTTAGGTTTGAGCATGGGACTGTGTCTCTAGGAAAGATGAGAACGGTGTGTCTCAGAGCTTCGTTCTGCCTGTGTCTGGGGAGCCCAGGTCCTCTCTTCCTCTCAAGCCATCCTGCTGAGTGCAGTGTGGATTCTTATCCCAGCCTTGCTGGATCCCACAGTCCAAGGCTCCAGAGGCCAGGCCCAAAGACTTTCTTATCCCTGTACTTGTGTCATGGGCCTTGGAGCCCCCACACAAATGGAGAATCGGGCCCAACGAAGGCAGGTAGATTGTGAATTCCAGGCTGGACCAGGAAAAGATCTGAAGCTGAATGAAGTCTGGAGTAGCCCTGGGAGTCTGTGCTGGGCGGAAGCAGAAAGACGTGGGGGCAAAGCAAGTCTGCGAGGCAGTGCCTGCTGGGGACTAAACGCCGTTCAGGCATTTGTGTGCACAGCAGGCAGGAATGCGATGTCTGTGTTGTCGCAGGAAGGGGCCCCGTGGGAAGAGTTCTATTGTAGACATCCAGGGACTGGGTCCCACACAGTAGGTAAGATAGACTGAGCCCTCTGAACGCATTCCATTCATGCAGTGATATTATTGAGTACCTACTATGTGCCTTGCGCACAGTGTGACGGGTGAAAGCATTCTGAAGGTGTAGGTGGGCCTTTGGCTTTGGATGGGAAGACAGACACAGGAGGGTAGGTGGGAGCTCTAGAGGGCCAGGCAGCACTTCTGGGGGCCAACGGGAAGGACCAGCTGCTGGGGCAGGAGGGGCTTTCCTGCCAGTGGCCCAGGGTTGCTTGGCTTTGAATTTCCGCTCTGCGGGCCACGTCCTGTACACAGCCCCTCGGCCAGCACGTCGGCACCTGTGTGGCCACTGACAATAGGAGTCGCTCCGGCTGGCCATCGCCTCTGCTTGTCTTTTCCTTTGTTCAGGTAAATAAGTCTCAGACACCACCAGCCTTGAGGTCTCTGAACTTTCTAGTAGAGCCTGGCCTTGTGACCTTCCTGGACTTGGCTGCATTGGATGTGACATAGCATCTGGCTGGTGGGATGTAATTTGAGTTTATGGAGATGCAGCGGTGGCCTTATGGAGGCCTTCCTAGGCACTCCGCGGTACCTGCAGAGCCTGACGCACACCTGCCTCATACCCTACGCATGGCTGTTTTGGCTCCTTCTCCCTTCTTGTTCCTTCTAGGACTCTCTGTTGGGGCAGAGGTTGTTTGATTGTTTATTTTGGTTTTGTGGGGGTATTTTTGGTTATTTCAAGACAGGGTTTCTCTGTATCCTGTCTGTCCTGAAACTTGCTTGGCAGACAAGACTGGCCTTGAACTCACAGAGATCCACCTGCTTTTCTCTCCCAGGTGCTGGGACTAAAGGTGGATGCCACCACTGGCCCAGCACTGTTTTTGTGTTTTTTTTGTTTTTTTTTTTGTTGTTGTTGTTGTTTTTAAGACAGAGTTTTACTATGTAACCTTGGCTGCTCTGGAACTTGCTATATAGATCAGGCTAGCCTCTAACTCCCAAGTGCTGGGGTTTAAGGTTTGCAGCACCACCCGTGTCTCTTGCTGGCTATTTCTTGGCTGTCTCTCTCCAGCTCTGTCCACTTTGTGTCTTACCTCTCCCATTGTCTCTTTCTCGTTGCCTGAATAGCAAACCATCTACTTATGTTTGATTCTTGATTCTTTCTGTTTTCTTTTGTCTGTCACCCTGTATATCCACCCATGACTCTCTGGCTCCCTGGGCCCCTGGCTGGCTGGCTGGTTGTCTGTCTAGATCAGTATGCATGGGCGCATGTGTGAAATGGGTGTTTTCTTTTGCATTCTCTCTCTTCAGATCTTTCCCTCTCTCTGCCTCGACCCTCCTGACCTTAGATGTCTCCCCTCCTCCAAGCTGACCTTGCTTTAGCCCCCCATCAGGGTCTACAATGAGTCCCAAACCACCCCAGGCCTGTGTTCCAGTTTTCCTTGAGGCCAGAAGTCCGGCTGTCCAAATATTTGGCCACCTCCAGGGGATTCCGGGTCGGCCCAGAGGAAGATGGGCTGGCTGGCGCAGGGTCTCCCCTGCCTCTTGGGGGCCATAGTCACGTGATGTTCTGTCCTTTGCCTCAGCGGGACCTCTGGCTACACATCCCTCTGAACAAGCTGGCAATCGAGTTGGGGGAGGGGCTGCTGCTGTCTCCGGACAGCTTGAGTCAAGAGGTGCTGGCTACAGTCTCCCTTAGAGATGGAGCAGAGGGTCCGGGTTGCGGTGGGGGATGAGGCCAAGGTGGCTTGTAAGCATCTGCCTTGTCTAGGAAATGTACCCTGTCACAGGAAAGTCTACCTTCCGGCTCCAGCTGGGCTTCTTAGATCCTCCTAGAGGCTTCCGGATAGCCAGGACGCAGACACAGGCTACAGGTCTTAGGGGCAAGGAGCCAGGCGGAGGCATTGAGTGGCTAGGGTATCAATGTTCCAGGTCGCCACCTTTGCCCTGTCTTTGACTGTTCTTGCACACTCACCTCGTCACGCCGGCCACACGCTGCCCACGTGTCTCACCCCCTGTTCTATTGTCTTTTCGTGATGAGACAGTGGTTAGGTACAGACTGGGGTCTTCTACCACCAAAGTACAAAGCTGTGGCTTGGGGGAGAAACAAGGTGTGACTGACGGCTCTATTAGCCCCCTACTTGACCTGAACGCCAATCTCTTACAGCAGTGGCTCCCAGCAGTCCCTGCGGCTGTGTGTTCAGGACCTACAGTTCAAATATGTCAGCCACAGGTAATGCCTGCTTGCTCCCAAGATGGAGTCCCCTCTTTAAATCCAGAGAAGCACGTATCTAGAGATACCATGACACAATGGCTAAACCAGGGAGAGGAGCTTTCCCTACCTTGGAGCCCCCAGTAAGGGTCTCTGTGACCCTTCACTCCAAGCCACTTGCTTCTTACCAGGTCTTTCTCAGGTTAAGGTCTTGCTGCCCAGGCTCCGGAAGGCAGAGCTGGAGAAGTGAATTTCAGATGACATCCACACCACCATCAGAACATATGGTTGCAGGCCTGGGAGAAGGACTGTCCGCCCTGCTGTCAGCCCACCCCTGCAAGCCCACTTAGGTCCCTGAGAACTGAGGGGGAAAGTGGACCCGAGGGACTCGGCTCGGGGAGAAAGCCGTGGTTCTCCCATAGTGGCTGATGTAACCAGCCCATCCTGGCCTGGATTCCTGGGCCTAGAAGTCTTTAATTAGCCAAAGTCAACACCTGCCGAGGTGTGCCTGATAAATTCTCACTCTGTGATGCCTGCGTGGGCAGGCAGGCGTTACTTGAGGCACCGTCTTCCTGATGCTCCTCCCTCCCATCGCCTAGCAGAGCAAACAAACCTCGGAGTGGTGGGCTGGGCCAGGCCATCAGCTCACTGCCCATACTAGCCACGACCAACACCATTCTGCCGGCCTGTCCGAGGGCTCGGTGACCTCTCTATCCTGAGGCTTGACCGCTCTTTGGACTCCCCGGGCTGCTCTTGGAGGTGAAGCCTCATTCTGTCATCAGCTTTGGCCTCCTAGGACCCCTAGATGTCAGGGAGCACTGAGAGATCCGGGCTGAGGGTGCTCTGCATTGTGAGGGTGATCTGGGCTAGCAGCTCACCTAGGCTCTCGCCACCACAGGAGACAGCAGGCCCAAGGTAGGAGCTGTAGGAGCTGGGCTGGCAGCCTGAGGAAGTATCTGAGATCTCCCTCAGAGGATGAAAGCTTATTTGCACTCTGGGGCTCTGGTCCTGAAACCTGCCTGCACTGAGGTAGAGACCTTGACTCAGCCTCTTCCTTCTCCTCCTCCCCACCCCACCTGCTGAGACCGCGCCTCAGAACCTACGCCATGCCACACTCTCTGCTTAAGTGCTTAAGCCTCTCTTCCTTGCTTCAATCTCTGGAGCTTCTGTCGGAAGTTTAGGCCTGACCACACTGCCTCTTCCAGGAAGCCTTTCCTGATACCTCTCTCCCCTTCTTTTTTTTTTTTTTTTTTTGTACTAGAGTTTTAGGGATGGGCCCAGGGGTCTTTTGCATGCCAAGGAAAGACTCTACCACTAAACTATATCCCCAACTCTCCTCTCCTTTTTCAAGTCCCAGGAGACTGCCTCACATCCAGTTGCAACAGGAGATGTTAAAGCGTTGTTGGTGGGGGCAGGGGTAATGGAACATGGAAGGACATCACTTCTACCAGAATGGAGGTCGCTTAAGGACAAATATTCTGCATCCTTCCTGGGATCTCAGGGCAGCCTGAGACCCAGCAATGACTGGTTATGAATAATAGCCATCAAGTCTCAAAGACTTTAGCCCACATCCTGAAAGAGGACAGGGAACCTAGAGCCAGAACCTTAGGCACCTCCCATAGCCATTCCACAGACTTAGTCTCCCTGGAGGCAGTGCTAGGCTGCTCCGTACCCAATGCCAGAACAGAACGAAGCCCACACACCGGCCCAGGCAAGCCCTTGGGGGCCTCTGTCATTATGACAGAAACAGTTGCTTGGCCTAGACTGCTGACTCAGCATGCTCTAAGGGCTTGTTCCAACATGCCCAGGGTGGGGACCGAGCAAGGGCAACCTACTGAGTGCCAGGGGGCTTTGGAGACCTGGCAGTGGTACCTTACACCTAGATGAGATCCTGGCAAGGCTCAGCAGAAGGGCAACATGAGGACAACCTAGGGATGACGGATGATCTGCAGGAGTGAGGACATCTTAGGGATGATGGATGATCCACAGGAAGAGAGAGCCCTAGAGGACAGGTCCACATGATCAGGGTCCTAGGTAGGTAGGCTGGGATGAGAAACAGCTCAAAACTGGCAACCAGGGAGACAGAGGTAGGTAATGGTGCCAGGTGTGGCGTTCCCAAGGCTAAGGTATTCAAGGTCGGAGCTCTGGGCAGGGGCAGTGGGTGAGGACGCTCCAGTGGGTATAGGGAGACGGATGTCTACATGGTGTGGGGCCTCAGGCCTGAGCCTGGCTCCCGGTAGGATCAAGATCAATCCCAGGTGTGTGAGCTCCTTGGAGCTTCCCACTTCAAAGAAGGTCTGAGACCATTGCGGGCTGGAGCAGGGGGAAGGAATTCAGAGCTGCATTTGGGATGCCCCGCTTGCCTCAGGCCCAGGCCCTGGCCATCCTACCTGGCAGAGACAGCCCTTTCTGGTCGCCACTCTGGCTCAGGGCCCCTCCTGGCCACTTTAGCCTTTAGGATGTCCTGACAGAGCCTGGGTTCAGTTTGCCCAGACATCTTCTGGGCACGGTAGGTATCCCCTGGCCCTGGGGGTGGGAGAGGAGCCAGCGAGTTGTCTGGGCAGTGCTCACTGAGGAGCAAGGAAGCTGGATCATCTGCAGTGCAGCCTGGCCAAGCCCAGAGAGAGAAGAGGCACCCAGCAGTGACATGGGCTTCTCCTCAGCCGGCCAAGCCCTGAGCTCCTGGCCCAGGGAAATAAGGGCTCTGTTTAGGGGGTGGCTTGGGTGACAGGCTCTGAGGATTAGGGGCTCCCTGGCAAGAGAGGAGATGCAGGGCTGTGAGGAGCATGAAGAACAAGTGGCCCACAAAACTGCTTGCCCTGTGACATCCATTTCCTGGAAGGGCCCCTGAGGGCCTTTCACCACAGCCAGGCTGGATGGGCCCAGGTGTCCAGCCCCAGCACCGCCTCAGGCCTCCTGGCTCTGGAAGGGGCACCCTCTGCGCCCGCTGTCCACAGTGCCAGCTCTCAGCCCACAGAGGGCCTTTTGTTCTGACTGCCAACAGAGCCCGCCGGGCAGCTGGGAACAGGGCCCACACCCCTCACCCTCTCCCAAGGCCTCCAGCCGTCGGGCAGTGCCATTCTAGGTTGGCCAGGAGGCCCCTGGCACACAGGACCAGTTCAGGAAACTGTGTCCCAGGACGACTGTAAGGAAGGAGATTCAGTCCAAGGTGCACATGTGGAGCGGGGTCAGAACCTAGGGCTTAGCATTCAGCGCTTCTGGTGCCATTCAGCTATGGATTCGGATCACCCAAATGACCCTCGCTTCACAGGTAGAGAAACTGAGGCCCTGGGAGCTTGCTTGGACTGGACTATGCAGGGGACTTATTGTCCTGTCCCATCAGGATGTTGTAGGGAGCTCTGGTGTTCAAGTTCTGCTCCACATCCCAAAGACCGATCCCAAGAAAGTGCCAAGTCCTAGTGAGATTTCATGTGCCTGTCTGTCCCAAGTGACCCTCTCAGAGATATATTGTGGCCACTGACTTCATGTGGGAGACTAGACCATGACCTCAAGGATAACCAGAAGGACGGACTGATCCACAGATACCTGCTTGTGTTGGTGTGAGAGCGGTGTTCTGGGGTGGTCTCTGAGCCATGGAGATACCCCGACAGACAGAGATGGTGGAGCTGGTGCCCAATGGCAAACACATGGAGGGGCTTCTGCCAGTGGGCATGCCTACAACAGACACCCAGAGGTAAGCAGAAAAGGGAGATGGTGGGCTCAGGGCAGCCCTGGGCAGAGGTACAAGACACACGGCTGGAACTGAGTCCCGTGCGCCGGCCTCCTCTTACAGGGCTGAAGATGCCCAACACTGTGGAGAGGGCAAGGGCTTCCTTCAAAAAAGCCCCAGCAAGGAGCCACACTTTACCGATGTGAGCTGGGCAGCCTGAGGGAGTTGGGGGACTGTGGGGAAACTGGACACGGTGATGAGGTGCTCTGGGGAGGTAGAATACCACAATGCACCTCCCTTGCGCTGACTCCCCTCTTGTCTCCACCCAACTCTGGTGCCTGCAGTTCGAGGGGAAGACATCATTTGGGATGTCGGTATTCAATCTCAGCAATGCCATCATGGGCAGCGGCATCCTGGGGCTCGCCTACGCCATGGCCAATACGGGCATCATCCTTTTCCTGTGAGTGCCTCTGCAAACAGCCCTAAATAGCTGCCAACCATGACCTCCAAGGACCTTCCAGCTCACTGTCCAGTGGGTGGGCACTTCTTTCTCTGCACCCAGTCTACCGCTGCAAAAACATCCACAGCCAGGCAAAAATACCTCACTGTTCTTCAAACCCACAAGGCCAGCCTTACAGGCCTGAGTCTGTTCTACTAGGTTTACACTCGATGGCTAAACCCCTGTGGCCAGGCCTTGTGTGGCCACACGAGTCCTTGATTTGGTGGCTCTGCCCTGAAGCCTGAATGGAAAACATGTTTGTCCCAAAGACACCAAGAAGAGGAGGTGCTCAGAGGACAGGCACAGGATGCTCTTGACCCAGAGAGCCCCGACCCAGGTCATACTGCACCCTGGGTCAAAGAGAGTAGCGTTCATAGGATCTCTGGAGTCCCCTGACTGGTACCCACTCCCTCAGGGGGTGGGGGAGGAGTTCAGATGGTTATGTCATAGACTCCTTCCCCCCAGCGTCCCTGAGCCCCTCTCTCCTGCCAGCTAATGGAGGGAACTTGGTCTCTTTCCATGTTCTCCAGGTTCCTGCTCACGGCCGTCGCCCTGTTGTCTAGCTACTCCATCCACCTGCTTCTCAAGTCTTCGGGGATCGTGGGTGAGCTTTTCGAAGGCTTGCAAAGGGGTGGAGCGGAGGTGAAGAGGGTCACCCTCCCCTCCCCTCCCCACCCCCGGCTGTCCTGACTTCCTGTGTCCACAGGCATCCGTGCCTATGAGCAGTTGGGCTACCGTGCCTTTGGGACCCCAGGGAAGCTGGCAGCAGCCCTGGCCATCACGCTTCAGAACATTGGAGGTGAGGCAGTGGCTGGAGGTAGGGTGGGGGAGGGAGTATGCAGAACGGGGAGGTCTGAAGGTTAGCTGGTTCGGCTGACCTCAGCAACTATCCCCCTACCTCCACCCCAGCCATGTCCAGCTACCTATACATCATCAAGTCTGAACTGCCTCTTGTCATACAGACCTTCCTGAATCTGGAGAAGCCAACGTCGTGAGCCTGGGAAACAGGGGTGGGGGTGGAAGTAATGGGTACCCAGCTAGCCTGATAGACAAGGCACAAGTATGGCTGGTGGAGGGCACAGGGCTGCAGAGAAAGCCACATTCAGTTCCCGCATGTGTGCAGAGCATCCAGAGAAAACCCGGAGTGCCCGAAAGCTAGGGCCCATGTGACCCAGGACCCTGCATGAGCAGAAGGGCCTCAGGCTTAACTCTAAGCACCTGCTATTCCTGACCATGGGGTCACCCCCACCCTAGCCGCCACTACCAAGAGATTAAGCCCAGGGCATGTGTGGGGGTGCCCACTACTTAGCTAGCACAGGCTGAGCATCAACCTTGTTTTGTATTTAGGGGAAGGGATCAGAGGCTTACCCCTGCTGTGGACAACCCCGTGCCCACAAGCAAAGAGACTATGAACAGTGCTGAGAGGAGAGCGCTGGGACTGTGCACCTGGGCTCCCGGGGACCTTTCCCTAGTAAAGGCCCTTGAATCTGCCCAAGAAGAATGAATGGTCCCACTCCATTTACCCTTATCTATGCCCCATATTCATTTCCAGGAGAAAGGGGGGGCAAAATAATACAAGATGCAGGTGCCAAGAGAGACCACGGGTGGGGGAATACATTATTTGCAAGTCCCTGAACCCCCCCCCAAGAAAAGCACAGACCCTTTCTGAGGCAGGTCCTTTCAGGAGACTGGACCCAGACCTCTGAGACAACGCTACCAGCAACCGCAGTTACAGGGGACCCACAGGAGCTGTGTCCCAGTCCCACTCAGGAATGTGACAACAGGCCCATTTTAGATAAAGTACGGGGAGAGCCGGCGGCCCCACACCAGGTGAGGAGCTTCTCTCTGACCACGGATTCTGCTTCCTGCAGGGTGTGGTACATGGATGGAAACTACCTTGTGATCCTGGTTTCTGTCACCGTCATTCTGCCCCTAGCACTAATGCGACAGCTCGGTGAGTCACCAGGGTCAGACTCGAGGGGGCCGTTAAGGGACACGGGAGAGGCCTGAGTCTCACAGTTTCCTCCTTTGCAGGTTACCTGGGTTACTCCAGTGGCTTCTCTCTCAGCTGCATGGTGTTCTTCTTGATCGCAGTGAGCCACCCTCCACGCTGGTCAGGAAAGAGCAGGCCCGAGGGAGTCCCCTGTGGGAGGGAGCGGGCGGGGTCTGTTGGGAAGCTGGAGTGAGAAGGCAGCTCTTCTAATCTTGAATGTGGCCCCCAGTTCCATCTCCAGCAGCTCAGCCTGACTCTGACCCTCTCACACTTCTCCAACCCCAGGTCATCTATAAGAAGTTCCAAGTCCCTTGCCCATTGGCACACAACTTGGCCAATGCCACCGGCAACTTCAGCCACATGGCGGTGGTGGAGGAGAAGGCGCAGCTGCAGGGCGAGCCCGACGCCGACGCCGCTGCCGCTGCCGAGGCCTTCTGTACCCCAAGCTACTTCACGCTCAACTCACAGGTTCCGACAGGCCGAGCAGGGCCGGAGGGGAAGTGGGGAGGGTTTGGTGGGGAGGGCTGCCTTGACATAGTCCTGTGTGTCTCCAGACAGCATACACCATCCCCATCATGGCCTTCGCCTTCGTCTGCCACCCTGAGGTGCTGCCCATATACACAGAGCTCAAGGAGTAGGTATCTGCGGCTGGGAGAGGGAGGGCGGCTGCCTTGAGTTGGTCTGGAGAGAATAGATGTAGTCTTGGATGTCTGTCTGGAGGGAGATAAGCTGAGACTCAGGTCACCAGGTGAAAGGTCTCTATGGTTGATAAGAGTGGGAAATGGAGCTAAGAAGGAGACAGGGAGACCCTCGGGTATAAACAGGTACCACAGCACGGCTCAGCTCATCACCAAGTCCCTCTCTTACTGCCTGCAGCCCCTCCAAGAGGAAGATGCAGCACATCTCCAACCTGTCCATTGCCGTCATGTATGTCATGTACTTCCTGGCCGCCCTCTTCGGCTACCTCACCTTCTATGGTATGGCTGGGTCGGCGCGGGTGGGATCAGGAGCCAGGCTGGGAGGCGAGGGCTGGTCAGTGGCCGCAGTGACTATTGGCACTCGCTAGGTGTGCGATGCCTGACTGTGGCCTGCAGCTGTGGAGGTGAGTCTGAGTACCACTCCCCACAGCGTCAGGGTCTACCACCCCCTGGCCTGCTGACCACCCTCCCTGCCTGCCACAGACGGGGTGGAGTCAGAGCTGCTGCACACCTACAGCAAGGTGGATCCGTTTGACGTGCTGATCTTGTGCGTGCGCGTGGCCGTGCTGATAGCGGTCACGCTTACGGTTCCGATCGTTCTGTTCCCGGTGAGCCAGCGGGCAGGTGACCGGGCAGGCTGAAGGGAGGGTGTGATGGAGGCCGGCAGACTGATGATGGTTCTTCCCCTGCCCAGGTACGACGTGCCATCCAGCAGATGCTGTTTCAGAACCAGGAGTTCAGTTGGCTGCGGCACGTGCTCATCGCCACTGGCCTGCTCACTTGCATCAACCTGCTGGTTATCTTCGCCCCCAACATCTTGGGCATATTTGGGATCATTGGTGAGAGTCTGACCCCGCTGGGCGAGCAGGGTAGAGCCACAGAGAGTTTCACTTCTACAGATCCTGGTAGAGCCCTGAGTGTTTACACCCTACATTTGTGAGAGCTGTCCCCTGTGTACATGGTTTGGCCTCCTACCTGAATGCTTGTCTCTACTATTGCAATCCATCATCTTGAAGGCTCAAAACCCCTGAGTCAGTCCTCTTTAATAGATGATGGTGTAGACGCCCAGGCCAAAGTCTCCACGAAGGATCTCAATGGGTTGGGCTTGGTGGTGTGTGCCCTTAATCTTAACTTGAGAGGGTGATAGAAGAGAATTGCTTGAACTTAAGCGCTTAAAGCTGGCACAGACGGCATAACCAGATACTTCGGACAACTACAAAAGATCTCATAATGTCTTAACCCATTTTACATATCGGGAGGCCAAAGTCAAGCGAGATTAAAGGAACATAAGAGCTACAGTTGACTGGTGGAGAGACCCAATTTAGCCACAAGACTGTTGGACTGCAAGTTTGATGCTCTGTCCACTTCCCCATCCCAGCTGAGGTTTTGAGCTGGAAAATTAGACAATTAGACAATTCTGAAACATCTTTGGGGTGATAGGACTGATTCCTTGACCCTATTCCCCAATCTGCCTTGCTGAGAACTGTGAGATTATCCTGAAAAGACTTGCTTCCCTGCATTCAAAATCTGAGTCAAACATAAGTCCGCAGACTGTTCAAGGGATGGAAAAGTCTCTTGGGAAACTCTGTGTTAGTCAGCACCTTGTCACTGTAACAGAACACCCGAGGCGATTAACTTATAAGGAAGAAATGTAGGGCTGGTGAGATGACTTAGCAAGAACGTGTGCCTGCCACCAAGCCTGACAATTTGAGTTTGGTCCCTTGAACTCACATGGTGGAAGAAGAGATCTGACTCCCGAACGGTTGTCCTCTGATGGCCACATGTGCAGTGACACACATGCAGCCACACACACATATACAAAGCAATAAATATAAAAGTTAAACAAAAGAGAGACAGAAAAGGTTCAGGGACTGAGGACGTAGCTCGGTCAGTAGACTGTTTGCCTGGCTACGCACGCCTGATGATCTGGGTTAGACTCCAGCGCATGTAAACAAGCTATTGCAGGGATATTCCCAGCACTGAGAAGGTGGAGGCAGGAAGAACGGGGGTCCAAGGTCATTCTTGGCTATACAGTTTGAGGCTGTCCTCGGTTACAGGAGACCTTGTCCCCAAACAAACAAAGCAAAAAGGTTTATTTTGGCTCAAAATTTTGCAGGTGTCAGCCATGATTGATTGGTACCAGTTGATTTGAGCGCTGTAGTGAGATAGCCCATCCTGACAGAAGTGCATGACAGGACAAAACTGCTTACCCAGTGGCCAAGAGCTAAAAGGGAAAGAGGAGACAAGGCCTTACAGTCAGTCTCCATAAGGGGCTCATACCCTCGCCTAAAGACCTCCCACAAGACTCTACCTCCTAAAGATCTGCCCCCTTCCAAACAGCACCAACTTCAGAATCTCCTAGATTTCCCATTCCCCACCCCTCCAAACACTTGGACCTCTGAGAACATTCAAGATCCAAATTATAGCAAGCTATGTAAGGAAACCAGTATTCTTTTATGTATGTATGTATGTATGTATGTATGTATGTATGTATGTATGTATGATCTGCTGCATGTACACCCAAATGCCACAAGAGGGCTTCAGATCCCCTTATAGATGACTGTGAGACACCATGCGGTTGCTGGGAATTGAACTCAGGACCTCTGGAAACTGCTGAGCCAGCTCACCAGCCCCAGGAACCCAGTTTTCTTAGGGCTTTATTCCGTCTTAAATTTCTTTTCTTCATGGCTAGCTTCATGCTCCTATATTTTCCTTATCCACCAACACCATCAGCCTTGTAGCCTGGTGGAGAGAGAACAAGAGAGGGAAAGGCTGGTGGGCTCCCCAGAACGCAGGCTCTCCTCCAACCAGGGATACTTTGATGTCACTGGGAGTTCACTTCCGACCTTGGCCAGTAGGCAAGCATGTGGGGCCGTTGCTAAGTTCTACTCTTCGCAGGTGCCACATCTGCTCCGTGCCTCATCTTCATCTTTCCCGCCATCTTCTACTTCCGGATCATGCCCACAGAGAAGGAGCCTGCGAGATCCACCCCTAAAATCCTGGTAGGAGGGGCCTGGAAGTCCATGGGTGGGGGGGCAGTGCTATGGGAACTCTCCGTCTCTCAGGCCTGACTCTCATTTCTGGTCCTCAACAGGCCCTTTGTTTTGCTGCGGTTGGCTTCTTGCTGATGACCATGAGCTTGAGTTTCATCATCACTGACTGGGTCTCTGGGACCAGCCAACATGGAGGAAACCATTAGGATGACCTCCATCTCGTTCTGTTTATTCATCCTAGCACCCCCTGCCCCCTCTCCCTCTCCAGTCCCTGCTTCCCAGCCAGGGACTAAGTAAGGGGTGAAAGACAGGGGAGAAAGACTCTGTAAATACTATGGCATTTGGCTCCACCCATATCCTCTCCGTTGGAAGGTTTTTGTTGAAGAGCCAGGACCAAGGCCCTTGGACCACCCCTGCTGGGCTCCAGAGCTGCAGGGGCTTCCTGCACTAGGAACAGGGTGGGGCTGACGCCTTAGATCCCACCAAAGCCCTCCATCCTCCTCCTGCAGCTGTGTACACTGAGGCCTTGCAGCCACCTCCTGAGGTCACACAGGCTGTAGGGCACACAGAGCCAGAACCCAGGCCTGAAGGCCTCCCCTAGTCCTGCTGGGAGATCACAGTCTACACCCACACCCGGAGGGCTCGTCCCTGATCTCCAGCTCCTTTTCCAACACTTGGGCCCCAAATCTTGGGTACTCTTGTCTTCTTCCGTCTCCTTCATAGGGGACCCTATCCCACCCCATATCTGGGGTCAGCAGGTTCTGCTGAGGATGGGGCTGGAATACACCCCAAGGGATCCCTGCAGTGGGCCTTCACCAGTCCTGGGGAGGCTGGGACTCCCACACCTCAAGCCTGGCCATGACTTACATTCCACTGCTGGGAGAAGAGAGGCCGGCCCGGAGTATCCTGCCCTTGGGAGTCAAAGACCCTAGGAGCCAGGCTGGCACAGGGATGGAGAGGCTGGCCTTTTATAAATATTATATGCAAGACTGATTGTGTTCTATATTCTTGGTCTTCACAGTCCTCAGGTTTCTGGAAAATAGGGTAGGGATCAGTAACGACTTTGGGGGGGGCATTGGGGATTCTCTTGTCTGCTTGCCTGCATGAGAGTGGGAACTGAGCAAGACCCTCCAGCCCACCCCACCCCACCCCTGCCTCTCTCTCAGACAGAGCAGTGGCGTGCTCAGACCCAACTCTGGGCCTAGGCCAAGTTCAGCACAGACCTGCTTTCTCACGGGGTGAGGTGGGGAGGAATTAATGAGCGCCAGGAAATGGGACAGAGAGAAGCCTGCGGAAGGAGGCAACGTGAGGTGCATCCCCAGCAGGTCCACACAGGGGCTGAGTCGGTGGGGGGGGGGGGTAAGCTGAGCTTTGCAGGAGCCTCAGGAAAGGGCCCCTGCAACCCACCGCCCCTAGGCCGCCTGTCAGCCCTCTGTCAATGCCTTAACGCTGGAGGCAGAAGTCCAGGGATCCTTTCCCTTGCAGGACTGATTTTTTTTTTTTAATAATAATAAATACCTCTATGAATAAAGGTAGGTTAGTGAGTCTCACTGGAGTTAGGATAGTCCTGAATGGCTACGGGACAGTAAAGTCTGAGGCAAGGCAGGGACTTCAAGGAGGCAGGGCAGCCCCAGGTATCCTGGCCCAAGTGGGACTGGGAAGCTGCCCATTGCAACTCCCAGGCCTGAATCGGCTACAGCCCAGAAGGATACAACTGTCCAGACCTTGGCACCAAACCCTCATTAGGAAAGACCCTGCACTGGGATAGGCCACCAGCGAAAGGACAGCAAGAAAAATCCAGTTTGAACTTGAAAGGCAACTGCCAGCTAGGGAAAGCCCTGAAGAAAGGACTTCTTCAAGCTGGTGGCTGCTTGGCCCACAGCTGTGCCAGCTAGACAGACGGGAGCTTCCGGAGTGCTGTTCCCATCAGTCCCAGGAGCCTGACTTCAACCACGAGCCCTGTGGCCACAAGAAACATCTGGACACTGACCTAGTGGTAGATGCGACCTAAGGTAGACTGTCAGAAGGAACTGTCCCCTATGAGCCACCAGTTTCTTCTCCATTAGATGGGGCACATAGTCTTGCCTGCAGTGCCTGGCTCACTGGGATAATGGATAATCAAGGGAAAATGCTATCCTGTGGGCAGATCTTAGAGCCTTTTTATATCCCCTATTCAAAGAAGGATGCAGGACAACACGGCAGTGGGACATCAGCCAAGGCTGCAGGCTTCTTAGTCCAGATGTGGTAACAGTAGCCCCCACACAGAGCCAGGGTGTGAAGGAGGACCCTCACCCCAGAGCTCCTCTCTGCACATCAGCTAGAGCGAGTTGTGTGTGTGTGTGTGTGTGTAGCAGGCTCCGGGAGGGACAGGGCCAGTGATGTAGGCACTGCACTAGATTTAGGAGCCTTGTATGCCAGGACAGTGAAATGGGGATTCCTGTCACCGCCACTGTATGGGGACAGGATAATTCAGCCTCCATAAGGATAGGCCCATGGCCCTGTGGATATCCTTAGGGACTATCATATGTTTTGAATAACTTCCAAGGTTCCCCCCGCTTCTTTATGCTTTTGAGAGGGGGCGGATATTCTCTGCTTGGAAGTTCAGTGGTCAAGTGTTTGTCTAGCATGTGCAAGACACACATTCTCTGAGACTCTGGAAAAAAATTGTTTTATTTGCTATATTGATGTTAGAGCACCCCAAAAGCCTAGCTCGCCTGCCATCCATATTTCCTTCACTGTTTCCCTGAGGGACGGAAGATAAGATCTCATCATGTAGCTCAAGGCAGACTCAAGCTTCAAGTTCTCCTCCCAAGAGGAGGGGTTACAGGTGTGTGCCACTGCACCGGACACTCACGCATGTCACTGCTTTCTAATACCTGCTTGTCATAGAAATGAGACAACATGCTTAGCATTCACGAGGCTAGGGTGGAAGACCCCGAGTCTGAAGTCAACCTGGGCTATAGAGAGAGACAAAAAAGACAGTACAGACTAGAAAACTATATCGCTCCCTCGCTGCCTGGCCACTGGCTTCACCCGCATCTCCTCAGCCACTGTGTGTCCATTCCTGAAAAATGACTCTTCACCCATTCATCCCCCAAGGTTTTGCTTTGTCATTGTGGTGTTGAATATTGAACCCAGGGTTCCAATAGGCCCATGGCCCTGTGGATATCCTTAGGGACTATCACGTATATCCTTAGGTAACGTCTCACGTACGTTAGGAGATTGCTCTACAAAAGAGCTTCAGTCCCATTCCTGGGGAGAATGCGGGGATCAAACCCAAGGACACACACGGTAGGCACAGGGTCAAATACCAAGTTATGTCACTGTCATCCCAGAATTTGTATGGAGACTTTTTCACATGCCAAACACTCTTAAATGACAGTGACCATGGATGAAGCATCTTTAGAAGAGAGGCATTGCTAGGCAATGGTGGCACACGCCTTTAATCCCAGCACTTGGGAGGCAGAGGCAGGCAGATTGAGGCCAGCCTGGCCTACAGAGTTAGTTCCAGGACAGCCAGGGCTACATAAAGAAACCCTGTCTTGAATAACCAGAGAGAGGGGGGGGGGGAGGGAGGGAGGGAGGCAGGCATTAATCATAAACAGTTATCTTAGTTATCTCACTTGTTAGAAGATACTTAGTATGAGCCAGACACATACTTGCACACAATTTTAGTCCCAGCCCTCGAGAGGCAGAGGGAGGTGGATCTCTACGAGTTCCAGGCCAGCCTGATCTACAGGGTAAGTTGCAGGACACCCAGGGCCAGCCACACAGAGAAATCAAAACAACAGCAATAAAACAAACAAAACAAAAAACAAAAACAACAAAATAAAACAAGTTCAGGGATTTCCATAGTCAGCGGGACCAGCCGTGGAAAGGCCCGAGGTCCTCATATGCCTGAACATAGATAAGGGACAGCCAGGAGGTCACCGTGACTGAGTCTGGGTGACACAGATGAAAGCAGACGTGCTGAGTGGGCCCTGGAGTGGGAAGTACTCTGGCCCTGAAATGAAAGAGGAGTAAGATCTGATTCAGGGGAGTGGAAGGGTTTTTAGTTTTATTTTGTTTTGATTTTTTGGATTTTTGGATTTTTGTTTGTTTTGCTTTTTGCTTTTGGTTGTTCATTTTTTAAAATCAGACAATATATATTTTTAAGATTTATTTGCTATTTATGCATTGAGTGCTCTACTTGCACTATGCCTGCATGACAGAAGACCGCATACTACGGAAGAGTGCCGGCATTGGACCCCATTCCAGACTGTTGGGAGCCGCCATGTGGGTGCTGAGAATTGAACCCAGGTCCTCTAGAAGAGCAAACCAATGCTCTTAACCACTGAGCCATCTCTCCAGCCTCCTCCTGTCTCCCAGCCTTTTGAGAGAAGATCTCTGATATGTGACCTTAATAGACTAGAACACCCTTTGTCGACCAGGCTGATCCTGAACTCATACACATCCCCCTGCCTCTGCCTCTCCAATGCTAGGATTAAAGATGTGCACTTTTTTTTTTAAGCTAGTAAGTCTGAGTGTTATATAGATTGCTCTAGTTGCTGAACTGAGAAATGACTCAGAGGTTTAGGGTCTGCACTGCTCTTCCAGAGGACCGAAGCTCGATCCCGGCATCTACGTCAGGGGACTCACAACAGCTCAAACTTTAGCTCCAGAGGGCTCCCAAGCCTCTGCCTGCCCTTCATGCGACTTGCATGTATGTGTTTATAAACATTTTTTAAAGTTTAAAACATGAATGAGGGACTGGAGAGATGGCTCAGTGGTTAAGAGCACTGACTGCTCTTCCTGAGTTCAATTCCCAGCAAACGCATGGTGGCTCACAGCCATCTATAATGGGATCTGATGTCCTTCTTCTGGTATATCTGAAGACAGCAACAGTGTATTCATATATATATAATAAATAAATCATTAAAAAACATCTCAGAAGAGCTAAGTGAGGCAGTAGTAAATTTACAATCCTAATAGGAGGCAGGAGGATAGCTACAAGTTCTAGGTTATTATAGTCCACTTAGGGAGTCCTAGGCAAAACAGGGCTACATATAGAGGTTCTGTTCTAACAAAGCAAAACAAAACTAACAACCTACAAACAAACAAACAAACAACAAACCCAAGGCCTTTAGATCACAAGCCCAAACATAGGCAGCCTGCTCAGCCCAAGCCTTGAGCACAGAGGCCCCAAATTTACAGCTGGTGGCCTCTGCTGACCTCTGGTGGTCACTGGCCAGAGTCTGGCTTGTGCGGGACCCAGATAATACTCAAAGGAGAAGCAGGCAGAAAAGGGCAGAGAGAGAAAAATGGATGATTCCAGAAGGCTTGCATCTCCACCAGGATATTGTGGGCCGTGAAATACCACAGGGATCCAGTCTGGACCCACTTGTTCCCTGATCTTGGATGAGATCCCAGAATGGACCGTTTCTCCGTGCCTCTGCCCACCAGATGCTAGGATCACACACATTCAGCATCCTGTCCTGTTTATACTGAATCAAGGACAGACCCAGAGCTTCACGCATGAGAATTCAGCTACAATCCCAACCAATGCCCAGATCCCTCTCTCACTTGGTGGGGATGGAACCCAGGGCTGTCCACGTGGTTGGCAGGCATCATGCTGCCGAATTACTTTCAACCCTGTCCCACTGAGCCCTTCAGGTATAACTCAGTTTCTGTCCTTATCCTACCCATGGCATTAGGGTCAAACTCCACAGTGCATTCCTCCTCCACAGTGCTCGTCTTGGGCTGGACATAGTGACCAACCCTAAGATATCCAGTGGAGAACTCCATAAATCACCTTCTAATCTCTGATCTCAACCGTGAAGTAAAAACAGAGAGAGGGAGAGTCCTGAACAGTGGGAAGCTAGGAAAGATAGTTGTCATTGGAGGTGTTCTAAGAACCAGCTAATAATGGCTTCAAGGGAAGACATTGGCTTGGATGGATGGATTCTGGTACCAGACAATAGCAACAGGATACCACAGTGTGCAGGTGTAGCAAGAAGATGCCACAAAAGGGCTGCTCTGTGGAACTAGGCTTCAACGGCTACGTACTGACGCTTCCGTGGAGAGACCAGAGCCCAAGGCAGGAGGCAAGAAAACCTGGAAGGTGGCAGGGGCCACAAGTGGTAGCCAAGGCCAGGGGAGAGGAGGACAAGGAGCCGGGCCGCCACGGTTCCTGAGCCTCATGCGCTCTGAGCCCGCCAGAGGGCGCCGCTGCTCCGCGGAGGGAGAAGGCCTCTGAACTCGCGCGCTCTGGCCTAGAGATCCCGGAAGAGGCGGGCAACTCTCCAGGAGACCACTTCCGGCTTCAACTCGTCCGGAGCTTGGTTTTGTGGGGATGCGGTGAGAGAATATGGGAGGGAGGGTGTCGAGAACTGGGGTGTATTGTATGGTGCAGAGTCTGAAGACAAGCGGTTCCCCCTTGGGTGTTTATTGCACAGTTCTAAGGTCCGTGCCTGCGCAGCCCCCAGTTTTTTACCGAGTGAAATACTCCGGTATGGGGACTTTAGAGGGGTTCTTGGACCGACTAGATGGCTCAATGGGTAAAGGCCCTTGGGTGCAAACCTGACATCTGAGTTAAATCCCTGAAACCTACTTGAAGGTGGAGGGACAACCCACTCCACACAGTTGCCTTTCGTTATCCGCACATGCAACCCACCACACACACTCCTACAATAATTTGTTTAAGACCGGATCTTACCGTGTAGCCCCAACTGGCCTGGAACTTATTATATAGACCAGGCTGGCCTCGGCAGAGAGATCTGCCTGCTTCTGCCTCCTAAATGTTGAAACTAAAAGCAATGACCACCACGCCCGGCCTTAAAAGTTTTTTCTTTGTAAAGAACCGTCTATATTTGGAGAAAAGGCTAAGCCTTCAGGGAAGACTAAAAGGAAACTAACCAGTCCCAGGCCTGCTCGAGGAAGCAGGGAAAAAAACCAGCCTCTTAATGTATGTGTATACACGTACCTAAACTCTCTTCTCCTAGGAGACACCGCACAGCCCTGTGGGACAGACTTTTACATCATCCTCACATGAAGGCGGCTCCCTGCCTCCTGGCCTTCCTTCTTGTCCTTAGGCTATATTTTTCATAGAAGCCAGAGAGATTTTTAAAATAATAGATTTGGGGGCAGGAGAGACTCAGGAGTTTAGAGCACTCACTGCTTTTTTTTTTTTGTTTGTTTTGTTTTGTTTTTCAAGACAGGGTTTCTCTGTATAGCCCTGGCTGTCCTGGAACTCCCTCTGTAGACCAGGCTGGCCTCTGCCTCCCAAATGCTGGGATTACAAGCGTATGCACCACCACCGCCCAGCATACTCGCTGCTCTTGCAGAGAACAGTTCAGTTCCCAGCACCCAGGCTGGGCAACTCACAAAACAGCCAGTAACTCCAGCTCCTGGAGATCTGATACCCTCTTCTGACCTCCAAGGGCACCTGCATTCACATGTATGTACTTACACGCACTTATTTATACACATACTAATTTTAAAATATTAGGAAGGGCAAGAAAAATGGCTCAGTGATTTAAAGCACTGGCTGGTCTTCAGGAGGACTGGGGTTTGGTATCCAGCACCCACATGGCAGTTCACAACTGTCTGTGGCTCCAGTTCTAGTTCCAGGGAATCCTACGTCCTCTTCTGACCTTCAAATACATGCATGGAGGCAAACCCTCACATAAATAATTCCTCTTTTCTTTCTTTCTTTTCTTTTTCTTATTTATTTATTTATTTATTTATTTATTTATTTATTTTTAGACAGAGTCTCACTATGTAGCTTTGGCTATCTTGGAACTCACTCTGTAGACCAGGCTGGCCTCGAACTCAGGAATCCGCCTGCCTCTGCCTCCCAGAGTGCTGGGATTACAGGCGTGCGCCACCACTGCCCGGCTTAGTCAAGAGTTTCTATTCCTGCACAAGCATCATGACCAAGAAGCAAGTTGGGGAGGAAAGGGTTTATTCAGCTTACACTTCCATGCTGCTGTTCATCACTAAAGGAAGTCAGGACTGGAACTCAAGCAGGTCAGGAAGCAGGAGCTGATGCAGAAGCCATGAAGGGATGTTCCTTACTGGCTTGCTTTCCCTGGCTTGCTCAGCCTGCTCTCTTGTAGAACCCAAGACTACTAGCCCAGGGATGGCACCACCCACAAGGGGCCCTCCCCCTTGATCACTAATTGAGAAAATGCCCCACAGTTGGATCTCATGGAGGCACTTCCCCAGCTGAAGCTCCTTGCTCTGTAATAACTCCAGCCTATGTCAAGTTGACACACAAAACCAGCCAGTACAATTGACCCCTTGTCAAATTGACACACAAACACATCACTATTAAGCCTCAACCCTTACTTTCTTATTCATCCCCAAGATCTAAATAACTTTAAAAGTCCCACAGTCTTTACATATTAAAAGTTCAATCCCAGCCGGGCGTGGTGGCGCACGCCTGTAATCCCAGCACTTGGGAGGCAGAGGCAGGTGGATTTCTGAGTTCGAGGCCAGCCTGGTCTACAGAGTGAGTTCCAGGACAGCCAGGACTACACAGAGAAACCCTGACTCAAAAAACCAAAAAAAAAAAAAAAATAATAATAATAATAATAAATAAAAAAAAATTTAAAAAAGTTCAATCCCTTTAAAATACCCAATATCTTTTAAAATTCAAAGTCTTTTAAAAATTCAAAGTCTCTTAACTGTGGGCTCCACTAAAATACTTTCTTCCTTCAAGAGGGAAAAATATCAGGGCACAGTCACAATCAAAAAGCAAAACTCGCTGGGCAGTGGTGGTGCAAGCCTGTAATCCCAGTACTCTGGGAGGCAGAGGCAGGCAGATTTCTAAGTTCGAGGCCAGGCTGGTCTATAGAGTGAGTTCCAGGACAGCCAGGGTTACACAGAGAAACCCTGTCTCAAAAAAAAAAACAAAAAAAACCCAAAAATCAAAAAAACAAACAAACAAACAAACAAAAAAACTCCAATGGTTCAAAGTCTGGACTCCTCTGAGGGCTTGGGTCACTTCTCCAACTCTGCCCTTTGTAGCACACAGCTTGTCTTCTAGGCTCCAGCTGCCTGTACTCCACTGCTGCTGCTGTTCTTGGTGGTCATCTCACTGTACTGGCATCTCCAAAACATGGCTGTCTTCCGCTGTAACTAGACTTCACCAATAGCCTCTCATAGGCCCTCTTCATGGCGCCAAGCCTCAACTCCTATGCATGACCCCTTCAAGTCCTGGGCCATCAATTACAACTAAGGCTGTACCTTCACCAATGGCCTTCAGCAGCCTCTCACAGTGCTGAGCCTCAGCTGCTCTTCATAACCCCTTCATGCCTTCAAAACCAGTACCACCTGGGTGACTCTTACATAGTACCAAGTCCAGCTACAGCACAAAGTACAACTGTGGCTATCTCTGGAACACAACCTCTGTGTTCTCTGAAAACAGAGAATACTTCCCAAAAGATTTTACCTCAGTGATGCTGGTCTCTTCTTAATCATCACTAATTTCTTAGCTCCAGCTAACCAGCATCAATAGTCCTAGTAACACAAAGGTTTGCTTTAATGGTTCTGGTATCCTGTTAATCACAGCTGATTTTTCAGCCCCAGTTAACCAAAACCACAGAATCTTCACAATCAAAACAGCAACGGCCCTGATAAGAGTCTTAAATTTTCCCTCTGAAATTTCACAAGCCAGACCTCCATCTTCTGCAATGTTCTCAACATTATCTTCCAAGCTCCTACAGAACATTCCACAGAGCTCTTAACACTGAATGGATTGTGCTATGCGATGGTGGCGCATACCTGTAATCCCAGCATTTGGGAGGCAGAGGCAGGCAGATTTCTGAGTTCAAGGCCAGCCTGGTCTACAGAGTCAGTTCCAGGACAGCCAGGGCTACACAGAGAAACCCTGTCTCAAAAAAACAAAAACAAAACCCAAAACAAAACAAAACAAAACAAAAACCAAGCAACAACAACAAAAAAAAACAAACAAATCACTGAATGGATCATCTAGCTCAAAGTTCCAAAGTCCTTCCACAGTCCTCCCCCAAACATGGTCAGGTTGTTACAGGACTACTCCACTATGCTGGTACCAGTTTGTCTTAATCAGGGTTTCTATTCCTGCACAAACATCATGACCAAGAAGCAAGTTGGGGAGGAAAGGGTTTATTCAGCTTACACTTCCATGCTGCTGTTCATCACTAAAGGAAGTCAGGACTGGAACTCAAGCAGGTCAGGAAACAGGAGCTGATGCAGAGGCCATGGAGGGATGTTCCTTACTGGCTTGCTTCCCCTGGCTTGTTCAGCCTGCTCTCTTAGAACCCAAGAATACCAGCCCAGGGATGGTACCACCCACAAGCGGCCCTCTCCCCCAACCCCTGATCACTAATTGAGAAAATGCCCCACTGTTGGATCTCATGGAGGCACTTCCCCAACTGAAGCTCCTTTCTCTGTGATAACTCCAGCCTGTGTCAAGTTGACACACAAAACCAGCCAGTACAGTTTTGTTGTTTTGTTTCAAACAGGATTTCTTTATGTAGCTCTGGCTGTCCTGGAACTCACTTTGTAGACCAGGGCTGGCCTCGAACTTACAGAGAGCCACCTGCTTCTGTGTGTGTGTGTTTTTTTTTTTTTTTAATTCTTTTTTTGTTTTGGTTTGGTTTTTTTGTTTTTTGTTTTTCCGAGACAGGGTTTCTCTGTGTAGTCCTGGCTCTGTCCTGGAACTCACTCTGTAGGCTAGGCTGGCCTCAGAAATCTGCCTGACTCTGCCTCCCGAGTGCTGGGATTACAGACATGCACCACCACGCCCGGCTCACCTGCTTCTGTCTTAAAGTTCTGGGATTAAAGGTGTACACCACCACCTGGCCTCCTTTTTTCTTCCTACCACTAAGAGTCATAGGTTTGACTCTTTCTCACCCTGTGGCCTTTTATGATGTGACCTCCTCCTTTCTGGTGCTAGTTTGCAAGCTGGCCTGTTGTGATGTCCTCAAGTAAGGGCCTTTTTACTGGCTAAAGGCTTCCTGGAGAGGCTGTTTCTCCAGTGGCCTGCCTAGGTCTTCACTGTCTGATTCACTTTGGTTGTAGAGTTTTGCTTCCCACAGAACAGCTCAATGGCCTGTCCTTTCCTGGCCCAGTGAGCCGCTTTCCTCCCCAGACGAGCTCCCCTCTCTATTCCGGATCACTGTCTACAGAACGCTCTCGTGCCCACACGGCAAGGCACACGCTGCTCGCTGCTCGCTTACTGTTGTTACATCACCTTCATTAGAGCTGTTTTTGCCTCTTCATTAAATTAAATTCCAGGAAGCAGTGCTAATGACCGCACTAACGAGTCACGGGAGAGGCAGCCCCAGCCCTGGACAGCGTAGAAAGGAGGGCAGGGCAACAACCTGAGCAAAGCAGAGGCTCCTGGGAAATGGCTGATTACCAGTTCCCAGGCCCTCCGAGGACCCTGGGCTTCCCGTGAGAGGCAGCCTTGTGAGGCTGTACGTCCATCGGGCAGGCACAGCGAAAGACTGGGCTGTGAACACCTTAAGGACTAAGAGAAAGGATCTCAGTTCTTGGGCGGAAAGCCCTGAGTGCCCTCTGGTTCTCTCGCAAGTTCTAGGGCCGTTCCTCCTATTTTTCTGGGACGTGCCGCTGAACACCTTAACGTGTTGGATTTACAAGGATAGCCATTTTTGGCACAGGTTCCTAGTTTGGAGATGCTAGGTGTTCTTCCTTCTTAGTGACATCTCTCCCATTGACACCTTTACTCATCTCTCAAGTCCCCAGCCAGGCTCTCTTCCGGCCCAGGAACAGCCAGCTCCCTCCTATCCCAATACCTTTGCATTTGCCACTGGCTGAGCCGGTCTCGCTCCTCTTGTCACAGAATGGATCCCTTTCCATGGTACACGGTTGGTTCCTTTCCTCAAGCATAGATCTCCCTGCAAAGCTTGTGCTACCCTCAGCTCCCTGTTTACCTGTCCAGTATATGCTCCTGAAGGTGGGGTCCCCCTGCCTTTCCTGCCCCAGGGTTCTCAGCCCCCTCAGAGGGTGCTTAGTTCTTGAGCAGATGAGCTGGTCCTGGGGGCGGAGGGTGGGAGGAAGGGAGGGAGTGGAAACTTTTCTAATCCAGAAACTTCTGGGCAGAGTTCTGGGTCTTCAGTTCTCTAAGCTGAAGTTAGTTCATTATTTGTAAAGAGATGATCAAGAAGGGGAAATTTAGGGTCTAGGCTCCCCAGGCTTGGTCGTTCCTTTTGGGAGAAAAGTACCCTGGCAGGGGCTGGGAAGACAGGGGATGATAACTCACTGCAATCTCAGAACCTCTGCTAGGCCAAGAAGCTCAAAGGGGGAAGTTCAGGGGATAGATCAGGAGGTGGAGCTTGGTAAGGGTAGGGGAAGGGGGGGTGCAGCACTGTGTGTGTGTGTGTGTGTGTGTGTGTGTGTGTGTACAGACAGGACAGGAATTCCGGCCACTGAGGTTCTCAAGCAGAAGACATCGCCAAGGCCTGGTCTCCAAGGTAGTGATTTTGATGGTCACAGGTCTTTGGTGACTCCCTGTCACCTAATTGCCATGGTGGAGTGGGGGTATTCAGGATCTTGGACTCTAGACCTCCCTGAGGTCCAGGGCAGCAGACACACCCATTCTGAAACTGCCTTTGGGGAAGTGCTAGTGGCTTCCTCTTCCTGGCGCCTGTAGGCTTGAGTGTCACAGCCCACTGAAGGGGGTCTCTGTTCCTCACCCTTGTCAGGACTGTGGCTTGACAGGAACTCAGGACAAGCTGGACACGCTCTGTGGCCTGTGGTGAGCCACAAGGCTGCTCTGGCTCCGGGGGTGAGACAGCAGTTCCCTAAGCGCTGACCATCTGGGGGCCTCGTGCTCCCACTGCTGGACCCGGGCTCCCCTCTTTTATGATCAAGTCTAGGGGGTGCTGGCCTCACTGAGACAGGGATATTCGGGTTTCCTCTGATGCTCAAGACTGTTACGCTCCCCTCGGCCTGCAGTGTGATCTCCTCCGAGGCATTCCTGGATTCCTCTCCTGGCCTCACTGCGACTGGACAGAGAGAGGCACATTCATCCTGGCCCCCAGCTGATCCAGTTATAAACAAGCAGTTTCTCCTCTTTGAACCCTCAGTTTCCCCCATTTTTCCTTTACATATGTGGTTTCTTCTTCTTTTCTTTCTTCACCCTTAAAATGTTTTCAGTTTTAATTTTTTTAGATTTGTCTATTTTAGTTCATGGGCATGAGTGCTTTGCCTGAGCGTACGTTTGGGTACCACCTATGTGCAGTGTCTGAGGAGGTCAGAAGAGGATGTAGGATCGCCTGGAACTGCAGTTAAGAGGGTTGTGAGCTACCATGTGGGTGCTGAGTACCGAGAACCAAAAGCAGCACATAGCCTTTTTTTTTTTTTTTTAGGGAGAGAGTTGAGACAGGGTTTTGGTTTGGCTGTGTAGCCCTGGTTGTCCTGGAACTCACTCTGCATAGACCTGGCATGCCTCAAACTCATAGAGTTCCGCCTGCCTCTGCCTCTGCTTCCTGCATGTTGGGCTCAAAGGCCTAGGCCACCACTGCCTGGTCCGCAGCCCTTGCTCCTAACTGGGGAGCCACCTCTGCAGCTCACCAGGCCTCGGTCTGCAATGCTCCCCTCACTGCTGTCCTGTGAGCATTCAGGAAAGTTCCCCGGACTTCCCAGGCAACTTTAGTTAGTTTTCTTTTCCTCGCATGCGCTGTCAAGGCACGCTTTTCTTATTGATGTAGGATAGATGTGTTAGCTGAGGGTGACCTTAAACTTCTGACACTCCAGCCTCCACTCTGCTTTGCTGGGATTCCAGGTGTGGGCACCACAGGTGACCTAGGGCAAACATTTTTATAGTGGTCTAAATTCATCTCTAAGATAGGGCTATCCCGAGGAGCATAGAGGCAATTTATTAACTTAGGTTGACTGTCCATATACAACCTGGAAACAGGAAGCTGGGTTGGTGAAATCCACCACCAGACTCACTCTAGCAAGATCAAGCTGAGGAAGGGACAGCGAAGGCCAGAGGCCTAGCGCACAGCCAGGAGACTAAGAACAGTTGGGGATGGCGGTGTGGTTAAAGGGCTAGAGGATGAAGCGGCAGAGTAAGGCAGGATACGGTGGCATTGTAGTGGCCCATTGCTAAAATCCCAGGGGTAGACCCCGCACACACAGTAGCTGGGCGCAGGAGGATTGCCACAGGCTTAAGGTAAGCCTGATTTATTAGTAGTAGTAGTATTTCAATTTTTAAAATTTTTTGCTTTTTGGTTTTTGAAGACCAGGGTTTCTCTGCGTAGCTCTGGCTGTCCTGGAACTGACTCTGTACACCAGGCTGGCCTCGAACTCAGAAATCTGCCTGCCTCTGCCTCCAAAATGCTGGGATTAAAGGTGTGCGCCACCAGCATATTTTGATGATGATGATGATGTTATTTCTCTGCCAGTGAAATGAGCCAAGTCAAGCTGAAGTAGAGTATCTAAAGGCAGTGTATTGGAAACCCACTCTCAGGTTCACTGGTCCCAAGTAGCCATGGGGAGGGAGACAGAGGGAAGGAAGGAGAGAAAATGCACGGGGAAGGGAAGAGACTAAAATGACTAGATTATATAGAAAAGGGCTTCCCCTGGGCTGGAAAGTTCAGAGCAGAGGGTGTGGCATGGCCTGTAACAGGTAAGGAGTGAGGGATACTGGGAGAACCTGGAGGCCAGGGCCACATTGGTAGGTAAAATATGCATCTCAGCTGTTTGTACAGGGTCTAAATCCCAACAATTATATTATATTATTGGTATTATTATTACCATCATCATGAGACAGGGTTTCTCTGTGTAACAGTCTATATCATCATCATCATCATCATTATTATTATTATTATTTTGAAACAGGGTTTTTCTGTGTAACAGCCCTGGCTGTTCTGGAACTTACTATGTAGACCAGGCTGGCCTAAAACTCAGAGATCTGCCTGCCTCTGCCTCTGCCTCCTCAGTGCTGGGACTGAAGGCGTGTACTGCCATCCAAGTCAGCCTGATTAACATAGAGAATTTGAAGTTGTCCTTTGAGTGGGGACAGCCGCTATAGAGTCTTATATAAAACTTACTACTTTGGGGGCTGGAGAGATGGCTCAGCGATTAAGAGCACTAACTACTCTTCCAAAGGTCCTGAGTTCAAATCCCAGCTCCCACATGGTGGCTCACAACCATCGATAAAGAGATCTGACACTCTCTTCTGGTGTGTCTGAAGACAGCTATAGTGTACTTAGATATAATAATAAATGAATCTTTTAAAAAAAATCACTAACAGTTTACCCACATTGAAGTGTTCTGTGTGCTGCACACACACACACACACACACACACACACCCTGAATATTTCACCTATGTCTTTCATTGGTCCTGTGCATTGAGTATAGACCCACTTTGCAGGTCAGGAGGCCAGGATGGATGTAGAAGCCATCCAAAGTAAGACACAGTCAGCAAGCATTCCAGAGTCCTTTCAGGAATCAACTGCTCTACCTCTAGCAAAGTTTGTTTGAGACGGAGCCTCTCTGTGTATCCCTGGCTGACCTGGAATTCTTTTTTTTTTTTTTTTAGATCAGGCTGGCCTTGAACTCACAGAGATCCATCTGCCTCTGCCTCCTGAGGTGCTCCACATTCTAGTGAAGTTTTAAACCAGTGTTTTTGCAAGATTTTATCCTCGGGGAGCCAGAGGAGGCTTCTAAAACGGAAGTGACGTGCTTCCCTTCAGTCTCCCTAACAGTGGCATATTTGATGGGTATGAAGGGCTAGCTCTGGCTAGTGGGAGGGACCATGAAGTGACTGCCCAGGAACGGATACCAGTAGGGCAGAATATACTCAGCTCTGGGCACCATGGGTTTGAGAGAGTCTGAGGTATTTGGAGAGGCTAAACCTAAGACTGACAGTGAGAAAGAAATCAGATGAGATAACCATGCGAATAGTTCTGAAGGGATGGGGACAGAACGGAGGGCAGGACTGGAGTGGCAGGGGCCTGGCCCTGGGAACTCACATGGAAATGAAGAAAGAGCAGCCAAAGCCTTGGAAGTAGGAGTTGCCAGACTCCCTAGGAAGAATATGGCACTCACTGGGAGGGAAGGGCTGGCTGCTTGCTGAGCAGGGTGTAAGAGCTACAGGATCACGCTCAGGCCTGGGAAGGCAATGTCTTCTTGCTCTCCCTCCACTGACTGGGGTCTGTATGCTGCCCACCTCCCTAGAGTGGGGCCTCCAAGGGGCTGACAGGTTCGCTTGTTGCCTGGCAACTGAAAGAGCTGTTGGCTGTTGCTAGGAGCAAACTCGGGAGGCCAGAGGAGCAAAGCTCTGAAGCACAGGGCGGGGCAGAGGGGGAAGGGGCTGGCTGGAAGAGGGATTTATCTGTCATCTGTGTGCCCTAGACTGTGCTCATATTCACGGTGTGTTCTGTGAATCTGTCGTGTCGGAGGTAAGTCCTACAGGTGGATAGATATATAGAACATATCACTGTCTTTTTTTTTTTTTTTTTTTTTCCTGAGACAGGGTTTCTCTGTGTAGCCCTGGCTGTCCTGGAACTCACTCTGTAGACCAAGCTGGCCTCGAACTCAGAAATCCGCCTGCCTCTGCCTCCCAGAGTGCTGGGATTACAGGCGTGTGCCACCACCGCCCGGCCATATCACTGTCCATAGGTTGCCGTATATGTTCTTATCCTATTTATTGCGTGCCTAGGGCAGGGCCTACTTAAGCTTCAGGTAGGTTCCCTGAGGGAACCATTGGATGATTGCAGGCTAATGACTCCTCAACAGGGAAGACATTCTGATGACTGTGATGCACAGACACTCCAGAGTGAGCAAGCAAGTTGAAGGGCAAAAGCTGGAACATGCTCTTTGTCCAGGCAGTGCTGTGCCAACGGGAGGCGGTGACCAACTCTTAATGGCAATGTCCCTCTCTGGCTTTAGTCTGGGGCCACTCAGAACACCTTACACACTTCAATCATCTAATCAAAGTTGGCGGGGAGGTCATAGACCCCTCTTAAAAGGCAGATGACAAAGATTTGAACTGGCTCCACTTCCACCTTTGCCCAGGCACAGGATCACAGCCACTACCCAGAAGAGACACCGGACTGAAGAAGCCTCTAGAAGCTGACACAGGATGGAAGGAACAGATTATAAGATCACAGCAACGTTTGTTTCCTTCGGTCCAATGGCAACTTTCTCTTGTCTGTCACTCCTGCTAGAGTCCAGTTTCGTTGGTCTCTGGTTGAAGCCCCCGACTGCTGCCTGCAGGAGAATGTTTCCCAACCTATGGGGCAAAAGGACAACATTTACATGACAGATGATTGTCCACGCAGAGGTGTAAAGGCAGCAGTGAACTCTTTTTGTTTTTGATGTGGTGCAACCTAGAGACAGGAATTGGGCGGCGGGGGGGTGGTGGTGGTGGTGGTGGGGGGACTGCTTTAAAGAAAATCGAGGTCCAGAAAGACATCATGTGTGCTCGCTCCGCAGAGTTTAGTAGATCTCCAAATAAGTTTATAGGTTCGCTTTCAGCCAAGTGAAGAAGACACCTCCTCCATCTTACTCTCATAATTTACAAATCCTCAGTCCTGGTTTCTATTTGGCCTGTGGCGAGGGCAGGTAGTCCTGACCCTTGGGCTACTAGATCAACTGGTCCTACAGACCAGAAACAGAGCCCCAGGCTCTCAGCATCCAATCGGAGACCAGCTCCTCCTGGAGCCCGCCCAGAGGCCTAAGCCAGTGTTAGCTCTACCCTTGGTGTCTTCCCTCGTTGCGGCCCCGCTCTCAGCTTGCGCCCAAGCCTGGACTGAGCCTAACTTCTCCCTTGGCTCCGCCCTCCAACCAATCACCATCCCCAGATTTCCTTTGGCCCCTCCCCCAGACCCGCCCCGGTCCAGTCGCGGGCTTGGTTCGCCCGGGCCCCACCCCTGGCCCGCCCCGCCGTCGGTGCGCGGCGGCCGGGAAGGCGCCTCCCGCAGTCGCTCGGAACTGCGGACCTGAGAGCTTCCCGCAGAGGGCCGGCGGTGGGAGCGGAGTGGGTCGGGCGGGGCCGAGCCGGGCCGTGGGCCGTGTGGGGGCCAGGCCGGGCCGGCGGACGGCAGGATGGGCTGCACCGTGAGCGCCGAGGACAAGGCGGCAGCCGAGCGCTCTAAGATGATCGACAAGAACCTGCGGGAGGACGGCGAGAAGGCGGCGCGGGAGGTGAAGTTGCTTCTGTTAGGTGAGGCAGCGCCCGGTTCTGGGACCCTTGACTCTTGTACGCTAATCCCCAGACAAGGACCTGAAGCTACTCAGCCTGGCCTTGGACCCTACATGCGCTTAAAACCCCTAGGACCACCCTTTTAAGACTCGAAACTCAGGATTGGTCTATATTTATAATCCTAGTACAGACTCTAGTTCAGACCCTTAACTCATCCTGGATCCTACACACCAAACCTTGCATGACTATCCAGTCTCAAAAGAACTCAGCCCTGCCTTGTGTTTCCACACTTTCCTAGGCTCCACTTAAACCCTCAGCACCCTGCCTGCCGGCTCCCACCTTCAAGCCCCACCTGTTCTATTTCTATTGGCATGAGTGTTCCTGGGGACCCTTGTCACCTTGTCAAGCCGCAACCCACTCCCTCTTTTCCTTATTCTGGGATCTGTATTCTCCCTCTGTGCACTCTGACCCCTTAAGAACCTCTTTAAGAGGGAAACTGACTGCTCTCAAGTTCTCTGTAGCAGGACCTCCCCCCCCCCCCAGGGCCTCTGTTCCAGGTCACCAGATCTCTCTCCCTCTCTCTCTCTCTCTCTCTCTCTCTCTCTCTCTCTCTGCAAGTATCAACCCCCAAATCATCTGCCCCTCTTTTAAAGTCTTTTCTCACACTGTCATTCCCTTGATTCTGCACCCTCCGGCTCCAGGTGGGCCCTGATACGAGGAGGGGAACTAGGGGTGGGCCTCTGCTGAGCTGGGCAGACTCTCTCCAAGAGGTTGGACTGAAGCTCTGATCGTCACACTGGGGAACAGGGGCCAGGCCTCAGGCGTCTGTGGGAAGTTCTGTTCCCTGGGAATGCGTTCCCAAGGTTCCAAGGCTTGTCTGGGTCAGGGCCAGGGGAGTCTGGGCAATCGGAGGGAACATGGAGGAGTTAGGGTTGTTGCCACTTCCAAGGCCAAGGAAGATGGTGGCTGCTGGGATGGGGGGAAGTGGAAGTGGTGAGCCAACCGACATATTGCTGCCCTTGTGTGCCTGTCGAGATATGCTGACGGGCGCTGAGGTCCTCATGCTCAGGCCTGAAACGCCTGGGATATGGCCTAGGATAATACTGAGTAGACCTGTTGGTTCCGCAAAGGGATACTGTGATGGGGGGGGGCAAGCTGAATGAGGGGGTAGTAGGAGACCCGCTGCCTGTGGCCCCGTGTACTCTCGAGCATCCCAGCGAGGCTCTGGCAAAGGCAGTGGGCCTGATGCTTGTGTCCAGACTCCCACTGGTCGTCAGAGTGGTTCCCTGTGGAAGGCTGACTTGAGAAGACCAGGTGGTCTGGATTGCGGGGAGCAAGGCCCTAGCAGTAGCAGAAGCCGCGCAGCAGCTAATCTGCTGGGTAGTATGTGGGGGGGTGTGGCCCCTCAGCCCTAGGGCCGCCTCGGGGCCTGCATGCTGTGGAAAGCCTGGCTTTTTATTTATTTATTTTTTGGCTAGGCCTGTGGCCGAGAAACAACATGTATGTCCTTATGGTTCCATCTGTTGACTGTCCCGGCGGACCCGGCCTGGGGGCACAGCCCCGGAGGTTTCAAAATGGCATCCGCTCCGCTGCTGCCTCGGGGAGGAAGAGAAGGGGCGGGAAGGGGCGGCGGCCCAGCCTCCTGGGCTGCTTTGCGTTGGGCGCTTGCCTCTTCCTGTCTCTGCTGCGAGTGCGGCAAGCAGTGAGTGGGTGTCGACGCGGCGGCGGAATGTCCGTTGCTGCTGGGCCTAGGGAGGGCACTTCCGGGACCGCTACCTCCCCGTGCCCAGCCCGGAGCCCCTTACCAGCCCCTCCCAGGTTTATTGCAGTTATTGTGGTGGCCAAGGAGCTGTGGATCTGGACCAGAGAGCCGGGGGGAAGGGGGTTGCACAGGACTCCCGGCCTGTTCTGTAACAGACGGTTTCCTCTGTGCTAACAGACTTGGGCCAGGCTAGGTGGGACCTGGTATCCAGGCTGGCGGTGACACAGGACCTGGCTTAGCCCTTTCTTACGGACCAGTCTATCCCAGGATCCTGTCCCTCTGGCCTTTCCTTCCTCTAAAATGGAATTCCTGGCTTGTGTCGCAGGAGTACCCACAGTGAGACTAAGACCCTGCAAAGGGTGTGCAGCCAAGGCCTGGGAGATCTGCCTGAAATGGACAGCCCAGGCTGCATGGCCAGTGTGTCCTTGCTACCTGGGAAGGGGTCTTGAGCTACTCAACTCCCCATGAATGAGTAAGGTGACAGTGGGACCCCAGCTGTAGCAGGTTAGGAATTCTGGGCACCAGTTCTACATAGTCCGAGACTGTCCAGGCAACGGGGACTTAAGCTGGGAAAGTGCCAATCTTCCCTTCCAGCCAGAACCACGCCTGCTGCCCCACCCGCACACTGTCTCCCTACTTACCCTGTATCCCTGCCAGAAGGCGGGCACAGTCACTGTCACCAGGGCAGGGGCAGATGTGGTACACACTAGCAAGATAGTTTCCCTAGCAGCTTGGTCAGGCAAGTAGAGAAGTTGATACCAGTCTCACTGCAGGGGAACCCCCTAGACACCCTCCCTTACCCCCCAGTTTAACCAGACTGACTAGCTAGGCCCAGATAGATTGGGCGGAGAAGCTCTGGTGTCAGCCTGAACTGGACACACCAGGAGAAGCAGTGTTCACTGTGGACTCCACGAAATCTCAGAGTATACCTTAGTCTGTCTCGCTGCCGGACTTTGTATCTTCCCTAAATTGTTCCTTAACATTCCATTCACGGATCTTCTCCCAGAATCTTTCCTGAGGCCCCACGGAGGCTAATGTGACCTCTCTGCTCCCCGGGTTCCTGCTTTCCCACTAGAACATGTTTTTGGCCCTTGAGACAAGGCAGAGCGGTGTCTGTTTCATCTGTGTGCCGAGTGAAGGCTGTACTGGTGAACTTGGGTTGGGGGATGAGCGGGTAGAGGTCACAGTTTGGCACACCGTGTGAGCAGGTGAAGAGTGCTCTTTGGAAGACCGATGACCAAGACTGAAAGGATGCTGAGAGAGAAGGAAGCTTTTGGGTCCTTCTTGGCCATCATAGGCTGTGCAGGTGCCTACCCTGCAGCCTGTTGTGGCAGGGCACAGCACACAGTAGGGACTGTACGTGTGAGTGGCTCTACAGACTCAGTTCCCCTCTGTTTGGGGACGGCTGCAGAGCCCCAGGCTGCAGAGCCCCAGCCAATGACCGGTTAAGCAGCTGAGAGCTCTGGAGCTCAGCCTGGAGCAGTTCTGCAGGACTCCAGGCGTATTAGTCAGAGCCAGGCTTTGTAGATTTACAGAAGCAGGGAGTTTTGTAGCCTGTGTCCTATCTTACTAGCAAAAGGCAGGTGTGCGGCACCGGTGCATACTAAGTATGTGTGGGGAACCTGAAGCTCCTACACACATCTTGGAGCAGGCCACATCTTTTGGGGGTGGGAGAGAATGTAACAGGAATGAGAGAACAAAAGGGTAATCCTGGGACTGCCAACTGAGAGACAGATGGGAGGGCTAGCCTGGGAAACTGGCCCTCTAGGCACTGGGGGCAGAGAGACCCAGTTTACTAAGGGCACTGAGACAGGAGATGTCGCCTAGATTCCCAAGACTCCTAGCATGAGGCTGGAGGCTCTCCTGATTGGACCCCGGGGAGGTCATGTAGACACGTTAGAATCCTGAGGCTGGAGAGATGACTCCACGCTTAAGAGCATTGACTGCTCTTCCAGAGGACCTGAGTTCAATTCCCAGCAACCACATGGCGGCTCATATCTGTCTGTAACTCCAGTTTGAGAGGATCTGACATCTTCACACAGACATGCAGGCAAAAACCAGTGCACATTTTAAAAAGTTAGAGCTCTGGTTCCAGCTTCTGCCTCCTTTAGAAATCTGCTGCAGGTGAAGCCCTTCAGGAGAGAGCTGCCTTTCCTGTATAATTCAGGGGACCATGGGCGTAGTTTACCAGATCCAGGAGGTAAACAAATAAGAACCAGATGAGGGACCCTCTGCTATCACTGACAGAGCTGCCTGGGTATGTACATTATGGGGACCCTCTGGGGACTCCCCTCCCTGCCCTCCCTGCCCTGAGGAAGCTCACTGAAAGTGGGGGCCAAGACTTGTAAAGAACATAGTAACTAACGTTTCCAGGGACTTAAGGCCTAATCTCTGGGGACGGAGCCTTGGGGGTGTGGCCCGGCTCTGCGAGCCAGGTGGGCTGGTACAGAGGCAGCCTCCCTTCCCTAACCCACTTCTCCCCTGCTGGAGCTCATTAGCACTTGAATGGGGGGCTGGTTGGCTTGGGCCTCAAAGTCTCTTCCCACCCCTCCCCCAGGCTGGGCCAGGCTTTGTCTGCCCAGGCGGGCTTGGATGAGCTCCCACGCTAGGGAGGGAGTGGGGGGGTCCGAGCCGTTTCTAACCTCCTCTGTCTGCCTCTCAGCCCTGCCCAGGACTCCAGAGCTGGTACCGAAAATATAAAAAAGCTATACACTGACCTGGGAAGGCAGGCGTAGGAGCCGGTGGAGACTAGGTGTTTTAAGGGGTATTCCTGACCTGGGGAATCAGGACCGCTCAACCATGGGCATCCCTGGTGGGGGGTGGGGGATGGAGGTTAGGGCTTTGAACAGCATCTAACAGGTGGTCAGTACTGGGACTGAGCTGTTGCTGTGGCTGGAGGGTGACAGTCCAGCCAGCTGAGGGACACAGGCTTCCACACAAGGCCTCGGGCAGCATCAAGCCATCCACTGTTGTCAAGTCGGCCTGAGCTGGCAGGGTTGGCCCTAGGATCTGAGAGGAAAGGTGAACATTTAGTTTTTGTTCACCAAAGTGGCAGCCAGGGGCTAGGGCTGTGGCTGCCATGATCTGTCGCAGCGAGGTCTCCAGGCCTCTTTAGCAGCCGGATAGTGGATGGGGCACTTGGACCACCAGGAAGCACGCTGGCCCTGTAGGTCCCACCCTCAGGCCTCTGCCCCCACTGCATCTCTCAGACTGTTTCTGAAAGTTCCTGGTTCACTTGGCAGGAAACAACTTTGTTTACCCAAGAAGCTTTTAGCTACCAAGGGACCAGGGCACCCATCACTGCCACCAGCAGAGGATGGCAGGGGTGGCCCGGAGTGCCGCTGCCACAGCTCACCTTGCTGAGACAGGAGGAGCAGGCGGGAGGGATGGGGTACAGGCCTGGCAGCCCTCCCAGCCCCCAGGGTCCGTCTGGGGATCCGGTAAGAGAGTCAGGAGTCCGTAGGTTGTTCCAGGCCACACAGCCTAGATCGTATCTAAGTTTGTTCTTCAGGGTGCCCTGGTGTGAGCAGGATTGAACCCTTTAGTGTGCCTTGTATCTGATGCTCTCAGGAAGCCCCTGCCTCTGCTACAGGTGCAGGGTGGGGCCTCCACTGTCTGGCCACACCCTGTCTTTTGCCTAGAGCTCTTGTTCTTACTAAACCCAACCCCACCCTCACCTTGTGGGTGCTTCTCAGGCCTGAAGCTTGGTGGTTTGGGAAGGATAATCTCCCAGGGCTGAGCCCTGTCTGCTGGGCTACCTTTTAGGGTTGGCTCTCAGAATTCTCATACAAGGCCCTGATGGGGTGCCAGGCCAGTTTGAGGTGGTGTCTTTGAGCCTTGGAGGATGCTGTTCCCGACCCAACTGCTTCAGAGTGTGCCTACCCTGCCTAGGCAGGAGCGGGGACAGCCGTGTAGTTGGGCCTCTTAGGGAAATGGTGTCCACATCTGAGAATAAGGAGGAAGCAGCTGGGGGGTGGGAGGGAGGAGCCCAAAAGGGGAAGAGGACAGAGGGCTGCCTGGTGCTAGCGCAGAAGGGTCCTGACCTGAGTCACCTAGGTCCCTGCCAGCCTGAAGGCCTAGAAGCTTCACCCCTGCCCAGGCCCGCCCGTGAGCTCCCACAGGCCTCCACACTCCAGCAGAGAGTCAGGGCCAGTCCAGGTGGTAGCCTCATCCTGTCCTAACGACTGCTGGGGCCAGGATGTCAGAGGCGGTGCTTCTGAGAAGGATTCTAAGCGCCTCCTTTGGCCACAGGAAGTGGTGGCTGGGAGAGGGACAGCAGTGGGAGGTCCAGCAGGAAGGCCAAAAGCTGCTCTTAGATTCCTGAGCGGCCATTGCCCTCCAAGCAGGAAGGCCGGCCACAGGCGGAATTGAATGCCTGGAAGCAGAGCGGCTGCCCTGTGTTAGCTCACTCTGGGTTTCCCCGGCCGGGGGTGGGGGGTGGTGAGGGGCCTTCAGCCCATCAGGACTTGCTGAACCTGGATACCGTCACTGCGCCTCAGTTTCCCTTCTCTTAAACAACAGCAGGTCCCTCTGTTGTTTAATCTTGTGAGGCCAGGAGAGGCCCTTTCCGCCAGTGGAGAGACGGAGGGCATGGAAGCAGAGATACCAGGCTAGGACTCGAGCTGCACCTCCCAGGCCACTGTAGCCCTTGGCGTCTGCCCTGCTGACAGGCCGATGCTGGTGCACCTGTTCTGGGTGCACGTATGCTCAGTGGGTGCTCGGGGATCTTGCCTGGAGGAGTCTTGTTTGTTTGTATGTTTGTTTTCTTAGTTTGCTCTTTCGAGACAGGGTTTCTCAGTGTATATAGCCCTGGCTGTCCTGGAACTCACTCTGTAGACCAGGCTGGAGTTCCTCCTGTCTCTGCTGGGATTAAAAGTGTGCACCACAGCCGGGCGGTGGTGGCGCACGCCTGTAATCTCAGCACTCTGGGAGGCAGAGGCAGGCAGATTTCTGAGTTCGAGGCCAGCCTGGTCTACAGAGTGAGTTCCAGGACAGCCAGGGGCTACACAGAGAAACCCTGTCTCAAAACAACAACAAAAAACAAACAAACAAAAAAAATGCACCACCACCTGGCACCTGGCACCTTGAGTCTTGAATCTTTTTATGCCCTGAAGGCTGAGACCCATGATTCTGTCTTAGCCTTTTTGCTGTTGTGACAGAAGCCTGCCTGCTGCCATGGCTTCTTCCCACATGTGGTTACTCTGGAATCACTCCCCACCTCTCCTCAGCTCTCCTTCCTTACAGCCATCATGTCGCACTCAGTAACTGAGCATCGTGTCTTCCCTGTTGTGCCTTTACCTCCCCTAACCTCCTGTCTGAGGGAAACAGACTGGACCTGAGGAATGCTGGGAGGTGCTGGTGGTCTCGGCTGGGAATCGGCCAGACGGGTGGAAGGAAAGGCAGGCTGTCCCACAAGGCTTGTCATGATTGTTAGCTCAGTGGTGGCCTCGGTGTAGACGGTGCTGTGTGCTTGCTGAATGTGGCTGCTGTGTGGGCTGTGTGGGAGCGAGGGCAGCAGACTCGGCTCGTGCTTCTTGACCCCCAGATCTCGTGTCTGTGGGGCTTTCCTTCCCGTGGGAGGTTCCAGGGGGTTCTGCTGTGATGTCAGAACAGGCGCCCTTGGCCAGGCCGCTGTGTAGAAAGCCTAGAGCAAGAGCATGTCCTCCTTATCGCCCGGGCCTGGATACAGAAGGGCCCTTTCCTTTGTGTGTGTGGTCGCAGGCTGTCCCTGCCTTTAGCCCTGGGACTTAACAAGGACTCGGACCACTGCAGGCTGGAGTTGGGCCCTAAGGCAGTTTGGAGTTCCTGAAAACCTTAGGAAAGCTGCTCTGGGCTGGCCTTGAGCTTGGCATCTTCCCACGAGGGGTACATTTCACAGATGGGCACACTGAGGCCCAGGCTACAGGCACCTCGCCTCTGGTCTGCCACCATAATTCAGGACAGGCAGCTATTTATTGTTCAGGCTCTTGAGAAAATATCTAAAGGAGTCTTTTTAAAAAGCTTTTAGGAAAAAGGGTGTGCCAATGGCCTGGGGCCTGTTCAGTGCTTTCTGGCGCTTTACTGCTGGTAAGACCTACAGCCTGAGGAGGCTTGGCATGGCTGATTTGTTGGGGCATCCGGCAGTCTTGGGTGGAAGTGTGGCAGGATCTTCCCCAGACCCCTCCTCCTGACATCTCCCTTTCCCACCGTGTGAGATCGTGCTGAACCTCCTTGGAGGGCTTAAGGGGGTCAAAGAACAGCACCTGGAGGAAGGAAGAGAGGCCTGGGGTGGGGCCTAGAGGGCCTTTGTCTGCCTGGGCCCTCCCCCCTCCTTTCTTCCCTCCTGTTTCCATTGTTCCCGTGTATTCAGACGCTGAAGCTGTCTGGGGGCTTCCCTGGGAGGAGGTTGTAACTGAGGGTCCTGGCACCTCCCCCAGCCACCCCTAGCTGGGAAGGCTGCTTTGCTGAAACAAAACATTCCCCATGCTGCCCAGCCCCCATCTCCTCTGCTTTGTCTCTGACTGCTGGGCTCCCCCTGGCGGTAGCTGAGCCTGAGACCCTGGGCTACAGGACAAGGAGGCGACAGACAGGATCCAGAATGGCACCCAGCAGGTCACCCAGCAGTGAGGGTGCGGCACCTTGCTAGTAGCTGGGATACCTGTGGGGTGGGCATCCCAGGACACAAACCCATCCCCACTGTGCCCCACTGGGATTGTGGCAGCGTGGGCGTGCCTGGTGCTGTGGCTTTGAGCTGGGCTGCTGCCCAAGCCTTCCCTGTGGTCCCAGCTGCTCCCGAGAATCTCTGCCCTCCAGGCTGCCACGTCAGCTGCCTCTCCTTAGCCCATGAATTCCACCGGAGCCCACCAGCTCAGGAGCTGCCTCGGGGAGGCCTTTTCCCAGCCTTCTGGGTTGTGGAGTCAGTGGACAGCACCGCTGGGAGGCCTCTGTGTAGAAGTCCCTGGTGTGTGTGGAAGAAAAGCTCAGAGCACAGTGCCGCTGGCAGAAGACAGCTCTCACCCCTGTCCCGGGTGGCACTACGGCTACACAAGGTGCCCTCCCCGCCCTGTATTGGCCTGTTACCCCTGTTCTTTCTCTGAGTCTTTCAAAGCTGTACTTGAAATGAGATAACTGGTACTCCACTCTGTGCTTGCTGATAGTGACCAGAGCAGCTGGCCATTGTGCACACTGTAGGAAGTGATGTTTGGAAACATCTGTACTCGTCCACCAATAGGAAAATAGTGGCAACTGACTTCCTTCTGGTAAGGGCCTATTAGCCAAGGCTTACCTTGCCCCAGCCTTCTGGGTGTTGGGATTATAGACGTGTTCCACCATGCCCACACACTATCTTCTTAAAAAATTTTTATTTAATATTCGGATAATTTTGTACAATTTTTTAATTATTACTTTTAAGTATGTGTGTGTTTACCTGCATGTATGTCTGTGTAGTACATGCTTGCCTGATACCTTAGAGGCCAGAAGAGGGCGTCAGCTCTCCTGCAGTTGTGGTTACAGATGGTTGTGAGCTGCCGTGCAAATGTGGGAGTTAACCCAGGATCCTCTGGGAGAGCGGCCAGGGCTCCTAACTGCTGAGCCAACTCCAGCCACAGTAACAACTTTTATCTGCACACTAGCCTTGGGAGGTGCATCGAGAGCAGCTTTGGTTCCAGTTCTCACCCCTCTCCTGTGAGAAGATGCATTGTTCCATTTCACAGATGAGGTACCAGAGACCCGAAAGGGTTGGAGCGAATGGAAATCTCAGGAAGGATCAGTGTGGGCAGCAGGGTTGGGCGAGACAGATCTAGATTCCCCCCACCCCACCCCCGACCCTGGGGAGGGAGAAAATCCAAAAGTAAAAGGTACACCAGCTGCCTGCTTGAAGACAGAGGCCAGAAGGGACAAGAGCAGGCCACAGGCTCCTTGCAGGCCAGACCTAAGCTTGAGGGAGGAGGTGGCAGGCCCAAGACCTAGATGAACATCGAGTGTTTGATCTTACAGGCCCAACTGTGGTGAGTCCTTTTAGGTCTTGCCAGGCAGTGAGGTGGTCCTGTCTTCCCCTCAGTCTGTCCCCTCCACAGGAGCTCCGTGCTGCATGTAGAAGAAGATGTTGCATGCAGAGGAGCCTCTGAGATCGCTGCCCTCCTGCAGTGGGCCCAGCAGCTGGACTCAGGACACAAGCTACAGAGGTGTATTTTGGTGGGAAGAGGTGTAGCCCAGTGGGAATGTCAAGGCCAACCCCAGGGACCCTCTGTGGTGGCCCCAGCTGGGGATGGAGCAGCTGGTGAGGACAAAAGGCTGACTTCTGCCTCTCTCTGTTCAGCTGGCTTCCCTGCTGGTGCCTCTGCATCAGACTGGGGATGTCCCTGAGGTAGGCACAGGGCTGGCAGGCAGGGAAGCTGGGTGAGTACAGACACACCCCAGCCCAGATGGTAGAAGTGATGTGCATAATGGAGAAAAGGCGGTGGGGGAGAGGGGGCGTCAGGATGATGTGTGGCCCCAGGGCTCCTGAAACACCAAGTCTGCAGCCTACCTGAGCGCCGAGACCTTCACCACACACCCTCCACTGGAGGTCCCACTTCAGACTTCCCCAGCTCTGTCCTGGTGTCTCTCTACTTCCTGCTTGGTTGCCAACCACACCCTTGTCCTGCCTCTCACTACTTCCTGCCCGAGTCACAGCAGCTGCAATGACAAAAGGACCTCCTTAAGTCCCAGGGATGGAAACCCCATTACCTTGCTTTGCCCATCTGTCAAGAGGCGGGCTGTTTGCAGTGACCCCTGCTAGGTAGAGAGCATGCTCTAACTCAGAAGCGGAGAGGCGTGAGAAAGGGAAACTGAGGCATTAGGGAAGTGTGGGAGCAGGCCTTCAGCTGGCTGAGTCAAGAAGGACGTGAATCTGGTTCCTGGCTTGGCGTACTCAGGTGTGGCCCTCTTGGTGTCTGCCAGTTTTGCTAGGGAAATCTAATGCAAAGCAAGTTCATGCCATCGTCCCTGGCACCGCTGGGCAGGGTCATGGGTAGCCCACAGTACCTCTGAAGAGAGTGGTCAAAGGATTAGATGCCCTCTTTACCCACAATGACCAGTAGAGAAACCAGTATTTCACATAGCCAGGAATTCCAAAGCCATGGAAGGGGACAACCTTCATTGAGGTTCCCTGGTCCCTGGACCTCTGCCGCCTCTACCCTTCCCACCCGTCCTGAGTCTGGTCAGTGGAATCTGTCCGACCCAAGTTCCATATCATTAACCTTTGTTCCCTGAATCAGGCCTCAGCCCTGGCTGAGACTGGTTCTTCCTCGGCTCCAAGATGAGTCCTCTTCCTTCTGCTCTGTGGAAGCAAGTAAGTTAGGGTAGACAGTGAGTGAGGCCTGTGGGCCTAGTACTCAGGGATAGGGTGCTGTGGGCAGGGTTTACCGACCTTCTGAACACCTCTGGCTTGTAGAAGGTAAAGGAGCCTCATTCCACTGCTGTGCACAGCCCCGTTTGGTGGATTGACCAGAGAGAACACTATCCCACAGAAACCTGCCCAAGCCTCAGGGTTTGTCCCATAATAGTTCTGCACCATCTTGGGAAGAGGGGCTTGGGACAGTCAGATACTCAGTAATTATAGGCACCTGCAGCATCCGTAAGGACTCAGACCTTTCCCTCAGACCCAGACCTACACATGCGAGGGTCACAGCTGCCTCAGTTTCCCCAATGAGATACGGCTGTGAGTAGCGGAAACTGAAACTTGATGAGGTCTGTCAGCTTAGCCTGTCTTTGCTAGTTGGGTGCCTGCTGCCTCTTGGGCACCTCAGAGACTGGGGCCAGAGAGCATAGCAACAAGTACAGCTGGGCCCAGGCACATCTTTAGGGGGGGATTGTGGAGAGCAAGGTGGAGACTCTCAGGTAGGACTAATTACAGTCCTGCATGTGCCTCCATGTTCTGAGAGATGGGGAGAGAACAGAACCTACCTCAGGTTTGCTGTGAAGATAAAAGTACCTAGTAAACCAGGCAGGAGTGACCTACACTTTTAATCCCAGCACTCAGGAGGCAGAGGCAGGTGGATCTCAGTGAGTACGAGGCTAGCCTGGTCTACAGAGTGAGTTCTAGGACTACACAAAGAAACCCTGTCTCAAACAACAACAGGCACCTAGTAAATGCAGTAGCATTCTACAGGTATGTTATGTGTGTGAACCCCCTGGGGTTCAGTTGGACCCCAGCACTACATAAAAAACTAGGCATGGCTTAGCTGGGAAGATGGCTCAGCAGTAAAAGGTGCTTCTTGCTCTTTCAGATGACCTGAGTTCAGTTCTCAGCACCCACAGCACGTGGCCTCTGTGGGTACCTGCATGCATGTGCATATAACTCCCCCGCCACACCACACACAAATATATACACATAATTAAAAATACACAAATAAAATTTTTTAAATTAAAAAAAAAAAAAAACGGGCTGGAGAGATGGCTCAGCGGTTAAGAGCACTGACTGTTCTTCCAAAGGTCCTGAGTTCAAATCCCAGCAACCACATGGTGGCTCACAACCATCCGTGATGGTGACACCCTCTTCTGGTGTGTCTGAAGACAGCTACAGTGTACTTAGATATAATAAATAAATAAATCTTTAAAAAAACAAAACAACAACAAAAAAACCCCAACCTGGACATAGGGGCTGGTGAGACAACAGCCCAGTCAGTGAAAGTCTTGCTACAAAGCTGGACAGCTTGAATTTGATCCCCGAGACCCACACGGTGGGAGGAAAGAACTAACTGCTGCGGGTGAATGCACATGCATTTATAAGTGTGCACATGCACTGACAAGCACACATTTTTTTCTTAATGTGAGTTCAATTCCCAACAACCACATGGTGGCTCACAACCGTCTGTAACGGGCTCTGACGCCCTCTTCTGGTGTATCTGAAGAGAGCAACAGTGTACTCACATAAATTCAATAAATAAATCTTTAAAAAAAATTTTTTGTTTTTCTTATAGAGGATCTAAATTTGGTTCCCAGCACTACTTCACAAGGGTTCAGGTTCAGTCCCGGTCCCACATAACGGCTCACAACCATCTAAGAAATCCAACAGCCTTTACTGTCTCTGTGGGTATCAGACACACATGTGATGTAGGCATAAAAGTTGTGTGTGTGTGTTTGCGTGTTTGCTTGCTTGCTTGCTTGCCTGCCTGTACGTGTATATGCACCATGCGTGTGGGTGCCCACAGAGGCTGCAAGAAGGCACCAAAGCCCCCAGAACTGTGTTTACACAGTGGTGATCCACCATATGGGTGCTGAGAACCAAACCGAGGTCCCCTGGAGGAGAACTACATGCTCTTTACTGCTGAGTCATCTCTTTAGCCCAAAATAAAATATTTTAGAACATGTAACAAAGGGCTAGGTGTAGTGGTGCATGCCTGCAAACCTAGCACTTGGGAGGCAGAGGTAGGTGTGTCTGTGAGTTTAAAGCCAGCCTGGTCTACATATTGAGTTCTAAGCCAACCAGGACTACATAGTAGCCCCTGCCTGAAAATTATAATAATGAAAAGAGTGGCCGTGTTGATGAACAATTGTAATTCCAGGTGGGAAGATCAGAAATTTAAGGTCATCTTTGACTTCATTGCAAGTTTGAAGCCCACCTGGTCTATGTGAAACCCTGGCATACAGTGGATGCTTGTCACAACTTTGCAGTCATTATTGATGGTTAATGCGTTAGCCCTGTTCTATGATCCTGATAGAAGGACAGAGTTCCCAAGTAAACCCATCCATAGTTCAGTCCTGTGAGCTGCCTGGAGAGGGCTGCCTGGGACACAGGGCAGCATTACCCAGGAAAGGAACAGGACAAGCAGGTAGCAAGAACCAGGCAGTAGGGCTGGAGAGATGACTCAGCCGTTGGAAGCGCTGACTGCTCTTCCAAAGGTCCTGAGTTCAATTCCCAGCAACCACATGGTGGCTCACCGCCATCTGTAATGCACTCTTCTGGTGTGTCTGAAGACAGCTACAGTGTATTCATATAAATAAAATAAATAAATCTTAAAAGAAAAAAAAAGAAGAAGAAGAAGAAGCAGGCAGTACTTGGAAGGTGCAGGCACGAAGCTGGTGAAGGGACAGGAGCAGACTAAATCTGGGCAGAGGCTGGGAAGGAGACTGGGGCCTCATCTTGGCATTGTGGTGCCATCTTGAATGCTGGCTGTATGATCCTGCTCCAAGAATGTACACTTCAGAACTTCAGTGCCCTCTGTAAAGTGAGACCAGAAAAGATATTTGTTTAATGGAGTTGCTGTGGCGAACACGGGAGAGACCAGCAAACCTCAGAACCAGTCATGGAGAAATGAGGGCAGGGGCTGTGCTCAGCGAGAAACGCTTGAGTCAGAACTTGTGTGCATGTGAGAGAGTGTAAGCTTCTATTTTCCATCTGTTTCGGACAGAGCTGGTCCAGAAAGCAGAGGGCTGGGGCTTGGGTCACGTCCAAAGGACAGGAATGTGACTCTGTGGCCCTTGTAGGTTGCTTAGCAGCTAAAAGAGCAGCAGGGTTTGGGAAAAGGAGGATTTCCTGCCCTTTTGCAATATGCAGGGTACCTTCCAGCCAGCCCTGCCTTGCTCTTGCACGGGGTGGCAAGCCTGTGTTTGTGAGGGTGGATAATGTGGACCTCAGTCTTTGGCAAACTCCCTGAATTCCTACAGGACAGAGGTGGGGGTGTGACAGGATCCCTGGCAGACAGTGGGGCTTAGGGAAGCAGAGGCTTAGGGAGCCTGCCAAGGAGCAGATGCTATAGGTTTCCTTAGCCACTGTGGCCCCTGGAAGCCACAGCTCTGTCTCACCGTGCTGCCGATGTGTGGAAGGTAGGAAGTCCCTTCCGAGCTAATGGCAGGCAGGTTGTTTGCATACGGAGCCCACTGGGCCCCACCTGATCATCTAACCCGCTCCCTTCCAGGTGCTGGAGAATCGGGGAAGAGCACCATCGTCAAACAGATGAAGTAAGTGGTGTGCACGAGTCACCAAAGTTTGATCATCCTCCTCCTCTGGGCCTGTACTGTCCCCTGCTTGGTGTCCTCTTGTCCCAGAGGGCCCCAGTACTTCTTATATCAATATGATTCTGAGGGCCAGAGTTGTTCCCCATCTTTGGAGCAGTCCCCAGCAGTTCCAAGGTAGCTGTGTGATTTGTGGACCATAATTCGTGGTCTCTGTTCATCAGGATCATCCATGAAGACGGCTACTCAGAGGAGGAGTGCCGGCAGTACCGTGCAGTTGTCTACAGCAACACCATCCAGTCCATCATGGCCATCGTCAAGGCCATGGGCAACCTGCAGATTGACTTTGCTGACCCCCAGCGTGCGGTGTGTGCACTTCCTCCACCCCCTCCCCTCTGCCTGTCTCCCAGAAGCCTTCAGGGCAAGTCTTGTCTGGGAGTACACCAACCTGGGCCCTGTTCTAGAATATCCCCTTCCCTCTAATGGTCGGCGAGGAGTCTGTCCCTCTGCCTGTCTGACTGTCCTCTGCCGGTCCCTCTGCCTGTCTGACTGCCCCGTTTCTGTGCTCAGGATGATGCCAGGCAGCTGTTTGCACTGTCCTGCGCCGCCGAGGAGCAAGGGATGCTTCCTGAAGACCTGTCCGGCGTCATCCGGAGGCTCTGGGCTGACCATGGTGTGCAAGCCTGCTTTGGCCGCTCACGGGAATACCAGCTCAATGACTCCGCCGCTTAGTGAGTACTTCGAGGGACCAGGCATGACAGGCAGTCCCAGGTCCTGAAGCTGATCAAGTTCATTACTGAAACTGATGACTGTCCACTGAGGCCTTGGGAGTGGGCTGGGCGGGAACACTGGGATAGCATGCTGTTGGAAGGCCTGGAGCAATGACAGCCTCGGTGGCTTTCAGGCAACTTTAGCCTTATCTGTCTTCACTCATGATCGTTCTGAAGAACATTTGCAGCCACCTGCTCTGTGCAAAGCGTCAGGGACACAGTGATGAGTGCAAAAGACAGGTCCTTAAGCAATGACAGCTGAAGGTGTCAGTAGGAAATCAAGAGTGGGAGGGGTCTGAGGCCAGGGCATGGCACATGCTAAACTCCAGACTGTCACTGAGGATACAGGAGTTCAAGCCTGCTGCTCCGAGCCCCACAGAGAAGGAAGAGGCTGTCTTTGAGGTGGCAGATGTGTGCACAAGCTGGAGCCTGGACTTTGCTTCTGATCTTTTCTGGATCCAAGCCAAGCCCAGGACTCAGCTGGAGTCACAGAGCGTCCCAGGGCTTTCAGAGGCACGACAGGCTTGGATCCTTTAGGCCAGAACACAATGCTGAATTCCCCTGCAGCCCAGCCAGGTGTCAGGACTGAGGCAGGGTGCTGAACGCCCCCTCCCTCCTGCCTCAGTTAGCCAGCCAGCCTCCAGCCCAGCCCAGCCCTCCAGGTCCCTGTTGCCATCGATCCTGGGCCTGCTCAGCAGGGCCAGATCTCACAAGAGTTAGGCTGATCTGCCTAATTAGGATTCCCAAGTCCTGCTCAGTCACGTGGCCAGGCTTCTGTCCTCTGCAGGCCTAACTTCCCTTGTGTCATCCCCACCCTCGGGGAGTTTTGGGATCACAGCCAAATCTCTAGAGGCCTCCGGGCTTTGGTGCTGCCCCACCCCTACATCACGACTCCATGGGCCTAGCCACCAGCTGAGCTTGTGGGTTACAGAGGCGGGGAGAGGGTGAACCCTGTCAAGTTAATAGTTGACAACCCAAACTACTTCACTGTCCCCAATACTCAGGGAGGGAGCTTCCTTCGTTTCCCTTTGTCTTTATTCCCCAAGTATTAAGTTCTTCCTATTGCACACCCGGCTCTGCTCTGGGAGTTGGGGTGGTCACCACAGGCCTGCTGCACCAGAGTGCTTTTTGCCTTCACAGGCTCAACTAAGTTAGGAGGGGTGTGGGGGGACACACTAAGCTTTACCACCGAGAGCAGAGGGTCCTAGGGTGACCCCACCTGTTGAGAAGAGAGAAACTGATGTGGAACTCACCTTGAGGCTTCCAGGGTAGGGGCTCTGTCCACTAGGGCTGGAGCATGGTACGCAGGTCACAGCAAGTGCGTCACGGTCCCCTGTGGCCCTTCCTGTTGTTCTGTTCTATCCCTGCTTCTCTGAGATCATTTCCCTTTGGCCTGGTTTGGCTGGCTGCTGGCCCCAGCACCCCTGCCCCAAGAACAAAAGACCAACAGAGGGCAGCCACTTCATGGCCTGGACCCCGCCTGAAGGCATAGCGGGGATACGAGGCAGACAGGGAGCTGGGCCCTGGACCCTGCCCGAGAGGCATTGATACTAATTAAAGGAGTGTGGGATGAAGAGCCCCAGGGATCTCTGCCAAGCAGGTGTCTGGGCTCCCACCTCAGCTCAAATTTTATTGAGTGTTAGGCAAAGGACCCACTGGGCCTGGCAGGCCCGGACTTGTTTGGTCCCCTATGAAGGGAGCACACCAGGTTGCTCTGCAGTGGGTACCTTAATTGCATCGATTTGCATCTTGATCTCTCCCTAAAGGACTAATTTCCCCCTCCCACTTTTTACCCGCAGTTCCAACATTCTGACTCCTCTTGGATGCTGGACTGCCAGGGTCACAGAGCTGTAACCTGCCACACACCCCCAGTCCCATTCTATAGATGGGACACAAGAGGACTGAGCCCATGTTTCTTAAAGAAGCAAGGAAGGCAGACACAGCAGTACACATCTGTAATCGCAGCGCTTGGGCTGAGGCAGGAGGATTATAGGTTTGAGACAAGATTGGACTACATAAACCAGACCTTGCCTAGAGTAGAGGGAAGGGAGACGAGAAGGAAGAAGCAGGGTTTTGTCTGTCCGAGGTCCAGGTCAGGAGGCTCCTTTTGGCTTCTCTGATCTCCTCCCTCCCTGCAGCTACCTGAACGACCTGGAGCGCATTGCACAGAGTGACTACATCCCTACGCAGCAGGATGTGCTGCGGACCCGAGTGAAGACCACAGGCATTGTTGAAACACACTTCACCTTCAAGGACTTACACTTCAAGTGAGTGTGTATGGATGGGGTGAAGGGCAATACTTGCTAGCTGCTGGGGTAGCCATTGGGCGTAATTCCCCAGTCCCGCTTGAGGGTCCTCAGGATCATCTTGGGAAGGATGTCACCTAGTTATCAGTAGTGACCTCCGACTAATGGCTTCTCCTGCCTGTCCCATGTGGCTCCAACCTGTCCCTCTGACCAGACTCAAAACCAGGATTGTGGTGAGGGGTGAATGATTCCATGATGGCGGCTGTCCCACCTTGGCCAGGTCTCTGTCCTGAACCTGCCTGCTTGTGAGGGGCAAGCATGCCTCCCCTGGCGTCTCTGCTCCCTGGGTTAAGTTGACCCGATGTCCACAGGATGTTTGATGTGGGCGGTCAGCGATCTGAGCGGAAGAAGTGGATCCACTGCTTTGAGGGTGTCACGGCCATCATCTTCTGTGTCGCCCTGAGCGCCTATGACTTGGTGCTGGCTGAGGATGAGGAGATGGTGAGAGGCAGCGAACTCTGGTGGCGGGGGCCGAGCCTGGTAGGCAGCGACTGGGGTCAGTACAGACTTCACATCCTTTTCCGTAGAACCGCATGCATGAGAGCATGAAGCTCTTTGACAGCATCTGCAACAACAAGTGGTTCACAGACACCTCCATCATCCTCTTCCTAAACAAGAAGGACCTGTTTGAAGAGAAGATCACGCAGAGCCCCCTGACCATCTGTTTCCCTGAGTACACAGGTGGGGCTCTTTGAAGACTATCTCATGGGAGGGGTTGTGGGCCATCCCAATATGCACTGGGGCTCTGGTGGCCCGTGGATGCCCCCATCTGGACAGAAGGAAAAACACAGGAGTGTATACCATGCCTACACAGTAAAGGCTTGTGACCACCCGTGGGCCTCTACCCTTGGGCATACGCACATGGGGAACATCCTTCATACACCACGCGCACTTACACATGAACACGTTACATACTCATCTGTCATGGACACAGACCTTTGCTGTACCTGCACATATGCAAGTCTTCCTTTGTCTCCCTTAGGGGCTAACAAGTACGACGAGGCAGCCAGCTACATCCAGAGCAAGTTTGAGGACCTGAATAAGCGCAAAGACACCAAGGAGATCTACACGCACTTCACGTGCGCCACCGACACCAAGAACGTGCAGTTTGTGTTTGATGCCGTCACTGACGTCATCATCAAGAACAACCTGAAGGACTGTGGCCTCTTCTGAGGGGCAATGGGCCTGGCAGGATGGTGAGTCGAGGGCCTCTCAAATATAGTGAGGCCACAGGGTCCAGAGGGGGCAGGGGCTGGGGACTGGGGGGGGGGGGAGGCTTTGGGAGTACTCAGCCTGGAGGAGAAAGCATCGGGCATGGTGATCAGGGACCAGAGGACAAGGGAGTAAAAAAGACCTGGACAGAACTAGAGGAGTGGTCAGTGTTCTTTGGAAGAAATTGTCTCCTCGCCACCATGGTCGACTAGCCTGGTCTAGATGCAGAAGGAGACCCAGCCAGCCCGCTGCTCCCTGACCAGTTTTACTCTTGTTCTTAGACCTCAGTCTCTCAGACCTGAGAATCCTAAGCTCAGGCCAGCCCCACTGGCCCTGGTGTCCATTCAATGACCGCAGTGTCACTGATATACACATCCTGTAACCCAGCAACAGAAGCTGGCCCCTGGGCACAGCTGTGTCCCTGGCAACAAGTAGGTGGGGGAGAAGAAAGTCATTGTTTAGAGAGGCAGGAAGAGCAGCATGTAACCCAGGCTGTGTCTGTCTGTCCTCCATCTCCAGGGCCACCGCCGACTCTGCTCCCCACTCCCCCTGAGGAAGATGGGGGCAAGAACACCATGCTCCTGCCTGTTCCCCAGCTGCTTCTCCCAACTTTTCTCTCTGTTCTCAGCTCCCCTGTCCCCTCCCTCTGCTCTAGACTTGGGGGAGAGGTTGCCACAGGCCTCCCTGTCTAAGACCCACCTCTGAGGTGCCGGGAGTAGCCGTGGCACCCCCTTCCTGGGTATCCGTTCGGGTTTTCTAACCGTTGTCTTGTTTTGGGGTGAGCGGGAGCGCATGCAGAGTTTCCCAAGGCCTGTCTGGAGGGGAAGCAGCTCCTCCAGCATAGACCCCTGGCTTTCTCCAACACCAGCCCTGACCCAAGTCCAAATGTTTACAGGGAGCCTCCTGCCTACCCCATTCTCTGCCGCTCGGAGGCCCCAAAGGAAAAAGCACAAGAAGCGTGAGAGATACCGCCATTCCTGAAGACAAAGCCCACCTGCTCATTCTCGTAGCTTTAAAAAAAAGAAAAAGAAAGGAAAGGGGAAAAAATGGAAAACTGCAAATCTAGAAAACATTTTAGAGAAACCTATTTAAAACTGTCAGGTCCTGACCAGCAGCCCCCATCCCAGCCCCCGCCCCCCCCCTTTCCAGTGATTCCGTGCCTTGAGTGTGTCTGCGTGTTTACACCCTTCCCTCTTTGGGCGGCCCCCTGCCCTGCCCTCCATGGAATTGGATTCCAAGGGCTGTTCCAGACAACTGCCAATGTCACTGAGGGCCCTGCCCTGAAGCTCTGGGCCCAGGCTCCATTAACCTAAATGTAGCTCCTTTGCGCTAATCTAGGAACCGCCGCTGCCTGTGAGGGCCAGGCCCCTCACACCCTCGCCCCGGGCCCGGCTCCTCCAGCCTTGAACACTTCCTTGCTTTTTTCACATGTTTTATGGAATTGTTCACATGATTTGAAATAATAAAATGTAGAAAGAAAACACCGAGAACTGCCGAGTGTTCTTTCCTCCCGGGACCAAACAAGAAGGTAGTTCACACCTCAGGTAAGCACCCGATGGACCGGACCAGCTTTCTAGGCAGAGTTCCTTCCCAGGGCTCTAAGCTTTAGCTTGCCCTCTGGACTAGTCAGCTGACATGTCTGAAGCCACGCAGCCTCCTAGTCCTAATTTTGCAAGTTTGCAGTCTAGGGCAGCCTTCAGATCTTGGGAGCTACTCTAGAGGATTCTCAAAGTTTGTAGCAGCAGAGATATTCAGCCAGTCTGTAATATAAGAGATAACGACTTTTGACTTACTAGCTCAGAAACCCAAACAGTTTAAAGAGCTAAAGTCACACAGATAAGTAGGCTGTGCTCCTTGGCTTAACAGACTCAGAAAGCTAGGAGTGGTGACATGTGCTTTTAATTCTAGCCTGCAGGAGGCTGAGGCAGGAGGTTGACTAAGAATTCCAGACCAGCCTGGGCAAAATATTGAAATTCAAAAAAAACTATGTCATGGGCTAGAGAGATGACTTAGTGGTTAAGTAAGTGGCTGCTCTTCAAGAGGACCTGAGTTCAATTCCTAGCAACCACATGGTGGCTCACAACCACCTGTAATGGGATCTGATGCCTTCTCCTGCTGTGTGTCTGAAGACAGCTACAGTGTACTCATATAAAAAATAAATCTTTAAAAAAGCAAAACAAAAAAGTTGGCTCCAAGACTCAGGAAACATTGTAAAATCAGGACAAAGAATATAAGAATTGCAGAAGGATAGAATGTTGTGGAGCACTAGGCTGGATGGGTAGGTCCACATCCATCCTGTCATGGAATGAGGAAGTGACACCTTTAACTGGTCACGAGTGAAGGAAGAGACTTTGTCTTCAACGGTAAGGTAGCCGTATTCTTGGAAACAACCCTGAGAAACTCAGTCATTTAAAAACCAAACTGAAGGTGGAAGGGGCCAGGTGGGAAGGAAAGGGGGGGTCTGTGGAGGAGCAAGAGAGTATTAGGTGTTAGTAGGATAAAAACGCATTTTATACATGCTGAAACGTTATAATGAAACCCATTCACATATGCTAATAATCATTTTGTAAAGAAAAAAATTGCCAGAATACCACGTCGCCAAACCAGAGGGTGGGGACAGGCTGTCAAGGCAGGGTTCATGGGGGTCTGTCATTGGCTGCATTGGAAGGTTGATGTGGAAAACAAAGCTAAGGGAAGTGCCGAGGACTGGGCGGAGCTCAGCGCTAAATGCCTGGGTTTTCTTCCTAGAACCAAACTGCAGGGGCAACCGCGGGCTGCGCCTGCTACCCGCAGGACTGGGAGAAAGCGGCCCCAACTGGGCGGAGCTCCGAGGCCTCTGCCGCCGGCCGCCAGGGGGCGCCACAGCCCGTCCTCTCCGTAGCGGCTGAGCTGGTCACGCAGGCTGACGTCACCGGGTCCCGTGGAGGACGCTTGACACAAAAGCAGCTTTGTGTGGCATTGGAGGCTCCGCGCCCATGGCCTGACAAAGCGGCTGGGTCCTGGGGCGGGCGGGGGTCGGCGCCGCGGAGGCGGGGGAGGGAGGGGTTGGACCCGGGACCTGGGACTTCACCTCCTTACACCTGTCAGTGGCCACAGGCCACCCGGCCTCTGATGCTGGCAGGAGATGAAAGGTTGTGGCGGCAAGGCGAAGTCGGAAGGAGTGCCTGCTTCCCTAGGCCTCTCCCCCGCCCCAGTTCCTCAGGCCATTCCGGCTACCTCTGCCACAGGGTACAACTGACAAGAACAGGATCCTGTGCCATCCCCAAATCCCTGTCTTTCTTTAGAGGCTCGGGCCTGAACCCCAGTGTGCGCAGGCGGGCTGGAGCTATTCCAGAGCCACCATACCCGCCCAGCAGGAAGCAAGCACCGGAGATGGTTCCTTCCTTCTGTCCTGAGGGGAACCCCGCACAGAGAGCCATTGAGGGACTGGCATTGTCTGCCTGATGCACCCGGTGCCTCCCTGCCAGGGTGGGCCATCTAGGGCTCTGTCCTGCATCCACTGGGTTCTCACTCGGCACTGGGTCTGGGTGTGGCTCTGGCAAGCAGGGCTCACCCTGGTACAGACAGTTAGGCCCCACCTGCCTTTGGCTCTTCTACTGCAGCTCTGATTTGGAGGGCATAAGGCTCCATTGTCCCAGGACTGGTGGGGGCGGCTTCTCAATTCAGCCTTTCTTTGGCTGATGGGAAATTCCCAGCCATGCTTGGGGGGCAAAGGGGAGGCAAGAAGGACCTCCCAGGTACCAAGAATCCTAACTGGAGGTACCCAGTGAGGTAGACATCCCCACTGCTAGGAGCTGTTCTTGGCTGGGTCCCAGCAGTTCCTCAATTCTTGGGAAACAGCTGAGTGAGGAAAGAAATTGAGTCCTTTCCCTAGAACTCTCCCAATGTCCACGCCCATGGGCAGCTGCACTCTGAGGCCCAAGACCCTTAGCAGGAAATACAGAGCCAAGTAGGGGCCCGAGCTTCTGTTTTCAGGGTAGGCTGGGCAGTCCCCAGCCTATGAGGACTGCCACGAGGCTGGTCGGCCTTCAAGAGAACTTGGCTCACTTGAAATAGTTGCTGGAACTACTGATGTGGTTGGTGGTGGTGGCCTTGGTATTTTTAACCTATTTGTAGGGCAGCGGAACAGCTGGGAAGAGAGAGAGAGGAACAGGCCCTTAAGAGTCAGAGGCCTAAAGAAGGGAGCTTATGGGAGACTGTGGGGAGGAGGCAGGCCCTGCAGGCAGGTGGAGACAGATGTCCCGGACAGAACAGGAAAGGGGCCCTTCCTGGGATTATAGCTAGAGCTTCTGAGACTGCAGGGGCTGCCTAGTTCTGATGGAATCTCGAATCGTCTTTCAAAGCAGACCAAGACTTTTGGTGTTTTGTCTATCTCTGATAGTATGTGTATGGGCCACAACATGCTTGTGGAAGTCAGAGGACAACTCGTGGGATTCCGTTCTATCCCTTTGCCATCTTATGATCTGGGGACTGAATTCAGCGCGTCGGGTCTGGTGACAAGCACCTTTACCTGCTGAGCCATCCCGACAGCCCTAGAGCCCTAACTTCTTTCATCCCTCAAAAATCATTACATGCACACTGTCAGACCAGATCAACAGACTAACCTCAGACTGAAGCTTAACAGCCCTGACTTCAGCTTCCTGGCTAGTGGCATGGTCAGCCAGGATCCCAGTGGCTTTGGGTGACAGAAAGGGATGAGAATCAGACTACAATGTCCCAGCCGGGCGGTGGTGGCACACACCTTTAATTGAAGCAATTAAAGCACTTGAGAGGCAGAGGCAGGGGGATCTTGGAGTTCGAGGACAGCCTGGTCGGAAGAGCGAGTTCCAGGACAGCCAAGACTACACAGAGCAACCCTGTCTCAAAACAAAACAAAACAAAACAAAACAAAACAAAAACCACGGTGTCTCTTGGCTGAGTGTGGGCTGATGACTAAGCCCATCCCCCAACACTGACCCAAATCCCTGTGACTAAAACCTATGACCACCGCCATATGGGTCTGCATCTCCCGGACTCCGTTTCAATCAGACTAGAACGTCATGGCCTCCAGCCAGTTGGGGCATGTGTACAGCTGTGTTACAGCAAGGATGTGCGTGCTCGCCAGACATTCAGCCTTAGTCACACAATGAAGGGTTCAAGGGGGACAGAGGTGAAGATCACATTCCTCCTAGCTTTTTGTTCTAATTTCTCAGTGGAGATGCAATCTTGCAGGTCATCTTGGTTGGGAGAAAAATCACAGATAGTTTGGTATGATCTCCCATCGCCACTTTCTGGTCTCACCAGGGTTGTGGAAAGTCAGTTGGGGGCGGGGAGGGAAGGGAGGCAAAGGGAAAGTGAGACCTGCTATTGACTCCCCCATTAATTCCTGAGCCTCATAATGACCCAGCAAGCCTAGGAAAGTGGAAGGGTTTGCTACAAACATGCTTTCTCTTGCTCCTTTATGCTGGGTATCTCCAGAGCTGTAGAGTCTCCAGTGATGATGGTCTCTCCATTGCCCACAGTGGAGAGCCTAAGGCCTGGTCCTGAGGTTCAAGAGGAATCTTCCACAGGGGAGGAGTAATGGCTGAGGGGCCTGACAGATTGCAACAAGTGCAGCAGGCGACACTAAGGGGTTCACGACACTAAGGGGTTCACGACACTAAGGGGTTCGCGACACTAAGGGGTTCGCGACACTAAGGGGTTCGAGACACTAAGGGGTTCGCGACACTAAGGGGTTCACGACACAGCCCAGGTGATATTTTGGCAGCAAAAGCTCATGCATTCAGAAATGGAGCCACTGGGAGGCTAGAAAACTGGCAGGACCAAGGCGGAGCTAGTGTAGTGCTGTGGGCTCCAGGCCAGGAGCTTCGGTCCCTGTAAGCTCCTGCGTGGCAAGTTAAGATGCAGAAGCAAGGTACTGTGGAAGATGACCCCAGGCCCAGCTCAGGGGCAAGAGGCAGGTAGGATCTTATCCTGCCTTCAACAAGACTTAGGGTAGGATTCCCAGGAGGAATGGCGTTTGGGTGTTGCTGGGAGTGGATTGGGGACTTTTGAGGATTCTGGCGAATCCCCAGGGGAGGGATCCCTGAGCATAGTGGATTAAGGCTAAAGAAAAGTAGCTATGCAGGGTAGGAAGTGGGAGGCATGGGTGGGGAGGAGCCGAGCCTGAGGCTGGGATGGTAGCTCTCACTGAGAAGGGTTTCCCACAAGGCCCGCAGCAGAAGATGTCCAGAGCTGTGCTGGCAATAGCATGGGCCTGCTCTGTGCCTCTAGCGTGCACCCAGCCTGCTCGGCCTAGGGGGAGTGAAGAAGGGTGAACTGTAAGGTTTGCAGGTGGTGGTGCTCGCCTTTGATCCCAGCACTTGGGAGGCAGAGGCAGGCAGATCTCTGAGTTTGAAGCCAGCCTGGTCTACAAATCAAGTTCCAGCTTCACAGAGAAACTCAATCTTGGGGATTGGGTGGTGGAGGTGGGGGTGGGGTGGGGTTAGCTGGTCACTACACAGGTTCTGGGCAGTCCTCCCAGCATCTTCAACTCCTACCAGAGTATACAGAGGATGCCCTCACCCACCCTCAAGTCAGGTTTTCCAGGGAGGCTCTATATATCCGACTTAGGGAATATAGTATTTATGTAAATGTCATTTGTGTCTGTTGATGCGTACAAAGTGCTATACAGTATTTTTGCAGCTTTCCTGCTATAGCCCCTCCCTCAAAGGCTGTAGAGAACGAGGCCCCACCCCCACTCCCCCACCCCCACTCCCCAGCTTCCCCACCCCACTCTGCTGGGCAATGAAGAAAACAGGAGTGTGGAGCTGTGATGTGGCTGGTTGAGGGGGGGGGACTCCCCATCCCAGAGGGGCTGACCTCAGCCTGGGAGGAATGTGCACGAGGGAGGGAGGGAGGGAGGGAAGAAGGCAGGGGTGGAGCCAGTAGGGGGAGAGCCAGAGCTAAAGGCCCGAGGCTCCTGGTGGTGGCCTCTCCTGCCACCCCTCCACCTCAGCTCTGACATGGCCCACTGAAGGGAAGGGCAAGAGGCAAGGAGGGGAGGAACTGATCTTTCCAAAAGGTGGGCCCGGGGGGTCCCCTGGACCATGGAGACCAGGCTTGGGGTTTGTGGGTGGGGAATGTCCTGACATGCCCTCGACTTTTTCCCAGATCGTCTGGGGCAGGTGATAGACTGTTGAGGGAAGTTAGGCTTCCGGGGGCTCCTCGTGGCAGTGCCTTACCGTCCCCTGGCACCAAGCTCCAGCCCTCAGAGTCTCATGACCTAGTGCCCACGTGGCCAGTGGGGGAAGGTTGCAAGGTGGAGCCTCCAGCCTTGATTGCAAAAGCAGGTGTGAGCAGAGAGCCTGCGATTGCCACCCAGCCCCTGACACTGGCATGACTGGCACAGCCTTCATCAGATGGGTGTCGGGTGTCCTACGGCCTCCATCATGCCACCACAGGGAGCCCAGGCGTGGTGCAGATGGGTGGGATCCATGGTGAGGCAAGGTGGGCAGGCAAGTGCTGTGACACTATTTCCAAAAGCAAAGGGCAAAGCTTTGGTAGGCTGTACCATCAATGGGCAGTCCACAGGGAGAACACAGGCAGACCTGTGCTGGTGGATGTCTGGGTTTCAGACCCAAACCAAGACTGCCATATTCGAGAACCTTTAGAAAGTCGTCCGGTTGTGACACTGGGTACCTGATGTGCTACCTTTTAGGAGACCCCCTCCCCAAAGCCCAGCATGATGAAATCCAGGACTAGGGGGCAGAAAAGAGATCTGTGAGGAGCCTGCTGCTCTCCTCTTACTCTTCAAAGGAGGAGATATAGCTATGGGGGGGGGGGAGGGGGAGGACGACAAGTCACCTGGCTAAAGAGGGCCAGAGGCAGCTCCCTCCCTTGAGCTGGGATGTGAGTCTCCCGTTGTCAGAAAGATGGTGAGGGTTTCTGGCACTGTCTCCTGGTGTGAATACCAGGGCTGGTGCCTGGCATAAAAGAAAAGAGATTGGGTCCTTGAGTCTGGAGAACTGGAGGCAGTCTGGGCAGACTGGGGACACAGCAGGGGTGGCCAGGGGCCTCTGGCAGCACTTGCTGCTGGGTGGAAAATTGTAAACAGGCAAAGAATGTTGTTTGCTTGCATGAGGCCAGGGGAGGCTGCCCAGGTCCTTGGAGAGAGGCAGCCACCCCAGGAGCAGGGCAGGGCCTTGTCCTAGCAATCTGGCTCCTGTAGGGACACCCCTGGGCCTTCTCCCCCAGCAGCTAGACAGGTAGGTCAGGAACACTAGATCCTAAGGCTCCTGGAGAGATAAGTCTCCCCTTATCTCTGTCTGTGTCCCCTTATCTCTGATTGGATGACATCCAGGCAGTATGTAGCAAAACTGCAGAGTTGAAGTGCCAGGGCACCTGTGCCTTACAACCATACAACCGTGACCAGAGGCCTTCTGACCCCTGAGGTCAGTCTTGGGGAGACTGAGGCAACATCCAGCCCCTTAAAGTGATCCCAAGAGTTCAAACAGGGTGTGGTTTTCAGAACAAGCTATACAACCAAACCTCAAGGACTTCCCAACCTGGGCACCAAAGTCAAGTGTAGGAGTCTGTCCTGTGTGAAAACTGTCTGCCACACCCGGCTCTGGCCCTGAGGAGCAGAGGTAGGTGAAGCAAGAGTTGAAGGCCATCCTTGACTAATGGTAAGTTCGAGGCCAGCCCAGGCTATAGAAGATCCTGCCTTCAAAAAATAAACACAAACCTACAAAACTCCCTCAGGTACTTCTTGACTCTGGGTTTGATGGACAGGGCAGCCTTGCCAACTTGGAAGAGAGCTGGAGTCCATGGGGCCTTCCACCTTCCCAAAGTCTGCCCCAAGCTCCAAGCTAGCTGGGCTCTGAGAATGGGCTCCCACACTCTCCGCAGAAGCATCTCCTGAGCCCCCCCTCCTCCCCCTTTCCTGCCTGGCTGTCATTGCAGCCACTGCAGGGGGGGGGGGCGCAGACAGCTGAGGTCCGATCGGTAAGAAAGTGACAGGCTGGGGCCTAGAAGAGGAGAGGAGAGAAGAGGAGAGGAGAGCTCCTTCCCTGACCTCTGACCCACTGTCCCAGGCAGCTCCTGGGACCCGGACCTGCTGGTGAGTGTGCAGTCATCTGTGGAGGGACAGGTAAGGACCCGGAGTGCCTGGCCCACCGTTCCCTCTGCCTGCTGCACAGAACTGTCAGGGATGGTCTCTGCTGATTCTTCCTGCTTTGCCCTAACTTACTGCCAGGTTTCCCCTTGAGACCCAGCAGGAGAGGGCCATCTCTACCTGCCCAACCCTTCCTCCTCTCATTCCTCTCATGCTCACGGGGGCCACCGTCTCCAGCCAGTCCCAGCTGCCTGTGCCGGTCACCCGATCCACCCTGTAGCCCTGCAAACTTTATGGTATTCTGGGCGGTGGCTGGCCTGGTGGGGGCGGGGGCTTCTACTTAAAGGAGCCGTCAGGGGTGCCCTGTGGGCCCCAGCATGCTTCCCTTCCCCAGGACAAGAGGGGTCAAGGTGGGAGACACCTTTGCAGAGTTCTTGGCGGAGTGTGGGAAGGCAGCCGGGTCAGCCTCACAGACTCCTAGGACCTGAGAAGAGGCTCAGGCAAGTGAGCAGATGAAAGGAAAGGGGAAGAGATACGAGATAAGGTCCTGGGCTGGGAGGGGTCTGTGTGTGTGTGTGTGTGTTTGTGTGTGTGTGTGTGCGCGTGTGTGTGGAGAGTGAAGGGAGGAAAGATCTTCGACCTACCCTAGCAGCTAATTTCCTTCTTTAATTCACACTGGGACCTTGGCTCGTGGGCCCCACAGGTCCTGTGTGCTTCTCTAAAGGAGGGCCAGAGGCGCCCGAGCCTGGCTCACCTGAGTGTGCCAGGCAAGGCGCCTGGTGCAGTGGAGGGGCTCGGAGACAGGAAAGTTAAGATCGTGACATGGCAGGGACTTTGAGGGCAAATTATTGTTCTCCCTGGAGCTTAAAGAGAGCCAGAACCGTCACCGCACACTGGCCCCAGGCCTCTCTCGGGTCTCTGGTCGGATGGCGGCCTCTGCACGCCTAGCTCCTTCTCCCCTCAGGCTGCAGAGAGGAAACAGTCACAGAACTGGGCCTGCTGGATTTGGCCTGGGTCTGGATTGGGGTCCTGAGAAGAACAGATCACGCTTGTCAACAGAAGCGATTGATGTGGCTTTCGTGTTCACTTGCACATCTGCTACACATGTACATATACCTGCCCGTGCACACATGTGATTCATGTATTGAACACGCATGTTTAATGCTGGTACACACTTGACTAGATGTATGCACACAACACAAGTTAAGTATACAGATTTGTACTTCAACTTATAGCTACATAGGTGTGACACCTGCTTGCTCGTAGACATGTATGTGCATGCACTTGCTCATGTACACATATGTTCGTGTATGTGTGTTCACAAAGGGACCCTCGGAAATATATTCATATCCGTAGTCACCCACAACCATGGATCCGGTCCCAAATGTGCCCCTCCGTTTCCCGGCCTGTCTGTGGGTCCACAGCCACTCCCGAGGCCTCGCCCCTCCACCCACCCTCCCTTCAGCAGCTGCTTTGCTCTTTGCAGTCAGTGCCCTCTGAAGTGACCACGCGATCTGACTCTGTTGGCCCTTGGCCCTTTACTGCCTGGGGACCTTGTCCGCATCATCGGTATCCTTGCCTCTGCCCCAGGCTGGCATGAAGCGGGTGCCTAGTGTTTGTGAATTAGTGTCTGTGAGTGTGTGTGCAGAGGGGAGGTTACTGAGGAGGGTGACGTGGTGGGGCGGGTGCCTGCCAATGCAGGGTGACCCTGAGGGTGTGCCCGGTGTGGGTGTGTCTCTGATTGTGGCCAGGCGGGGCACCCTTGGTGGAGAGGAAACGGTATGCGACCCCCCAGCCTCTATCCCTAGGGGCTGTAATCTGATCCCTTGGGACTCCCCCATGCCCTCCCACTCGCCCTTACCCTCTCGGCTTTGCTGCCGAGACTCTTCTCTTCCAGATCCTGGGGCAGAGTCCAGGGCGGCTGAAGGCTCCTCCACACACGCCCGCTGAACCCTGAGCGCCCTGAGCTGCCGGCATGGGGCGGGCTGAGGCCGCCGCCATGATCCCAGGCCTGGCCCTCCTCTGGGTAGCCGGGCTCGGGGATGCCGCCCCTAACCTTCCCCGCCTGCGGCTCTCCTTTCAAGGTAGGTGCACCTGGCAAATGGAGGGACCGACCGGCTTGAACAGGAAAAGGGCCCGGTATGGAAAGATTTGCTGGTGCCAGTATGTGTATCCCCCATACTCGCTGGGTTGCGGGTATTCTTGGGCCATCTCCAGTTAACCCTGTCCTAGCCTCAGCCCCCAACCTTTCTGCCTACATTCTGCTCATGCTTTCCCAAGGAGGACCCCTATTGTCTCCATGGCAACAGTCCCTGCCTCCGTCTCATCCCCCATCCCAAAGCATTCCAAAAGTCTTTAGTAGTTAAGTCCAGGTTTGGGGACAGTCAGTGCCCCTTTCTTATGCTCCTTACACACAGGGGTGGTCCCTGGGCACAGAGTGGCATTTGCTGGTCAACTCTGCTGAATCCAAGCCCAAGTAGGGTGACAGGAAAGGGACTCCAAGCCTGGCATTTTAGAGACAGATTCTGTCCTGTCAGTTCATCCTCGCTTTGTCGTTCCTAGAACCCTGGTGTCCGTAAGCCTGGCCTCCCAGCATGCCAGCCCGCTTGCCCACACACGTTTTCCTAAAACTGTTTTCCCCTTTCTGGGCATGCACCACCCACCCTGTGATTCTGTACAGGCACCTGGGTGGGCCAGTCTTCATACATGTAAGCTCACATCCATGTAAGTGTACATGTATATGTCTCGAGTCACACGAGTAACCTTGGTCTGCAGATAGACAACCAAGCAGGGCCTTGAGGAGGTTCCTGTCACCGTTACGACAGGCATGCACCGAGAGAGGTATCTCTCCCCGCAGAGTTACAGGCCCGGCATGGTGTCCGAACCTTCCGGCTGGAGCGGACCTGCTGCTACGAAGCCTTGCTGGTGGATGAGGAGCGTGGGCGCCTGTTTGTGGGGGCCGAGAACCACGTGGCTTCCCTCAGCCTGGACAACATCAGCAAGCGAGCCAAGAAGGTGCCGGGGACTCCTGAGCTTTACCCAACTGCAGTGCCGCCTCAGGAAAACGCCTTAGGATCCCAATCTGTCTAGACTCTAGAGACTCTCAAAGGGATGGGCAACTGAATGGAGAAAACCCCAAAATAAAGAACACCCCAAGTCCCTAACCTGTGTTCCCTCCCCGTAGCTGGCCTGGCCCGCCCCTGTGGAATGGCGTGAAGAATGCAACTGGGCAGGGAAGGACATTGGTGTGAGTGTGGGCTACTCAAAGGGGAGCGTGTGGAAGAGGGTTACCCCCCATCCCGGGGCTGAGAGAGAGGCTAGCTTGTTAGGGCTGGGGTAAGGGCAGGGAGGTCAAGGCGGATGAGGCTTGGTGACTCAGGGTGGGAGCTCATGTGATTCTTCTCGGGGGTCCTCTGAGTCATGCGGGGAGCTGTGCATATCTCTACTTCCTTGTGTAGTCACCCTGTGAAGGTAGGTTGTCACAAAGAACACTCAGGTCCCTGTAACTCATGTTAGTACTTCCATGGGCTGATGCAGCAGAGAGGAAGGGCGGGGATGCCCCTAGTGACCTGCATCTCCTTCGGGGCTGCCCCCCACCCCCGGAGAAAGCCTGACTGCACCCCCCCACCTGCCCACCAGACGGAGTGCATGAACTTCGTGAAGCTGTTGCATGTCTACAACCACACCCACTTGCTGGCCTGTGGCACAGGGGCCTTCCACCCAACCTGTGCATTTGTGGAGGTGGGGCACCGGCTGGAGGTAAGACCCGGGCTAGACTGTGGAGAGGCAGGAAGGGTGACGAAGGGCCTGGCATTAACAACTCCCCTGCCCCAGGAACCCATGCTTCAGCTGGACCTGAGGAAACTTGAGGACGGCAAAGGAAAGAGTCCTTATGACCCAGGGCATCGGGCTGCCTCGGTGCTGGTGGGTGAGTCCGAAGGCTGGCACCCACTATAACTCTAGACCCTCTAGAAGTTCTAGAGCTTCATGTGTCCCAAGGGCACCCACCCAGATGTCCTAAAGTCTTGACTCCCTGAGCACCCCTGCCCCTAGAGCTCCCTTTTTCTCTGAGAGCTCATAGCCAGCTAAGCACCCTTTGCCCCGCCTGCAGGGGAAGAGCTGTATTCTGGGGTGGCAGCGGACCTTATGGGTCGAGACTTTACCATCTTTCGAAGCCTGGGTCAGAATCCAAGTCTCCGAACAGAGCCCCATGATTCCCGCTGGCTCAATGGTGAGATGCTGGTGGGGGCCCTGAGAGGGAGGGGACTGCCCTCCTGGAATAGGGAAGGTGCCTCGCAAAATGAGAAAACGTTGAAGTCTCTCCAAGGATCTACTGTAATATCTGAGCCAGAGGCACGGAGGCAGAGGCAGGCGAGAGTCTTTGATCCATGGGTCTCAGAGCCAGGACATGATGAGATACATTCCAGTCGCCATGAAAGATGAAAGAACAAAAAGGGAATAGAGGTGTCTGGGTCGAATAAGGGAAGCTATTGTTGGGAGGATCTATGAGTTATTAATAGCTTCCAGAACACAAGAAAGCCAGCCAACAGAATTAGATGAGCATTCTAGGTAAGGGAAATGATTAGTGCAAAAGCCCTGAGGCAAAAGCCAGCAAAGATAAGGCTCAAGCAACTAGTATTGATAGGAAACCCAGACTCTCAAGGGCTGGAGTCTTTTACTATGGGACAGCAGGAGAAACTGAAGGCGGGACAGGGAGTATTTGATCTGCTAAGGAGGAAGATTTGTGAATGAAGGTGAAAACGGATACCCAATCTCCTTCTTTTCCTGGCGAATTAAGCAAGTGTGGCATGGTCGGTCGGAAGCCCTGCAAAGGGGAGGGGGGCAGCCCGCTTGAGCTCATAGCTATGGTCTCTACTGCCCCCTCGTGGCTTCTTCTTGTCTTGCAGATGCCGATCTTAAGGGTGGGTCTTGGAGGCTCTGGTTGTGGGAGCCTGCAAGGGCATGGGGGAGTGGGGGTGTGTCATGAACCAGGACCAGGACCCGTGCCTGATACCCTGCCTCCTGTTTTGGCCAGAACCCAAGTTTGTCAAGGTCTTTTGGATCCCAGAAAGTGAGAATCCTGATGACGATAAAATTTATTTCTTCTTTCGGGAGTCTGCTGTGGAAGCAGCACCAGCAATGGGTCGCATGACTGTGTCTCGTGTTGGCCAGATCTGCCGGGTAAGGAGACGCTAGGCCAGTTCATCCCTTGGCTACCTTTGCCCCTGACCCTTTGCCTGCTGTGTTGTTGTTTTTTTTTTTTTTTTTTTTTTTTTTTTGGTTTTTGGTTTTTGGTTTTTGGTTTTTCAAGACAGGGTTTCTCTGTGTAGCCCTGGCTGTCCTGGAACTCACTCTGTAGACCAGGCTGGCCTCGAACTCAGAAATCCGCCTGCCTCTGCCTCCCAAGTGCTGGAATTAAAGGCGTGCGCCACCACCACCTGGCTTGCCTGCCGTGGTCTCATTCTCATCTCTTCTGATCCTGTGAGCAGAATGACCTGGGTGGCCAGCGGAGCTTGGTCAACAAATGGACCACATTTCTGAAGGCGCGGCTTGTGTGCTCAGTACCTGGAGTCGAGGGTGACACCCACTTTGACCAGCTTCGTGAGTGTCTTGAATGAAGGGTGGCATCGGGGGAGGAGGAGTTAGGGTGCAGAGTCCAGGAGCCTGGGGTGTGTGAGTTCTGCCCCGCCACCCTTGTCTTTCCCTGCAGAGGATGTTTTCCTTTTGTCCTCCCGAGACCGCCAGACACCTCTTCTCTATGCTATCTTCTCCACCTCCAGGTGAGGGGCAGGCAGCGGTTCCCCTGGGCAGCCAGTTTAGCTTGAGGGGGTGGGGGTGTGTGAGGTGGGGTTCCTCACTCCGCTCTCTCCGGTTCCTGCAGCGGCATCTTCCAGGGCTCTGCCGTGTGCGTGTACAGCATGAATGATGTGCGCCGCGCCTTCTTGGGACCTTTTGCTCACAAAGAGGGGCCTACACATCAGTGGGTGTCCTACCAGGGTCGCGTCCCCTACCCGAGACCCGGCATGGTGCGTGGCTGGGGACCGCTTGCAGTAATCACCTTCAAAGTCTCAGTGGTGGAGAACTTGACTTGGGTTTCCGCTGGAGGGGGAGCATGGTGCGGAGTAATTACTTCCTTTTTTGGTATGGGTGGGGAAATGTCTCCATCATAAAAGACGGAGCTGTGCCCCCTCAGCCTGAAGTTCACCAGGGAAAGGCTCAGATACTCAGGGCCCTTGCCCCGTCCCATGTCCCATCTTTCACGGTCCCAGAGGCTTTGAACAGAGGACTGAGCACAAAAACCCTGTATCTCTCTCTGCTTGACGTGCCTCCCCCAGTGCCCCAGCAAGACCTTTGGCACCTTCAGCTCCACCAAGGACTTCCCAGATGACGTTATCCAGTTTGCTCGGAACCACCCTCTCATGTACAACTCAGTCCTGCCCATGGGGGGGCGCCCTCTCTTCCTACAAGTGGGAGCTGGGTACACCTTCACCCAGATCGCTGCAGACCGGGTAGCAGCTGCCGACGGACACTACGATGTTCTCTTCATTGGTACAGGTCAGGGTCTCATCACAATGGCTTATAGGACAGAGAGCACCCCTCTAGGTTCCTTGGCCCAGAGGTAGCAGTTGTCCCTGGTCAGTCTAATATCTACATCTCTGTCTGGGCTGTGGCCCCACCTCCTGAAGGCTCCCCTCATTGTTTCAACCCACAACTGTTATTTTATCTTTTTTCCCTTTCTTTTTTTTTTTTTTTAAGATTTATTTATTTATTATATGTAAGTACAATGTAGCTGTCTTCAGACACTCCGGGAGAGGACATCAGATCTCATTAGGGATGGTTGTGAGCCACCATGTGGTTGCTGGGATTTGAACTCAGGACCTTTGGAAGAACAGTCAGTGCTCTCCATCTCTCCAGTCCCCAACTGTTACTTTTTCATGACCCAATCTCGATGAAAGTGGAGACAGGGTGTGAGCATACACACACACACACACACACACACACAGCTTGTTAGGGGGAACCAATAGTCACTCTGCCTTTTCATTGCTTCAGATGTGGGCACAGTGCTGAAAGTGATCTCAGTCCCCAAGGGCAGTCAACCTAACTCTGAAGGACTTCTCCTGGAAGAGCTGCAGGTGTTTGAGGTGAGGCCTCATCCCTCGTCACCCTAGGACACATCAGCTGAAGCCGCTGAGCCCTGATCCGCTTGCCCTGCCTCCCTTTCAGGACTCTGCCGCTATCACCAGCATGCAAATCTCCTCTAAAAGGGTGAGTCACTCAGCTTGGGGAAGAACGGAACACGGCCCACCAGCAGCCCCGTTGTCTTGCTTCCCCTTGGTTTTCAAAGCCCAGAGTTTCAGGTCTAGCTTCTCTTTGCTAGACGACGAGACCTCAGTGTTCCCAGGGAGCCAGGTAAGGGCTGTCCTCCAGCAGACTGCAGACTCTTGTGCCCTCTAGCACCAGCTCTACGTCGCATCGCCCAGCGCCGTGGCCCAGATTGCTTTGCATCGCTGCACAGTCCTAGGCCGCGCCTGCGCAGAATGCTGCTTGGCCCGTGACCCTTACTGCGCCTGGGATGGATCGGCCTGTACACGCTTCCAGCCTACTGCCAAGAGGTGGGTTGGTTTGGAGTCTGGGTTGAGCTACTGGGAAGGGAGTCTCCACAGCTAGCAGAGGAGGGCTCATAGGTTTTAATGCCTCCCTCAGGCGGTTCCGGAGGCAAGACATAAAGAATGGTGACCCCAGGACCCTGTGCTCTGGGGGTGAGTACCCCATCAGCTCCTACCCTCAGGTCTTGAAATTGCCACATCTAACCCTGCCTTGTCTGAATTTTTGCATTTTTGTCTCAAGACTCCTCACACTCTGTGCTGCTGGAGAGAAAGGTCTTAGGTGTGGAGAGCGGCAGCGCATTTCTGGAGTGTGAGCCCCGCTCGCTCCAGGCACATGTGGAGTGGACCTTCCATCGTGCGGGGGAGGCAGCTCATACCCAGGTGTGCCTCGCTCCACCCTTCCCAACCAGGCCCGCTTAAGAGAAACTATGCCTCGCCTAGGGAGGCCTTTGGCCTGTACCTCAAACCTGTGTGAGATCCAGTTCAGTCAGGCTCTGCTCGGTCAGATTCCCTTATCCTAGTTTGTCTCATCCTCTACTGCCCTTAGCTGCACTCCACAACCTAGTGATGCCCCACTGTGCCCAACTAGACTCCTGACCCACGCATTGAGGTTTCTAGTGTACCCCATCTCTCACTCAAGTGACCCCCTCCCTTAGATCGACTCATCCTCCCACCTATATTCCTCGTCCACTTTTGGCTTCCGGTGACCCTTTGTTCGTGCCCTCACATGTAGGTGCTTGCTGAGGACCGAGTAGAGCGCACAGCGCGGGGGCTGCTGTTGCGTGGGCTGCGGCGCCAGGACTCTGGCGTGTATCTGTGCATCGCGGTTGAACAAGGCTTTTCACAACCACTGCGTCGCCTGGTGCTGCATGTGCTGAGCGCGGCACAGGCTGAGCGACTGGCGCGGGCGGAGGAGGCAGCAGCTCCTGCACCACCAGGACCTAAACTCTGGTACCGGGACTTTCTGCAGTTGGTGGAGCCAGGCGGTGGTGGAGGTGCAAACTACCTGCGAATGTGCCGCCCACAGCCCGGGTCCCACTCAGATTCACGTCGTAAGGGGCGCAACAGGCGGATGCATGTCTCTGAGCTGCGTGCTGAGCGTGGACCACGTAGCGCAGCTCACTGGTGACTTGGCTGTCCCCCGCAATGGGGACCAGGCTGGATATGACACTCAGACGGGTGCCAGGAAGACAAATGAGTTGTGTGGCTAGGGCACACTGAGGTCCTTGGGCCAATGGAGACACACCTAACCCATATATAGGCCCTGGCCAAAGGGTAGCTTATTTATTAACAAGATAACCCGTGGATGTAGCCCTGAAGAGCTCAATTCAGGATCTAACCAGGAGGGGAGGGGACAGAGAAGTGGGGCTCTAGAGCGGACCAGGACCAGAGAGTTGTCTTGGGTGGCAAGTCCTCCGGAAAGCATTCTCTTTCTTGGGCAGTGAGCAGAAAGCTGTGACCAGATTAGACCGTTGGGTCTGTGATGAGGCAGGCCAACTGTACTAAAGTAACGCAATAAACACATTATCAGCTGACGTTGGAATGGCCCCAGCAGACAACAGGTAGTCCTAGACCTTGCCGGCAGTCTCCGGCATTGTCCTAGAGGTCTCAAGGCCTGCATTTTCCTCATCCAAGAATGCTGGAGTGAAGATTAAAAGTGTTAGTAGACAGTTACGTTGGTTCTAGGGAGCCTCTGGGGGTACTGGCATGCACAGTGCATTAGCGGCAGGTCCAAGCTTTCTGAAGTAAAAGCAAACAAACAACACTGGAAGTTGTGGGCAAGGATTATTAACTCACTGAACGGGTGACGTTTGAGCTGAATGAGAAGAAGGAGCCAGTCACAGGTGTCTGGTGACAGAACATTCCAGGAGGGAAGAACCAGCGCAAGGTCTTGGAGCTGGGGACAAACCCTCTAAGTGTGGTGAACAACCAGGAGGCTGATGTGGTGGTGTGGCACTATGGATTCCAGATGGTTTGGAATGTAGATCCTATCACAGTCTTGCTTTGCACGGTTGAGAAACAGAACAGATTCCACCCACAGACTAAAGCCTGCAAGCTGGACCAGCACCCTTCAAGAATGAGCAACGTGCCTCTCTGCATGGCCCGTGGAAAGGAGAGGGAGGACCAAGGTCTCTTGTGTCTAAGTGCTTTAATCACGCCTCTGCATTTTTATTCTCAGTACTGTTGGCCTTGTTCCCGTTTTACAGATGGAAAAGCAAAGGCCACACCTAAAGTTCTTTTTAACCTAAGGTTATAGTTTAATACTAGACATAGCAGCTTCTAATGCCAGTTCTGTCCACTGGCCAGTGTGGGTGCCCACTTGTAGGGCTGCCAGATCCCTGTGGCATTGGGGTCCAGTTACACCCCACCCCCACCCCCAATACCTGGTACTAGACAGTCACACAGTGGTGGGTGGTTATCTCCCACTTGCTGGAAGGAGATGGCTGCTCTGTGTGAGTGTGGGATGGCAGAGTGGACCTGTACAGGGATCCTTTTCTGTCTTCCTACATGGTGCATGGTGCATGCTGATCTGTGGGATGGAGGCCAAGTCTAGGTGTGCATAGAGTTGATATGGTTTTCTGAGAAGTTTCTTGTGCCCACATGCTAGCAGAGGCATCCCTAAGTAGGTGGTCTAGGCCAGCCCATCCAGGTCACACTGCCCCTTTCGTGGTTCAGAGCTGCCCCCTCTAAATATAGTCCAGGGAAAGTGAGCTCAGGCCTATTTTAAGACCAGGCTGGGAGACAGCCAGACCTCTCCCAGAATCTGAAAGGAGCCACTGCTGCCTTTGTCAAGTTCTGCCACTGGGCACTCTCATTGGGCCCTGACTACCTACCAACTGCCATGCCTGAGGAGACCCAAGAAGGTAGGAGAGGGTGGCCCCTGGGGACTAGGGCTCTAGTTCTGTGACTCACGGAGAGACCTGGCTTCATGGGGAGACCTCTCAGTCCTGTCGTACTCCACTCCTGGGGACCTACGCCTGTGCACGGAGAGCTTAGCACTCCTTCCCACCAAAGGTCCTGCCTCAGGGAGGGATTCAAAGCTCTTCACTTAGGAATGGGTCAGTTAGGCTGTGCCCAAGTGGGTGGGGAGCTCCCAAGCAGTTCAGCTCTTCCTTCGGTGAAGGAGCCAGGATTGGGGTGAAGACTGGATCCAGGGAGCATTTGGACACCCAGGGGACTATGAAGTAGACAAGCCTGCCCTGAGTCTCTCAGCCTGGTCAAGACTGACACTTAGCTAGTCAAGTGCCTTCACCTGCAGAGCTATCCTGTCCCACCTCAGTATTTTATACTGCAGAGAAAGGGCCTGCCCTCTACTAAGGGATGGTGTTTACCTTTTTTGGGGGAGAGGGGGAGACTTAACTGTAACATCTACCATGTGTCTTCTTCTGTAGCAAATAAAACATGTTGAAATATAAAGTATGGGAGAAGCACAGTGAGGAGCAGAGGGATTTAATGTGACCTGCATATGCCACCTGTCTATACCACCCAGGCGGAAGGACCGACAGCCTCTGTTTGTTTGAATTGCTTGTGAACACAGCAAGGGGCAGCTTCACGCATGTCATAAAGGCTGAGCTACTGTCTGGAGACAGGAGACCCAGAGGGTCCAAAGCCATCCTTACCCAGGGCTCTGCTACACTGTTATCTGGGTTCCCAGCAGGAGCTCCTGTAGAGTTGGGGCAAAACACAACCAAACAACAGCATCCAATAAAACACCTAAGCAGGGCACACTCAGGAGGCAGAGGTAGGAGGATCTCTGTGAGTTCAAGGCCAGTATGGTCTGTATTCTGAATTCTAGGCAGCCAGGTCTACGTAGTGAGTCCCTGTTTCAAAAAAATAAATATCCAGGGCTGGAGAGATGGCTCAGTGGTTAAGAGCACTGACTGCTCTTCCAGAGGTCTTGAGTTCAATTCCCAGCAACCACATGGTGGCTCACAACCACCTGTAATAGGATCCAGTGCCCTCTTCTGGTGTGCCTGAAGATGGCTACATTGTACTCATAAATAAATCTTTAAAATTAAATAAATATCCAGTCAAGTAACACCAGCAGAAAGTACAGTTATAGTTATTTAGAAATCAAAAATATTTTGATAGTAGCTGAAATTCTGAGGCAGAAGGATCACTTGAGTTATCCAGGTACTCAAACCAGTCTGGGAACTTTCTGAAACTGTCTTAAACAGGGGAGGTGGGGGGGGGGGGGAGGGACAAGATGGCTCAGTGATTAAAAGCACTTGCTCTATAAACCGGAAGATCTGAATTTAGATCCCAGTGACCATGTAACAAGCCAGGTGTGGTCTTGTGTGCCTTATAACCCCAGTGTTGTGTGTACTGGGACATGAAGATAGGAAGGCCATTGGAGCTTGCTGGTCACTACCCTTGCCAAAAACAAACACCCAAACAAGCAAACACCCAAACAAGCAAACAGACCATAAAAGCAAACAAAAAACCCTGCTTTCTAGACTCAGAAAGAGTCCTGTCTTAAAGGAATAAGGCAGAGAGTAAGAGATGGGGCACCCAGTCCTCCTCTGCGCTCTATGTCTAAACACAGGTGGGAATTTGCCACATGCGTGTTGCTGACACATAGCAAAGCTGGGTAGAGAGATGCACACCTTTAGTCCCAGGAATAGGCCGAGGCCAGAGAATTCCAAGTCTAAGCCTATCCTAGCTTAGGATACGCAGTGAGTTCCAGGCCAGCACGGGGAGCCACTATCTCAAAACAAAACAAAATCTGAAATAAATATAACCATAAGGGAAGCATAGTCAGTGACTAAACCGGCAGAACCTGTGAACGGTAACTACACGCACGTCCATCCGTCCACGCATGTCCATCCATCTGTCTCCCTGGGCAGCCATAGCAAATATATGTAAAGGTGTGTGCACACAAGAGTCTGGGGTAGTTCTGTAAAAAGCTTGTCTAGCAAGCACAAAGACTGTTTTCTCTGGGGCCATGATGTGTGTGAAGCTGCCTGCCCCATGACATGCCCTGAGGCAAGTCAGAAGTCAGATGTTGTATGTCAGTCTCTGTGTCGGGGAGGTGGACTGCAGATCACAGGGTAACCACCCTGATCCCAGGTCTGGTGAGGTGGGTGCTGAGTTCCAGTGCCAGGTCAGCAAAACCTCTGGCTTCTGCACACAGATAACACACACACACACACACACACAAATTCTTTCCACAGTGGGATGCCTAATGGTAAGGATGTTGTACTGCCAGGGGTCTGGACAGGCCTCTTAGAAGACAGTTTTGATAATAGCTTCGGAGAGAAATATCCATTCCTGGACCCAGTGATCTCCACTTCTGAGAATTGTCCTCAGTAACTTTCAGTAAATGTGGGGAAAACCTTCGTATTCAATGGGCGTTAATTTCCACGGAGAATTGGAAACTACCTAAATGCCCAGATAGCCTCAGAGGGAGGCCAGAGGGAGGAACCCTCAAAGTTATGTGAAACTGTTAAGAAAAAAGTGGCGTCCTGCAGCGCAGTTGAGTGCAAACAGCAGGACTCCGGTAAGAGGCTGAACTGCTAAGGTAGAACGGAGGCAGAAGCAAGGAGGAATGAGCAGGCGAAGGGGGAAACGCCCAATGTGACCATGGGAGCACGCCAAGAGCCCCTATGCACAGACTAAGCCCTTGGAGCCCTGGGCCCAAACCAAGAGTCATTCCTGAAATAGTAGGCAATCTGGAACCAAATGTTCCGGGTGCTGTTCCGGTGTGTCCCGAGTCCCTGCAGCCTGAGTTTACCTACAAAGTAAGGACTTGCTTGCTCCAATTGTCCCCACTGCCCCTGTAGACACTGTGCTGCCAATGCAGAACCAGAGGAACAGGGGAACACTGGCTCCTAACCACGTGCAGGAGGTGCGTCTGCACCGAGTGGAGTCCATTAGTGACCTACACAGCGGAGGTAAGGGAGCTGGGAACGGGAGTGAGATGGTTGCTGTGGGTACCACCTTCCCGACAGACGGACGGACCTGGACCCTTCTCCCTGCAGGCTCGCTACGGCCTGGTCTGGCTGAAGAGGCACAGGCATGGGAGGAGCTTCTGGGTGTCTTCCCACCATCACTGTGCACACAAGCTGGCTGCAGTCCAGTGTGTGGCCGTGGGGGGTTCCTTCTGCTGTTGGCACTGCTGGTGTTCACCTGCCTGGCACTGGCCATTGTGGCTGTCTACCTAAGTGGTAGGGACAGGCAGGACTGGGACCCCAGGGCCACCCCTGGTGCAGGGCTGTATGGGGATCTGGGGAGGTACACGGTCTGACAAAGTCCCATGTCTTCCGTCCTCAGTGCTGCAGAGTGAATCCCTGAGGGCGTTGGCTCACATGCTGCGCACACAAGAGGAGACTCTGCTCAAGTTGCGTCTGGCTAGCCTCAGCCAACTAAGAAGGCTCAACTCCAGTGAGGCTCGGGCACCCAGCTGAGATGCCATCTGTATGTGAGACTGTGAGGGGGCGAAAGGGACTTTTTGGCAGGTCTCTGTTCTCCCACTGATGGCCTCACCTACACTATTCCTTGGTGAGATCCCTGTACAAGCCTGACGTAACTCCACAGCTGCCTGTCTCTCTTGACCTCTTCAGGCCAGGCCCAACCAAGCCTTCTGGTGCCAAGGCCCTGCTTTGGAGCCAAAGGTCAGAGGATGGGGCACCAGTCCTTTCCTGGCACCTCCTGTCAGCACCCTCTGGCCACCCCCAGATAGGAGGTTCAGACGTCTAGAAATAGCTGTCCTGGCTAAGCCACCCACTCTGCCAGGCCTCCTAGCGGGGGGTCCAGTCTCAGCTCTCAGACAAGCTAGGATGGACTGGGGAACTACGTGTCCTGCCATGGAGGACAAAGGTGAAGTAGAGATCTAACCTGGGGTGGGAGATGGGAGGGAGGGCAGGCAAGAGACTCAGGATAAAGGCCACAGGGGCGAAGTATCGTTTAATTCTCTCTCTCTTATTTTTAATAAATCAGCACACACATCCATTCTAGGCAGCTTTGCCATGGTGGCCAGGTGCCAGACCCCCAAAGGAAGCAGCCCCACGGGGCAAGGTCTAAAAAAACCAAAGGGACGGTCCTTTCTCACCACCCGCCCGCCCGCCCATCACCTCCAGGACCGGCACACATTTGGTTTCACCTGAGACACGACAGGAAGAGGCCACAGCCACAGGGCCGAGTGCACACTCACAGGGCTTGAGTCTAAGTGCCCTGATCCCTTGACCCTCCCCATTTGTCTATTTTTGGTTTCATCATTAAAAAAATAAAGTGACAATCACTGGCAGGGACCAGTTCTTGCACTGTCTTCTGTTAAAAATATGGCATGGGTATGGGTAGCCTTCTTGTTGGCCAGTCCGAGTCACAAGATATCTGCCCGCTTGTCCCTTGCGCGACTCCGGGCCTTGGTCCGGGCTTTGAAGGCTGCAGCATTGTACAGGTGCTGTCAAGAGGCAAAAAGGGAGCCCGGTAAACGGAGAACGCCCACTCACGGCACTAGGCCTCTGGGTAACAGAAGGCAGGACAAGGGTGCCCAAGAAGCAAACCTTTTCAAAGCGTGAAATCTTGCAGGCCTTCAGGGCAGCAGCGTCCAGCACCAGCACAGGGCCCAGGCCAAAGATGTCACGGAGAAGTTCATTGTTCTGAAAACAAGGCAATTAGCTAAGGCCAGTCTGAAGCAGTTAGGCTGGGTGGCCCTGCCTGTGTCCCCTCACCTGGAGGTGATAGTGCATGCCGGAGCCCAACACATCTTTGAAGGCTGTGTAGATACGGTGGCGAGCCCAGCTGTCTATGTAGAGCACTTCCAGTCCAAAGCGGATTGTTTCCTCCTCGCATTCACCGCCCTGGAGAATAGAGGTTCATGATGGGATTGGCTGCCATGCCTGGGACGCACGTGCGTGCGTGTGTGTGTGTGTGTGTGTGCGAGCGCGCGTGCGTGCGCGTAGCCCCAGCTGTCCCAAAATTTACCAGCATGACCCTGCCTCCGAAGTGCTGGGATTACAGGTGTGGGCCACCATGCCTAACCCTTGGGGACGCATTTTTAAGGGACTCTCGTGTCCTCACACACCTCAACAAAGTGCAGCACAGCACGGAAAATAGAGCGCTGGCGCCGGCGGTCAATCTTGGCACGGTACTTATTGCTGTCGGTGGCTAGGGTACGCAGAGAGCCACAGAGGGCCTCCAGGTCCTCATAGACAAAGTCCTCCTGTGTGGGAGCAATGGGGGTATTGGGGGGAAGCTTGAGTTCTTCTGGAACGGAATGAGGTGCTCCCCAAAGCTTTCCTTCCACTCACTGCTCTCCTCCTCTCTCAACCCCTCCTCGGCCTCTCCCCAGCGGGTCACCTCCACTCAGAGTCCCCACTAGAGCTACTAGCATGTGCACAAGCGTTGGGGCCACCTCCCCTGCAAAAGGACCCAAGGCTGCTGGGTTTTGTTTCTTTGTGGCATGCTCTGCAGACAGCCTGGGACGGTCAGTGGTACCAGCGGGCTCTTCCTATTGTCCCTCGCACCTCAAGGTCCCGGGCAAGCTCAAAGAGCAGAGCGATGGCTTCCCCAGCAGCGATCCGCAGGTTCACACTTTCACTGGACAAGAGCTGGGGCAGCCGGGGCAGCTGCCTACAGAAAGGGCAGGCTAAGCTTCGCGGATGGGTTGAGGGCTCCTTCACAAACTCCCCCTCACCCCCAGAAGGTGGCAGCCCCTACCTGTCAAGGATATGGTTGATGTGGGTACTAGGACAGATGGTGAGCAGCAATGCCCAGGCCTGCAGGGCAGCACAGAGCAGGCCATGTAGGCTGGCAGGAACCACAGAAGCAGCAGAGCCACTGGTGCCACAGGACCAGCTGAAAACACCTTCCAAGCAGGCCAAGCAAGACACCAGGTCCTAGGAGCACAGGGAGATGGGTGTGGCTCACGGACAGAGCTACTGAGCCAAGCTGCTCTACCACTTGTGTCCGAGGTCCACTTACCTGGACATCGGTGGCAGCCACATAGCAGCCCAAGCCAAGAGCAGAAGCACACTGTTGGAAAGAGGACAGAACTAGGCCACTGTGGGTCAACATCAGGGACATCATATGAGCAGAGACTCTGAAGACAGGTGGGACCCGACCCCCTGCTTGGCGATGAGGGACCGATAGGCGTGGCAGTACTCACATGGCGCCGGGCAGTGGGGCTTGCAGTACTGTCGCTGAGCACGGAAATCAGCAGGGGCTGCAGGCTATGGAACAGCTCCTCGCCCTTGGGTCCGGGGCCCAGCTGCACACAGAGCAGGCCCAGCACGGCGGCGGCCAGGGCCTGTTCTTCACCCTTCCCTACAGGATGCTTTCCAGTTAGCGCACGCAGCAAGCGCCAACACCTGCCTAGCTAGGGTTCCCCAAGTGCCCAGGACTTGACCTTTCTTAAGGCACTTTTCCAGGGCATCCGCCAGAGTGAGGCTGCGCTCCAGCAAAAAGTCCGGAAGTAGGCGGGAGGCCAGGGCCAGGCGCAGGCTCTCCAGAGCTCCTTGCCGGGTCTTGGCACTGGGAGGTAAAAAGGGGTTCATGTGGGGGATGGCACCCTTGGTTCCACTTGTCATCGGCTAAACGGGGCCCCCAGTGTTGAAGCTGGCCAGCGGCCAGAGGTACCTCTTGTCAGTCAGGGAGTCCACGTCACCCTTCAGCCTTTCCTCTAGGTTCTCCTGCTGGCTCTGTTCGTCCACAGCTTCCCCACCTGCAAAGCTGGCCGGTCACCACTGGATCCTGCCCTGGTCCAGTGGCGCCCTCACCGAGCCCCGGGCAAACTTCACCCTTCTCTCACCCAGGCAGTCCTCTGCGGCAGTGCTGAGAAGGCTGGGACATTCACTGGTGGTGCTCTGGGCCTCGCTGGCCGCCTCGTCCTCGCTGGAACCAGAGTCGGCTTGAGTACTGCTCCTGGCACCTGGGGGACATAAACTCCCCATCTGACCGGCTTCCCCCTGGTCAAGGGGTGAGGGATGGCTCAGGGTACCTCATTTAACCTCACGAATGCTAGCCCATCTCAGAGATGAGCAAGCCAGGGCCTGACACCTGGGACTTGAATTAGGAAGCAGGAAAAAGGGAAGAGAGCCCATCTGCTAGAGAACACGGGAACTAGGCCTACCCAGCACCACCGGGCAGACTCAGAGTGTGTGGACCCCAGGAGGACACAGCCTTTTTTTCCCTTTTCTTTCCCAGATAGGGTTTCTTGTGTAGTGTTGGCTCCACCTGCCTCTGCTTCTCCTGTGCTAGGATTAAAGGCGTGTGCTAACACAGCTTGGTGGGCAGTCTGCTTTAAGGACAGCAGGAACCACAAGTGGCAGAATGGACTGGGATGAGTCCCAGCAAGGCCTGTGGCCCACTCTAGCTTACGGTCAAAAGGTAAAGGTCAATGTAAAAGATCTTGTAAGATAATGTAAAGGTTAGGGCTCAGGTTACAGAGCTAGAGAGTCTCAGGGGTTTAAACTGAGCCAAGGTCTTACGCTCTCCACCGGGCTACACCACTAGCGCCCCTGCCCCTGCCCCTCCTCATTTTAGCAGAGCTATAGTTTGATTAGTTGCCCAGCCTCTAAAGTATGGACAGCAAAGTCCAAATCTCAGGTGTAGCAGGTACAGACAAGCAACTAGCAACGGCTCTGCTGCAGGCCACCACACTCACGGTACTATCAACTCTGGGAGCAGCAGTGGCCCGGGTCCCAGTGGGTGTGCTGGGCACTTTGTGTTTCAAATATATTGTTTTCTGAGCTTCTCAGTCTACTTGGGACCACCAACTTTAGGTACAGGCACAACGGCACCTCTTAGCCTTGGAAGACCAGAGGACGCTCTTGACCGGGTGAGCATTTGAAAAAGTAAACATAGGGATCCTCAAAGTGTCAGTAGGGCAGGAACCGACCGTGTATGGATTCCTTTCAGGGCTGAGGACTGGCTTTGAATACTAGGGTAGCTTCTATGGCAGGCGCCCTGGACAGGTTCTGACCAGGTTAGGGGCCACTAACATCACCTGCTTTTAGGAAAAAGTTCAGCCTGCACGCTGATTACTGTTCACCTCTTCTCTTACTATCCTACGTGTCAAAACCGCCCAGACCGTCTCGCTTGCTGCAAGGTGTTGTGGTCCCTTTGGCTGCCAGGCCCTTGCGCAACAGACTCTCTACACAAGGTTCTTTACCTTCTCAGGTCCCATCCAGAAGCTCCCCTCACAGGGTCTGCCATGACTCTGGGACCACTGGTAAATGCTTTCAGTATTAGTCCTTATGGAACTGTCACCACCCTATTAAATGCCCCCAGACCCAAGCCACATTAGGGTGGCAGTCAGGTCAAAAATATGCTCGGTAAGCACTCTTGCACAGCAGTTACTTGTTTACCACAACAGGACATGCTTCTGGTTGAGGCTGATAAGAAGTCTCAGACTGCTTCGGGTTCTTGGATGTCCACCCGGTCTCCAGTCCAATTGACAGGGCCCCAATTCTGTACCTTTCTCATCACACATCCCGGTTTTACAGAACAGACAAGGTCTCTCTGCTAACTTCCTTGTGCAGCCTACTAAATGCACTAGTATTTTGGCAAACGAGCTGCTTCATGCTCTTTCTAGTGTGGTTGTCTACCCCAGAGGCGATGGGATAACCTAGGTCCTTAATGCTGGTCAAATCGCCGTTGCGGCGCGGGATTTCGAAAAACAGCTGGCAATGTGCTCAAGTGAGGCGCACACGTGGCCAATGGCAGATGGGGCACGTGCGAGCCTTAGCAGAGTTCTGGGAGGTCACGCTGGGCTGATCTGGGAAGATTCGTCAACTCAGGACCCTCAATAATATCGAAGGGGAACCACGGAACACCCCCTGCTCACTAATGACAATTCTACTGGAGCCCCGGACTCACCTCCTCCACGGCGCTGACCGCCCTTGCGGAGCGCATTGCCCTTACGAGCGCGAGGCATTCCTGGAACCGGGATTTGGGGACAGGGTAAGGGGGCGCGGGGTCAGGGACCCGGAGGGCAGGGACTCCAAACCAGCGAAACGCTGGCCCGTGCGCTGAGCTGAGACTGGAGAAGACGACAGGAGCCACACGCCGCGCGCGCCACCATCTTCGTGAGGCGCCCCGCCCTGTCAAATGGGTCGCTGGGAAGGTGAGTTCCCGGCCACCAAGTTCAGATCCACATCCACGCGGCCAAAACTACTATCCCCAGGCCGCAGCGTACACGGATTAGCACCGCCCGAGTTGCGCGCAGTGCACGACGGTAGTAGTAGTCCATTCCGGAGACAGAAAAGCCGACGCTGCTCCAGCTAAACTATGTACCCACAATGCCCTGCGTACCCACTTTGCCCCTCCTTCCCCTACCTCAGCCCGCGCGGTGTCTGGGTTCATAGTTAACTCAGTCGTTTCCCTCCTCACTGTAGGAGGCATCTGTAGGCTCCCATAACGAAGCACCTGCTTTGAGGTGCCAGGGTTTGACATTAGGTAGAATAGTGAGGACAAACAAATTTCAAGTAATGAAAGAGTGACTTTATGGGTGAGAATGCAGATAATAGCTTAGCATTTAACAGACCTTAGCTTATTTTTTTGGGGTGTGTGTGTTGGAAGAAGTGTAGGGGTTGTCTGCCCCTAGGTATTCTCTATAGATACGCTGGGGTATAGGAACAAAGCCCTAGGCTAGTCACCTTAAATGCCTGGAACCGACCCTGAAGCTTCTCTATTGCTTTAAGTCAGATGATCTCAGAGGGCTCCGAGGCTGGTTTTATATTTTTTTTTATTAGGCCCTATCTATTCCTCAGGAATTCCTATGGAAGGTGTGTTGGTGGAAGTGGGATATGTACTTGGGAAAGTTGCATAAGTTAAACGAAGCATAATTTCCTCTAGGACTGGGGAAGTGGCGAGAGCATCAAGAAGCCAAGGCAGGAACTCCTGACTCTGTGTTGTTTCCCTGGGCTCAGGGTTTAGGCTCCAGGCAAGTAGGGCCAGCCCAGCCCGAGTAACAACGGCATCTGAAGGACCCCCAAGCTCCAAGACTGTCATCTGGCTGCAGATGTAGAAAGGCTTCCATTTGTCCTGGGTCTTTCCGGGCACACCGGCCGTGGCCATGACATCGCTGATGACTGCAGGCCGTAGCAGCCTTGGTCACATTGATCACATAGGGGCCTAAAGTGCCCACCAGGTAGTCATGGAGATGCCAGCACTCTTCCTAGAGAGAGAAAAGATAGGTCAGTGCTCCTTTTCTATGATGTGGCATGGCTTCTCCCCTATCTTGGGATGGGCATGGGCATGATGAAGAGGCAATGCTCACCTCAGAGCTAGAAAAGCTCAGGTCCCCCCAGAGCACCACTCCAGCTGTCCCCAGTGCCGCGCTCACACCAATAGTCTGCGTCAGGTCGTCCTGCAGGCAGAGAGCTGTTGTTGAGCCAAAGCTCCACTGGCCAGATCCACCAGGGCCCAACTTGACCATGATACCATTCGGTTTACTGCTATGCTTCTGCCTCTAGAGTAGAGCCCTTTAACAGAGCCTCTAAGTAATTTCTTAGGACTTCCATTCAAAGAATAACTGTCCTTCGACCAGGTACCACTGAGATCTCCCAGCACACAACAATACCTCCCTACTCCAGGATAGGGTCTTTCTGTTTTGATTTTCGAGATAGGCTTTCTCTAAGTAGCCCTAGCTGTCTTGGAACTTGCTCTGTAGACCAGGCTGGCCTCAAACTCACAGAGATCTGCCTGCCTCTGCCTCCCCAGTACTGGGATTAAAGGTGTGCATGCCTCTGCCTCCCCAGTACTGGGATTAAAGGTGTACATGACCACTGCTTGACCCAGGATAGGGGCTTTTTAAAAAGCCCTGGATCCTGACTACCTCCAAGTCCCTTTGGAAGCGTTCTCTCGTCAGACCTTTCTAGGACAGGGCTGTCCTCTAGGCCCAGACCCATAGACCTCAGCTTCTACTTACCAGAGACAAGAATCTCCCAGAGTTCTGATGTGTGAGGCGAGTATAAGGCAGAACAGGTAGAGGGTGTGAATGCCCAGCCAGGGCTACACGGAAGGCCTCCTGCAGGCGGTGTCGTACGAAGGCCTGGCGGTAGGCAGACGGCAGTCTGGGTGGGAGGTAGATGCTAGGGAAGAGAGCACTGGAGGCAGCCCAGAGCCAATGCAGTTGGGTGTTTCGGGTGATGATGGCTGCGTGGCAGCGGCCTGTGTAGTTGGAAGCCATATTGTGCCAGCCATTGCCACAGGCTGGGTATCGATAAAAGCCCCAGAGCCCATGCGGGCGAAGTGCCTGGCCCAGCCGCAGTGTGTATTCCATCAGGGCACGGGCAGCCTGCTCAAAGCCAGTACGGGCTTTGTGGAGCTGTTCCTGAGGGTCCAAACCAGGGAACACCTGCTGTGCCCAAGCCCAGGAGGCTGCCTGGTAGACTTGTCGACGGGGGCCCCAGTTCCCAGCCCAGAGTGGGTACCATTCTTCCCAGTCCAGCACTGCCAAGCCGGCAAAGCTAGATCCTAGGCTGTGGAGGATCTGGTGGGCAGCTTGTGCCAAGTGGTGGTCTAGAGACACAGCCTGAGGGAGTCCCCCATTGTGGGCTGTGCCTCTAGGTCCAAAGTAAGGATAAAGACCAAACTGGTTCTTGTAGAAGATGGAGATGTTTTGGCCATGAAAATGCTGGCCATGGTTGGCTAGGATGCCGAGGGCATCGAGAGGCAGATGCACACCAAAGTGGGCCTTACATCTCGCTGAGGGTACATTCCATAGCACAGAAAAGGGGCGCTCAGGAGCCTGCGGCAAAGCCTGGCCCTGCACCAAGTACAGGGTTAGCCCCACCACCAGGGTTAGGTCTAGCTGCATGGTCATGCCACAGAGATGGAAACCTGCAGGAAAGAGGGGGTATGGGCTCAGAGTCCATGGCCAAAGACATGCTGCCTTTTGCACAGCAAGAAAAGCCATTAAAGCCTCCCTCGTTGCTCTCCTCAGGGAATGGGGCAGAGCTTCGAGGGAGGAGGGGGGTGCAGTGGAATATGGCATCCAAGTATTCCATGGGTCTCCCAGAGAAGCCATATCCTTAGCATCTTGGGCTGCTCCCGTTCAGGGTCCTCCATCTCTTTTAGGGTACCGGTCATGTTCTCTGAGGCCTCATAGACTCATGGCTGTCATAAATTCCCTTCCTTCCCCTGCCCACATTGTCTCTGTCTCGGGGACAGTCAGTTCATGCCTTCTCACTTCCCTGGCACTCAGGGAAGCAAGTGACACTGACATCACCTCTCAGATCAAGGAACTTCCCAGATCCCTGAGGGAAGCGAGGGTACCTGGGTTGCTAGCGGGAGTCCTGCTACTTTTCTCACCCTGGCCGTCTACAGATCCCTCATTGCCTGTGTCCAGAGCAGGACCTGAGCCATCGGAAGTGCTCCATGACTGATAATGAGTGAGTGGAAGGGAAGGAACAGTTACCCGGAGCCTGGGAGAAGAGGCACGAAAGGCAGATATTACCTCATCGATGGCTCTTGGGCCAAGTTGGGTAGTAAGAGTTTTCCCACATAGGGGATCTGAGACTGGGGGTTAACCAATAAACCGTCACAGCCATACCTAATGGAAGCCTTTATTCAGCCACACTGACAGCTCTGAGCCACAGCTGCAAAGCCGCCTCCTGGCCCACTTGTACCCAGGAAAGATACACAGGCTAAGGTTGTCCCCAGGGGGTAGTGGGCTGAAGTATGGCCTGTGGGCTGAGGCTGGCTCTGTTCTGGGCAATCCAGTGTCCCAGGGGAGACAGGGCCATCAGATGTCTTTTTCCATCCAGAATATAGGGCACCCCTTCAGATCTCGGTATCGTGTCTCTAGCGGGCTTTGAGGAAGGAGCTCTGGTGAAGGAGGTGGTGATGTGCTCAGAGACTGGGGTAGGGGAGGAGGTGGTGGCAATGGGAGTCCCTTAGGGCTCCTTGGGACAGTTTGGGCAGCTAGGATAGGCCCCTTGCAGGGCGGCTGGGGGCAGGGTGACTTAGAGAAGGCACGTAGGACATTGGTGGGCAGTCGACGGTTGGTGAAGACCAAACCCTGCACAGGCTCACCCAGTTGGTAGCCCAGATGGGCGTAGAAGTATAGCTGGTCATGAGTGGTGAGGTGCAGCCGTCGGAAACCCCGGGCTCGGGCAAAGGCCTCCAAGCCCTCCATGAGGCGGCGACCAAAGCCACGGCCCCTCAGAGCCCGGGCTACCACCACTGTCTCCACTAAGAGGCTGTGGGGATGGTCCAGTACCCGTGATAAGCGGGCATGGCCCACCACAAGAGGGGCTGCTCCGGGTGTGGGCTGAGGGCTCAGCAGCATCAGGCAGAGGGGGAAGGCATCTGAGGACTGGCCCAGAGAGTGGAGACGGGAGGCCCGGCTGCGGGGCCACTGGTCATTGATGAGGTCAGCACAGGCACTCAGGAGCTCGGGTCGGCAGTGCACAGGCTCCAGGGTCAATTCAGCCAGCTTGGGGACTGAGGTCTCCTTTGCCTGGTGTTGAGGATCCAGGGTAAGCTCAGCTGGGCCAGGACTGAGGCTCATCTCTGGGTGGCATGTGGACTCCAGGGTCAGCTCAGCTAGCCTGGGACTCAGCGACAGCTCTGGCTGGCGTGCAGGATCCAGGGTTAGCTTGGTCAGGTTGAGTCTCAGGGTCAACTCTGGCTGGCATGCAGGATCTAGAGTCAGCTTTGCTGGGCTGGTGCTCAGGATCAACTCCATCCGGTGCACGGGGTCTAAGGTAGGATCAGCGTGACTGGGCCAGGGCTCAGAGTCAGCTCTTGCCTACAGGTAGGATCCAGGCTCAGCTGTGTCAGGCAGGAAGCCAAGGTCACTTTCTGTTAGGTTTCAGAGGGCTTAGTGCCTGGCTGGAGGGTGAGGCCACAGTTTCCAGGCAGTGGCATCTCCTTATATAAGGGATTACCTCCTGTGCATGACAGCCATGCTAGGCTGTGTCAGGAAGACACAGTCGGGGCAGGGAAAGACCGGTGGGTGAGTGGAGGGGAACATGCGTCCTGGAATTGGGGGATAGTGTGCTTCACCTTGTCCCACATGCACTTGAAAGTACAGGCAGTCAGGAGGAGACCCATCCTTACCCTTGTGAGGAGAACTCACACGGGAGACTAGGTGAGTCTCTTGCCCAACACTGAAAGGAAGCTAGCAGTAATGGGAAGTGCTGAAGGTGGGGCTCTGGCTACAAATTTCTTATCATTGGCCACACCTCACCACACCAGGCTAGCCAACCTAGCCCACTGACTCATCATCTTTCGTTTTTTTATCTTTTTCTTTGCTTGGGTTCCCCGCCCCCCCCACCTCATTTCTCCAGGGTATGCAGCCTGTGTTTGCCTCAAAATAGTGACCTAAGTGCCTCAGCCTCCTAGTAGCCCTTGACTGTGGCTCACTGGCCTTGGCAGACAGTGCAAACCAGACAACATCCCTTTAGCTTGCCCCCACCTGAGCTTTCCCTTTCAGAACAGTGCTCCCAAGAGTCCCTACCCAACATGTCAGCTCTCCCCCCAATTCTGAGCCTTTTCAGCTATCTGAGCCACATCTGCTGTCAAGTGGCTCCAGGGACACTCACACCCACCCCACACAGGCTCAGCGTCCCCTCCCTCTCCTGCCTTCCTTCCTCAGGACACAGAGCCTATGGCCCTCTGACAATCCTGTCCAGTACAGGTCCCCTTTGGACCCACCTGTCCCTATACATGGGACTTTGATGGCACCACCATGGGGTTTGGCCTATCACACAGAATGTGGCTTTTGCAAGTCTGCTTGCTTCTGGTCTAAGTTTCATAGCCACCATGATAAGGACTGTGGCTTCCTTCCTAAATCTACAGGTGTCCAAACGGCCAATAGGTTGGGGATCCGGACCCCTATGCTGAAACTCTACTGTTTTTTTGTCTTTTTTTTTTTTTTTTTAAATTTATGTGACTACACTCTAGCTGTCTTCAGACATACCAGAATTACAGATGGTTTTGAGCCACCATGTGGTTGCTGGGAACTGAACTCAGGACCTCTGGAAGAGCAGCCAGTGCTCTTAACCGCTGAGCCATCTCTCCAGCCCCTGTTTTTTTTTTTTTGTCTTTTAAGACAGCGTTTCTATGTGTAACAGGGTTTCTGTGTTCTGACCTGGCTGTCCTGGAATTCACTTGTGGGCCACCCTGGCCTCGAACTCACAGAGATCTGCCTGCCTCTGCCTCTAGTGCCCGGTTTATAGGTGTGGGCTACAATGTGCCAGATCTAAGCCCCACTGTTTACCTACCTTATTCTAGGATCTGCTGGCAGGAGGGTCTATGTTGGGGGATTTCTTGCAGTGGGTGGACAGCTGGGTCTCACCCCTTTATTCTTTTACTCTAGAACGTGCCTCCTGACTCCCTTTCCCAATTTTCCCTGAGCCTAAGGACAGCCCTCTCCGCAGCACCCCCCCCCACACACACACACAAATCCCAAACACCGTTAAGCGTCTTACCTGCCTCAGTTGGCTCAGTAGACGCAGCACCCCCTCCCCAGCTCCCACACCTTCTAAGTAAGGTCTAGCAGGAGGAACCTAGGGTCCGCCCCTAGCTCAGAGCGTCAGGGTTCCCCTAGACAGGTTTAACCCTTTCATTGCTCCACTACGGTAAGTGGAGCGAAGCTCTGGGTCTTCAGGGAGGGTCTGCACCTGCCCCTTGTGGGACACGGGCCGTGGATCTTTTGGGAGTTGGGGTTTTGAAAGCTTAGTTATGGGTGGATGTGGCTCAGCAAGCTCTAAGGGAAAGGCGAAGACTTGAGGAGCGACACAGTAACTTGGGGACCACAGGCGCGGGGTGGATAAACGGGCAGCATGTGAGAAGTGAGGGTGATACTGACATGTTAAAGCCGAGTTCCGGGATGGTCCGCGTCCTGCCTGCACACGGTTGGGAAACTCGCTGTCTCTGGCTCCAACTCCTCGGTCTGCCTACGCAGGTCCCAGCAGTACGGAGGACTCACTGCAGTCTTCGCAGGAGACAGCGCGCCTCCTCCTAAGTTCTCAGTGCCCGGAATGTCACTCCCTAGACACCCCGCCCCTGGTTCTGAGCGTCACAACAGAACTAGTGTAGGCCCATTCTGTCCCTGGCTTCTTCCCTTCCGGTGGCGACTGGCGACTGGGCCCGTAGTTTCCTTTCGTTGGCTCCGCCTCCTCTTGGCTCTGCCTCCGGCTTCCATCAGCTCTCCTGCGTTCCGCTCGGCCTGCACCTTTCCCAGCTCCAGGCTCGAAGAAATGGGAGTTTCGTTTTGTTTCCGTTCTAGTAGCTTCTCCAGTCCTAGTGGGTCGGTAGAAACGGCCTGATGAGGTGGAAATTTCTCCTGATCATGGGAAGCAGTTGTCTTCAGACAACACAATTGGATAGAAATATAGAGCCCTTCCAGTGCCTTCTGGGTTCTAAGACCTGCCTATTTTAGGAGCTAATTAAACGGCTAAGTAATATAGGACAGCTTTGTTTGCTAGGCTGAGTAATGCTAGTACTTTGAGCAGATTCAGGGATCCTGCAGAATGATTCTATTGTTTCCCCAGCCTTCTTAAGGCACCATCAACACACAATAGGTGTGCAAGGTTCTATCTTTGGAGCCAGATAGCCTAGATTTCAATACGCATCTCTCCTGGTTGGTTGTTTGGTTTGAGACCGTATAGTCCTGGCTGTCCTGGAGCTCAATATGTAGACCAGGCTGGCCTTGTCTCCCAAGTGCTGGGATCAAAGCTATACATTATCAATGCCTGGCCTTGCTTGTCTATTGCTGGGCAACATTGGACAGAAAGTACTCACCCTCAGTGGGAATATAGCTTAGTGTTAGAGCACTTACTTGCCTAGTGTGTGTGTGAGGTCCTAAATTCAATTCCCAGAATAGCAAAAGTAAGTAAATAAAAAGTACTCAGCTTCCCTGCATGTCAATTGTAAAAACCGAATGAATTAGTTCACTTCTAGTGCTTGCTTATTAGCACAGGCCGTGGCACAGAGCTGACAGATGGCACACCCCTGCTTTTTGTTTTTGTTGTTGTTTTGGTTTGGTTTGGTTTGTCGAGACAGGGTTTCTCTGTGTAGCCCTGGCTGTCCCTAGAACTCACTCTGTAGACCAGACTGGCCTCCAACTCAGAAATCTGCTTGCCTCTGCCTCCCAAGTGCTGGGATTAAAGGCGTGTGCCACCATTGCCTGGCTGCAGATGCCAGCTTTTGTGTCTGATGACTCAGATTCTGGAGGAACTGCCTGTGAGCCTGCTGCTGATTAGCTCCTTACAGGCGCAGAATTGATAGTGCCTGCCCTAAATTCTGATTCACCATGTGACTGTGCCTGTGTGCATGTGTACTCCTGTGACTTGTGGGCATGTGACTGCATTTGAGGAAGTCCTAGGTAGGCCCTGGGTATGTCAGGTGTTCAGTGTGTGCAGCTAATTACCACATACCCTGCTTGTTGCACCACTTGCCACTCCATCCACGGTAGCATCGACACCTGAACTTCACAGCCATCTGTACCCGATCCTTAAGTGACAGGATACCCTTGACTCTTGGGGGCCTGCCATCATGTGTTAGCTCAATGGAGAAACTGGCAGGGCTGAGGGTGAGGAGAGCCTCAGGATAACGGGGATGGCGGACACAGCGACCATGGCCGGAACACAGAGCTTTGCTGCACAAAAGGGCTGCACTGGTCACGTTCACGATGAAGGGCCCAAGTGTGGAGTCCATGTATGCTTTAATGGCCTGGCAGGATTCCTGAATGGGAGGGAGAGCGTAAGCAACACCGCAGCCATGTGCTTGCCTGGTTCGTAGCCAGGACATGCAAGGTAGAGGGGAAGCCAGGCTCCCCTCATCCCTACCCTGTTCCAGGCCTCCACTTACCTTGGTACTTGTTTTTTCTGAGCTGACCCAGAGCACTGCTCCTGCTGCTCCCTGGGCTGCGCTCTCCCCCAGGCTGTGCTCCAGTTCCTCCTGGGAAGGAGATTGCATATTTGTATGAGGCCTACTGTCCTTCCTCCCTGTGGGAACTGCTGCAACATCACTGGATGGGACAAATAAGCTCTAACCTTCACCTGAGGCCACTCTAGTGTTAGTGACCAGGGTCAAGCCTGTTCCCTATTCTGAATCTCTCACACATCATTCAGAATTTAGCATAAAGCAGATGTTCTCCAAGTGAGGGGGTGAACAGGCAAAGCATAGGAGTATTTAAGTCAGTATAAAACAATCTGGAGCCAGGCGGTGGTGGTACACGCCTGTAATCCCAGCACTCTGGGAGGCAGAGGCAGGCGGATTTCTGAGTTCGAGGCCAGCCTGGTCTACAGAGTGAGTTCCAGGACAGCCAGGGCTACACAGAGAAACCCTGTCTTGAAAAAACCAAATCCAAAAAACAAAACAAAAAAAACCTAAACAAATAAACAAAACAAAACAAAACAAAACAAAAAAAAACCAATCTGGGTGAAGCCCCAAGAACCTCCCCTATTTCCTCCAAAGATAGTAATACCCTGAAGCTAAGTGGAGTCAGCATTTGGACTTATTACCTTATTCTTTAACTAGGAAGGCTGACAAGGTCACAGAGGACTCACCAGGGGCAGAAGATAATTTGTCTCTTCATAGAAGATCTGGACGTAGGGCATTACGGGCACATGGGGGTCTCTGGAAACTATAGCTACACGGAACGCCTCTTGCACACGGTGTCGAACATACATCTGTGACTTCCCTGTGCCCATCAGTGCTTCAGGCAAGTAAATACTGGGGTAAAGGGCATAGCTCTGGTTCCATAACCACCTTAGCTGGTCATTCTGATCACGGATGCTTCGTGGGCACTGGCCTGTGTAGTTGGGACTTAGGAAGTCATTGTTGTAGCAGTCAGGGAAGCCATAGTAGCCCCAGAGGCCACGAGGACGCAGTACCTGCCCCATTTGGAGGGTGCCGGCCATCCAGGCCTGTGCAGTTTCCTGGAACTGATTTTGGGCTACTTTCTCCACTAAAGTTTCTGGCCATTCAGGGTGCTCTGCCCGGACCAGGTCCAACGAGCGCTGCCGATAAATGTCCTTGCTGTCCCAGTTGAAGGCCCATCGTGGGCGCCACTCCTCCCAGTCAATGACAGCCAGTCCTGAGAAGTCAGGTTCAGGCATGGCAGCCTTGATGTCCTGGAATGTGTGAGCAAGGTGGGTAACCAGGCTGGCATTCTGGGGCACACCACCAAATATGGGTTCCCCTGTGGGTGTATAGTAGGGGTAGGTGCCCAACTCCTTGCGGTAGAAAATAGTCATGTTAGAGCCTTGGAAACTCTGATTCTTGTTGGCAACCACATCGAAGACGCTGACGTCCACATTCACTCCATAATTCGTCAGGCACAGTTGGGTGTCTCCATTCCAGACAGTGATGAATGGCTGGCTGGATACCACGGAACCTCTGGAGCCTTGGGCCAACTCGAGCAAGGTCAGGAAGAGAGTACAGATGCGAAGCAGAGGGGCCGCAGTGGCAAGGGATGCCGGGTCTGGGGACACCTGGCCAAGGGAGGCAGAATTCAAGGCACCTCACAAATTTCTGACCCCCACTCGAAGTAGCTGGGTCCAGTCCCTTGACCACAATTTTGTCCCTGCTGAGATTTCAGTTGGGCATTAACCAGCAAGATCAGAGAGCTTGGAAATGTGGAGGCTTGCGAAGGGGCATTGCCTTGAAAGGTACAAGAGAATCACCTCTGCGGCCAGGGACCTGCCATCTGCCTCCCCTGCGCTTTGCCTTGGCCTGACCTTACCCACTTTCCCTGCAAGGGCCAGAGAACCCATTACATCTGTCCTCAAAGAGGAGCTCAGAGCTAGGCCCTCAGCTCCAGGCCGACCTGGTGAACAAGAGAGGCTATTCCGTTTCTTCCCCCAGAAAAACTGGCAGCCATCGGGAAGATGGATGCACCAATGGCCCAAACCAGCCAAGCCCCTGGAAACGCCCAGCTGCCCACTCGTCCCTGCTGACCTCAGGACTGAAGGGCTTCATTCTCCAAACTTTCTGAGCATGCTCTGTAAGCCCAAGCACGGCTTGGCTGGATCTGTCCCACAAGCTGGTCCTAGTCGAACCAGCTTAGAGACGCTGCTGCTGCTGCTGCTGCTGCTGCTGCTGCTGCTGCTGCTGCTGCTCAGGGAAATTCGGAGCTTTTGGAGATAGTCACCCCACCCAGCCAATAGGCTGGCCTTGGCAAGGGGCGGGGCGTGACCAGGGCTGGACTAGCAAACAGCCCCTCCTACTCAGCACTTGGGGAGGTCTTTGTGTGGACACTCCGACACAGAACTGGGCGAGCAAATGTGTGGTCCTGCAGTGTGGTCCCTGAGGACTATATGCTTATAGAGTCCTTTCTCCACACCACTGTGACATCTTAGGCCCTAGGCACTTTTGTCTTTGTGGGACCCCCTCCTCATTAAAACAAGTTGGGTTTTTGTTTATTTTTGCCTTCGGCAGGCAAGAAAGGTCAGAGACACATCTTTGCACAGTGTACAAAAAACATTACTCCAACCGTTTGTTTTTGCTTGTTTTGGGCTGGGAACAGGATCCAAGATCTCATGCTTGCTAGCCAAATGCTCTAACTGCTGAGCTCTATCCCTAATCCCTTCAAGAAGGTACTTTAAAATATCAGAAGGGCCAGTAAAAGTACCCGTAACTGCTAAGTCTGATCACTTGAGTTCAATCCCTGGGAGACACACGTTACAGATCTTATGGCTGTCACCTAAACTCCACGGTATGCACATGCCCACGTGGACATATCAGTAAATGTAAAACGCTACCTTAGGAAAGTAGAGGAACACACTGAATTGACCTTTGGCTTTTACTCCATACACATATAAGCACACAAACAACACACACACACAACTACACAAGCCAAACGAACCTTTTGTGGATTTCTAGATAGGACCCTAAATCCTGTCTGCGCCTGCTGTGCCTAATGGCTAACCTGTCCCTGATTGTTTCTGGAAGGTTCTGTGTTCATGGAGTTGAGTTGTGTCATCACGCTCTGTATATTCTAGGTCAGTGCTTGCGACTTTGTGAAGCTCTAGTTGGTAACTGGGCTTCTGCCCAAATTCTCAGGGGTTTATATGCGCGAGTGTGGGACTCAGTGCCAGGCGTCATGTAGGAGACCTTGCTGTTTTGGTGATCAGGAGACCCTGGATTTGCATGACCATGGAA